>NC_135718.1:6183109-6853109 GCF_964656455.1 Halichoerus grypus
CCTCTATGTCTTTGATATGTCTCTCTTAGCCAAGTAAATATGTTCACGCTCTTTTTCTTTTTTCATGTGAGAATACGGTGGGACATTTTAATTTTTGTAAATTGCTGTTTGTATGTGGTTTTGAAATATCTCAACAGACGAAACTAGGTATTCCCTGAAAGATCAAAAGAGAATAGGGCTTCTGGTGGAGATGCATGGCCTCGATGGGGTTTTAGGATTGCTGCTGGATTTAGGCAACCGCTCCTTTTGTCAGAGTGTTGGGGGATGTGGTGAACACCGGGAGTGGTGCCAACTCCAGACCTGTAGATGGTGGTAGGACGGCAGGTAGAGGAACAGAAATCAACTTAATAAAAACCTTAATCTATTTGTTTTTACTCTAAAAGGAATACATGTCCAGTGCAGAAAATTGAAAATTGTAGGGGAACAAAAGATCAAAGGGCCAAAAGAAAATACTTCTATTACCAAACACAATCCTGATGAATATTTTAGTGATTGTCCAAAGACATGTTTTCCTTATAAATAAGCTTTGCTTGTTTTGTCTTCCTAGTGGATATTGTGGCCTGTGCGCAATTTGATAACTTGCTTCATTAGCTTTATAATGGACATGCTTTTCCATATAGAAATGCAGCTCTTAGCGCCCTTCTGGTTCTCTGAGTCTCTGAAGTGGCTCAATAGCCTCATTCGTGGTTCTTCTTGAAAATGGTTTCCTGTCTACGAAGGCGGGTAGTATAATACACAATGACTATTTGACAGTGGCTAATTTGTATAAAAGATCATTTAAAAAGCTGCCTTAATTTGCTCACTTCTAATTCTGGGACTTTCACAAAATACTCTCAAAATTTAAAAAGTTGAAAACATAAAACTATCTCTTCTTGATTTATATCTCTCTTCCCAACCTCACTGTCAACCTACATGTTAGAAATTATATGGAGAGTGTTTGATATGATCCTATGACATTCTATGGCTTTATTTTAATTATACTACTTATACCAGTTGTAGAGATTGTGCCCTGCTAAAAATAACATTTGCATAATTAGAACATGCCAATATTACTATTTTAATGTTGCACTCCCCCCAAATACTTCAGCATAATATTTTGTTGAAAAAAAAATTACCTGTTTCATATGGACCTCACTTTTGAGACCATGAATACCAAAAATCTGTAATTTTATGGGTAGAGTGAAATGCCTGTGTGCTTCCAGCTCTTGATGCTGCCAGACACAAAATATAATCCATTGTCCAGTAGAAAGTAGAATTTTTAATTCTTACAGCCTTTGGCCCAATAGATCCAATTAGAGAATTTATCCAAATTAAGGTCTAAGAACTCAAATGTTCAAGCAAGATAAATGTGAATATTTAACCAGCACAGCAGAGAGCCTGGCCAACCAGAAGGTAACCTGTAAGTGCCCTGCATCATGCCTATAGGCTGCAAATCAGCCCTGTGTTCAGGGATGTTCACCATAGAATATTTTACCTAAATCAATACGAGATTGATTAAATTATGACTTAGCCACAAAATAGAGCTCTATGTAGCAATTAAAGGCGATGGTGGGGATCTTCATCATTGTAAAAAGCATTCATGATGTAATCAATGTAAACAGCGTGTTAGGTAATATTTTATATGGTATTCAGTTTTGATTTTAAAATTATACACGTGTACATGTATCTCTGACTAGTAAGATTATGGAAGACATTTATTTCATCCATGTTTTACAAGAAAACATTACTATTGGGGCACCTGGGTGGCTCAGTTGGTTAAGCGTCTGCCTTCAGCTCAGGTCATGATCCCAGGGTCCTGGGATAGAGCCCCACATCGGGCTCCCTGCTCCACAGGAAGCCTGCTTCTCCCTCTCCCACTCCCCCTGCTTGTGTTCCTGCTCTCGCTGTGTCTCTGTCAAATAAATAAATAAAATCTTAAAAAAAAAACCAAAAACATTACTATCAAAAACTAATGATGTACTGTATGGTGACTAACATAACATAATAAAAGAAAATATTACTATTAAAATTAAGAAAACTTTTTACACTGAAGGGAAAAAAATCCATAAAAACTTAAAAATGGTTGAAAAGAAGGATATTGGAGTATTTATTATCAATAAAAAGGAAATGTGTTTTAGAAGGACCTCCAGCAACTTTCAAAGGGCTAAAAAGCTCTGCCCATTGAATACTGGGTCTTTAAATATCCATAAATCTGTTTTAATTAAAAACCTGCTTGGAAATCACAACCAAAATAAAGGTAGCCTCAGTTCCTTCAATCATAAGAGCCATAATCCACAGCTAATGCTAAAAGAGGGTCACCTAATTAACCCTGCTCAAAAACTCATCACATACACCAATTCTTCATGAAACGGGATGGAATTTGTATTAAATAGTTGTTTCAGGGAATCTCTTCTATTTGCCTCCTAGCATCCCTAATTTGTGCAAAGATCGGACGCTGTTCACTTAAAATATGTGTTTGTATAGCCATAATTGAATGTTTAAAGAGACTCAAAGCTTCCCTGGAGAAGCATTTTTTACAGTGTTGCGTCTGCCTACGGAACTGCAGGGACTGCTTTATGACTTCCATAACTCTCCTGGGTCCCCGTGGACTCTCAGGCCATCCCTCAAACAGGTGCTCTGTGCAACTGCATCTTTGATCAAAATGCTTTATTAGACAGGCTGGCCAGCTTAGACATCCATTTTTCCAGTTTAGGATAATTAGAAGTGATGGCAGTAGATCACACTCCCCAAATCTCTCAAACTTACCAAGCTTTCTGTTTTTAAGCCTTGGCCCTTCACTGACAGAAGGCAGGTGTCGGGGGAAGTCCATGGCCTGCTGAATTTATTTTTGCCTGGTCTCTGTGTTGGAAGAACTCTAGCATTGGCTTTAATTCTGTCTGGAGTAATTCCAGACATCTCTGAAGGGGCAAATCTAATTAATATTCACTCAAACAGTAGCAGAAAGGACATTTTAAGTTGGTCGGACATGGGTGTAAATATCTGGGAAGGTGTTTATGTGACGACATCTCTCAGAGTGTCATGATGTGGGAGGGAGAAATGTAGCTGGTGCAGAGATGCTTTGGATAGGTTAGCAGTTGTCCAAATAACTACCCAGAGGATATGAATCTATTGTTTGTGTTGACCCAAACTGTGCTGGACAGCTGGATTGAGATGCAGTCAGCGGCCCTAGGGCCGTGTACAAGGCCTCGGCATGACCCACAATTTCCAAAGCCATCCTTATGAAGACATAAAAGGTGCATCGATCACACTTCTTGGCAATGCAAAGCTGGAGGGGGTAAGTGCTCTGCATTGCAGGATCTGGATTATAGAGATATCAGCAGTCTGGATCAATGGGCCAAAACTAACAAGATGGGATTTAATGGGGATAAATGTAAAGTCCTATGCTTGGGTTAACAGAAAATAAACGTTGTAAGTTCAGAAGGAAATTTCCTCGCAGTTCTCATGAATGGGACCCACAAACAACGTGAGCCCCTGAGGTGGTGTGGCTGCTGAGGTGACTGCCACCGGCCTGTGTGCATGCGTGCCCTTGGCCCTAAACCGGAGTGGCTGGGGTCCTGCTGTGC
The DNA here is from genome assembly GCF_964656455.1 of Halichoerus grypus. Taxonomy (NCBI): domain Eukaryota; kingdom Metazoa; phylum Chordata; class Mammalia; order Carnivora; family Phocidae; genus Halichoerus; species Halichoerus grypus. The sequence goes on from NC_135718.1 coordinate 6,186,673, forward strand.
AGTGACCTTGTCGGGCTATATCCAGAACCCTCCCCCTGTGCTGCTCCACACACGATCTTGGAGAGGTGCTTGCCACAGTTCTCATTCCCACCGTTGGACTTCCCTTCCCTCTCCCACCAACCAGAGATGTCCTTAAGGCCAGGGCCAGGGTCTCAGCTTGCCCTCCACCCACTTCCATGGGGTCTGGCTGGTGGTAGGCACTCAGTGAGCACTTACCATATGAGTGAATGATGGAACGTGGACAGGCTGGGCCAAGCCAGAAGTGAGTCACCAGGAGGATGAAGGTCTGTCTTGGATGGTGTAAGACACTAATTATTCAAGGAGAAAGCTTCGGGAAAAGACACAGGGTTTGGAATCAAGAAACCAGGCTTTGAAACCCAGCTTTGCTTCCAACAATAAGCTGCTTACATTCTCTGTTTTCTCGTTTGCAAGAAGGAATAAAAGTCTGTGTATAGTGAGTGCTGAAAGATTAGAGCTGCTGTTGTTTTTGATAATCAGGTTTGAATGACTCAGTGCCCTATTCCTGTGGACCCAGTGGTATTTGTTATTTCACCTCAGTACACCCTTGGCTTCACTGAAACTATGTCCTGTTTCAAACTTCCTAAATTAGTGGAGATCAGATTATGCCTAATCTTTGCCCATGAGTCTTGAAGATGGCCAAAGAGCCTAATTCTGACAAGAGCTGGAAAGGATTAGCTAATCCTTTGGGTTCCTGTTGCTGCAATAGTCTTAATTTCACAATATTGACATCTTCAGGGATTAAAAATTTTTAAGTTTTTGTGTATAGAGTGCTATTTTTTTTTTCATTTCTACTCTCACAGAGGAAGTCCAGCCTGCCTGTTAGAACCTCCAGCTTTAATCCATCAAGTGGTTCTAATTATGACTGAACTAGCAAGGACAAAACCACATCTCGGAAATTCTACTCTGTTTCATGGTTTTGTCTCTCAACCTCCCTTCTACCATCCACAAATCTTTATTAATTCAAATGATTAGTAATAAATTAATCAGTAATAATTCTTTAGTCTTTATTCACTTAGTCATTTGTTCACACATATTTATTTAATACCAGATACTTGTGGATGGCACTGGAGATAGAGAAAACAAGGTCAAGTCCTTGTCCTCTTGGAGGTCAGTCAAGGACTTCAATGTTAAACAGGCCATCACAAAACTGTAATAAAAGACAGTGAGGCTAAGAGCTGAGGAAGACAAGTGTGAGACCGTCTGGCCTAGGAAAGGAAGCTGTGTGACAAAGCATTTGAGCCCCACATGAATCAGAGTGGGCCAGTTAAAGAAGGGCAGAGGGTAGAGGATTCCCAGAGAAGGAGGAGCAGGCGTAAGAGTCCGGGGAGGGGGGAAGGAGCTTTGAAGTGTTTCAAACACTAAGAAAGTCGGTGTGCTAGTGTGCAAGAGGGGGATAGTAAGAGAGAACTGGAAGCCAGCCCATATAGGACCTCGTGCTCCATGATAAGGACCTAAGTATTTTCTCATAGGGACAATGGTACCCCATGGGAGCAAGACCTGTAAGCAGGGCAATGACATGATAAAATTTAGTTTTTAAAATAACATTCTGGCTACATGTGAAGATGAGATTGGGGGTGGTAAAGAGTGGGTGGGATAAGAAGCTATCGCTGGTGAACAGGGAAGAGCTAGTAATGGCCCCAAGCAATGGAGACTCCACAGAAAGGAATAGATGAGAGATGTTGGCGGGGGGGGGGGGGGGGGGGGCGGTGGATGGGCAGAAACTGATGAACAGTTGAATGTGTGGGGTAATGGAAAGGATCATTCTTAGACATGAAATGCTAGAAGATTGATGATCTTTGATCAGAATAGAAAACCCTAACAAAGGACCAAGAACTTGCCCTTTGAGCAAGGTTTGAGGACACCAAGACATAGATTGTAGTGGGCATGGTCCTCAGAGCCTTGCAGGAGGGTCAACTTTTGGGCCTAACAGAATCCACTCAGGAAGGTGACCTGTGAAAGGTTATCATGTGGGACTGGGCATGACATTTCTTTGGGATCTGTGGGTATTTTGCCTAAGTATAGCAGTGGCTGGGGGCTATGAGCTGAAGAGCACCAGCCTGTGGTGGGATGGGACATCGTGAGGCCCTGGCCATGACCCTGAGAATGTCTAGATAGCTGTCACAACCCAAGGCAATGTCAGTGTTTCATGTGGTATCTGGGTGGGAACACAGTAGGGTGAGACTGTGGGGCCAGGCTTGCTCTAGGTCCTATTCCACGTCTCTCTTTTTTTTTAAAGATTTTATTTATTTATTTGACAGAGACAGCGAGAGAGGGAACACAAGCAGGAGGAGTGGGAGAGGGAGAAGCAGGCTTCCTGTGGAGCAGGGAGCCTGATGCGGGGCTCGATCCCAGGATTCTGGGATCATGGCCTGAGCCGAAGGCAGACGCTTAACGACTGAGCCACCCAGGTGCCCTATTCCATGTCTTTCTGTAGTCTTTCTTGTCTCCATGTAATGGGTGCTCCCTCTGCTGGGAGTGCATACAGAGACTCCTGTCCTCCTTCAAGTCTGGTGCATTATTTCGGGACCACCAGCACCAGGATCACCTGAGGAGCTTGTTCCAAAGGCAGATACCTAGCCCCATGTCTCTCTATTGAACCAGAATCTCCAGTTATAAGGCCTGAGGATTGTATTTTTGACATATTCCACAAGGAGTTATATTCATAACTGGCCACATGAAGTTATTTACATTAAATAAAAACTTTAGTTACTTTGTTACACTAGTTATAGTTCACATGCTTATTGCCACGTATGGCTATATAAACATTTCCATTATGGCAGAAAGTTGTGCTGGATGGTGTTGGGACTGGCAGGGAAATGCCAGCCCACCAGATCCTTCTAGTTTGGGGTTTCTGTCTTAGCTAATGCATTGCCCATGGGAATGGCCTTTCCTACAGGAAGTGACCACACCTTTTCAGGTTGTCTGATTTCTGCAGCATGGTCAGCTCCATCCTCTACTTTGGGGCATTGGGCTGTATCAGAGGGGTCACCTCTGCACTTTGATGAAGTAGGGAAGGACAGTTGAAAATTCTCTGAGCGTGATTGTAGACTCATGCAGTTGATGGACTTCGGCCATCTTCTAACTAGACCAAACCCCTTCCGAATGCGGTTAAAGTCTCTTAACATTTAAGTTCTTTCTAATTGGGTTAAATTTTGTTTGCTGAATAAGAACTATGTTCCCTTGAGCTTCCCTCCTCATTTCAGTCTCTGAAGTTATAAAAGACATTGGAAAAGGTCAGAACACCATTTTTAGAGTTTTTTGTTCCCCAACCTGACTTAACTTTAAAGTGCCTTAACTGGTTAAGATCAGCCTTTCTAAAACAGTGCCCCTCTGCATTCCAGTTTGAGAGTATGGTGTCCTTGAATGGACTTCTTTAAAGTTTAAAGGGTTTGACAAGGTCTTTGATATGTAAGTGGATTTCCAAGTCTAATTACGTCACTTCCAATCCTTCACTTCTTGTGCCTTGGATTTATGATTTTCTGATGAAAATCCTGTGCATCCTCAGGGCTCCTCCCCAGAACACTGCATCATAAATGGAAAATAATGGGTTGTCCCAGTTATGTGCAGGTGGTCTCCGGTGCCTGGGGGCAAGCGGGGTGTTGTCATTGTGGCCATCATCTGACTGCCCCTTCCCTGTGGTGTGGCAGGCATGGTGACATTCGGATCCTGTGCAGGCTGGTGCATGTACGGCAAGTCCCTTGCCTTTTTCCAGTTGTCTCATCCTTGACAGAAAGGCCATAGTGCTTCTGTTTGTGGGACATCATGACTCATTGATCTGGTAAGACGTAAGACTAACTCTCCAGAAAGCTTGAAACACTTTTTGGCAGTTAGATTGTTTGAAGCCGTGTGTAAACACAGCTCCCCACAGTACATTTGTTTGCTACAGCTCAGCCTTTTTTAATGGTCTCTCTTTTTAATTCTTGCCTTTGAAATTTTGCAATCCCTGTGGATGAAACCAGGTTTTGCTGCCAGTAGAATTTTTCATATGCTAGTTTGCTGATTGCATCCCCACGGGGTTATCTAGCCCGTTCCTCTGGCCCCTGTGTTTTCTGTTAACCAGTAGTTAGATCTACAGGCTTGAGCAGATGCAGGTTCTGGTTTTTTGGTAGGACTACCTCACAGATGATGCTGTGTCCTCTTATATCACATTGGGAGTTTTGTGATGTTGGGCTGATCACTGGGTTCAAGGATCATCCTGAGGCTTCTGTCATAAAACCCCATGTGAGTCTTAACCTGCCAGGGTCAGTGGCCATTAACAACGACTGTTTGGATCAGTTCTTTCTTCGGGTCTTGCAAAGTGGTGAAGTTCTAATTCTATCATCCGTTCTGCATTGTTTAGCTGGAATTCTTCTGCAGAGAAGAACTTTTCCTCATCAACTGTTGGTTACCCTGAAGGTTGAGAAAAAGGCAGGAACACTTCTAATCATTGCTCTGCTTTGCCTGTTGGTGGCTACTGTATTCCTCAAATTTAACACCTCCCACGTGGGCCTTCCCCCCGTGGTCCCCTGTTGAGCACCCACATTCACGACAGGTCCCGTGGGGCTGCAGAGGTAGGCCAGAGCCCGTCCCCGAGCTGCTGTTAGAGTGCAGGATACCAGCCTGACTCCGGAACCTCTCGCTGTTAGAGTGCAGGATATCAGCCTGACTCCGGAACCTCTCTATAGAGACCCGGATTTTCTTGTTCTTTTAAAAGCAAACATGTCCCTGCATTCCCACCTGGAAGCAGATACTCAGGGGTCAGAATAAGAAAGCAGGAATTGATCCCAGTCTTGCTGGCATGAGAACCGGGGCTCTGAATTAGAGTCCAGACATCACGTGTCCCTCAAGGGCTGTTTCCATGCCAATGACAATGGCAAGTTAAGGCAAGTGTTCCACTGATAAGCAGACTTAGTCAGACTAAAGGAAAGCGGCAGTAAATTCTTCAAAGACCCACAGCCCGAAAAGTCGCTGAAGCTAGCCATGCTTGTGCAAGTACACCTGACAAAAATAGAAGGGCATTTATCTAAAAATGTTATGAAACAGTCACTTCTTTCAGTGTGCTGGTGGATTTCACTGTGGGTTGAAGTGGGCTTAACATAAGTGGAGAACAGAATTTCTTTATTTTTTGAAGATTTTCTTCCTTATGAAAAACATGTGGGCAGATAGACGATATAAGAGCAACCTCAACAGCAGGAGAATTATTATGGGAGACAATTTATTTACGCATAAAGTTATTTTCACAGCACTTCTAAGGCTACCTCTTCAATCTTAACTGGCCTACAGGGTTTTGTTGATTAGTTTCTTGGTTTTCTCTAAAAATCTGACAGACTCCAATGGATATTCCTTCTGCGCTATATTAGTAACCAAGCAGCGCCCAGGTGACAAATCTCAATGCCACAGAAGTTTCCTTAGGAGTTGTGGGGTATGGTTTTTATATGTGGTTTTCACAAAGTAAAGAATTATTAGCATTTTTACTGAAGTCCTGGTGGTATTGTATATTGATAAAATATATAGAATATTAGGAGGTTGGTTAAGTGGAGAAATATATATATAAAAAAATTTCATATATATATATAAAAAATGACATTAAAAACTTAACTAAAAGTACTATCCCTACAATTTAATAACTGTGTTTAAAATACACTTAAATTTTGGGTCAAATTTATTATTGTATACCAAATATAGTCATGCTTATGACTTGATTACATTACTTCTTATGCTCTATAAATACTTCTTCATTCAAAAGTCTGTATTTTCACATTGGACCATCAATTACCTACATAGGCATTACACAAATCTCTTTTTGTTTGGAAAGTTGTTTATTCAAAACTGATGCTTTTTCAAAGTAACTTTTGCATGTGGAACCAAAATGTAATGCTGATGCAGATGGTCATATATTATTAATTTGTTAATTAACTCATTTATGCTCTGTTATGTCCCAGAAATGATTCAAGTTTGCTAAAAAAGACACATAAATTAATGGCTTTCCTCCAGATCTATAGAATATCCGCACCACCAACCAACTAATGCTTCTTTATTTTATTCTATTTTCAGAACAGCAATTCTAATTCATATTGATAGAAGTCATGAAGATGACCATTTAGGGAAGTATGATGTATGCCTATCATTGCTCTTTTATTCCCCCAAGAGCAAAGAGGTTTAGTGTAGTATAGGGATGAAACATTGGATCAAGAAGGAAAAAATATGAAATTTCTGGTATTTGTAACCTTTGTGACTTTCAGCAAATTAATTAACCTCTCTAGTCCTGATTTTTCTCATTTGTAATCTGAAATGAATGAAGGGGATAAAGAAGTACAGACTTCCAGTTGTAAACTGAGTAAGTCACAGGGATAAAAAAATACAGTGTAGGGAATATAGTTGGTTATATTGTAATATATTTATTGTGGCATTTCATAATGTGTATAATTGTTGAATCACTGTGCTATACACTTGAAATTAATATATAGCAACTGCACTTCAATTAGTAAATTTAAAAACAAGATATTTTCCAAATTAAAGAAAAAAAGAAAACAATGGCTTATCAATGTAGGAACTGGGTTGGATGGTTGTCAAGGGGCACATTTCCCCTCTAAGATGTATGGCCTCAGTAATTTCCTGAATTAGAATACATTCTTACTTGTCCCAGAGGAATTCTTGAACTGGTCATACTGGGAGGAATTGTACTTACAATACTAGATGAGGGATCACGTATAACATATTGTATTTAAGCATCGAGACCAGTTAGGCAATTCCTGTGAGATCCAAGATTTCATATTTAGCTGTATTTTAGTGAACCAGGAAACCCTGAGTGAGTAACTCCTTCCATGTGGCTCGGAGCTCTACTCCCTGGAGACCTAAAATTCTATTCTGTTGGGAGATTTAAATATGTGAGATTGTGTATCTAAGGGAGATGTGTGTGCTCAGGGGAAGCTCATGGCCAACACAATAAAGCAAGCATGGAATACCACTCATGGGAGAGAGTCACAGCAGAAGCATCAACTCTTAGCCTGAGGCATAGATGGCATTTTTGTTAGAAGTTGGAGAGCCTTGATGAAGTCCCAATAGTTAATTTTTGCTTTTGCACCCCAATGTTTATAGCAGCAATGTCCACAATAGCCAAACTATGGAAAGAGCCCAGATGTCCATCGACAGATGAATGGACAAAGAAGATGTGGTATATATATACAATGGAATATTACTCGGCCATCAAAAAGAATGAAATCTTGCCATTTGCAATGACATGGATGGAACTAGAGAGTATTATGCTAAGTGAAATAAGTCAATCAGAGAAAGACAATTATATGATCTCACTGATATGCAGAACTTAAGAAACAAAACAGAGGAACATAGGGGAAGGGAGGGAAAATAAAATAAGATGAAAACAGAGAGGGAGACAAACCATAAGAGACTCTTAACTATGGGAAACAAACTGAGGGTTGCTGGAGGGGAGGGGGTTAGGGGGATGGGGTGCCTGGGTGATGGGCATATGATGGAGCGAGCACTGGGTGTGATATGCAACTGATGAATCACTAAATTCTACCCCAGTAACTAATAATACAGCGTAGGTTAACTAAATTGAATTTAAGTAAAGAATTTTTTAAAAAGTTGGAGAGCCTTCATGACACAATGATACATGACCATCGCCTTAATCCCCTTCAAGTCTTTGAAAATAATTTTTAAAACAAACATGGTGACAGAAGGAAAGGCTCTGAGATGCCTTCAGGATGCTAGTTATGTTCTATTTCTTAAACCCAGTGATGGGTGTGTGAGTGTTTGTTTTTTCATATTCTTTTATATATATACACTATAGATCACAAAAATAAAACACTGTCTTTTTCGTGGTAAAACCTAACACAATTTTTTTGTCCACAAAGAGTGATTGTACTAATCCTTTTGAACCCCATTGTGTGTTTCCTTCTTTCCCTCTGACATCCTTAGACAGAAACTCTGATTGATTCGCAGAGGACACTGTCATTGGAATGAGTTTAAGGAAAGGGAGCACCTTTTGTTGCCAATGACAGGAACTGGATAAATATTTCAATGAATCGACATCATTTTTTAAATAATCATTGGCATGGTATTCCTATAAGTGGAAATACAAATACAAATATTATATAAAGAGTGGGATTTCTCAGAATATATTTGTCATTAAATTTCTATACTGACATGAACATAGAGAAATATATCTCCTAACGTATTATATAGTTATAATATTACATAAATATCAGTCATTATAGTACTCAATCGTTCATTTTGTTAGGTTGAACTAGTAACCAACATGCTCTGTTTAGAAAAACCTATTAGTTCAGGCTATATTTTCAGTGACTTAGCAAAAAAATTCTACAGTAGTGCAAACTTGATTTATGCCCTGAAAATCATCTACAGGTTATGATTTAAACACAGAAATTAGGGTTCCTTAGAAGGTAAGATTTGAATGTTGGTTCCTTCAAAATTTTCTAAGTGGAGTATTAAAAAATACTCCGTTAATTAAAAGGATCATCAATCTTTATTTTTTTATTAACGGAGAAAAGAACTTTTAATCTGAGGTATGTTTTGCCATTTTTATTTTTCGTATTTTGATATTAAAGTACTTGATTTCCATGTCATGCATTCTGCTCTTTCGTTCCTGTTTGTTCATCCATGCATCTGCTCGACAGACTGTTTCAGACAGTGTCTGGGGGTTGGGATATGGAGAGAAGTCCTGTGGGGTCCCTATTCTTTGCAGTGCTTAAACCCAGCCCCATTTTACAGAATAGCAACCGACAGGCTTGTCTGAATTGATTTAAAACAAATACTCACTAAGGAGTATTGATAAATTAAGATTTCTGATTAATGTACAGGGAAAACTAGGTAAATGACATACTTTTCTTCCTCTTTCCATCTTTACCCTGCCATCTTCTCCAAATAATTATTTTTTTTGCCTTTTTCTAAGTATAATCTATTTTCTTTAAACTCACCAGTACATTGGTGTATATATGTGTGTACACATGTATATATATCTATAAATATATAACTAAATACACATGACATGTTACACAATTATATATTTCCCAGAGCAATCTGTGGACGGTCTTCCTCCACCTTTGGGGTGGCCTGACAGAGGCAAATACTGTTCGTGCCACAGCTCTGTCACAGGGACTCAGTCTGTCTTAAGACTGATGGTCCCTGCTTTTGAATGACAGCTCTTCTCGTGGGCACTGTGGCCATGATCACCAGCCCTCTGTCAGATTTCTGTGTCACCCTCCCCACAGCCTGACAGGTTATCCAAACAATTAACTGGCCTTCGGGAAAGGGTAGGATTGCATCAACCTCTATGTGTTTCAGAATGGGTGATCTGCTTGCCTTTAAAGATTTTTTTTTTTTTGCTTCCAATTTTTATTGTTACCCTTTTCCCCAGTAGTCCAATTTTTCTAAATGAGAAGCAGATGAAAAGCGGGCCTGTTAGTTCTTCCAGTCTCCTGTCTTCAGATGAAGTTTTCTTGGTTCCCATATAGAATTTTTAAGTGTTTGGGGCTCTCCCAGCGGCTCTCCCTTTGGACTCTGCTGTAAACACTGACCATTTTTGATTTATGAGAATCTCAGGCAGGAACAGAAATCAACTTTTCAAATGCAAATGTGCACCCAGGTTTGCCTGCGAGTACAGAGAGCTCAGCAGGCAGCTTGGGGCACCGGCTGCGGCGATCTGTCCTGCTTTCCCAGGACAGATCTGGAGAGCCGCGTGGAGACAGTGCGCGTGTGGCAGATCTGCTGTGCCATGTAGATGGTGGGACTCGGGTGTCACCTGGTCACCTGGGGTGGCAGCTGGCCTCAAAGGCAGGGCCATCACCTCTGGGAGGTCATCTGGAAATCGCACATCCAGAAATTATTCAGAGGCCTGAATCTCAATGACCAAACTCACTGGTGATGGACAGCGAATCCAGAATTTACTGGAAGATCAGATTGGAGATCCCACAGTCCCTACACTTTGTGAGATGCTAGTCCAACACTGAATTTCTCCAGGCCTGAGGCACCTCATCTATAAAATGGGGATAATACCTCCTACAGTTGAGTGGATTGAGTTTTTCCCAGTGCCAGGCCTACAACAATGCTCAGTGTATGAGCTTTACTCAGTGCAGGCAGAAGGGCACCAACAAGCCATTCCTGCCCACAGCGGGCCCCGTTCTAGGGAACAGAAACTTGGTGGGCTCCACACCCCGTGTTTTTCTCTCCGCAGCCGTGTTGGATGAACCCCCTTACTCCTTGTCCGTTTTGTTGACATCCCACTTCTGCCTTCCGTGGGGAGAAGCCCTTTCTAGTCCCAGCTGGGCCACAGTGGTCATGCTCATCGGACTCCCACTGGCCCGCGATTTCAGCCAAGCCTCCAAGGTCTCCAGCCTCACCTTCCAGTTCCAGACCCCGGGGGCAGCGCGTTCTATAAAGGGGACTGCGGTGTCCACCAAAATGCCTCTGTTTTTCATCCATGTGACTAGTTTAACCTGCAGACTAAATGTCTGTTCCCTTTATTTCTGTGTTCTTACAGGGACCCCTCACAGTGGGGTGTCCCCACTTCCTGCCACTGCTAATGGGTCGGCTCTATATCCCTCAGTTTACTTTTTTAAAAAAATATTCAGTATTATGTGTTTGGCCCACCAAGCCGCACTATGACGATTTCAAACCTTTCCTACGGGTAGATGTCAGCAGCTGGGTCACTTGTACTGGCTCAATTCCCACAGAGGCTGGGGAAGAGGTGCTGTCCCCCCCACCCCCGACCCCCTGTGTAGACAGTGCCCAGGGAGCACTCGGGGCCATTGCAATGGAGAACAGAAGAAATCAGGATGTCACACTTACGTGTAAAATACAAGTATTAGAATTGCATTTCCCCATAGTGAAATATTTAGCTATTTCAGACCAGATCATGTGCCTCAGAACTTTTAAGTGAACAACAACAAAAAAATACGAGTGACTTGCTGCTTTTGTTATTAAGGAAAGCATGTGATACCTCTTTCAATAAACAAACTTTACAAAACTTTTGACAACAGGGTTTTTGGAGCCAGTAGGTTTCAGCTCATTTTAAAAACTTATTATTTGACTCTCCAGAGCTTGATTTGTCCTCTTAGATCTTCTGTGAGCTTTTTTAAAAGTATTTTTCTTCTGTGTCACATTTGCTCAGATATCCAAGAAGGTTATTTATTTTACTAGATAAATTGGAAGCATCGGGCTGGGATGTGATCATCCTGATGAAGCCCAGGCTGAGGCGTGTGAATTTAGGAATTAACCTCTCGAAGCCTTGGCTTGGTGTCTGCAAAATGGGGATCATCAAGACTCTCCTGTTGTTTTTAGAATTAAATCAATAAGCCATGAATGGGGTTAGTGTAGACCCTGAGGCATAATAAGTGTCCCTTAAATGTTAGCTGGTGCTGCTATTACTCATTCACTTTGTCTGACCTGCTACCATACAGTAAGCACGGTGCAAACACTGGGGTACAGTGTGGGAGGGAGGAGAAGGCGTCCTGCCCCCCGAAAACTTGCAGCCGAGTGGGGCAGTGAGATGACAAAGAGGGGAGGCTACAAACAATGAATTCTATGGTTATAAGCATTGGACGCGCCTAAGAGAGTGTGAACGAGAGGAAGGCAGGAGTGCGTCTCTGCCAGGTCACCTTTGGGAGGAGCCGGGTGCAGGGGTGGAAAGGCTGCAGGGGCAGCGGGGCGGGAGCTGGTGGTGTGGCAGCGCTGGCAGAGGGCTGGGCGGAGGCTTGGAGGCTGAGGACCCACAAAGAGCACAGCCACCAAGCCTCGGATGGGTTTCGGGCTCTGTCCTACACACTGTGGGAAGTGGCAGAGTGAAATTTGTGTCTTAAAAAATGACAGCCTGATTGCTGCACAGAGAGTGACATGGAGGAGTCCAGAGCAGGCATCGGAGGCCCCGAGGGACATGCCCGAGGCTCACGTGCGAGCCGGTGGCGCTCATCCAGCATGGAAACTGTGGCCGCTGAGGTCGAGGAGTTTAAGAAGTGGTTAGGGGACAGTTGCTGAATCTTGAACTGTTCAGATGCAGGTGGAGACGCCAAGTCTAGAAAACTGTGAAGTGACTCAGAAAGACTCCAACGAGGACAAAGGTTTCAAATAAGTGTTTTGTGAGATGTGAGAATGGGAAAAAGCAATATTAATCAATTAGCTAATGTAATACATCTTAACTATGTAACCAAACAAATGCTGTAAGTGAACAGTTGACTCTTTTACAGTATGTGTAGATATCGCTATAACTGTATATAGATATATGATCAAAGATCCTTCTGGTATCTCCTTATTGTGAAAATTGAGAAGCATTTTCTCTTTGGGAGTGCCTTTATCTGAGCAAATATGACAGATACCTCGCTTCCTAGCTGTCTCAGGCACAGTACTCGAAAGGACACTTCCCCTTGCCCAGAAATCCATGACTTCTGGTTAAAGAATCTCCTCCTTATAAATATCCGGCATCATTTGCTCAGCTGAGTCTTTTCCTGAATCCTTGGAAGGACTGATTCTTTTTTATTCTAACCTCTGCATTTATATATTTTTATCTTTGTTCTCACCTCTATAAAATGAGGACAGTTGTATTTCCCTGCCCACCTCCACAGTTGATGGATGAAAGTTATTTCGTGAAGCAGTTCTGGTATTTTACACGAGGTGTAATTCCTAATGACAGGTCATAGTTCCCCATTTTTCTTTTACTATTGTGCATAGAGTTTTATTTAAAGAGTCAGTAAAATCTTTTTTTTAATACAGCATAGAAGTACGTTACCACTTCTGTGTGCCTGAGAAACTTGGAGAAAGTAAGGGATTCTCGTGTGCCTAAAGAAGCCCTTGCTTCTAAGTTTTATTTGGGTCAGAAAGCGTTACTTTGCTAACATCAGTGCAGCTCCCGCTTTCTCTGGGCTGTGAAGAGACCATCTCCATTTGAGTGGCCCATCTTGACCCCGGAGCTGCAGATGATGCGGATGTTCCGGGGTTTCTTACTCAGGAGGTTTTGGTGGGAAGACTGGAGTGAGCGTAACTGGCATCCTGGCTTGAGGACAATGTTGTCTCATGTCTGTCCTTCCTGGTCTGTCTGTGGAGGTTGACCGTTGGGTGTCATTGCATTTTACAGGCACGTTGTAGAGTGAGGTGGCTGCTCTCAAGAACAGGAGAATCCTTTGTGGGAGCACATATGTAGGACGTGGAATGTTGGGGGAAGAAGGGGCAGTGTGAGAGCTGTGGACGTGGGACAGGGATGCACAAGCAGGTTGGAGAGCATGGGGCAGCCAGTGGGCAGCTGCCAAGAGCAGGTTAGCGAGTGCTCTGCAAAAAGTGGGAAGTGCAAAACCACAGTCCCTTTATTGTCATCATTGTCATTCCCACCTCAAAGCCACGGGAACAGGACTTGTTAGGAATAAATATGCTAAAATGAATCTTTAGAACTGGCCTTTGCAGTGTTGATATTAATAGGAAAGAGATTTCTGGATAGATCCACCCTCCTACTTAACCTCATCTCCATCAGCCCTCCAGGGACTCAAGGGGACACTTGCTTCCAGTTACTCTTACGTGGCATGATCTCTGCTTCTCTGAACTGGGCTATTATCCAAATAAATGAAGTAGACTTCTAGATTTGGAGAGCGTCCAAAGTGGAAGGAGAATGTCTCCCGGGGTGCAAGCTCCTGGAGGGGCAGGTGCTGGTCTGGTCTCTGGCTGAATCCCCAGCACCCGGGAGAGAGCCGTATACACAGTGGATGCTCATGGCGTTAGATGCTTGAGTGCACGGTGAATGAAGACACCTCAAATTCATCTTGTCCAAGTGACCCATTTTACAGACGCAGACCTGAAGAGCAGAGAGGTGCATGCCCAGGTTCACCTAGGTCACATGGTGGTGGAGCTGGAAATTGAAGCAAAGCTCCAGATGACAAACCCAGAGCTGGTGTTGCTTCCTAATACATTGGACTTGCTATTCCACTGTGACAGGGTCATGGGACTCTGTGCTTAACACCTATCCCTTCATTCATTCAGATAATGAGATTGTTATATGCCAGACCAATGGTTTTCCATCCTGCTTGCACATTAGAATTAAAACAAACAAGCAAACAAAACCAAGAATCCCTAGGTCAGAGGCTAATTGGATTTACCTCTGTCTGTGCATCAGTGTTTTTTTGTTCAGTGTCCCAGGCAAGTTGATTAGGCATCAGGGCTGAGGGCCACTGTGGAGGACCAGGCTGGTGTAAGGAAATAGAAAAGGAGCTGCTGTTGGGCAGGGCACTAAGTGCCTGATAGAGCCTGCCAGTGCCTACCTCCCCTGCCCTGCCCTGGACTCAGGAGGCCCTTGGGCAGTCCACACTATGTGGGTTTGGCTCCTGGTAGAGGTGGCAGAGACGATGCCACCATGCCCAGGCTCATACACTCCCAGACATCCTTTGCCTGTGTGCAGACCTCTCTTTGAGCTTCAGCCTGGGCGGTTAACAGGACGCTGAGGGCTGGTGGACCTGCGGGAGGGTTGGGAAGGAAATGGGGAAGGCTTGGGACCTACCTCACTCGTGTGTGAAGCTTCTCTCACCACGCCTGGGCAAGCTCAGGCCACGCAGGAACCATGGCTGTGCATGGCTTATCCCACCCGCATATGGTGCCTGCACCCAGGAACCCCTCCGCAAGGATGACCTGGGTGGTTGTGAAGACTCCCACATCCTTCCCCCAAAGATGTTCTAAAGGAAAGTGAGTCTAAAGGCTATCAGAGGACCGAGTTCTCTCTTGGGGATGGGCGGTGCCCTGCTTATCTAGTCTACCCTGTGACAGTAAGCAGGTGTCTCCTTCTAGTCTTCCAGTGGGTTCATTTGCGGACAGCACATTAGCTGGTTTCCTTAACATGAGGAGTTGGCTGGTTCGCGATTATTCCTCCATGGGCTGATCTCGCTTGTAGCTCAGCATCCCTGGAGAACAAGGGAATGATAAGCTAGTATAAATCATGCTGAAAGGAATGAGCCCTCATCGTGAGTCATTAGGACAGATGACACACTGGCGAGCAGATGAAAACCCTTTGATGAAGACCAGTTGTAAAAGCACAAGTAATGCCGAAGAAATGCATCGTGGTGATTCAAAAGTTTAATGTATGCATTTCCCCCTTTCTCTGGCTCACTCTCTCTTTTTATTTGTAAGAAATTTTTGTAGTAAATGTCAAGAGTGGTAGAACAACATTTCCTGTGCTTGGACCCTGGGGAGAGAGGTTCAGGGAAGGACAGACTTGAAGGGATACGTTTAATCAGTGAGTGTTAGATGTCATTTGGCAGGGGACTTATGTAATGGCATTGGAAACAGGAATCTGTCCTAGCGAGGCGTGTTCTGTGCTGAGAAAATAGCCCTGACCAAGTATCCACTCTGAACCTACCACCTAGAAATATCCCAAAGAAGAGACCATGTGTCACAAATGCCACCTCTGTCCAGCCCTACACGCCGTGGAGGCAGTAAGCCCTGCGGCTAAGGCACCAGCTCTGCCACTTCTTAGCCATGTGGCCTGGGCAAGCTCCCTAGCTGCTTCGCCTTGCTTCCTGCTCTAAAGAGAGACCCATGGTCCCAGCACGCACTCCGTTGACGGGCTTGACCACAGGCATCAGAGCAGACCCTGCCTGCTTCAGAAAGGGGGTCTACAGGAAGGATGTGGGGTAGCTGACCGAGTTAGGAAAAAGTACGAAGAACCAGGTCTCACACAGATGGGGACCAGGGCCACTCAGGTCTTATTGGAAGAACCGGTGGACAGGCTCATCAGGGTCTGATAAGGACATTCCTTTTATCCTCCTGTCAGGGTCACATTCCAGAGAGGTGGTCCATTTAGACATGCCCCCACCTCTTGGCTGGAGGAAAACAAGGCACTTCCTTTGGCCAGTGGGGGAGGCAGAGTTTCTATTACCAGAAGGAGGAGGCAAGAAAGTTATGGGGATTAATTGACATCATGAATGTAAAGTTCTTGGCACCATGCCTGCCACTTTGTAAGAGCCGAAAATCAGATGTTGTGTATTAATTATAAATTGGTATGATTGATAGCAGATCAATAATATAAGCTATTCCAAGTAAAAAGCTAATGATGCACACATACAAAGGGTACAATTAAAATGGGAAATCTGAATAAGATCAGTGGGTTGCATCAATGTCAACATCCTGGTCGTGATGTTATTGTACTAGAGTTTTGCCAAAATGTCACCATTGGGACAACTGGGCATATTGTACAGAGAATCTCTATGTATTAGTTTTTGATAACTGCATGTAATTCTGTAATGATCTCGATAACAGTTTCAGTAAGTTAAGAAGAAAAAGAAGGAGAAGGAGAAGAAAGCTAATGACTTCAAACTCCCAAGAAGTTTTTTGTCCCTATTGGAATTTATTCTTCTAATTTCCCATCCACATACCACCTCCGTCCACCAAAATAACCAAAAAAAAAAAAAAAAATGCTGTTTAAATGTAAGAGTCTTGACAGATTAAAAATTATTTTTAAACACTCGAGTAAAATGTATGATACAATAAAAGTACAAGGCCACAGCATAACATTCCCTTTCTAAAAATACGCAGTTTTGGATGTCTGATGAACTCACGCACACACATGCACACAGCCCTCCCCATAAACATGTGAACAAAATGTCTGCCTGGGTTGTCCCCACTGGTTTATCTTACAGCTGTTTGTTCTCAAATCTTATCTACTAAATGTTAGTTTATTTAAGTAAAGGTGGACCCCTTCACTTACAGTGGGTGTCAGCTCGTGAGGGGTGGTTGTTAGGTCTGTTGACTCCTTGAATCCCCATTTCACATTCTGGGAAACATGCTGCACGGAGGAACTTCAGCCAGGGCCTTTGAAGAGCCCTGCAGTCTGTATGCTTGGCTTCCGGCTTTCTGTGGTCATCCTGGATGGATTGGAGTCCTTGCCCTGATTAGGGTGGAATCTGGCCATGCACCACAATCTTGCTCATTCATTCTTTCTCTTTCTGGTTCCCCCAGCCGACGTTTATCAGTGATTTACTGTGCATGAGCCCCTGTGCTAAGCAGAATGGAAACCAAGACCCAGGTCCCAACTTTAAGAAATTTTCAGCCTGATAGAGGACCATGATAAATGGTCCAGCATGACTAGTCAGAGCAGTGGGTCTATACGTCCTGGGCACGTAACAAAGTGCTAGATGAATTCAGGAGGAGAAAAGCTAATGCAGCCATGGAAACATTTAGAGCTCCTGCAGTTTAAATTATGTTGTAGGCAAAGACTACATACTGATAATGGTTTTCCAAAGCACTTCTATAGACTCATTAAGCTCTCTGTGTCCCCTTGCAGATAAACACACTATACCCCCAACCCCCACTACCACTAACCCCCACCTAGAGCTCCCTCTTGGGAGGTGATGGAGACCAGAGTGTTTGCATTTGACTCTAACCTTCAGGTGTGGCTAGATTTAAGGAGAGGAAGTTGATTATAGAATGAGAAAGGTCTTCCAGAGCTAACTGGAAAGAGAGGAGGCAAGGAGGCAGGACTTAGACACAGAAGCTGTGTGGTCTCAGGCAGATTATTTAACTGCTCTGTGTCTCAGTTTCCTTAAACTGTAAATGAATGATAGTTCATTGTACTCAGTGGGTGGTTCTAGGAATAAACTAGGTAAACACCTGAGAGGCACTATGGCAAGACCTAGCTTGTGGAACGTTCTCAGTGATGGTCCCAAACACTGAAATATCTGTACCTGTTGGTGAGCCAGTCAGAGGACAGAGATGTCTCCTGGTTGGCCATGGAGGGCAGCAATGGACCAGGGAGTGGAAGATATGAAGGATAGGTGGGGAAACCAAGGGAAGCATCCAGGAGAGCCCAGTGGTGACACAGTGGTGTGAGTGTGTGCTAGGTGAGAGTGGGAAGCACAAGGAAGGACGGAAATGATCATTCACGATGCACCAGGCTGTGTGTGAGTGCTCTCATGTGGGGAACTTGGCTCGTCCTGTTCATCTTCATCCCAGTGCTGAGGCGAGCACCTGGCACATAGACTAGGCCTTATTTTGAAAAGAATACGTGAATTGTGGCCTTTGATTCTTTCCATAACCCGATGATGTGTAGGATTTATATTTGCCATCCTCATTTTGTGGATGAGGATGTGAAGCCTGGAGGAATACGATACATTGCCCAAGAAATTTCAGTGATGAACTCTGGAGCCACCAGAGGGTAGGGCCTGGGACTCGAACCCGCATCAGATGCTTTCTCCTGCAGCCCTCCACCACGGCCTGCTGCCCTCATGGCCCTCAGAGACCCTTCTGATTCTCACGTCTTTGGTTTGAAGAGATTACCAAGTTCCAAGAGCCCATCACTGAGTCACTGGGTCACTGTGGGAGCTCAGGAAGTGGGCCTCGTTCTTAGTTCTTGGAATTTTAGTGAATGGCCAGACAGAGAAGGAGGTGAAGTTATGGCCACTGCGTGCTGACTGTATTATCTCTTAGTTGCCACCAGGCTGATTTGAGCGGTATTTTTAGTCATGCATTCATTATTTATGGTTGACGTTTTTACGAGTACCGAAAACGAGATAATAGTGAAGAATTCCTGCTTGATGACTTACTCTCAGAGTCGGCGTCCAGCCTTGTCTTAAGTAATTCCCTTTCTTCCTGGGCTGTGAAATGCCATCAGTTCCTTATGACTCAGGGCCAGGAAGCACAGGAGTTTCTCAGGACCTATCCAGATGCTGGGATTGCCCATGCGTCACTGATGACAGGCGCCCTCCTTGATGTCCCGCAGTGATGGGCAAGCGGATGACGGCTTCCAAGTTCCTGTTTCTGCTGCGATCCGTGAGTGAAACTTGGGTTGGTGAAATGTTTCTCATTGCTGGCGTTGTTGACATTGTACTTGAGTGGAATCAAAGCTCTTTTGTCTAGGAGAAATGGCAAGAAGAGTTAATATGATACGCAAGCATTTTATGTGATGGTATTTTAAAACCATCTCCAAAGACGGTAATGCTTAGAGTGAGCATGCACTTGATTCTTCTTAAGCTTCCCAGCATTCTGACTCCCTATGCAGCACAGTTGGTTTGAGATGGACAGTTTGAGGTTCAACTGAAAGGGTTTTCTTAGGAACTGCTTTCAGATCTTTTAAAGGATAACTGGAGTTCTTTTCCAAAGAGAAATTATCTTATACAATTTTGAAAGCCTCTTCACTGAAATATTAAGTGGCATTTCTTCTTTGCTGTAGAAGAACAGAAGCTTAAATATGTACCTGCCTGGATGGCTGGATATCAGCAGTTTACCTAGGGTTGTCCATGGGTATTTTATTGAGGACGGAACTGTGAAATCTGGGTTGTTTCATGATAGCTTCAAAATGAAGGGATGAGTTAAGCAATTACTCTCAACCTTACATCAATAGATCAACAGCCTGTAGATGCCTTTTCTTCCTTCTCCCACTTTCTGAGAAACAGGGGTAACATTTTGTTCCCTGAGCCATTTTATCTTATTTTTTTTTATTTTGTTTTGTTTTGTTTGCCTGTGATCTCCTCCAGAAGCCCAGAATTTTGTGTCCTCGTTTATTTTCTTTGCTTTTACCATCTTTCCTAGGCCCTCCCCATTTGTTCTCTCCTTTCCCTCTCTAAATATGCTCTGATCTCTCCATTGTTAAAGAAGAGTCTGCGTCCATCCCCTATCCATTCATCCATCTGTCCACCCATCCCCAGTCAGATTTTTCTCTTTCATCTTGCAGGCACACTGCATATAACTGTGGGCCCTGCCGCATGCCTCTTCTCCCTCTGTCCGGCTCCTCCCCACCTTCTTCTTCCAGGGACCCCAGAGGAAGGGCCACGTTCTTGTCGACTCCAAAGCCTTTTTCCTCAGTCCACTTCCTCCTTGCCTTCTGGCCATGTTGTCTTCTTCTCCTTGAAGGACCCCTTTCTCTGACTTCCGTGGTGTTCCTAATGTCCCCCAAATGTCTCACTACTGATGTCCTTCCTCCTTGGGCCTCTAAGTGTGGATGGGTGCCAGGGCACGCAGTCCTCAGCCCCTCGGGTCTTAATTCGTTCGGCTTTCTCTGAGTCCTACCTCCCATTGCCACGGGTTCCAAAATGAGTGCCTCCAGCCCTGACCTGTCACCCACTGTCCAGTCCTTCACGGATGTCCCATTATCCCCCCAAACCATCCTCTCCAAATGTGACTTCCTGGTCCCCCCTTGCCCTCCCTGGCTTTAATTCCCAACTGCATTCCTTCTTCTCAAGCCGACAGGAGCCCGTTCTGCTCTCCTGGTCTAGATCTAATCTAAGTTCTTGTTTCTTCCTTCAGAGTCCCTCCTGGGCATGCCCTTCCTCTTCCCTGCTCTGCGCCAGGTTCGCATCAGTGTACATTTAGGGGATTTTAGGTCTCCTGGATGACCTTCCAGAAAGTTCCTGTCACCGACTTATAAAGATTCCAGACTCAAATACCAGACGTGTTGTGTCCCTCTCTCTGTCTGCTGGCTGAGGCTGGAGCATGTCACTCCTGCTCTCTCACCTTTAATGGTTTCCCTCTTTCGAGAACGGGAAGTCCTGGTTCCTTACGATAGCTCGTAAGTCCCCGTGTCATGATTCCAGCTGCCTGTCTGTATTTGTTGCGGCTTACCACCCTCCTCCTCCATGTAACCCCCTCCCAGATCACACAGCCTCCATTCCTCCTCCAGGTAGTTACCCTCATTTCAAACACCCCTGGATACTGACCTCCCCACATCCCTGCTCCTACAGTTCTCTTGTCTAGCATGTGCTGATCACCTTTGCTTGGTGAGTTAGCATGCGCTCGTGTCCTTTTTTCTTTTCTTTTTTTTTACAGATTTTATTTATTTGAGAGAGAGAGAGTGAGCGAGTGAGAGAGAGAAAACACAAGTGGGGGAGGGGCAGAGGGAGAAGCTGACTCCTCGTTGAGCAGGGAGCTTGACCCTGGGCTCTAGTCCGATTCCGGGATTCCAGAATCATGACCTGAGCTGAAGGCAGATGCTTCACCAACTGAGCCACCCAGGGACCCCGCATCCGCTCGTGTTCTAATGTACAACTCCAGCATCATCTTTTCAAAGCTTTTCCTGTTCCCTCACCCCTGCCCCATCTCAGCTGGAAGTTTTCCTCCTCTTTAGCCCCTTACAACTTGGTCATAGTATGTGCATTCCATGAAATTTGTTCATCGGTCTGCTTATATTTATGGAGTAGGAGCTACTTGAGACCTGACATGTGGTGTCTTCTCTTTGAATCCCCAGCATGAGACCTATAAATCAATAAATGCCAATAAATATAGATTGAATGACATGTTAAGTGACTCTTTCCTGCTGAGAAACAGGATTGGGTCCCTATGACTTGGCTTATCCAGGGCAGACATTCCACCATTCTTGCCATGATTCTCCAACACACAGTCAGCTCAAGTTCTCTAGAAAACCCTGGGCCCATTCACACACGAGGTGTGTGTTCATTGTGCCCTGTCTTCTCTCTGCCTCCGGAGCCTGTCCTTCTCCCTCACCATCTGTCCCCCTCCTCTCTTCCATGCGTTCTACAGTTACGATTCATCTGCAGCCGGTACCCTGCGTGGTTACGTACTTGAGCATGTTCTCCAGCTGTCTTTTGCCAAATTTGTCTTATCTCCCAGAATTGTGTGTAAACGGAGTGAAGACAAAGGCCCTGCTGGACAGTTTTGAACACCACCAAAGCTGGCTTCGTGGTATGCACATAGTGTACATCAAATACTTGATGAGTTGTTTAGACATCTTATACTTCATTTCCAAGTACTTGAGACCATCAGAGCCGCAGTGTAAAGGCTGAACCCTTATGCTCTAATCACAGAGCTGCCAAAACATGAGTAGGAGTCTGGAAATGACTAGAATTTGAGCAATAGAAACCTCCTACCCGCAGCCTGATCCAGTTGGTACTGTGCCCTTCACTAGACTTTAATAGAGCTACAAATCCCTTCTAAACTAGTTTGCTCTAGAATTTATAAGAACTCAGATGTAGAGGACAGTCACTTAATTACACAGCAGCAGTATCTGCACCATCGCGGGCCACTCGGAAGCCCTCCGAGCTCTGCGGAGCAGCCAGCATCTGATGCCAGGACAAGAGATGTTAGAAGCTGCTTTCATTTGGCTACTTCTCAGAAATGCCTAGATCTTTGTCTGAAATGCAGTGTTTTTAAAATTAGCATTCTTCTATTCATAAAGTAGGTATCTGTACAAAGACGACTTTTATTCCCCCAAAAAGAAGTCGATAAAAAGATATTCACCCTGAAAGTAAAAAAACACATTCCATCAATGTTTTAACTTGGCCTGAATGACCTCCCCCCACACACAGACACAGAGAGCTACTCCCCTCCGGTCCCCGCTGAGGATGATCTTAGTCTCTGCCTCAGAAGGAGCCAAGAGAATTGCGTAAGATGAGGCACAAACAGAGCTTAGCGCCGTGTAGGGCACCCGGTAAGCAGTCAGGAGAGGTTCAGCTGGGTTATAATTTCACACTCGGGATCGCTATCCATAATTACCCCCAATCGTCCTTCTACGTCGCTTGAGCATCTGAGAGCTGGGCACACGTCCGCTGCTGAGGAGTTGGTGGATGGAGGCAGCAGCCCCACGGGGCACGAACCCCATGCCCCGGCTGTCCTGTGGCAGAGGGTGGTCGGGATGCTGACTGCTCAGCCGTGGCCCGCTGACTGATGTGGTCACGCTGGCCTCCTCCTGGGACGTTTTGCAGCCATCACAGCTGCTCTGAGTGTGCAGACAGGACGAATGTCTAAGGGGAAGAGAAAAAGGATGAAGTCATCCCCAGTCCCACACGGGTGGGTGAGTGTGGCCACGGCTTGGGCTCGCCTGTACGTGTCTGTGGGTCATGACCTTGGCTGGGTCACATCCCTTGCAGGGGGACAGCTTCACTGAGGAAAGCAGAGGAATGTGCCTTTCTGTGAGATCCTAACGATCCACAGCACTCTGTGGGTGTCAAAACGCGGCATGAGAAGGAGCCTGCGGGAGCTCCTTCTCAGCAAGTCTGAGGCCAAAGCTGGGGCAAACTGCATCTGCTCATTTCTTCCCGAACGTAGGCATCCCGAGGCACCTGGGACCCCAGCCATCGCTTTGCTTCTTGTGTGCATAGCGAACGGAGAGCCAGCACCTATTTCCACTCAAGCAAAGCAGAGCTGATCCCCACTACATGGGTTTGTTGGGCGTGTTATCAGAGGGCTTGCAGGGACCCAGTGCGGATAGGCAGGGGGTGGGAGGGTGGGGGGGAGCCCACGACTTGCTCCCTGCCGTGTTCCCACAGCCTCCCCCTCGCCCCTCGCCCACGCAACGCCAAGCTGCTTAGGTTGAACTTCACTTTGCATCACTTTGCCTTGATTTTGAAAGCCTGTGGGGTATTCCGTGGAAAGTAAGCAAGCCTGTTTGGTATTTACTGCTGAACCAGAACTACAACTCTATCCCCTGCTTGTAGGAAAGCCTTAGCACTAAAAGTCTGATTTTATAAAATAGGTGAGTGGGGGTGCCTTCAAATGTCAAGGGTATTTTAAAGTATGTTTTTACAATTTGACAGAGTCTGGGGAGAAAAGAGGCTTCAAACTGGAGTGTTAGGAGCTGGTGCCAATTGAAAATGAATCACAAATGAAGATAAATCACCCCTGAGCATATAATGTGGAACAATGGGAAAATAGTATCAGAATTGTAAAAATGTGATTTGCATGCAACTTCTCAGAAACATAGCTTTGCGAGCATAAACTGAAGCAAAGAGACTGACTCACAGAATGGGGGGAAAAATCAGTCTAAGATTCCAAACATGTATGTCAGGAGATGATTATTGGATTTGAAAAAAAAAAAATGCTCTGTTTTTCAAAGCGTTACCCCACCAGTTCTTTCTTTGCTATGGGGGATTCCAAAGAGCGTTTATAAAATGCATTCACTGCCAAGATGCTGTAGAGTGTATCAGTAAGACTATTAATAACACGATTTACTAGGTATCTGCTGCTTCTATGCATTCCTTGCACACATTACCTTTACTCCTTCCATAGTCTTACAAGTGCTCTTTCCCCATTTTAGAGATGGGGACACTCTTCACAGCTTGGCCCAGGCCACATACATAGCCAATGAGGGAAAAAGTCAAGGTCACTCACTTTGCCCTGGTCTGAAACACACCTGCTTTTCCACAACTCCCCAGTGCCCCCCAGGCGAGTGAGGGGCAGGAAGGAGCCACTTCGTGTCATGGCCTCAACGTGCCTGACAGATAGCAGCTTGAACCTCAGCCCGACATGTGCATTCTGCTTGTCGGGAGGAAGAGCTGTCACCCAAGACAGAGATTCTGCAGGTCTGAGTAAAGTCCTGTGTTCTAAGAGTCTGGAGGAAACAATTTTCCGAATGCCATTTTTTAAGAAGTCAGTTTTATTTTCTAGTTATGATTTTTTAATTGAGGCGTAATTCACATAACATAAAAGTCACCATTTTACAGGGTATAATTGCTATGGTTTTTAGTATATTCACAGTGTCATGCGACCATTACCACTCTGTGATTCCTGAACATTTCCATCATCCCCAGAAAGAAACCCCATACCTAATAAAGTCACCGCCTAGTCCCCGTGTTCCCTGTCCCCGACCCCCTGGCAAGCACCGATCCTTCCATCTCTATGGACTTGCCTATTCTGGACATTTCCTATAAATGGAATTACGTGTGGCCTTTTGTGTCCGGCTTTGTTCACTGAGCGTCATGTTTTCAGGGCTCATCCACATTGCAGCGTGTGCCGACACCCTGTTCCTTTTTATGGCTGAATAGTGTTCCACTGTATGGACACGCCACATTGCTTATCCATTCATCAGTTTCTGAATGATAATTTGATGCCACTTGAAATTTCATTCCAGAGTTAAGTGTAAGTCCTAGCAAACCAACAAGGTCAAGTCTGTCCCTGTCAAATACAGGCCTGGTGGCAGTCTAGCTAGGCCTCCAGCGGCTTCTTGTCGCTCGAGAAATAACATGGAAACTCCTGACCGAGACCTTCCCAGCCGGGTTGTCCCCGTCAGCCTCGTGCTGTCTCAGGGGTCTGGCCCTTTCAGTGCTCAAACAGGTGTCCTTTCTGCCTGAGAGTCTTCACTAGTTCTGTCCTGGGCCTGGAAGCTTCTGCCTCTCCGTCCTGCCTGCCGTTCTGCCACCTCCTCAGCCTTCAGGCCTCCGCCTGAATGTGGAGAGAACACAACTGACCAGCCACCCCTTATTCTTTCCTAGTGCCCCCTTCCCTTCTGTGGAAAGTACTTTTCTTACTTGTAACTGTGTGTTTATTGTATGTCCACGCACGTCATGTGGATCTCCTCCACCGTCCCTAACCACCATTGACAGGCTGCCTTTGGGTTTGTGTTACTGTGTCTCTGGGGCCTGTATGTGGACTCAGTCAATGTCCAGATGCTTACCTTGCATCAAGGAGAGTGCCACCCAAAGTGAGCTCCCCAGACCAGCAGCAGAGCAGCAGGGCCTGGGGACAAGTTAGAAATATAGGCCCAGTTCCTGGGCCTCACCCAAGACATCTTGAATCAGAAACCCGGGGGATGGGAGTCAGCAGTCTGAGTCCTTCCAGACTGTTGCTGCTCACTAGGTTTGGAAAGCACCAATATAGGAAATAGCCCCAAATTTACTCTTTTTACTGCGCACGGTTGAGCCCCTTGGACCCAGTAAGTGAGATATATCACTGAGCATCACCTACCTGAGGGTCCCACTGCTTAGTAAGTGTACTTGATTGAGTTTTTACGAAGTGTGGGTGACTTGGCCAGGTACCTTTCTGCAGCTAATGAGGGGTCCTTAGAAGTACACACTCCAGGCTTAGGCCTGAGTGGGAGGCAAGGAAAACGTTCAGCCAGGTCTCTGCCCTTGGGGTGTCCACTGGGCCACCGAGCATTGCATGCGCCAGTAGTGGTGTAGACGCATGGTAGAGTAGGCCCAGCAAGGGAGTCTGAGTGGACTCGGGGCAGAAGCTGGGGCAGGTGTCATGGAGGCGTGCGGCCTCAGGGGGACCGAGGTCGGGGGCACTCGGCATAGTAGTGGGCACCCAGCCACTGAGTGTAAAATCCTGACTTGGAAACCACTCTAACCAGAGCCCCCCAGGACTCCTACAATGATATGCACAGTGTATTCACCCCCCCACCATGGGTGGGCATGCTGGCCTTTCTTTAGAAAGGGACCAAATTTTAAAGATTTTATCATACATATAGCTTCCCTTATTTTATTGTAGTTTTTCCAGCTTTACTGAGGTGATTGACGTCCCCGCCAAAAAAAGCACATATATTCTGGTTATACAATGTGATTTTTTAAAAGGTGTACAATATGATGATTTAATATGTGTATACATTTTGAAATGATTATCACAATTAAGTTAATGAGCACATCCAGCCCCTCACAGAGTTGCCATTTTTAAATTTATTTTTGTCCAGTTTTATCGAGAAATGATTGATACCTATCACTGTGTAAGTTTAAGGCGTACAGCGTGATGGTTTGGTTTCCATCTACTGTGAAATGATCGCCAACAGGTCAGCTGACACCTGTCTTCTCGTACAGATACAATAAGAGGAAAAGAATAAAGGGAAAAAAATTTTCTCCTTGTGATAAGAACTCTTACTCTCTTAATGACGCCCCTATATGTCATCTAGCCGGGTGAACCGTAGACGTCCTGTTGTTCGTGACATCCCTGGTACTCATTCCCATCAGAGGACCATTAATACAGAATCACGTAGTTCCTGATGAAGGGAATGATTCTCTTCAACTCCCAAGCTTTCTCTAACCTAATATTGAGATTTGTAATAAAAAAAGTTGTAGTCATCACTACATCACTCTTTGGATCCAGCAGTAAAGAATTCTGTATTTCTTTTTAAGATGATCTCTTTTTCCTTGTAGAGAAAATGCAGAGCTAAATAAATATTGTATGCTTTAAATTGATTTCCAAAAAGAGCATGTCACCCCCTACAGCTGTTTATTTTAGAAAGGTGGGATCTGTTTCCTGTGAACCAAAGCTTTGAGCCAGCCGTTGGTCTAGACATCCCCAATTACTCAGAAGGTTGATGGTTAGAAGTCCAAAGAGATTTTTTGCAAAAAGCAACAAGGAGAGGGCTGCTGGCCCCGCAGTGGTGACATTTCCAGCAGATTCACTGTTAGGTCATGTCTCAGAGAAAGGGCTGACTCTGCATCCGCCTTCTCCATAGGGCCCCGGTGATTATATCTGAGCTCCATGGAAACAATGTTTTTTTGTTCCTACACGCCTTTTATTTCTGTAGTTTTCATACCCTACCTCTAGAACACATTGATAAATGATACGTACATGCAATTCTCTTTCAGTTAGTTCAGCCTCAAAAGTTAATCTTTAACACTGACATTATTGATGGAAATGGTTCTCCCTTCCTCCCACAAAAAATAATAGATGTTGACACAGTTTTTACTTCTTAATTTTGGTTTATTTCAGCTCCCTGGTGCCCACTTAGTCAATGTGATCAAACTCCTAGAACTGGAGGCCTAAATATTTTAGTCCCTGAAACCTTCTTTTTTATCTCTTTGTCCATGAATAATTCATTTGTCTGCATAGCCTCTGGAGCAGATCCTCTTTATAAAAGAAAAGGGGGAGAAAGAGTAATAGAGCAGAATAAGTGATATCTCAGGTTTGCCCTTGGAAACCAAGCTAAGATTTTGAGAGAGAAAATGAATTTCTGGTTCTTGTGCCTCTTTAGCGGGCAAAAAACTATAGATTTTTTTTTTTTTTATGAGCTATTGACTGGAGGTAATAATGACATAGATACTTAAGCATAATACCACATAAATTCCTATTCCAGAGATTAAATTCCACCTTCTTATGTTAATTTCTAGAAAGTTCTACGTAGTTTTAGACTTATCACTTAAACTCTCAGGATGTAACTTAAAATACCACAGTAGCAAGAGCTTGGGGGACCTCATTTTATACAATACATGTACCTGTCAAAGAGAATGAAAGAATTCTTACAAATAAAAACGCTTTTAATGACTTTTTAAAAGGCATGTTTTGGATGATTCCTCTGCGTAGCCGGCAGCTGTCCTTGCAGACCAGCAACCAACCCGACAAAAATTTCTCAATTAGTGTTCTTATTAGAACTAAGAATAAGATAGTTGGGTTACATAAATCTCAGAGTCCAGAAAAGGAGGCATAACAGTTTTAAAGAAAATCTCCAAATTAAAGAGACCACAAGGGTGCTTATTTAAAGAGCGCTGGGAAATGTGTTAATAAAGGCAGCCGTGCATGGGAGAGGCCGGCTCCGGCGGGAGGAATGTGCCGTCCCTGGATCTGCTTACACTTGCCCACACGCGGGTGATAAAAAGCATACTGGCCCTGCTCAGTTTCGTGTTGTTTTAGATTCTCTACAGAGGAGGCTGCACATTGCCTGCCCCAGGGAGGACCACTCCCACCACCACCATCCCTCGGCCTGGCGATGCCACCTCTGGGGCTCTTGTCCGTCTCCTGAGATCTAATCACTCCTGAGAACCTTCCCTGGGCTTCTTCTTGCTGGTGCTCCTCCCTCTGCACATGCTTCCACCCAATACGCAGACTGGTGTCTCCAGCTCTGATTGCTCTGGAGTTCCAGATCAGTCTGGTAATTTCTGGAAACCAGAATGTTCATGCCCGCTGTCCCACGGGATCTCAGACTCAGTAAATCTAAAACTAAGCCGTAGTCTTGCTCTCCTTCACCCCCATTGTCCCTGGGGCTCCCCATCTCAGGCTCCAGCATCCCCACCCACCCAGCGGCCATAGTTGGACCCTGAAGAGTCCGTGCACCAGGGCCTGCTGATGCTGGCTTTGATGCATCTCCTGATCCTCTTGATTTTCTCGCCTCCACTGCTCTCGCCCGGCCCAGCTGCACGCTGTCTCACTCTGGGAGCTGGACAGTCGCCTGCAGGTCATCTCCACCCTGGAGCAAAAATGTTCCCTCCGGATCACAAATGTGTTCTTCCTCCTCCCTTGTGGAGGCCCTGCCCCTCTTAGGATGAGACCTACAGCCCCCACCCCACTCCCAGCGCAGCATTCAGAGCCTGCCTGAGCCCCTGCACCCCAGCCCTCCCCTCCCTGCCTGACCCTGAACTGGGGACGTCCCCTGGGGAGCTTGCACCACATTCCCCAAGGCCCTTCATCTGGAAGTCCTGCCAACATGCCGGTGGGCCACCACCTCCCTGCACTTGCTCACCTCCCCCAAAACTCCGCCTCGTCCACTTGTACCTCGTCCCATCTAACTGGTGGCCCCGTCCTGGGGTTCCACCTTCTCATTCCTGGGGTCACCACCCTCTTTGAACATCTCCATTATTTTTCCTGTAAACCGGTTGCTTTTAAACATTTGTAAAACCATAGAGTCCTTTCCTTCCAGTGAAATGCAGAGCAGCAAGCAGGGAAGGGGGAGTAACACAGGGAGAGACTGGGAGGAGGCGAAGCTAAATCATAGACGGTTAGACATTTACTGAGCGCCAGCTGAGCTTGCCATTGTGCTGTTGGGGCTCGGGCCTCGGTCTTCAGACCCCCCAGCCCCGTGAGGCGGCACACCCCATCTCCCGGGCATGGACACGCTGTGTGGGAGCACACAGAACCCGAGCAAGGGCAGAAGGTAGCGAGGGCAGTGCCACGGCTGCGTCTCTGTGGACTGCGTCTCCTCGCCTCTGTCCGATGCTTCTCGCTTCCCGAGCTTGTCCCGTCTCCCCCAGGTGTGTCTTCGCTTGCTTTTGACTGCATTTGTGCCGTTGTGTCACTCTCTCGAGGTGACCGCCTCCTCAGGCTTGCCCTTGGCCTGTCACCCACTGGCCAGTGGTGGCCCAGCCTGGACTCAGTGGCTGTGTGGAGCATGGACAGTCTCCAGCGCTTCCCGTCCCCGCCTCCAGCTCCTCGATGGCTCTTCCCCTCTCCTCCCCCATCCTTCTGGTCTTACTCCTCATGCCCTACTAATGTCCCATTCCAGTTAGTGGGCCGGCCGCATGCCTCTGCACCCCCGAGTCGGGGGGCTTCCTCCTGGGAACCTGTGGTCGGACTGTCCCTGGTTGTTTGCTGGTGTGAACGTTGGTGTCATCAACCCTCCCTCTTTTTGGAATTATTCCTGGTTTCCAGAACTGCTTGCTTGCCACCAATCTTGGATCTCTGTCCTTATTTACATGGATGGAGGCAAATACAAATCTAGATGTTGAAGACTAATACTAATACTAAGACTAATACCTAAGTGTGTTTCTGTTCCCTGCAGGCCAGGCATGTCTTTAGTTTCGATACTCTGCCATGTTTTTATATCCTTTATGGCACTCAGCTCATTCTTTGGCACAGACTAAGCTACTCAATAAGCAATGAAAGAACCATATTGTTGAACTATAAATGTCATTTGATCTGTTTTCCGAGCCTGTGTTTGTATGTGGGATCATGTGGCTTATATGCTGTGTAATAATAGGAAATATTTATATTGGTCTTTGCCCCAGTCCCTCACACAGGGCTCTTAAATGTTTTATAATTTCCTAAATGATAAGAGCACTAGAAGCATTTTTTGTTATATTTTGCCTTTTTTTTAAAAGATTAGTTAGTTAGTTAGTTAGTTAGTTAGTTAGTTATGAGAGAGCGCAAGCGAGGAAGAGAGAGCATGAGTTGGGCGGGGGGTGGGGGGGGAGGAGCAGAGGGAGAGGGGTAAACAGACTCCGAGTTGACTGCAGAGCCCGATGTGGGGCTCAGTCCCAGGACCCTGAGATCACAACCTGAGCAGAAATCAGGAGTTGGATGCTTAACAGACTGAGCCACCCAGGCGCCCCTATAATATTTGGTCTTTGGCTCTGGTTCCTGTCACAGAGCTCCCAAATCCCTTCGAATTTCCTGGGTGATCAAATGTCTTCTGTTCTAATGAGGAGCCTGTGGGTGGATTCCTGGGTCGGGCTGGTCACTAGAAAGACCAAGCCATGATTAGAAACTTGGAACTTTTGGCCGCCGCACCCCTCAGGGGAGAGATGCTAGAGATGGAGTTATGATCTATCGATCATGAG
The DNA here is from genome assembly GCF_964656455.1 of Halichoerus grypus. Taxonomy (NCBI): domain Eukaryota; kingdom Metazoa; phylum Chordata; class Mammalia; order Carnivora; family Phocidae; genus Halichoerus; species Halichoerus grypus. The sequence continues at coordinate 6,217,608 of NC_135718.1, forward strand.
TACATGACGAAACCTCCATATAAATCCCAACAGTATGGGGTTCACAGAGCTTCTGGGTTGGTGATCACGTCCACATACTGGGAGGGTGATGTGCCCCAAGTACGTGGAAGAAGCTCCTGAGCTCAAGACCCTATGGACTTCACCCTATGTATCTCTTCATCTGGCTGTTCATCACCCTTTATCCCACCCTTTATTATGATAAACTGGTAAACATAAGTAAGTGTTTCCCTGAGTTCTGTGAGCTGTTCTAGCAAATGAATGCAAGGGTGGGGGTTGTAGGAACCTCTGATTTGCCAAGTTGGATAGAAGCTGTGGGTAAGCTGGGGACCTACTGCTCATGATGGGCGTCTAAGGTGGGCAGCAGTCTTGTGGGCCTGATCCCATCAGCTGTGGGGTCTGCACTCACTCTGGTCACTGTCAGGATTGAATTGAATTCTAGGATACCCAACTGGTTGCTCAAAGTGTGGGGAAGGAACCCACGTATCTCGTGTCAGAAGTGATGTGAGTGTGGTTGTCGTGGGAAGGTAAATGAGAAACAGGAGTGTATTTTTCTCTCAAACATGCAAATACCTGTCAAGATGATTGCCATCACAAAGTGTTCTCCACATTTGTATATCTGAGACTTGGCAACAGCAACCTGAGCAGCTTTCAAAGAAACAAAAATCACCGAGCTACTTTAATGTCTACTTAAGGAACAGTTTTGAGTTTCTATTGACATGTACGTTTCATCACAACTGCAGTTATCTTTTATTATAAACGCGACTCATGAGAATTATGTATAGAAAACACAGATAAGCAAAAAGAAAAAGGAAAGAAATGACACATAATGTCACCACATTATTTCCTGGTTATTTCCTTCCAGTCTTTTTGCGGTGCCAGGCGTGAACTTACGACTAGTGGTTTTCCTTGGGGAGGCATGGCGCGCGTGCCGATTAGCGGGGGCGTCTCTGCTATATTCAGCCCGCTGTGTGTCACCAACCCCGTCATTACTTTCCGCAGGAGGGATAGCTACAGCAGCTTCTATCTTCTTTACTGTAAAATTGGTGTGTGTTTGTTTTCTCATCTGATGCATGCAAAGAAAACGATGATATATTGCCCCCTGCTTCATCTCTTCTCATTTCCTTTATGGAACCTTTGGGATATGGAATTATGTATACAGAGGACATAAAATACCAAGTGCAATGTATAAATGCTGTTGCTCTTGCCTCTTTATCTGTGATCATAAGCCAGAGACTGCTTTACTGCAGTAGAAGTGCAGTTCTCATACAGGTGGGCGCACCATACAGTATGCTAGTGAAGGGAGTCCCCCTTGTTGGAAGCATCTAACTCACAAATGTTCAACAAGTACAGAATGCTCCCCTCTCTGCTAGACTTCTGAGACTGTTGGGGGGCTGGGCTTCATGTTCTGATACCTCTTGCATGGTGGGTCTGTCTCCTGCATCTCCACCCTCTCCCTCCTTCCCAGTTCCTCTGTAGCCCGTAAAATACACCAGCCTTGAAAATACGCCTCCTTTCTCCACCCATCCATCCCAACCACGTAGATCCTGCAGCACCCCTTCATGTGTTCACCTCCCTCTGTCCCCCCTCCCTCCCTCATCCCTTCTTGTCCACACAAGCCCTGATTCCCCATTTTTGCTACTTCCGTTCCTTTGACACCCATGACCTTTTCTGGTGCTGACCCACATGAACTGTGTTTGGCACGGTTCCTCAGTTTCTCCTTCGTTAGTGCCCTCCTCACCTGATTCCATGACCCTGGGCTTTCCTAGCACCCTCTGGCCACCTTCAGGGCTCCTTTCCTGCCTCTTCCTCAGCTTCTCCTCCTCCTCCTGGGTCTGAAGGGATGGCCCTGTGAGAGTCCCATCCTCTGGCATGATTTGAACTCCCACCTCTTGGCTGTTGGAGCCCAAATCTACATCTGCAACCCTGGCAGCTCGGCCCCAGGCCCCAGAAGGGGAGTCTTGGAGGTCTCTGCTTGGGTGATAGTCCACAAGCACATCAGATGCCACAGGAAATATCCAAATTCCACAGCTTTGTCCCACAGACCTCCTCCCCTGTGTTCTGTGTCTCCACTGGGGGGCCCCGGCCCCCACCAACCCGCTCGGCCCTCTGACCCCTTCATTTCCTGACGTCCCATGGATTCTACATCCTAAGTATCTTTTATGTTCTTTTCCCTCCTTGTCTGTCCTCCTGCAATTTTGTCAGTGTCCACTGGGGCCACAGTAATAGCCACATAACCATAGAGTGGTTCTCCCATGACTGACCACTTTTGCGGGAAGCAGGTCAGCGGATGACCTGCTAGATGTACAACCCAGAGAGAAAAAGCCGCAGAGAGCTGACCCCGGAGCCATTGGCTTGCGCGGCTGAGGTAATCTGCAAGTGCTGGTTGAGACTAAGGAGGGGGCACATTTTTGTTTCGTTTCGCCTATGGTGAAGGTAGACACATTGATTTCTTACTGCAGCTTGAACAAATTACTGTACATTTAACGGCTTAAAGCACCACAGATTACCTTACAGTTCTGGAGGTGGTAGGGGAGACCCCTTTCCTTGCTTTCTCCAGCTTGTGGAGGCTGCCTGCGTTCCTTGGCGCTCGGGCCCTTCTCCACCTTCAAAGCCAGCAGGGTAGGATCTTCTAACCTCTCTGACTCTGACCCTCCTGCCAGTCTGTCTTGCAAGGACACTTTGTGATTGCACTGGGCCCAACCAGAGGATGCAGGATCGCCCTGCCCACCTCAGAGCCCTTCATTCAATCACATCAACAGAGATCCTGTGTCAGGTGAAGCAACATATCCACAGGTCCCAGGAATCTAGGACATCTTTGAGGGGCCTTTATTCAGTCGTGATAGGGCATACTGGGGTAGGGGATATGAATACCAAGAGGCTCTTTTATCCCTATGAAGCCTGCATGTCTGCTAGACATTCAAGTGGGATGTCAAAAAGCAATTGGATGTAAGTCTAGAATTCAGAGCTGGAAGAAAACAGTTGGGGATCAAAAGAATAGAAATTAAGGCTAGATTGAGGCACTTAAGGAGAGAAGAAATGGAGAAGCAGGTCAAGGACTGAGCCCCGGATCCCTGTGTGGCCCCAACATGTTGAGGTTGGGAAGAGGAAGAAGGTCCCACAAAGAAGGAAAAGAAGCAGCCAGCGAGGTTGGAAGGAAATCCAGACCGAAGGCAGTGTTGCAAGGGAGGAGGAGGGGAAGTGCTCCTCGGATCTGGCTGGGGGGCTAATCGGTGACCTTAGTGCCCTTTGAGTGGAGGCAGGAGCCCCATTGCAGCAGATGAGGAGAGAATGTGAGGTAAGGAAAGTAGACACAGCAAAAGGGGCGGAGTCCCTGGGAATGGAGTGGGAGCTGGACCTGGACACAGGGCAGTTTTGTCTAGAACATGGGTGTTACGAAGGCACATTTGCATGATGGGAAGGACCTATTATTGTGAGCTGTTTTTTTTTCTTTTTCCACTAATCTCCTATTTCTGTTCCCCTGTTTTCTCCCTGTTAAGGTTTTAAGTTTCCAAAAAAGCATTACTGTTACAAAATGCTGGGAGAACGAGGTCAGGATTTCTAACACAAAGAAAAGCAAGTGTGGTGATTAAGTCTCCTGCAAACGTTCAGTGACCATGGTTTGGTAGAGCAGAATGTGCTCTTCCAGCAAACCTCAGTCTCTAGTAGATTGAAGAAATCATTTTTTGAGCTAAATCTATTAAGATACAAGAATATGCAGATTTACTGTATATAGCAGGCGAAAGTCACAAGAGACTCGCAGAAGAATGCTTCCATTTACGGAACAATGCACCAAAGAATCCCTTTTAAATTGATGTCTTACATTTTTAATATAATGATTTTGGTTGCTAAAATTCAACTTACAATCTTTTAAAATGTAATCTTTTGCAACTTACATAGGACAGAATCCCCTAACATTTTATGTATGTCCTTCCTCAGCATAACAGTAAAGGAAAAAAACAACTCTAAGGGGTAAGAGTGTAGTATTGAATGAAATAAAAATTTGGAACTTACAGATATTAAAATATAAAAACCAAGGACAAAGAGCAAATGATGCATTGGAAAAAGTATTGTCAGTATAAATATAGTTAATATATAAATAAATTTTATAAATCAAGAAGCAAAAGATGTTCACACTAAGATAAAAATTGACTTTAAGACAACCACAAAGCACAGATGATGAATGAATATGAGGGAAGACACTTAAACTGCTGTATGCTATAATGCATAGTCAAATGAGGGACTATTTTTCATTTACCAGGTTGGCAAAAATAAAAAAGACTACTATTCAGTGTTGATGAGGTTTCCGGAAAGTGGATAGATTCTGACACAGTTCGGAAGAATGGAACTTTGGGCACCGTGAAGTAGAGCAGTTTGGCAATAAATATTAAACATATTTATACCCTTTGAGCAATTTCACATCAAGGATTGACTCTAAGGAAAGTAGCTAATATATTACAAGGTGTATGTATATTCATTGCAGACTGGTTATGATATTTACTGAAGATAATTTACGGCGTATCAGCTCAGAGGCAGGAGCAGTGTTAGGTGCAGGGGAGCTAAGGGGGGGCGGTTCGAAACAGACTCAGCCCCTGCCTTCCCTGCCGCTGTGTGTGGTATCTGAGGTACGGATAGGTCAATCAGCCATGGCAGCCCGATGTCACGAGTGCTTTGTGGGCTGGAAGATCACACAGAGCTTACACACACCTGCTCTGGGCTTGGACGGACAGAAGTAGGCTGTGTCCAGAGAAGGCTGGAGGAAGTTACAGCTCAGTCAAGATGAGAAGGATCGGGAAGAATTAGCCGCATATAAAGGACAGGTAGGAATTGGCCAGGCCCAAGGCTATAGGCCAGCATGTTGAGGATAAAAATGGTGCTGCGGAAACACAACTCCTGGGGTGCTGTGCTCATGGACTATAGGGGTGCCCCCGAAGTCAAGTCAGGAAGGCTATGGAAGGCCTGCTTTCACCCTTCAGTAATAAGAGCAAAAGAATGAAACCTGTCAAAGATTAAAAATCATATCTCAGCACATATACTAGACTAGAAGGCAAAACTCCACCCCAACCATAGGTTTGAGCATGAGAAGGGGTGTGGCTCCCAAATTAGAAGGAAAGAGGGTGAGTGGGTGGTAGGGGAGTTCAGAGAGGAGGGAGGGAGGAAGAATATGCACATACATAGAAAAAGAATGGAAGGAAAGATATGCATAAAAATGCTAAATAATGTTCTCCACAGTGTATTATTAGGAACTTTTTTATAATTTCCTGTGGTTGACATATATTGCTTTTCTAATGCTAAAAATGTTTTTAAAGAGCGCCACTTATGAATTCATTAAGATGAATAAAGGTTTCAGTGCCTCTAATGTAATTTATCCTTCAACCTGCTATACCACGAGGAAGCACCTAACAAACCCCAAATTGAGGTCACGAGGGCACAGACGCCAGGCAAGACCTGGATCTGGTTTCTACAGACTTTTGCTCAAAAGGAAAAGTAAGAGCCTATGAATTAATTAATAGCATTTGTCCCCCCCCACCACCATGCTTTTCTTTCCAACCCCAGTCTCTACTGCCTCCAGGGATGGTGGTGGAGGGGGGGGCAGGGGGTATGAGCCAGAGACATCTGCATGTGTGATCACTTGAATAAGGAAACCTCTGGGCCTCATGTTTCCATGTGTATGGTCATCCTAGGTTGTTTTTTTGTGTTTTGCTGTTGTTGTTGTTGTTGTTGTTGTTTTCTGGGCAAACAGGGTAATCACAAGAAGGTTTTGGATTTTCTTTCCTCCTGCACCCATCGATTTGCTATTGCTTCTGACAACTCTTGTATGCACTGCCAATACAATTTTTTTATCCTAAAAATGTTCTATAAAATCTCACTCCACATAATCACTGGATTTACAAATAGATTTATTATGTACTTGCAAGGGAAACTGGCTTTTTCATTTAAAGAACAGAGGAGGCTTAGACACAGCAGAATAGATGATGCACGGGTGGGACCTGTCTTTACTGGAGATCATGATTTATGGACAGAGAAACAAATATAGAGTTCACCCTTCCTCTTGATAACCAGAACTTGAAAGTGCTCTGGGGAAGGGTAAATATGTATAACTAAGTATTTCATTTAGTATGAAATTGTCCTGCATTTCTAGAGTATAAAAATACCTACCAGAAACATGATTTCTAATTATCTGGTTTCATTCTAGTATGAAATAGACTTAGGAGTAGGATGGTTTCCATTTAAGTATTTCTAAAAAACATGTGTCTAAAAAAATTTAAACCTTCTTAGGGTTTTATAAAAATTAAATCCCTCTATCTGAACCCAACATTGTACATTTGAGGTTACTTTTTTGAAAATGTGTTTCGCTTCTGTTCCTTTAGCTGCCAGTTCCTGGGCTTGAATGAAATGATCTCTGGGAATCATGCCTTTCATAGAAGTTGAATGAAGGAGAAACCCTAGGGTGTACTTTAATGTATCAAAAACTCTCCCATTCTAAGTGTTAAGCTTTTATTAATAGCAATTATTTGCTGGCACACTGGGCATTAAGACTTTGGGAACTTTGAGTAAATGTTGATTTGCCTTTGCCAAGAGGGTCTGGGCACTGTTGGGGCATGCAGGGCCCCCGGGTGGCCAGCTGGTGGGCAGCCCCCTGTTAGGCATCCTTCTCTCTACATTTCAAGTGAGGACTGGGACTGCTAGGGCGGTCCTTGGCCCTCCCTCCCCTGGCCTGTGAAAGCTCCTCTTCTCCCAGACCACAGGCCCTGACTCAGGGATGTCACCACAGGAAGGCGCCCGCCCACACCTCCTCCAGGGACCTCAAGGCTTCGGGGAAGTGCTGAGGGTGGGGCTCTGGGGGTGCTGACAGCCCCCAGCCCAGGACTCTTCCTTCTCACCCTCCTCCCTGCTTCTAGCTTTCTTTTGGCCTCACAAAAGTATTGTGATTTTTGTTTTCCTGTCCCTTTGATTTTTTTTCTTAGCCTTGTGAGATCATCAGGATTATATGGTGGGTTTCATAGGAAGGAAGAGTGGAGAGCCATTTTTTGCTAAGAGATGGCCGCCTTCACAAATCAGTGCTTTTCAAACCTGAATATGCCTATGAATCACTGGGGATATTGTTGAAATGCAGATTCTGAAGCAATAGGGCTGGAGTAGGGCCTGAGAATTTATGTTTCTGACAAGCTCCCAGGTAATGCACAGGTGCTGGCCCATGCTTTGAGTAGCGACAGTGCTACTTGGAAAGGAATGCTTTACTTGAAAATCAATGCAAGAATCCGTGTAAGGGGCTGAGCAAAAGGCCTCATATGTAGTAAGTGCTTAATCATGAGCTTGAAGATGATGAAGAAGATAATGATGGTGATAGTGATGGTGATAATGGTGGTATAATGATGATGATGATGATGGTGATGGTGGTGATGATGATGGTGATGATGATGGTGGTGGTGGTGGTGGTGATGATGGTGGTAATGATGGTGATGATGGTGGTGATGATGACGATGGTGAAGGTGATGGTGATGATGGTGATGATGGTGGTGGCGGTGGTGGTGGTGATGCTGATAATGCTGAGAATAGCAAGAAACATTTATTTTAATGGAAATAACATGGTTGACTCTGCCACAGGATAAGGAGTTACATTCGAGAGCAAACATCAAGGAAAACAGAGCACAGGAATTCATTCATGTTGGCTAGTAAATATGTGCTCATATTCATACCCAGGCATTTTGTACAGTTTGCAAACCAGCCCTAGTTCTTTAGACTGTAGGTCCTAAAGGTAGAAACTGAGTCAGTCTTTGTTATCCCTGTGTCCTAGCACCTGGTGAAAATGCCTGGCACATAGTAACCCCTCAATAAATGTTGGCTACTATCTTTACTTACTGGGCACTTAGAATATGCCGAGCACTCTGCACGCATTTTGGTATGACCAAACTTGGGGGGGTGTAATTATTAATTCCACTTTACAGATGTGGAAACTAAGTCTTGTTTCCAAGGTCACTCAGCAGGTTGGGGCAAAGGCAGAATTCAAACTCAGGCCCATCAGATTCTGCAGCCCAAACACTTTCCCCCAGGCCATCCTGGTCCTGTTGTGATAACATAAGGATTTTGGAGCAGAGCCACTACTATGTGTGCATCAGCCTTGCTCAAGGGGCCCTTGAAACCTTTGCCCATGTGGTCAGCAGGCAGGAAGACTTCCCTCTCCACGTGGACTCTACCGACCACAGTGCTCATCAGCCACGTCCACGTGCCCCCTTGTCCTCCTCTTGCTCCTGTCCTTGAACTCATCCTTCTTTCCCACGTGGTTCTGATTGTGTCCTGGAGAGCTGTGTTCAGGCAGACATCCAGGGGCTGAAATAACAGCCTCAGACCCCTGGGAATCACACAGAGCTTATTGTTCCATTATCCAGCTATCCTCTCTAACCCATCTGTACATGTGCACAGAGCATGATCCTGGCTTGCATGGACTGTCAGTGCCGGGCGTCCTGGGTCTACAGCTGGTCCACAACAAGATGCTCATCCCTGCCGCCCTCTGGGGGTGCTAGGGCCACACCCCAGGTGACCATTTCAGGTTTTGAGGGGAACTTCACTCCACACCCCCATTTCTGTTAAAGTTATGAAAAGCTTCAATATCATTCCATTTGGGAGGTAGCTAGAATTACTGTGCAGTGGACTCTTACATCCTGTTGTAAGGTTATTGTAACAGTCGCTTGGGGACCCTGGGAACTCCCAGTTACAATTCCAGAGAGCTCAGAGAGGAGTGATGTTTCCAACCATAATTCCGTGAACTGTGGTTCATATTGAAGTCCTTGCTCATTTTTGTGCTAAAAGCTGAAAATGGTGTGTACTGAAATTTCAGCTGGTTATCAGACTGGCAGACAAGACCAGCCTGCTTGGTGAAGGGGAGCTCCTCCACCCTCATTTTGCATCCTGAATGCATGCTCATTTTCCAATCCCATGTGTTAAACATGCATGCCTCCACCCAGTAATTCAGATAAGTCTGGCTCCCATGTGAAAAGTAAAAGCCCACTGATTTTCTAAATGATCAGGCAAAGTAATACAAGGATCAAGGAAGTTCTCGTGCTAACCTTATTGCTGTGTGACCTTGCAAAGGTCTCTTCACCTCTCTGCACTTGTTTCCTCACCTATAAAATGAAGGTATTTAACTGGAAAACTGTGCAGAGATCATTCAGCTTTGAAACTCTATGACTGCCAGGTTGTAATCCTCGAGTGTGTGACATATTTTTAAGTAATTCCTTTCTTACTATTTCACCTCCACTTCCATGCTTTGTAACTTTGGAATGTGACCTATAACAAGGAAATTGTGTTTTAACAAATGCAGCCAGCTCTCTTCCTCTCTTACCAAGGGGCTTGGGCCAATACCTGTGAGATGTGAATGGCGAGGAGTATGCTCCATCCCCAGAGAAGCATTCTGCCTCAGCCACTCAGAACAGTGACATGACATGAGATGCCTCCTCCATCTCCTGGGGGTACTTCCTTTCTAAAGAGCTGCTTCTCACCCCCAAGCCTGACCCACAGGTGGCAGGAGCCTGTCTGTACCCCCAAACAAAAGCCATCCTTGTGAAGAGGGAGACTGGTGGGGGCTGGCTTGGCTTTGGTTCTTCCCTGATGCCCAGTTCCCCCAAGCAATTGCTTCCTTATCTCCTGCCACAGCAGCCTACTTGGGACCTGCTCCCATGTACCTTTTTCTAGGCCTGACATGGCCACTGTCCTACACTATAACGGAATTAAGAAGGGAGCATGTGGGCTGCTTTTCTTGTATATGTGGGGTGCAGGTTTTCTGGTGCTGCTGGGGAAATTCTTCTAAAATTGCTTGCTTTTATTGTTCTTTCTCAAATTTGAGTTGTGGCCCTTTAAAAATTTTATATACATACCCAGTAGGTTCTCAACTCATACATTCAAGGACATTGAAAATGGAAGGTTGTTCTTCATTGTATTGCATGTGATATGTATGGCCAAGATAGACAACAGAGTGATTTCCATGGAGAAATAACACCCATCTTCAATTAGTGTTCATAGTCTTGGTACTTATAACCTTGACTGATTTGAGAGAGCAGAAGAATGTGGCAGGCAGAAGCCGAAATGTGAGAAATACTTCTTTGAAATTAAACTTCATCTACATCAGAGTGTTATACTTATTTAGGGAGCAAAACTACTAGATTAAATTGTACAAGGATATTTAGAATTGTGCTTATTATAGGCCAAATACCTCCCCCTTAAACTGTATCCTATCTAAATGGAAGGGCTTGAGGGATTTCCACAAGATGGCAGCCTAGGAAGATTCTGAACTCGCCTCCTTGCATGGACACACCAAACCTACAGCTACACATGGATCCACATTTCCCTCTGAAAGAGATCTGAAAACAAGGTGAGCTGTTTCCCATAACAAAGGATAAAAAGGATAAAAAGACCACATCAAGACCGGTAGAAGAGGCAGAGACGTGGTCTCACCAAAACCCCGCCCCCAGCACAGAGACACGATCTAGAGGTGGGACAGGTGTCTCTCCTGGAGAAGTGGAGTGAGGGGTGGGTGCCCCACATCTCCAACCCCAGGGATCTTCACCAGACAGATGAGCCCCTAAAACATCTAGCTTACAAAACCAATGGGACTGATGTCCAAGGGACCCAAAGCTGTAGGAAACCAAGATTCCCCTTGCTTTCATGTGGTCTCACTTGCCTAAAAACCCAGCAAAAAAAAAATTGAAAATTGAAGAGCACGTAAGACTATGTGTGAAGGAGAAGTCATTTGCTAATCTAAAAGTATCTGCTGGAGGGTCAGGGAATGGTTGAAACTCTCACTGGAGATGGAGGGGCTGGTGAGCTCAGAAGTGGCATCTTCCCACCACCTTGCTGAGATAAGCATGGACAAGTGGTTGTGGCATTATCCCACCACCTTTCTGAAGCCAGAGAGCACAAGTAATTGTGATACTTCTTTGCTCCCTGGCTGGGGCAGGTTAGTACAAAGAGTTGCTGCAATCTCCCGTTGGCTAGCTAAAGTCTTTTAGCTTGGACAGTTGTGACACTTCCCTTGCTCCCTGGCTCAGGCTGACAAGTGCAAGCAGTGGTGGTGGCATCCTCCCTATCTTATCTTACAGAGAAGACACTCTCCTGCTGCATTCCTAAAGCCCAGGGGTGTGCATGGAATCAAGGCATTTATTTTCCCACTGCCTTTCTGAAACCAGTGAATGTGCCCCACCTTCTATACTCTCCTGCTGCCTAGCTAAAGCTAGTGTGTGTATGTAGTCCACACAGGGGATGGCCCTGGATCATCTGGCCCTGGTGGCCAAGAAGGCTGGCATTCCTGAGCTCCCCTGGGAAAGTAAGAATTGGAAAGATAGTTCTGGACAGACCACCACCCCCAGGACACTGCACAGACAACAAACTGAAACACAACCCCAGTCTTCCTGTGAAAAAAGCATATTTACTTAGCCTTGGGCTTCTGCCTAAGGGATAAGCTTCAGGTTTCCCACACATCTACAGGCTTAGGAGGCTCTCCCAGAGAACGTAAACAGAGACGCCATCCTATCTCACTGCCTTGGCCTTGCTACAGCTCAACAAGACCTCCCAGAAAGGAGCTTATACACTCATCTGGAGCCCCGATTTTTACAACTATCACTCAGTGGACACCTCTAGATCTCCTGGTATATAGGCCAGCAGGGATTATGATTGTGGCCTCACAGGACTGTATATATTTGCCTATATTAAAAGCTGCTGCCTGAGGGTCTGGCTTCCAATCAGCCTGAAACTAGGAGCTAAATGAGATTCCTCCCCTTGGAACATAGACAGGTCTTGGCACATCCTCAACAACGGGGACCTATCTAGAATAAGTTTAGACAATCACAAAGGTTAGAGAGAAACCAAGAATGAGGGGAAGGTCTAATGAGAATATTCATGACCTATACAGCGCCACTCTTTTAAGAGTGAGAGAGGTGGCTGTTTTACCTATCAGAAAAAAAACACAGAGAGCCAAGCAAATGAAGAAACAGAAATATGTTCCCAGTGAAAGAACAAGATAGGACCTCAGAAAAAGACCTTAGTGGTATGAAGATAAGTAATCTACTTGAAAAAGAATTCAAAGTAATGGTCCTAAAGATGCTCATTGAATTTAGGAGAATATATTAACCCAGTGAGAACTTCAACGAAGAGACGGAAGACATAAGAAACTGCCGGACAGAAGTCACAGAGCTGAAGAATACAATAATGAACTGAAAGACACACTATAGGAGTTCAACAGCAGATTGGATGAAGTAGAAGAACAGATCAGTGAGCTGGAAGACAAAGCAATGGAATTCATCCAGACAAAGCAGCAAAAAGAAAAAAGAATTTTTTAAAAAATGAATATAACTTCAGAGAACTATGGGACAACACCAAGCAGAATAACATTTGTGTTGTAGGGATCCCAGAAGGAGAATAGAGAGAGAAAGAAGCAGAAAACTTATTTGAAGAAATAATGGCTGAAAACTTCCCTAACCTAGGAAAGAAACAGATAGCCAGGTCCAGGAAGCCCAGGGAGTTCCAAAGAAGATGAACCCAAAGAGATCCACACTAAGACACATTATAATTAAAATGTCTGAAGTTAAAGAATCTTAAAAATAGGGAGAGAAAAACAAATTGTTATGTACAAGGGAAACCCCATAAGACTATCAGCAGATTTATCAGCAGAAACTTTCAGAATCGAAGGAGAAAGAGTTTTCTAGGCCAGCAAAGCTAAAGGAGTTCATCACTACTCAACCAGCCTTAAAAGAAATATTGAAGGGACTTGTTTCAGCTGAAAAGAATTGGCAAGAAAGCACACAAAAGTACAAATCTCTCTGGAAAAGGTAAATATATTGTAAAGGTAGTGGATTAATCACTTATAAAGCTACTATAACGGTGAAAAGACAAAAGTACTAAAATTAACTGAAACCATAATAATTAGTTGAGGGATACATAAAATAAAAAGATGTAAAATGTGACATGAAAAACATAAAATTGGAGGGGGAGAAAAATGTAGAGTTTTGGAATATGTTCAAATTTAAGTTGTTATTAACTTAAAATAGGCTGTTGTATACATAAGGCGATATATGTGAACCTCACAGTAACCACAAAGTAAAAACATATAGTAAATACACAAAAGAAAATGAGAAAGGAATGTAAATGTAATACTAAAGAAAATTATCAAACCACAAAAGAAGAGAGAAAGAGAAGGAGAAAGGAACAGAGAGGAATTACAAAAGCAGCCAGAAAACAATTAACAAGATGGCAAAAAGTCCATATGACGTATCAAAATCTATGGGATGCAGCAAAAGCAGTTGTAAGAGGGAAGTTCATAGCAATACAGGCCTACCATAAGAAATGAGAGAAATCCCAAATAAACTATTTAACTTTACACATAAAGGGGCTAGAAAAAGAAGAACAAATGAAGCCCAAAGTTAGTAGAAGGAAGTAAATAATAAAGATCAGAATGGAAATAAATAAAAGAACTAAAAAGACAATCCAAAAGGTCAATAAAACTAGACCTGGTTCTTTGAAAAGATAGACAAAATTGACAAATCTTTAGCTGGACTCACCAAGAAAAAAGAACGCTCAAATAAATAAAATCAGAAATGGAAGAAAGAAGTTGCAGCTGATACCACAGAAACACAAAGAGTCATAAGAGACTACTATGAACAATTAGATGCCAACACTGAACAACCTAGAAGAAATGGATAAATTCCTATAAACTTACAATCTTCCAAGACTGAATCATGAAGAAATAGAAAATATGAGTAGACCAATTACTAGTAAGGAGATTGAATCAGTCATCAAAAACCCCCCAACAAACTACAGTCCAGGACCAGAGGGCTTCACTGGTGAATTCTATGAAAGATTCAAGGAAGATTTAATACCTATCCTTCTCAAACTCTTCCAATCAAAGAGGAGGTAATGCTTCCAAACTCATTGTACAAGGCCACCATTATCCCAAAACCAAAACCAGACAAGGATAACACCAAAAAATATTATAGGCCAATACACCTGATGAACAAAAATGCAAAAATACTCAACAAAATATTGCCAAACCAAATTCAACAATACATTTAAAAGGATCATACATCATGACCAAGTGGGATTTGTCCCAGGGATGCATGGATGGTCCAACATCTGCAAATCAATCAATGAGATACACCACATTAACAAAGTGAAAAATAAAACGCATATGATCAGCTCAGTGACTATTATCAAAAAGACAAGAAATATTAAGTGTTGGTGAGGATGTGAAGAGAAGGGAATCCTCATGTCCTGTTGGTGGGGATGGAAACTGGCTCAGCTGCTATAGAGAACAGTATGGCGGTTCCTTAAAGAATTAAAAATAGAACTGCTGTATGATCCAGCAATCCCACTACTGGGTATCTCTCTGAAGAGAACAAGAACACTAATGTGAAAACATATATTCACTTCTATGTTCACTGCAACATTATTTATAATAGCCAAGATATGGACACGACCTAAATGTCCATCAACAGACGAATGGATAAAGATGTGGCATATATATTCAATGGAATATTATTCAGTTATTTTAAAAAAAGAATAAAATATTGCCATTTGCAACAACATGGACAGACCTTGAAGTAAGTGAAATAAGTCACCCAGAGAAAGACAAATACCACATGATTTCATTTAAATGTGGAATCTAAAAAACAAAGCAAAAAAACAAAACAAAACCCAGACTCATAGATACAGAGAACAGATTGGTGGGTTGCCAGAGGAGAAGTGGGGTTTGGGAGAGGGTGTGAAATGAATGAAGGGGATCAAGAAATACAGACTTCCAACTACAAAATAAGTCATGAGGGCAAAATGTACAGCATGGGGAATATAGTCAATCATACCATATTAACTTTGGTGACGTATTGTGATCATTTCACAATGTATGCAGATATGAGATCATCACATTGTATACCTGAAACTAATATATTATTGTGTGTCACTTATACCTCAAAAAATAAATAAATGGGCTTGTGAAAACTTATAAACCATAAATTGATAAGAAAAATGACAGAGGCAAAATGAAAATTATTTTTTATTTGAATAAAGCATTTGCGGTCGATTTGGCAGAGCTGAATCTGAATCTCTAGGAAGCAGAGGGACAATTAGCAAGCATGATGAATCAGCAATGGCTTTTTTCCCTTGGCCCTGTGTGAAATGATGGAAAATTTCCTATTGCCAGTCTAATTTCCCAAGAAATTGGAATATGTATGGAATAAAGGCAGAGGTCTCTCAGGAGAGTCAGAAATCCTTGTGAGGGTGAACGCATGAAAATGGGGAGAGTAGGCTGGTTCGTCTTGGACACTCTGACAAGTGAGAGATTACAGATTCTCAACAACTTCTGCTTCCACTGACTGTTCCTGAAATTTGAAGTCACTACCATGATGCCTATTTTCTTTATGGTTAGAAAACAAAAATGCAAGGCGAGAGCTCCAAGATGGAAGCTTTAGAGGAGTGTCTAGATCAGCATGCCCGACAGACCCGTTCTGTGGCCCAGACCCAGGGCACAGCACTTTGCAAGAAGAGACTTCATAAGCCTGTGTGCTGAGCACTCACTGTGAGTGGGGCTGCGCTCATCTCTCCCCCTAAAAACCCGGTGAGACAAACGCTAGCCTTTTCCCCATTTTCACATGAGGAAACAGACTCACGGAGGCTTATGGGATTTGCGCAAGGACACACAGCTAGGACTGGGGCCACGCCTTATGAACCTGCCAATTCAATTTCTTGTAAGTCTTCAGAGGCAAATTGCCCTGAACACAGTGCTTTTTATGAGGGAGACGGCCACGCTGCAGGGATTTTCAGACCTGGCATCCTCTCTCCAAGCTGAGGCTTTGTGCAGAAACCCAGAATACACAGTCAGTCATCCTGGGAGCTAGGAGGCTGTGAGCTGTCGCCCCTTTGTTTAAAGAATAGCACAGCCCACAATTCCATGTCATGCATATGTTTGCATGTGCTGGGTTAGCTAGCATCACGGCTCAAACGAGGCTAAACTCATCTGCTTAAGAATCTTAAGAGACAAGCCCTCTTCAGAGGGAACTTCTGAAGGACGGGGCGCATCCACTGGGTCACCCAGGACAAGACGATCTCTTCAGGCCCAGTGGCTTTCTGGCTTCGAGGGTCTATGTGTGTTCAGTGATTCAGAGATGAGCACTGGCATCAAGAAGAGTAAAGATGCTGCCATTTTTTACATTTGATTTGTGGCAACTCTGGTGACTGGGTGTCTCTTTAATATGATAGAGTTTCATAGCACCTGGGTCAGCCCACTTGCTCTTCGGGGAGAATGAGGGAGCTCAAATCTCCCTTGCAAAGGGGAGGTTCCAGGTCTTTGAATTTCAGACCTGCCTCTCATTTTCCCCCCAAGATGGATTTCGGCACCTCTCTCTCCTCGAGTTGGATGTGAACGATGAACAGCCACTTAGAGCCAAATTCCTTTTCCTTAAGTGAGAGAGAAAAGACAGATGGTGAAGAGTTTATTTTAGGTATTTTAACCTTGTCCACATGTTGTAACATTATAAAAAGAGTGGAAACTGGCACATATTAAAATCGCCCATAATCCAATAACTTAAGCATAATAATTGGTATTTTATATGTCCCTTTCAGAGCTTATATAGAAGTGTGTTGCATCACTGTGTATATAAGTCCTAGGCTTGGTCTCCACTGAGGTTTGCAGACTTCCTACTTTGTATGGCAAGGTGCTGTTCATTACCATGGCAAATTCCAGAATTATCGAGCTTGTCTCTCCATTTGTTCATCTTATTTCCAATTCTCCACGGCCTAGTTTTGACAACTATGATCCAGGTCAGTTCCCATTGATTACCCAATTCAGTGCAAAACCAAATTTCCAATTTTCCCTACAAACTGACAAAAATTTTTTAGTCACCCAGGGTTGTCTGGTAATAGCAACAGGAAGGAGAGTCTATCAGAAAAAAAAAAAATTAAATAGGTGGAGTTAATGTATCAAACCCGTTAAATTGATGGTTTAACTGACAAAATTTATTGATTATCTAGTAGAACCTAGAGCTACATGAGAAAAGATGACTTTGAGAAACTGAAAAGTGCCTATTTCTATCATGAGCTATTATATTTGACTAAGGCTGTTCAACTGTAAGGATTTTCACCAGACTCCTCTGAGTTGTTAAAATATAATATAGTAACACTTACCATTGGATTTATGGACATTCCTTTTCTCTATAAAACATGGACAGTTTATAGCTCTCCAATCTTAAAAAGAGAGAGAGAGAGAGAAAGGAAAGGACCTATTTTCATCCCACAGTGTAAAGAGGTGAACTTATGTCCAGATTAGCAAAGGTTCCCGGCCTGCCCTCAGGGAGAGAGGCAGGGGTGCTGGGGTGGTGCGGCTATTAGGATGATGGTTCAGCCTGAGCAGAGCCTCCCTGAAGAGGTCTCCAGGATAGCCATGGAGGGCATGAGGGACAGTAGCAGGCCCGATCTCACAGATACAACGTCATCCCAGCATCACATCTGGAGTGATAAATCCTTCTGAGGCTTGTGGCAATGGGTTTGGTTTTGCTTTTGTCCTTTTTCATTCAAGGACAACCCCAAACAGGCTGGGCCCTTTGTGTTGCACAGTTGTGGAGAAAAGTACATGGGTTCTGGAGTTTTCCATACCTCGCTACTACATCCTGGCCCCATAACTTACTACCTGTGACCTCTACATCTCATTTTCCTCACCTGTGAATTTCTGATAACATTTTCATGCAGGATTGGGAGGATTGAATGTAATGTATATAAAGCATCAGGCACAAGGCCAGGCCGGTAGCAGGTGTGTAACTGATGGAGGGCATTGATATCAACATTTACGGCAAATATCTGAACTGCTTGCTTTTATTCATCACCCCCCCCCCCAATATCTCCACAGATCCTCATTCGGCAGATGCCATTCTCTTCCTAGTGACACATGAGAAATGGAAGAGAGCAGTACATACTCCCTTTGAAGGATTTATTTCTGGGGTTGGCTTTTGTGTTCTTTTGAAAGTTGGATGAGGGTATTGTTTGAACAGAGGAAAAACAAAGCAGATACAGATCCAGTGCAGTGGATTGAACAAACAAAGGCTACAAGAAGGCAGCCCATTTGCCCAGTGGCCTTTGTGCCCCCTGCCCATAGCACCTGTTCCTGGACCCTTTCGCAGAGCCTGAGATTTTTCTCAGTGTTCTGCTTTGGCCCTTCTAACAGACACAAAGCACCAAGATACCCATAGTGTGTCTCTTATTGGCTGGGAGTCTGCCCAGAAGAGCCAATGCCTTGAAATTAGTTCTAAAGCCAGCTCTGCTACTTACTAGCTGTGTGACCTTGAGCAAGCCTTGGTGTTCCTGTCTGTAAAATGGGGATAATAATTTCTACCTCAATGAGTAGATGTGGAGTTAGGAGGATGACATAGTTAGGGTGACTACATGTCCACGTTTGGCTGAGACAGTCTGGTTTATGCCTATCATCAGGTCATGTTTGCTGATCGTTTTCACTCTTATAGAGGTCTCAAATCGGATGATGGTCACCCTAAATATACAGGTACCCAACAATTGATTCTGCTCTGATTGTTGGTAATGATTGATGATTATAACAGTGTCACTAAACCAAAATGTCACTTTTATATTGTGCTTCCATGGAATTAAAAACTTCTAATTTTTCTTATTAGAAAATATAGTAATTTATGTGGATCCAAAAATATGCCAAATACATAATAAGCTTTTGCTGTTTTCCTATGATAGCCTCATAGATTGGGGGTATTTTGGTTTCCTTCCTGTAGAGACCTATAGGACTGATTATTTTTTTTCTCAGTAAGCTAGGCTGTCTTCTGGATAAACTTTAGTCCATCTTTTCAAAGATCACATTTCATTTAGGACATTCTTTAGGTACATAAAGTTTAGCCTTTTGTAGTCATTATTATAAATGTGCATTCATCTTATTCCATCTTCTCTATTGTAAAAGCTATTTTTACTTACTGTCATTATTTTATTAACTAAGCTCCTCTAATGTACAAAGGTGTGTTTGCTAGCATCTCTGATTCTTGAGCTCAGAGTCTGAAAATATAGCACCAAGAGAGGAGGGAGAAATAAAAATCTTCTCCTTAATTGTTACATGGGATTTCATGTGAAAACACAGTATATGGGAACTTATAGGGAAAAGGCACTGGGCTTGAAGATCCAGGGTGCAGATGTGGATGAGGACCTGGAACCCCTCTGGGGGCATCTCGAGGATCATCTTTCAAAATCTGGAACCCTCTCTTTGACCCAAGGCACTGTTCTCTGGCCTTCGGCCAGGGTCATCCCAGCAGCCCGGCTGGGTTCCAGGAAGGGAGGGTGGCTGCCTCCCCAACCCACTGAGCCCTCTGTTTTTTTGCTGTATGTTTGGCATTCCAAACAGTTGAAACGAAAGGCATTGTTAATAAAGGACGGGCTCGAAGTAACATTTGAAGCAGTGTGATACTTTTCACATTACGGTAGGAAGAGAAGATTTATAATCCTGGAGGATCAGCCCCTTTCCTAGCATTGCTCGGGCCTCACGGTTGCTTGCGGCTGAAACAAGAGGCCCACCACAAGCTGTGATTTCTGAAGCAGGCGCTGAGGGAATGCATCTTGTCAGAAGCGAAGCTGGGAGCCTGCAAGTGTGGTAACAGCTGGAAAACAAATGGGTCCGCCTCATCGGGCTGACTGGTGCTTGCGTAGTTTGTGTTTTAATCTTTATGGGAATCCTTTTAACTTATGAGTGGGATTTACCACTTCAGGAAGGGCCGTCTTGTCTTCACTGGGTAGAACCAGCCTCGACCCCCCCCCAGTCCCACCCGATGTCTCATCCTCACTGGGTAGAACCAGCCTCGACCCCCCCCCCCCAGTCCCACCCGATGTCTCATCCTCACTGGGTAGAACCAGCCTCGATCCCCCCCCCCCAGTCCCACCCGATGTCTCCCTTGTCCTCACTGGATAGAACCAGCCTCGACCCCCCCACACCCAGTCCCACCCAATGTCCCTCTTGTCCTCACTGGGTAGAGCCCAGCCTCAGACCCCCCCCGCCAAGTCCCACCCAACATCTCCCTTGTCCTCATTGGGTAGAACCCAGCCTCGACCCCTCTCCCAGTCCTACCCGATGTCTCCCACAGAGTCGGGGCCCGAACGTTGGGGTGCTGAGTTGTGGACTAGAAGGCTCGGTGGGACAGATGAAGATGTGACTGGGGGCAATGCTATCTTCTCTCATATCATTCAGACTATTGAAAAGAGCAAGCTGTGAGCAAATATCTTTAGCACCCAACAGCAGAGCAAGCACAACAGGGGGACAACGAAATGCTGAAATGCAACGACTTGGGGAGAGCAGTCACCACCGCCGCCTCCAGGTGGGGTCCCGTCTGGACAAGGCTGCAGATGTCCCGAGGGAATGTCAGTGGGAGGACGTTAGCTAGAAAAGCAGGGCCGCTCCTGAGCTCTCACTGGTCAAAAGATCGACGTGTTCATGGGTACCATGGCCCTTGGCTGATACACCTGACCTGTTCTGTCTGCATGAGCGCTTTAGGCCGTGCTTGTGCTCGGGGGTGACCAGTAGGCAACTTGCTTTCACGGGCACACACTCTGCTCTTGAAGGATGGCCTCGTTTTCATCATGGGCATGAGTCTCACACCCGAGCAGAGTCCCCTTTGTTGCCCTCTGAGTCCTACCCCCGCCGAGGGCAGCTCAGGGCTGGGCCTGCAGAGGGGCGCACCTTCCGCATGATCCCATCCTGCTCAGCCCTAATGTGTGTCAGCTTCTAGTAAAGCCTTCCCTAGCAGCCGGGCCTCAGTCCCCCTCTCTCCCCGGTGATTGCCACACAGTCCCAGAAGCTAAGCCCCTCAGTCGATCACTTCACTATGTGCCATGATTTCAGGTGACCCTGAACTGAACTGCACTCCACCCCCCAGGGGACGGCCCTGTCCCGGGATCTCCCCCATGTATGTAATAGAGATTGAAACCCAGAGACGATGAAAAGAGAAGGGGGGAAGCAACCAGAACCAGGGAGGGAGCAAGAGGAAAGAGAAGCCCCGTGGGGTTGTCCCTGAGCCAGAGATACAACGGCTCTGTTCACCCACCAGCCAATGGTGTCCAGGGGTGGTGTCATCCCTGTGTCCCCCTGGGGAGGCTGAGGCCCAGGGAGGGGAAGGCACTTACCCAAGTTGGACAGCCAAAACTGGTGGTGGCAGAGTGACGTCTGGAAACAGGTGGCCTGGACCCGAGCTAGGAGCCACGTGACCTCTCACCCAAGGCGCTGGCGGGAATGGTGGGGACAGGTGAGGCTGACCTGCACTGGCCTGTGTCAGAAGAGCAGGGCACTTCGGGCTGGACAGACGGAGAATGGTCAGACATGCCAAGAGACCTCCACAGCTGGGTCCAGGAGTTTGGACCTGGCACTGTGGGACAGGGGGTGTAGACAAGGGTTCTGAGCAGGAAAATGGCCCAGTGAGGGTTTCAGGACCAGCCTCTCTGCCAGAGAGGAGTTGGAGAGATGAGGAGAAGGGATGGGAAATGGGAAGCCAGCTGAAGAGCAGTGGCCTCACCCATCCAGGAGCCACGGAAAGTGGGCTCATGGCCCGTGGTGGGGCTGAGGGCCCCCTTCCCAGGAGTTTGCTCTTCCAGGGCCAAAAATGGCCTAGGCATGGCCACCTGCATTCAACTAGGAGGCCAAGTTGAGTCATTATGAACATCATAGACACTCATCTCAAAAACATTTCCTCCTGTCAGGGGCCCTATTTCTTCATTTTTTAAAAATGTAAGGCTTTTTGTTTAAGTCACAGATTGACACAGTGAAAAGAAAATATCCCTCCAGACCCTCTAGAACCTTCTCTCAGAGGCAACCCCTATTTCCAGTCCCTCTTAGACATTTCCAGAGATGATCCATGCACATGTTAACACATCTGTGTATGGGGACGAGAAGAGTAGCAAGTACTTGTGTGATGTTTACTGTATGGCAGGCACCATCCTAAGTGCTTTGCAAATATCTTCCCAGGAACAGCTCTTAGCAACCCTCTAGATAGGAGCTGTAACTGTCCCCCTGTTTTCCAGATGGGGGAACAGAGGAGGGAAGGATTTCCTGAGTCAGGTCACTGATGCAGGGCAGAGTGGAGATGTGGCTGCCCGGAGCTGGTCCCTCTGCCCCCGGCCTCCTGCACTCACTGGCCAGCAGTCATTCTGTGACCAGCCACAAGCTTCTCCTTGTGGTTTTAATGCTGCCCCAAATGCCATGGGCCGGATGAACTCCAGTTGACCTAACCCGCTGCTTCTTATTGATGGGCATTTAGGTTGTTTCCAGTCCTCTGATTTCATCATATTTGTGAAGTGATTCATTGGGTCAAGTCATAAATTTGGACTTTTGTAGTCACTGTGTTATTTTCTTAAGAGTCATAACGAGACATTTGTTAAGCTGCTTATCACTGAACCTAGAATTCACCTCAGTTCAGAAAGCTGGTTTTTAGGAGAAGGAACCTGGTTTAATTTGCTTTTACTCTATGCATGGAAAGGAGAGGCAACAGATGGTCTCTGCTTTAAGTGGTAAGCCAGCAAGAGTTCATTCTAGTGTTTTGGCAGGGAAACTTTTAAGAACATTGTTGAAACACCCTCCTGGTACTCCGCTTCCATCTGAGTGCTTTTGGCATCCTGGGAGCTTTTCAAACTATGGATTACCAATCACAACGATAATTAGCATTAGTCACATGGAGACTTATATAAGAATAAATATTCAGTTTCATGTTGGCAGGTAATTTAGCCTGTGCGTACTTTGATACTTAGCAATTATTCTGCAACCCTCATAGAGAAAACGTTTGAGGGTAATCAGTGGGCGGTTTATTTATTTATTTGGTAAAACCCAGCATATTATTTCACAAAGCCCTGTTGAAACAAATACTTGATCAATTATTGGTTGCTTTTTTCCTGCCTGTCTGCCTGAAACACTCACTTAAGAATCAGTAGCGTTTGACTAATTCCCTCTTGGCACTTCACCTGGGCATCAGCTCTAAAGTGTCCTAGGCTGAAGTTAGATAAGGGTGTGTGTTCTTTTTAAAGAACAAAACACGTACACATCACATCATCTACAGTCTAAGTTTGTACTGTCAAATAGCAAAGATAACCTATAGCATTTTGTTGTTAGTAAAATTCTGATTTATAATATCATTGCCGGAACACAAAAGTTTCTGTATGTAGTCGATCTTTGAGCTTAGCCTGCCTCTAGAATCATAGATGTATTCCTTCCACAAGTACTTACTGGGCACCTGTTATCTGCCAATGTGCTGGACACTGCAGGGAAGAAAGGGTAAGTGAAATTCGAATCTCGTAGAGCTTTATGGGGCTTTGAGGTTGGGGATGAGAGCTGATATGTGTTGTAAAAAAGATCCCTCCCGCAACTCTACAAACATACTAAAATACCATTCACCTGTATGCTTTAAAGAGGGTGAATTTTATGGCATGTGAATTATATTTTAATAATGCTGTTATTTTTCTGCATGTGGCTGTCCAGTTTTCCCAGCACCATTTATTGAAGAGACTGTCTTTTTTCCATTGGATATTCTTTCCTGATTTGTCAAAGATCAGTTGACCATACAGGTGAGGGTCCATTTCTGGGGTCTCTATTCTGTTCCATTGATCTATGTGTCTGTTTTTGTGCCAATACCATGCTGTCTTGATGATCACAGCTTTGTAATATAGCTTGGGGTCTGGCATTGTGATGCCCCCAGCTTTGGTTTTCTTTTTCAACAATCCCTTGGCCGTACATATATAACAATGGAATATTACTCAGCCATCAGAAAGGATGAATAGCCACCATTTGCATTGACATGGATGGAACTGGAGGGGATTATGCTAAGTGAAATAAGTCAAGCAGAGAAAGACAATTATCGTATGGTTTCACTCATATGTGGAACATAAGGAATAGCGCGGAGGACCACAGGGGAAGGGAGGAAAAATTGAATGAAGAAATCAGAGAGGGAGACAAACCATGAGAGACTCTGGACTCCGGGAACCAAACTGAGGGTGACAGAAGGGAGGGGGATGGGGGACAGGGTAACTGGGTGATGGGTGTTAAGGAGGGCACGTGTGGTGATGAGCACTGGTGTTATACACAACTCATGAATCATTGAACACCACATCAAAAACTAATAATGTACTATATGTTGGCTAATTGAACATAACAAAAAAAATAATGCTGTTATTTTGAAAAATCCCTCTGGGTTCATACGGGAAAATACACAGGAAGCAGATGGTGGGACTGAGCTCAGTGGTCCACATGTGTTTATAAGTATTTGATCATGACCAAAGAAAAAAAGTCCTTTGCCTACTATTGCAATAAAATTGAAAAGAATCGATCTCTCCATAATCAAGACTTCTATTAAGTTCAGAAGCCCCCACATGTTTATGTTTAGGGGATACCTAGATCAGTCCCTGAGTTGGCTACAATTAGATCAGCAGAGCTAGTCTGAGACCTCATGGTACACGAGACACGAGGGCAGCCTGGTTTTCTTTGTATATACAGGACAAGATGGATTGGCCCCCCCCAAAAAAAATGAGAGAGAGAGAGAAAAGAGCTGGCACTTCACTTTCTCTTCTTTTGAAGATTGTTACCAAAAGATAAACTAATGCTTAATAAAGACAAGTATACCTTAATCTTTCCTAAGGCTGGGGGGTGGGGCACACGTGCATCCAGAATATACCTTTTATTCCTCAGTTCAAGGTGAAGTTGGTAGAATTTAGTCACTTGGAAAATGCAGCATCCTGATCATTATTGAAACAAACTATTTTTTCAAAATTCTGGCTAATGAGCCCAAGGTATGTTACATTAACACTGACACCATATTCTCAGAATGAATTTTCACATCTGTGTGAGAAACTTTTTTTCAAGTCTGTGGATGAGCACACATCAAAGAGGAGAAAATCCTCATTTGGAAGATAGGAATCTGAGCCCGAATCCTCATCAGCACGGTGCCTGCCCATCGCAATGCACAGCCAGGCTCTTGAGCTGCATGGCAGCAGGGCTGGGAGCACATGAGAGCCAATTTCCATCTCCTAGGACAGTAATTAAGCCCCAGATAACTCCTGTTCCTTTCCTGCCTCCTAAATTCTGCATTCCACATTGGACTTCACAACTGCTCCATCCTGAAAGTATTATTTGGTCTAATTTGTTTCAAATAACAGAAAACCTAACTCAAAATGGCTTATGCACAGAGGGTGTTCATCAGCTCATGTGGTCTCCCTCGTTCTGTACTTTGCTCTTTGTGGGCTTCATCATCAGTCTGCATCTGACCACAGGAAGCATGGAGGCTGTTGGCAGGTCCAGAGTCATGTGGTCTTAGGTTCCCTCCCCTTTGAGAATACATCAACTCTCTTTCACAGTCTCTGTGACAATCAGTGAAGGAAAAAGACTGTAAATGGGGCGCCCATCCCTTGAGGACCACTCACTGCGCCCAGGAGAGTGGGGTGTTCTGCATGTCTAGCCTGGGGAAAGCGCCCTGGGTTAGGTGTGCATGTAGCCCCACATGGTCCCTCAACCGTTGGCTAGAAGATAACTTAACCGCCCCATCTTACCTGCAAACAGTGGTGGAGAGGAAGCAAGACCACAGCAATAGACCTCCTCCCCCAATCTGTGGAAGGAGCTCGAGAGGAAAGATACTTTCGGCAGGTTTGGATGCAGTTACGTGACGTCACAGGGATGAGTTCTCTCCATCTGGGAAGGCTCTCCATCTCCATTCTCTCCAGAACCTCTCCTTGGGCAGCCCACCGTGGTTGCAAATGGCGGCAGCAGCTTGTGCCTCCCATTGTGATACCACAGCCACCCAGCAGGGAAGAGAGGAAGTCCCTCATGTCAGAGTAAAACCAAGATCCACTGTTGGTGGAGTTGATTCCAGCAAACCAAAAAGACTGAGAATGGGACAAGGGTAGTTAGCTGAAGGAAAATATGGGGCCACTGGCAGAAGACAGGGGCCAGAGTGCCACCTGCCTGGAAGCCATCCATACATTCCCACTGCAACCTTTCCATGAGCTCCCAGACTGCCCAACCTCTCATGGCTTTCCTCCCTCCCTATCACCCTATTCCTGGTGCCCAGAAAACTCTCACTGTGGATCAACCTCGCCCTCTGCTCTGTCCCTCTGCCTCCCAAAGTGCAGAGCACCAGTGGAGAGAAATCCCTCCTCCGTGTGCAGATGTCCACATCTCATCCCTGGTGACCTCCGTGTCCTAGTCATCATTTCTCATCCCAGTCATTTCAAACGTACACCTCCTCCTACCATCCTCTTCACTGGACTCATTTATTCAGCCTTTAAGAGAGACTCGCCCACACATCCTGTCACCAGAACATCTTCCAGGATGTTCTCCCTTGTGCCTCTCCCTCCCCCATCATGCTTTGCTCTTTCCCATCTAACAGGCGGAATGCCATGCGGTCATTGCCTCAATACTAGACTGGGACCTGCTGGGGCCAGGTGCTCAGTGACTCAGTGGGGCTGGCACTCAAGAGTGGGAGGGAGGAACTAGCTCCCTTTCTTGAGGACTTGAGAGTAGAAGACAATAGTGTTTGTAAACCACCCAGCACAGCCCTGATACAGAGGAAAGCATCAGTCAATGTCAGTTGCCACTATGTCAGATTTGTCATGTGCTCTTTCTGGAAGGATGAGATGGAGTTCACCAGACACAGATGAAGGGAAGGATCTTCCCCATAGCGGGTCAGCCCAGGAGGAAGCTAGCAGGCATGGATACACCTGGCAGACAAGGAGAAGATAAAGCATTTCTGTTATAGCCAGAGAAGGCTGAGAATCGAGCCTATGAATTAAGTCAGTATCTGCAGAACCCCAAGATGTAGTTATGCATTAATAAAAGCATCAAGGAATAAGTTACACATGTATTATTTTGAGTAGAATATCCAGCAGTGAAGTTGGATGCTCAGTAGGATAACCAGCTGTATTTTGAACTTTCATGGATCCAGACCCCTAAATCTGTTGAATCATGTGTTCTGCTATTGAGCTCAATGCTAATTGGACAGGAAGCTATCGGAAAGGAAGGGTAAAGAGCTTCTTGTTTTAGAAAATCTGTGTTTTGGATCCTCTCTGGCTGAAAGCCTGCATCCGGTGTAACAAGACAGTCCTTGCTTTGTCATCCTCATCCTGAAAGCTTCTTGAATAGCTCTTGGCAGGAATGCAGCTGAACTATCTGGATGATTTTGGTAATAATATGACCACTGTCTCAAACTCTACAGTTTGTAAAATCTGACTGTTTCATTTGTCACAATCAAAAGCATGACAAATCATCATAGCATGAGGTCAAATCCTAATGAATTCTGCGTGAAGATAGGATACCCCAGTATTTATCTTATCACCACCAATTGTCCTTATGGAGTCTAAAGAGTAGTCACAGCAAAAGGCCGTTTTGTCTTTTATGCCAAGACAAAAAAGGAACAGCACTGTCCATCGGGTCATTTCTATTCACTTCTATCAGTTTGGAACAATTTTCGTGTGTCCAGCAGAATTCTATAGAGGTGTCTGAAGAAATTTACACCCAGGGCTGCTACCATAATAATTCAGAAGCTGTTTTGTTTTGTTGTTTTTTTTTTTTTTTTTTTTCATTCTTCATCAAGGTGGGAATAGCCTGCATTTTCTGGAAGTAGCCATGAGAAGCAATTAAAGAATGAAAAATGTACCTCCCCTATTGATAGGACTCGGGCTCCTTGCCAGAATTCCTGACTGAGGATTGACAGTGTTCTTGCCTTCGGAACTCTAGCTTTCATTGCTGTCTCGCTGGTCTCACTTTTGACAGCACTATAATGAGTAATAGAAAAATTTCATTAATTCATGAAAAGAAACATTCTGTCATTTGACATTTCTTAGAGAAGATTCTTACGACAAAAAGTTGGCACATAATTGAGGAAAAGCTCGCTTTGTTAGGGGCGCGGGGACGTGATTGTTGAGAAAGCTATGGGAGGGAGCAGCGAGAAAATCTCTTCCCCTTTCTCTTCTAAGCTGCAATGCTGGGATTTCTGATGGATGAGATTCAGAGAAGTTGACTCATCCCACTGGGCCTCGTAGACTTTTCTTGCAAAAGTCAGAGGATCATTTTAGCCAGACTGTTCAGACCGTTCTCTTTTTCTGCTCAGTCTTCCTGTGCTGTGAGCTGCTGGTTTCTTTGATCTGCATTCGAGGTGTTGATTTTATCCCCCAATAAACATTTATTATATTTCCTGTTGGCTGATCACCTATCATTGAAAAGCAAAGAGAAATCCTATGTGATTTCTTTCTCTTTACCGCAACCTTTTCTCAGAAAACTCTGTGTGTGCTGTGCCTTTCCTGTGCCTCCCGTATCTATTTGTCCTTGTGCACAACTACATATGAATCTTTTTTTTTAAGATTTTATTTATTTGAGAAAGAGAGAGAGAGAGAGAGTGCATGCAATCAGGAGGAGGAACAGAGGGAGGGGGACAAGGGACAAGCAGACTGCGCACTGAGCGCGGAGCCCGACGCGGAGCTTGATCCCACGACCCTGAGATCATGTCCTGAGCCGAAATCAAGAGTCTGACGCTTAACTGACTGAGCCGCCCAGACGCCCCTATGATGACTTAAGAGCTCTGAGAGCCATCCAGCTGACCAAGAGCTAGAGCCTGATGAAGCTGGGACAGGTTTCTGAACCTCAGGACTAGTGACTTCGCAGAGGAGGGGATAATTCTCTGTGGAGGGAGGCTGCCCTATGCCCTGGAGGGTGTGTAGCAGCATCCCTGGCCTCTGCCCACAATCTGCCCCCTCAGTTGTGACAGCCAAAAATGTCTTCACGTGTTACCAGTGTCCTCTGCAGGGCAAAATCACTCAACTGAGAACCACCGATTTAAAGTAAGGAATTTGAGAGCAGCTTCTTCACATCCTCCCCGGTCTCAGGCAGGAGCTAGAAGAATTTCTTCATTAAAGCAGCAGGAATCCCATGTCAAGAAACACAGAGTATGCAGGCCTCCATAATCCCCACCCAAGAGGCAGCTCCCTGCATAATAACCCTCTTTATGTAAAACGTACATTACCAGAAAAAAATGGACAAAGACCATTGAAATCTTTAGCTTACATGGAAGTCTTGCTGTCCACTGTTTTTCCTTGTAGTGTTATTCGTGGTAAAATATGTAAGGGTCTTGGTATATTTTTATAATCTTATCTAACAATATACTCTGCGATTTTATCTCTAATTCCTGAGGGATGATGATAAGGAGATGAGTGGGACAAGACTTGGTATTTGAGAAACTATTTAAATAACAGCAGCTCTGAGCATCAGTAAATAATCTAGAGTAGTATAAACTTTGAAAGGTTTGCAACAATGTTACAGAACCACAAAAGGAATTATATGTTAGTAACCAGTTGCCATGTGAGTCAGTATAATTAGCGTGGAAACGATTGTAGTTTGTGTCAGGTCAGACCAAGTCCTCAATGCCAACGGCATTTCAAATCCAGTAAAACAATGCTTGAAGTACACAGATGCGTGTTGCTCTCTTCTTTGAGAACTGTTTCTTAAATTATCGTTTTAATACAGTTTCATGTGCACTAACCTAAAACTGAGTTATAATAATTTACGTAATCACACAACTTAGACTGCAAGGAAAAATCCTAATGCATCATTATTTCTTACTTATGGAATCAAAAGTATGTCAACTCTGCTCAGATTTTTGGCATCACCAGCAGCTTTCTGCGGACAAAGAGGCGTCATAAACCCTCCCCCTTTTCCTCTGTGCCTTCTCCCCATTCCTCCTTTTCCCCAGGCTTTCTGATCCAAGATCACAAAATGTCCATCTGAAGTGACTTTTGGTTTATATTCTTAATCCCTGTTTTCCTTCCTCTGTGTCCGCTGAGAATTGCAAACCTTTCGGGAGAAAGAAAACCCACGTACTGCAGCACACTAACTTAGAGCATGATTCTTGCATGTTTCTTTCTTTAAATGTTGTTGTTAGTCAGATAGTCTCATAATTGCCCACTACCGGGTCTTAGCAGATATAGACAAACATCCCCTAATAGAAGAAGATACATTTTTTTGGACAGCAGACAGTGTGTTTGTCAACATTAGATATGAATATACATGTTCTGGAAGCAGGAGGCTGTGTTTCTCTTGATTCATGAGATGTTATGATTAACTTAATTCCCTGGCTGAGTGTTAAGGAGTCTACTCTTTTACTTTAATGCTTGCATTTGAAACTGTTTTCAAAATTGGATTAGTCCGTCTCCCTAGACCAGTAGGAGAGTGTCCCAACTGAGTGTAATTTAATGGCACATCGCTGTTTTTGGATTTGGGGTCTTGAACTCCTTCGGGCTCAGCATTTCTGGTATGTATGGCAAGTACTTTTTGAGAGGGTAAAAAAGAAATTCAAGGTCCATGTACTCGTTCTATAGACTAGTGGAAGACTTACAGGATGACCTCGTTTTTACATTCTATTTTCCCCCAATAAGGAAAGTTTAACAACATCACAACGTCAGAGGTTTCTGTGGTTCAGTTGAGTTCAAGTATGATCCTGTTTTGCTAAACTCAAGGTAATTTGTTTAGATGCTGCTGGAAAAAAATTAGGCATTTTTCTAGACACATGAAATCTTGCTGGGAATGTGAGATTATAGCCTTCCCACCAAAATTTTTAGACTGTGATGCATTTTTTTTTAATGTAGATGAGTGTACGTATTAATGTGCGTTATTGGAATTCACCCAGATACCAGTGATGTTTTTATTCATAAAACTGATCATCTGCTGACCAGAATATTTCAGATTTTTTAAAGTATCAACAATAAGAAATATGACCACAACATACTGAACAGCATTTCCCAAGGAGTAACATTTATGCATATTCTAGGACCGCCAACAAGAGTCATAAATTGATGGGAGGGGCAGAGATACAAGGAGTTTGCAAAGTCTGAGATAAGGTGTCTTAGCCTGGGTTTTGTCTTCACTTCTAGAAAATACAGCATGAGTTTGCTTCTCACCTACCTGATGCCAGGTATCCACTTGACCTGTGAAAGCCTGTCTCTTTCTAAAGGACTTTCTATGTGAAGGACAGGTCATGTTTAACAAATATATTGATCCTGAATTGGTATGGATTGACCTGAGTTTTAAGAAATGGGGTAACAGGTCAGTGGATGTGGGTGGTCCCATTCATTTCCAGTTTTATAGTTATTACTAACATTAAATCGAATCTTTAGCTATCCTATGTAAAGTGGGTTCTTGTGATTAAACTAATTTAACATAAGAGGAATGAAGTTGGCCCAAAGTGCAAGGGAGTTTGTTTCTACATAGTTAGGATTCTTCTGCTTGTAAGTGACAGAAAGCCAGCTCAGATTGCTTGATGAAAATGTAAAGAAGTTTTTGCATCACATAACGAGGAAGCAAGGTACAACTTACTTCAGCCATGGCTGGAGCCAAGGGGCCTTGTCTCCCTGGCTGTCTCTTGGTCAGGCTCTCTTTCTGTGATGGTCAAGAAGGCTGTCGGCATCCCCAGACTCATACACCCTTGGCTTTGGAATTGTAGGCAAAAGAGACCATCTCTCTCAGGAACCTGCAACCAAATCTTGCAGTGGTATCCACTTGGCCTGGCTTTCATGATGTGCCTGTCCCCTGAGCCAGTCACCATGGCCACGAAATGAGGGTTCCTGTGGGAATTCGGTTTTCATGCCCATCCCCATGACTGTGGGTGATGTCCTACCTAATCCACTTAGAATAGGCTGTCCTCAAGAGTGGGGGTTATGGTACCAGCCAAAGGGGGATGAGTTGATGGATGGCGCGGGAAGGGGTGAGGGAAGGATGACAGGAACAGCAACAGTGGCCATGTAAAAACAGAATCTGGATGAGATACATTTAGAAGATCTTCAACACTTGTTTAAAATCTGTAATACAGAAGGGTCTTTCCTAGGAAGACAGAAGTCTAGAAGATACTAGAAGTATAAGGACTGCCTCTTGAGGCCTTGCATCCCAGTGAATTCATTCAGCAAATGATTTTGGAGCTCCTGTAATTAATTTGCATTTCTGGACATATATTTCCCTGTGCCAGGCACTGTGCTGGGTCCTGCTTACACAGTGCTGGTGAGCAGAGCAGGTCCAGTTCCTGCCTTCATGGAATTGGGACTCTGTCAGGGGATGAGGGGGTGGCTTTCTGTGCGGGGCACTGACCACAGAGAGAAATCACATGGCCTCACCCTCCAGGCTAAGCCCGTGTTTCTCAGACATGAATGTACATCCCAGAATGTGGTGCCAGGGCCAGCAGCATCTGCATTGCCTGGGAGCTTGTGAATGCGGATCAGGCTACACCAACACTCCGTACTGCTGAATCCATCTTCACAAGATCCTCAAGTGGCCCAGTAGGTAATCCTCAGGGACACACCAGTGTTGAGGAGCCTCTGGTCTAGAGCAGTGGTGAGCCAGCAAGGACCCCTCGGCCAACTTCCAATAAATAAAGTTTTATTGACACACAGCCACGCCCATTCACTTATGTATTCTCTGTGGCTGCACTGATGCCACCATGGCCAAGTGGGGCAGTTGTGATGAAGACTGTGTGGCCGCAGAGCCTGAAATACCTATCTGGACATTTCCAGAAAAGATTTGCTCATAAACAGAGCCCATTTCATGGGTGTGCAAACTGAGGAGTCCCACCGGGCCCCACCCTGGTTTACTGCTCTGGGTTGTTATCTTAAAATTCTTAATGAACTGTAAACAAAGGGCGCCACATTTTCCTTTGCACTGGGAACCACAAGTTCTGAGCTATTCCTGCCGGTAAGCAAAAAGTCGTATTAGCCTCGTGAGCCCAAGCCACGTGCGTGCACAGGGTGCCAGGGAAGGAGTGACCAGCGTGGCCTTAGCAGGTCAGACGAGGCTCCCTCAGGCTGATCGTTGGCTAAGCCTGGAGGGACAAGAGCGATTTTGGGGGCCCCTGCCTGTGAAGACAGGACACGAGGCAGAGATGTGCTTTCCAGTGAGTCGTGGAGTACTCAGCAGTGAGGAGTTTATGATCTCACGTAAACAGGCAGAGATGGCCCTCCTGGCTCAGTTGGGTCAGCCACGGAGCACCACTGGCCCCTGGGGCAGCTACTCGGTGCTTCCCTGAGCTTTCTCCTGTAGTTAGAGCTCATGCTGCAGCATCAGCCTTCACCGAGCAGTGCCTAATGGTTAAAAAAGGAAAGGAAGCCGTGTTTCCTCCCTTGCATTGCTCTTTCCAGTAGGGGCGAAGACCTTTCCAAAAATCCTCACAGCAGACCACTGACCGGTTACAACAAAGGGCAGGGAGACGGCCATTTCCAGCCTCAGTGGCAGGAGGGAGCTCCACCACGAGAAGGACAGACAGGCGGACGCGAGCAGCTGGAAGCTCGCAGCCCAGCCCAGCCACTTGTCACAGGCTGAGCTGTAGTGGCTGCTTCTGAGCTCATGGTGGAATAGCCTTCAGTCCCTGAGCAAACCCCTGAGGGCACGGACAAGATGACTTGGTTCACAAACAACAACAACAATAATAAAAATAAAAGCCTGATTTACTCAATTTTCCCAGGAACACATCTACCACAGGAAAGACGGCCCATCAGGAATAGCCAGACTCCCCAGGGAGGGCGGGGCATATAGCAGGTGGTCATACCCTCTCGTCGTCCAAATTACAAAACTCTTTAAAGTGCTTCTGAATGTTTCTGAGGAATTTGTGGGAGTGGGAAGGAAAATTGTACCTGGAAAGGTATTTGGTCAGATCCTGTCAGAGGAGTAAAGGATATTCAGGGAATGTTTGTGAAAAATGATTTCTTATCTAAAAATTGAATGGCTCTTCAGTAAAATGGTATTTGATGCTTTGATAGAGTTTATGTCTAAATCGTTTTTCTCACTGACTTCTGTGTTTCCTCATGTTTATGTTTCTATATTTGTTCAAAAAAGAACGTCTGAAATCTGTAAAACATAATTTTTCTTGGCTGAAACACCTACATTCCACACAGGAATTCCACTATACTTGCTTTTTATAAAGTAAAGTTAAAACGTCTGTTGCAGTATTTACCTTAAATATGATTTTAGTTACAATTGAACCGAGGTATTTTTCCTCCTTCAAACTGTAATTCTTTTGAATAGATGTTGGAGGATGGCGTATAACATTAATACATTAATACAGATATCAAGAAAAATGCTTTCCCGCTCCTTATAGAAAAGTACTACTGTGATTCCTCCAGATTAAATCAGATGCATTCTCTTGTTAGGTATTAAGGTACGAAACTTTAAATTTAGAAATGAATGGTCTGCATGGTTTTTTTCACCACGTTAACGACGTGCCTGTCCATTTCCCCATACACCCATTCTCTTTGTTCACCTCTTACCTGATGAAAACTGAGGACTGCTTAACAACTGAGCTTTCACAAAAGATGTCTAGTTAAAGATGTCACAGGGGAAGAACCGTTCGGCTTCGAGGTTTGAAAGTTGTGATTTACCATGGCACATGTAAAAGGAACCAGGACAAAAGTTTATGCATAATTCCCTTGCATTCTGCCATCTGCAACAACGTGAAATAGAAGTGTCTCGTGCAGAGACATGATTTTCTTTTCAGTGGTTTGAAGATTGTCAATTTGACCTTCGGAAAAATGTTAGAAAGGCATTTCAGAGACTCCTAGGTATGCGAACCTCCAGTCATTTGGGAACTTTATACAACTTGAAGCCACCTGAATTCTGCAGACACTTCGAGATGATGAGAATTCTGTTGAAGCAAAGTGCTTTTTGCCTCTTGGCCCTAGCCAAATTGCACAGTGTGAGTAGCTTGTATTTTTAGTTGAAGGTTTTGCTTTGGAGTTTAGCTGCAATTTTACTTTCATTGTCATCTTAAATCTGTAATTTTGAGAGAAGGTTTTTAAAAATACCTTCTCTCCACTATGGCAATTATTCTGACTGGAGAATGACCTTTATTTCTTCTGGTTGGAAAAGAGAGAGAAAGGGAAAAGAAGAAATAGAGCACTTTGGGGTTTTTCAAGCCCTTAGATTACAGGGTGGGACACCTCAAAATGAAAAAGGAAGATTTTCAGACTTCGTAATGCCATTTGATAGTCATTAAATTTATGCAAAATTACAGTTCAGTGAACTTAAGGGTGGGCCAAAAGGGGTAAAAGTGGCAATAGTCAGAAAGCTCAAAATCTGGAATCGCTTAGCTGAAAACAAATTAACCAACAATTATGGTATGCCTTGTTTATTTTTCTAAAAATCTTGAAATAAAGCAAAAGTTCTCCACAGGTACTAATAGCTGTAAACCCACGTGAGTGCATTCTGGAGCTGAATTTCTCCACATGGGGTGGATCTCTAGGCACACAGAGAAAGAATAGCTCCACCCAGATGTTTGGAGGTTGTGATTTACCAATGGAGCATGTCGAGAGGGGTCAAATGTGGGAAGCCAGGAGATGCTCAGACATCGTATGGATCGTTTACTTTTCCACTGGACTGGATGAGTTCTGCTATTACAAATATAGAGGACACTTCTCCTCCCAGATGTCCTTCAGGTTACATACTCGCTAAACCAGCATCGACCGCCACACCTAACGGGGCTCTACCCACGGCCCAGTCCAGCTCCCAGAAGCAGCGTCCTCATTCCTGGTATTTCTTGACATTGACAGAGGCCCCCTCGGCCCTCTGTATCTTTACTGTTTCCCTCTCCTTCTCTCCACACTGCTGTTAAGTCTCCACGTCTTGCTGATTTGCCTTCAGCTCTGTACGTGGTCACCACTGCCATCCTATCTGGTGATTATGCTCAAGTCCTCGTTCTGCTCTAACACGCACAGCCCTATGGTTATTCATTTCCTGGGGCTGGCATGACAAAGGACCACAAATTGGTACTTTGCTTAAAATAAAAGAAATGTATTCTCTCATCATTCTGGCAGCCAGAACTCTAAAATCAAGGACTTCTGATTTCCAGTAGGACCACGCTCCCTCCTAAGGCTCTAGGGAAGAATCCGTGTTTGCCTCTGTCTCCTTAGGACACCAGTCATTGGATGAGGGCCACCCTACTCCAACATGACTTCAGCTTCACTTGAGTCCATCTGCTATGACTCTGTTTCCAAAAAAGATCACAATCATGGATACTGGGGCTTGGGGCTTCCACATATCTCTCTGGGGGGACACAATTGAACCCACGGCATCTACCATGTTGTTCCCTCTCAAATGCTCCTTTTCCTATCACTCAGTTGCTCAGAAACCTTCTTGCCTGCAGGAGAAATTCTGACCATAGCTGGGTGTTCATACTCTTCCCCAGCTTGGCCAAGCCTACTTTTCTAGTCTTCCTTCCCATCACTCCCATTTGAGAGCCCTATGCCCTGCCCAGAATGATCTACTTATTGTCCCCTGCACATTGCGTGTGCATTTGCAGTATCTGTGTCTTTGCTCACAGCATCCCTCCCTGCTGCTTTGAATTAACTACTACCATCCTCCCCTTCCTCCATTGCCCCACATCGAAGTCCTTGGGACTCTCCAAGGTCTGTCTCAAAGCCACACCCTGGAGTCTCTTTCTCTGGAGTCTTCAGGACTCCAACCCACTGGGAGACTTGTCTCTCCTCTGAATTTTCTGAACCATTTAGAGCTTATCATGTAGTGCTTTCCAGGTGCTGGTATTGCGCTTGCTGTGAATAGCTAACATTCTCGGAGACCTCACTTGGCATGTACTGAGCACTTTGCACGCATTGTCTTTTGTAAGTCCTACAACCGTTCCACAAAGGAGGTTTATGTTCCTGCCTTGTGGATTAACACATTGCAGCTTAGAGAAGTGAACACCTTGCTCCCAAGATCTTACAAACCCGTGACAGGTGGAGCCAGGAGTCCCACCCAATTTTTCTGACTCCAAAAGCCTCACATCACACTCTGCTGCTTCCACAGGTATCAGTGACTTTCCTGTGGGCTGGGTTTAATTTCTGTAATCAGAGCATAAATGTTTTGAGTGTTGATACTATACCAGAAGTCTTTGGTGATTCAGGAGGCATCTGATCCTGTTGGAGGGTCAACATTTCTGGTTTTAATAAGTTGCTCAGACTTTTCAAAGACACCAACTTTGGGTTAACCGAAGCCCCAGGAGGTCCGATGTCCTTTCTGGGCTCTCCCCTCCCTCCAGCCCCTCCTCCCAGTCCCAGGGAGCTATACCTCCCTCCGGCCAACACCTCGTACCTGTTCCACCTCACTGTGGCTCAGGCTGACCCCTCATGGAAATGCCAGTTAACAGAATATTTTAATTAATAGAACGGTGAATATTAAGGAGTGTCTTATAGATGATAATGTTCCAGTTGCAAGTGTATCAGTCCTACTGTTGATGGATGGTATAGGTCATGATGAGTGTGGAAGACCTGATCCATGGATCATTTGTGGCCCCGTCAAGTGTCTGCATTTAGTAGGGGTTGAGGGACTTCTGTTTTTGTTAGTCAGTTGTTTGACCACAAAGCATCCCTTGATCAGAGATAGTCACTGCCTACGTTTGTTGATGGAACAAACCTTAATTCTTGTTTCAATATCATGTACAATCTCCACTTGCTAGAGTGAGAGGAGCATAATTTATTTTAAAAAGAATGCATCCTCTGGGGCACCTGGGTGGCTCAGTCGGTTAAGCATCTGCCTTCAGCTCAGGTCATGATCTCAGGGTCCTGGGATTGAGCCCGTCATCGGGCTCCCTGCTCACCTGCTTCTCCCTCTGCTCCTCCTCCTTGCTTGTGCTCTCTCTCTCTCTCAAATGAATAAATAAAATCTTTAAACAAAATAAAAGAATGCATTCTCATTGTTTCATGATCAGGAAATATTAGTGGCATGTAGAGAAACTTTATGTTAATTTTTTTGTATTTCATTATAATTTAAAATACTTGGTTTCCTCTGACTCAATGAAAAATAACTCCTAGAAGTCTAAAAATGAAATGAGTTGGTTTAAATCCATCAGACATACAGCTGTATGAAATGTGCTCTGCACCAGTATGTTTATGAAGCACTAGTAACTTCACATCGACCGAGGGATCCTTGAGACTCATGTTGCTGCTAAAGAGCCCGTGGAGCAGAGGTTTTCTGCGGTGAAGGGGGGACCCTGGGGCAGGCGGTGGGAGTAGGCATGGGCAGGATTTAAAGGCACCGTGTTCACTGGCAGCCAGGATGGGCTGTGAACTGGACAGTATGTTAAGTAGTCGTTAAGGAGCAGACCCAGTGGGTGGCGTGACTCTGACGTGGGTCCTTTCCGCCAGCAGACTTATTTCTGCTTATCTGGCCGGAATGGCGAGTAGGTCGCTTTACCAGGGTTGCTGGGTTGCCTCACCTCACTGACACCATCCCGGTCCTTGAAGTCACTTGTTCTTACATTTGCCTGGATCATCCAGATCGTTGCCCCAAACCGAGGCTTCATGGGGTCAGTCTGGGCACCGTGGGGTCCTGGGCCCAGCAAGAAGGTCGCTTCATGGGTGAGGCAGGACTGGACTTCTTCCTTGGGCAGCAAAGCACAGCAGAGGGGCAGGCTCCCCTGAAGGAAAACCCTGGAATCCGTAGCCTGGCTCCCCAAGCCTGCGTCCTTTACTCTTTGATACCAGATAGATGGTAATAAAATGGGACATATTTTTGATACACTGGAAAAAGTCATTTCTTCCCCTCCTGAAAAATGTGCTCCTCTTTTCTCACCGCAGCTGGGAGCTTTGAATGTGAATAAATCACCAGGAATTTGGCAGTAACCGTATATTCATAAATACACATGAATTTTGGTGGGGTTTAAAGAAAAACAGAATTGAAAGAGCATATTGTCAGGTGGAAGCCCAGACATACCTTGAGACAAAAAAAAAAAAAAGTTTGTTTCTAATGGGTTGTTCATTTGCTTTGCAAGGCTGGATGCCAGGCATTGGGGCACTGATGTGGGGTCACATGCAGCCTGGGGCCTGGGGGGGTGGGGTGGAGACTCTGGTCTTCGGCCCTGGAAACCCAAGCGATGGCAGTAACATCCGGTGAGGAGGGTGCACTTGCCCGGGCCGCAGGCTCTGCCTCAGTGAACCAGATGGCACATCTTGGGCTGCCAGAGCCAGCGAAACCCAGAACATCTGGCCCCTCCACGGCCCCCTTGCAGGGGCTGGGAACAGATAGGCATGTGGGGCATGGAGCCATCTCGTTCCAGATAGTGTGACTTCTCAGCCACGGCAGGGGTGAGGTCAAATCTGGAAAGCGTGTCTGCTGCTGGACATCATGTGGCAAGTGCCCCAGCCCTCTCCAGTCCCCCGTTCGGGGGTTCTGTGAGCTCGCCGGGGAGGGCTGCACAGCCACCCGAGCAGAACCCACTCTCCTCATCCAGCTGTCCGTCTGTCTGTCGAGCTGGTGCTAGAATGGGCAGGAATGCTTCCTTTGCATCTTCACGTTTCTCATGAACCAGTCAGGTCACACCGAGGTCCCTGTTCCTTCTGCACCTCCCCCAGTACCTCATGGAATGTGGTGTCACCTCATTCTTGGCAGAGAATTTCAGGGTCTTCTAGGCGCCCCCCTCTTCCTGGGGCCCTCAGGCTCACGAGCAATTTTCTTCTCCATTTGTATCCTCCCCGCCTCCCCAGAGACGTTCCCGCCAGCACAGTTCTGTCTGTAACTGCCACCTCCCCGTGCACACGTACCGCCCTGTCCCCTGCTCACCCGTCGGCCCCTCGGCTCCCCGCTGTCTGGAAGCTGCCAGATGAAACTGCTGCTCCTTCATGTTACCTCACTGCCCACATCGGTGAGCCCCTGCTGTGTTTCCTAGTTCCTCGCCCTGTCCGTAGTCTTCCACAACTCCCGTCTCCTGGTCCAGCCCCACTTGTCTGTCGGTCTGGAAGCCCTGCTGCCTTGGTCTGTGGCACTGTGCGCGGCCTGTACAACGGTCTGAGGCCGGGCCAGGCTGCCTGGGCCAGGTCCCGTCCTCCCCCACTGCCTGGGCCAGGTCCCGTCCTCCCCCACCTGCAGGACAGCCCCCCCGCCCCCAGCTCCTCCAGCGTCATCGGGTGTCGGTCCTGTCCCAGACAGCTCCTAAGGCTCTGAAACCCGTCTTCTTAGAAATGAAACCTCCCTTCACTTCACCTCCACCCCAGCGATTGCTCCCACTGGGAGCCTAAATCCTGATTTGTCTCAATCCTTGACGATTACTTGCCTCCACTTCTCTTCTGTCCCAGTCGTTCTACCAAATCAGCTCTTCCTGGGTCACTGCTGACCTGTGAGTAGTTAAACTAAACAGTCAGTGCTCAGTCCTGACCGTTTATAACCGCGACTCAGAAACACTTTCTTTGTTTGGCGTGGCAGCTCGCCATCCACCCTCGTCACCTTCCGCAGTGCACCTGCGTGTTCTTCCTGGCCTCTCAGAACTCTGAGGCACGAGCACCCAGTCTCGGTCTGCAGGCCCATCCTCCTGGTCTGCACCCTCCCTGCCCCGTGACCTCATTCCGTCCCCAGCTTGTATCTCCAGCTAATTGAGCATGTGCGTTGGGCACCAAAGGTGTGTAAATGCCAAATATAGCCAGGCAGGTTCCTGTGCCAGCCAGGGGCCTTTCCCTGGCTCATCTGAGTCCTGGGGTACTCAACAGACCAGCCTTTCTCAAGGCAGATCCCATTCCCACACTCCCTTGGTTCTCATCTGATCTTTCTGATGCTCCTCTTCTGATCCCTGGTTGATTTTGCCCCGTCTTCTCTGCCTCCTGATCTCCCACCGAGACTACTCAACCTTCCATGATTTTCTCAGAAGAGAAGTCACTTCATCCCCATTGAAACTAAGCCAACTCTTTGTGCTTTTGCTAGTATTTTCACCTTGTGTTTTTACCTTGAACAGTAATTTTTGTAAAATTAAAATCCTCCTCTCCCCCTGCTTTAAAAACTTTTACAAGAAGCAACGGGTGCTCTTTATAGAACCTACAGAAACATGGAGAAAAACTTTATTTATAATCTTACCCTCTAGTAACTAATTATAACTAAGCAATTACAGTTGACTATGACGTTCACTACACACATTCTTTTCTGAGTGCACATGACTAATATGTACTAGTTACGGGAGTTGGTGAGTTATTTTTCACACTGTTCCAGCAACTCCTACCTTCATTCTCTTCTGTATCCTGCATGGCACCCCGTGGGTTGGTCGGTAAATGTGTGCCCACTGACCAAGTGTGAACAAGTAAGGGATGTCTAAGTACGCATTTCAGAAAGTTGAAGACATGACTCAGAATAAACGTACAGCGAGCATCTGTGAGAGGCGTGAGCAGCTGGTCAGTGAGGGGGGCAGCAGGACGGCAGAGCTGGCTCGTGGGAATGAGGAAGGCAGATCAGAGTCCTGGCTTAGATTAAAAAAAAAAAAAAAACCAACACGAATCCTGCAGGGCAGTGAGACTCTAACTTTAGGGAATTATCTTTTCTACCCGATGAAATTGCTTGTAATTTATGAGCCTTCTACAAGTTAGCATCTAACTTTACAGAATCTGGTCCCCAATCGAAAACAAATAGTAAACCAACCCATTAGCATTCCCTAGAATGAGGGTCAGCAAATGCCTTCTGTGAAGGGCCACAGAGTAAATGTCTTAGCCTTTGCAGCCGTTTGGCCCCCATCACCATGACTTGACCAGCGTAGCACAGAGCTGCCGTCGGGAACATGTCAATGACTGTGTTCCTCTAAAGCTTGATTTACCAAGCACAGGCCCCGAGTGGCAGATTGCTGACCTCTGCCCTCATTAGCCACCGGATCCTAGGTGGCCTTGTCAGGCAGTGCTCTGGTTTGACTTGGAAAGTGCACATAGCAAGCTTTGTGCCTTATTCCCAAATTTTAGGTCATTTTTCCTAACAATTTCGTGGACCCTCCTCCCCATCTTTTAGATACCAGTTCCCAGACATTTATCATTTGTCAATAGAGTAGTAAAAAAATAAAATAATGTTTCCTTGGAGTGCAACAATATTTAAGATTGGTCCATGTTTAATGCAGATTTTCCATATGACAGTCCTACAGCCTTAGCTTCCAATAACAAAGGGATCGGATTCCACCTTGGGGACACAGGGGTTCAAGGACTGCTTACTGGCAGAATGTCAGAGACAGATGAGGTCTGATTATCCTATTCAGACAGACGAAGCTCTCAAGGTTTTCATACCGTTCTGTATCCCGTAAGTATGTAGATGACTGCTGTGTGCAAGGGTGTTTTTAAAATCAAATACAGAAACATTACATGTAGAACCAGAACCAGGGTCACATTTTTCGGAAACTCGACGGGAGCAATTTTGTTTCAACAAAACCACAATACCCGTTAGGTTGAATTAATATTGTTCAATTGAGTATTCTTAGGTTGGCAGCCTGGCACTTATAAATCTGTTTTGGTTGGAATAAGAGCTATAAGCAAAAGTATATACCTTGTTTTATGCTTATATACATTTAAATAGTATTAGAATAAAAATAATATGAGTCAACATCAGGGGTCTCTTAAAATTGGAGAATCTTTGTCCACATGTGAGAAATGCTACATTCGACGTGTGTTTCATCTGTCACTGGCTCAGCAAAATTACCCGAGTCTGCTTCCCAATAAACGGTGAGGTGTACACTTCCTTTTCTCCTCTTTGCCTTTGATTTGTCCCTGAAAACTTGAAACATTCCTCTCCAATCTTCACACAGATGGGCTGACAGCCTCCAGAAAGCCTTTTTTTTTTTTTTTTTTTTTTTTCTTATTAGGTGTCTGTAACTTTTGGCAGAGAGAAAAGCACCGAGGATACTTCCTGGTTGGAAACTGGGTCACTCTGAAGTTCGATTTAACATTTGCTCCCATAACACTCTGTATTCGGAGCCTTTTTTTTTTAAATCTTCTCCTGATAAGCACCTAGCATGCTTATTAAGTAGTATTCTCCTCCTTTCACAAATGTAAATTCTCCAGGAAGAGAAGCATTGATTTTAAAACATTTCAGGCCACCCCACAACAGAACCTGTGCCCACACCCCACCCTTTCCAGATCAATCCTTCCACACTGGCTTCCCGTTTCTGGTGTCCCCCGCATGCCTAAGACATGTTAATGCCGTGGTCGGTCATTCCTTTGGCTTTTGAAAGAACCTGTCCCTTTTCTGCGTTACATGACTGAGTTTTGTTTTGAGCATCCAGTTTTATGGTGCAGTTTTTTAGTCAGTCCAGGAAGGGCATTTTCTTAAGGGAATTAAGCTGTGGCAGGAATCAGATAGGTTGCCTCCTTCCTAGCCATCTGAGTACAGCGACTTTGCAAGTGAACGGGAAGCCGGTCCTCTTTGTCACCTGAGTTCATTATCTTCTGGAATCATTTACTCAGTCACGTTGATGCTATATGTTCTGCCTTCCTTTTTTTTTTACTTCAGCAAACCATTACAGTCAATCCTTCAGCAAAGTTTGACTACTCTTTCCTTTTGGAAGTAGGTTGACTGTTCTTGCCTCTTGCAAAACCACATGGTACAAACCCACAGCTCTAGATCAGTTAAGCTAATGCCACTGGAGCAGGACCAGATAGTCCCGGGCCGAAATGGGCCCTTGTCGTGTTGTGCAAACTGCCACTGGACTCCTTGCTTAAATTTGATCTTTTAAATGTTTCATGACCGCTTCAGAAGTCACGTGATCAGCTGCAGGAGGAAGGCATCTTTAACATTCCTCTAAAGAGGGTCACGTCTACTGAAGTAAAAAATGGAGCTTTGAGGCAGAAAATAAAGAGTGAGGTGGGTATAGATAGCTGGGTAGCATTGAGTCCCTTGTCACGTTTTTTTTTTTTTTTTTTTAAAGATTTTATTTATTTATTTGACAGAGAGAGAGATAGCGAGAGCAGGAACGCAAGCAGGGGGAGTGGGAGAGGGAGAAGCAGGCTTCCCGCCGAGCAGGGAG
Source organism: Halichoerus grypus (assembly GCF_964656455.1). Taxonomy (NCBI): domain Eukaryota; kingdom Metazoa; phylum Chordata; class Mammalia; order Carnivora; family Phocidae; genus Halichoerus; species Halichoerus grypus. The sequence goes on from NC_135718.1 coordinate 6,261,374, forward strand.
CCCAATGTGGGACTCGATCCCAGGACCCTGGGATCATGACCTGAGCCGAAGGCAGACGCTTAACGACTGAGCCACCCAGGCGCCCTCCCTTGTCACGTTTTGCTCGGAATCCTGATCATCTTCTTTGCCTGTAGTAAGTGGCCATTGGCTATACAAAGTGGTACTGAAGGCATATCTAATGCACTAATGTGTGTTTGCCGCCTTAGTAACACGTAAGCCCCTTGGAGGTAAGACTGGTCCACCCAGAACAGGGTGCCTCGTGCAGAGTGGGTGCTCATCCTATGTTTGCTAATAGTCATAATAACGTTGGGTTGCTCTTTTTTTGTGTACCTGGCACTTCTCTAAGCCCCTTATAGATATCAACTTGTATAATCCTCATAAGGACCACAAAAGATTAGCTTTCTTTTTAAAATGAAAAAAAAAAAAAAGTCACAGAGAGGTTACTCACCTTTCCCAAAGACACACAGCTTGTGGTTGGCAGAGCCAAGGTTTAAACCCAGGCTGCTGGTCCCCACCACCCCCACCTCAGTCTTCTCTGACTCAGGGACAGGCCATCTGCGGTGTTGCTCACACCAGAACATCAGGAACCCCGTGTGCTTCCTCCCCTTTCTCACCCATCCCCCTCCAATCTCTCTTCCTTCACACAGTGGGCACTTGGGTGGAAAAAGAAGCGGAGAGGCCCCATTTTGGTCCCCTCCACCCCAACCCAAGCAGGCTGGAAGGTGGGCAGAGCATCTCTGCCAGGGGGGATGTTGGGCTGGTGGGGGAGGCAAGCCCCAGGTCCTCAGTGCCTGCCTAATGTAGCGGCTACTCTCCTGTGGGCATTTGGAAGAAAGAGCTAGTTACCCCGCTCAGAATGCCGGGCCTTTAGTAACCATATGATGAGGAGAGAGGAAGACTGACAGGGTACTGAGAACTGAGTAGGAAAATGTGCCTGAAATACAGAGTGAAACAAGCCACCACAGCCTGGGCAGTGAGAGGAGTGGAATCACCATGGTGCCATCGTCAGGACGGTTCTTCAGGCGTGTCAGCCTAACCCGTGGCTCTGCAGCAGGCCTGCCATGGGTTGGTTCCAGGGCCACCGAGGATCAGCCATGTGTGGTTCCAGGGCCACCGAGGACCAGCCGTGTGGCCCAGGACAGGGAGCCCAATCTGTCCTCACTTTGTCAGCTATAAAGGGGGAAGAAGTACAGGATGTACCCCATAGGTTACTGAGAGGAATAAACAGGTAATGCGTGATTAGCACATGCCTGGCTCAGAGTCAGCCTTCGAAAAATCCTCATAATACTTGGTGGTATTAGTAGAGCAGACGTGGTTATGGCTGCTGGTGTCAGGACGAGAAAAATAAATCTCAGAAAGGATAAGGAAGGCCACAGAGTGCAGACTGACTCGGGCTTTTGGGGCCCCTCACATTCTGCCTCAACTTGTCCTCTCAGCTTCAGTTGTACCTTCCACTGTGTATCCTGTGCTTCATCCCAGCCAAACTTCTCCCCATCCTATGAATGCTCCATGCACTTTCCTGCTTCACTTCCTTACTCTGTGCTGCTCCTGCTCACTCTTCTAGACTGGTGAGTCCTTCTCCATCATGACCCTTCCCTATGGCATTTGGGCTGTGGAGCCTTCTCTAATTTCTTGAGTAAGTTCAGGGCTTCCTCCTTGGTGCTCCTAAAGCATTCCCTGCATTTTTATGCATGTGTCCCTGCTCTAGGCTGCAGGCTACTTGAGGACAGGGACCTTCATGCAACCTGAGCTCACACTGCACCTGGCATACAGAACATGTTTGTGTATGGATGGGTGGATGAGGGATGGGTAGATGATGGGTGGGTATATAGATGGGTGGTGGATGAGGAATGGATAGATGGATGGATGATGGATGGATGATGGATGGATGGATGATGGATGGATGGATGATGGATGAATGATGGATGGATGGATGGGTGGGTGGATGATGGATGAATGGTGGATGGATGGATGGATGGGTGGGTGGATGATGGATGAATGGTGGATGGATGGATGGATGGGTGGGTGGATGATGGATGGATGGATGGATGATGGATGATCAATGGTAATAGAGATGACAATTCAAACACTGTTAAAAAAAGGATCCCAAAGATGGAATGAGAGTTTAAAAGGTGTATAAAGAGATGTCATTGGATCAAATATAAGAGAAATGCTTGCATACACAGAAGATGCTTATGACTGCTTAAGCTCCCTGAAATAGAAGTTAGGAAAAAAGAATGTTCTTTAGCACCAAATCGTAAGGTCACACACGGGTAAGGCCTGTGTACAGCTTCTTCCCAGGAGAATGCCTGATATATCATAGGTCTAAAGTAAGCCTAAATGACAGATGGATTGACAGACTGATATGTTGATGTCTCATTCAGTGAGTTTGGATGAGAAGTTTTGATATGCATTTTGTTGTGGGCAGTAATAGAGACCACCCTGAATCCTGAAGACTTTTTCAACAGTGACGTAGCCAAGAAAATTAGGGCATGCTCAGTGGTACATATGGTGTCTAAAAAAAGGTCCATAGAGAGGGCTTTGATTTGGGTTGTAAACTTAGAATAGCATTCAACTTTTGGTTCTCAGAATCTGCTCCCAACATATTTTTCCTTATGATCCAGCCTGGTTGGGGGAAAGAAACTGAGTGTGATATGGAGGCTTGGGTTGGGAGGAAGAAGAGGACAGAGAACACTGAAAACAGATCACAGTGTTCATCAAGTAGCTCATGCTGTATAGGGCAGTGCCAGCAGGACTCACTGATCCCTCAGTCTGGCTTTTTAAATGACATTGGTGTCAGAACTTTAAACCTCCTCTGCGGAGACCCAAACCACCTTCCTTAGGTGCCTGATCTGAGCTGAGCAGTCCCTGAGCTAAATCAGATGGATGCCTCTCCTTGGATCCTTGTCCTGCTCACAGCCAGGCTGGCTGCCCCAGCCGTTAGCAGGAATGATGGGCTTTGAGCTTTGAGGAAGGTATCAGCGGAGACCCAGGTACAGCGTGGCTACCGAATGCACACTTTCTCTGACCTAGAGGGACAGGAAGTGAGGGGTCTTCAAATCACCTTTAACTTTATCTCCAGCAAGAGCTTAAAACCCATGACTCTGGTAGGTGTGCGGTGTCTGGCTTACTCCCGCCAGCTGCCCTCACTTGTGTGCATGGGTCAGCTCCCTTCTCCTGTAGATGGTCTCTTTGAAGTCGCTTTCAAGTGGCTGAGGGCCCGTTGCTTTACCACTGCCCCCAAGGGCAGGAAGACTGTTGCCTCAGGGGTGGAGTTTCTGGCCAGGGGCGTCCCGTGGGAGACCCCGTGGGCACCTGACCCGGGCTCTGTGTACAGGTGTAGGACACAGCTGCCTGCTGAGCCCCAAATGCCTGTGTGTCAGCATTCTGGTTTCCTTGGCTTTCAAAAGGAGCTAGAAGGAAGGTCAAAATCACTTACTGAAATGCCCCCAGCAGCAAAAAGACACTTGATATTTCATTTCCTTCACAGTTGGGGAGAGCTTAAAAAAGAGAAGGAATGAGAACAATAAAAATCATGTGGAGACTATCTCAGCAAAGAGGGCCATTTCTCAGGGGACGCCTGTCCTTTGTTCTATCTGTAATTTGAGATGAAATAGAAAAAGTTTACCAATGTAGCAATTCCCACGATGCAAAAGATTTGTAAATGTAAACAGCACCTAAACATTAGAATGAATGAAATAATTAGTTATTACATCACTTACATCATTAGCTTAAAAACAGCACAGGGAGTAGCCACCATGACAGGGAAAGTGCTGTTACAGAGAGAAGACCACACAGTTTGGCATCTAAAGCCAGGCATGGATTGATCTGCCCATAGCTGGTGACTGTGGCCTTCGGTAAGCATGTTAGCCCACTGAGCCTCAGTTTCCCCATCTATAAAACAAAGATGGTGGTACCTGTGTCTCAGAGCTGTCTTGGAGATGAAAGGAAGATAGGACATGGATGAAGTGTATATATGCGGTTGGTCCTATCCAAATGTCAGCTCATTTAACGCAACTGTGTTTGAAGAGCCTGAGGGATTTTTCCAGGGAAATAAACTCTCCTTCATTCGGATAGCTGCCCAGCCAGACACATCACTTGAACTTTTCCATTGACAAAGCACCATGTCACTGTTCTCCAGTCACAGATGCTCGTTTGTTCGTTACTGACCAGATGATTCCCCAAAGGTAATGGTTGCTTAAATACATCAACAGAATTTTGCTGTCCCGAGAGGGTTGCAGCGTGAGGACCTGGGAGCCACATGTTACATGCTGACAACTGGAAGGGAGAAGTCAACGAAGTTGTAGAGATGAGTTCCTGAGACAGGCCTGGCTGGCATCCACTAACCGACACTCATTCCTGCCAGAATCCGTGGGAGCGAAGGGCAGAAGCAGCAGCCCTCCCCTGGCTCCCTGTCCCTGGTGCAGCCTGAGCGGTGACATTCCAGAGAGAGGCCACCGACTCACCAGTTCAATGCAAATCCACACAGAACATTTAAACACAACAGCATCGAACTTCAGAATTACAAGGGACGTTCTCAGTTACCCAGTTCATTCCCCTGGCTAATCTTTGATATCTTCGAAAACATTCCCTCCAAGGGTTTGTTCATCCCGGAGTCGGGGAGCTTGCTCTCACTTGAGATGGCCTGTTTCATGAGACACTAACAATGCCCATAAAATGATCACTTAGGATGACTTGACGGGGCCAGTGTAGTTCCTGCCCCCTGGAACCTGGGCTGCTCTTTGTCACTCGCATTGTCTGTGTTTCTCTCATTGTCCCTCACGGGATGGCACCTGGTCGCTCTGCCCTCCTAGACGCTGTCCGGCCAGTGCACTCCTGTGTGTCAGTCTGGTCACTTGGGAAGTCTTTCATTATAACTGCCCCCATGCAGTCCTCACCTTAAGCATATAATAGAGGACTGTTGGCTACATGATATATTTTCTAAAATTTACTTTCCTCCATCCTGAAAAACACATCGGACTAGAACCTAGATGCTCCGGCAGCCCTTGGCTCCTGCCAAGTGGGAGCACTGTGTTCAGAGAAAGGTGTTATCCTTTGCTTCTCTATAAAAGTCATTTCATTTAGACCAAAGGGGACAGCCCTGGGCTGGCAAACAGAAAATCCAAAAAGGAAAGCCCAGGAGTAAATTCAGACTTTCTTCACTTTGCACTATTGTTAAGAAATGCTGTACGTTTGAAAACGTGACACAGTTGCAACATCTTTCTTTCTTCATGGACGTCACAATAAATAGTATTTTATGACGTAGAGGACGGATACCGCAACAACCCCACAGCCGTGCTCCATCATCACCCAGAGATGTGAGCTAGGACTCAGCTCCGCATTGTCAAGTCCAGACCATTGTGTCAGGCAGTCCTGAGTAAGACGTAAGGCTCAGAAAGAGAAAAAAAAGGAGAATCCAGCTCTGCTTTATTAGATAAGAGGATTTAATCCAATAGAAGATTATGTTCAGGCTGCAATGTTGGCTTTTGTCTGTAAATCTTTCAGGCAGCTTCCCTCCTTGCCCACGGCCCAGCAGGTAGGATGGCGTTGGTCGATGACATGTAGGTTTTAATCCTCACGGGACCCTGGAGGGATGGCAGGATGATGCCGTCTAGCCACCCTGGAGGTGGCTGGGCAGGACTCTGACTCTCGTCTTCCCAGCTGGATGTCCTGTGCTTTCTGCTGCCCAGTGCTGGCCGGGGATTTGTTTTCCCTGGAGGGTAGCTGCCAACACACAAAGCACAAATATCAGAAAGACGACACTGATGAGTGGTGGCCAACAGAAAGGTCACTGAGTTTTGGACACTTACTTTTTTTTTTTTTTTAATTTTATTTATTTATTAGAGAGAGAGCTAGTGAGAGAGAACATGAGCAGGGGGGCAGAGGGAGAGGGAGAAGCAGACTCCCCACCGAACAGGGAGCCTGACACGGGGTTTGATCCCAGGACTCTGAGATCGTAACCTGAGCCGAAGGTAGTTGTTTACCGACGGAGCCACCCAGGCGTCCCTGGATACTATACTTTTGACAAAACCACGTGCTATAAAATTGAAGTCCCATGCTGAATCCCCTCATTCCAGTCTAGAAAATGTCATTCCTAATTTGTGAAATATGATACAGCATTTTCCATTTCTTCATAAAAACTGGGTGTACTTAAGTCTAAATAAATCATATTTGGAAGACTAATGTAATAATGTTTAAGCATGAAATCTGAGCAGGATTAATAAGCTTTGTGTCATATTAAAAATTTGAGACCACTTTTATGTAACATTCGAGAGCTGTGGGTTTTCTGTAGAGAATAGCTTCAGTACTTAGGAAAGATAATAAAGCCTGTAGTAGGTTCATTTGTTGGTATTATCTAAAAGTTGCTGATGTATCAAAACAGTTTAATGGCACAGAAATATAATTGAGCAGTTTCACTTGTATCTGGTAGTTCGATTCCGCTGTTCCTGGATCAAGGTGGCACTGGGGAGAAAGGGCAAAGAATAAATCTTGGAAAGAGCCGAGATGTTTCCCTTCCGTGGGACAGGGTTCTGGTTCTGAGACAGATTTAGTAGGACTAAATCCACATTCCCTGGCTCATGCGTTATGGTGTTAAATAAAGACTTCATGGCCTTTTTGGAGGAAAGCAAGCATCATATAAGGATAGCAATAATGTAAGGCAAGAATATTCGATAATTCATTATGTTATACAGTCATTTCTTAAATGTGGATTTAGGAACATTTTGTGATGCCAAGTTTTTGAGTGTTAGTCACATACTCAGTACTAGATTCTTCTATAGTTACATGTAAATTGTAGATGTAAATAACATCTCTGTGTTTGGATTTCAAAACATGCTATCATTTATCCATTTTCCCATCCATCCATTCAATGAACTTTTGTTGGATGCCTGTCGTGTGGGTTCTGGGAGAACAGCTGTTGTTTCTGCCACTTGGGGGAAGATGAAACCACATCTCATTCTTTATCTTTGTCATGTCCTCAGCACTTAGGGTAGTATGTGGGAACAGAGGAGACATCCAAGAAATAGTTGAGTATGTTAATAAAAATAGACTTCTTAAAGTATGGAATAAATGTGTAAATGTAAGGACTATCACATACTTGTCAGATACATCTTCCGAAAGCCTGTGCTTTAGTGTTTGCCCCCAAATGCCTTTTCACCTCTATTTCGCTTTGTTAACAGGGTGTTTAAATGGCAAGGCAAGAAGCCAAACTATCCTGTTTGAAGTCATCATCCTGGGGCTGGGGGTGAGGTGTTTTGAAATGTAAAGTCAAATTAAAACCACAATACTGTATTACTTCACACCTGTTAGGATGGCTCTTCTCAATAAAACAAGATCTCTGCACTCTGATGTTCATTGCAGCATTATTCCCAATAGCCAAAATACAGAACAATGTAAGTGTCCCTCAGTGGATGGATGGATCAAGAAAATGTGGTGTGTATACACAATAAATATTTTTCAGTCTTAAAAAAAAAAGGAGGAATTCCTGTCATTTGCAACAACGTGGGTGAACCTGGAGAAAATTATGCTAAGTGAAATAAACCAGACAGAGAGAGACAAATCAAATACCGCAGGGTATCACTCATATGTGGAATCTAAAAGCAAACAAACAAAAGGTCAAACTCAGAAACAGAGAGTGGAAAAGTGGTTTCCAGGGGCTGGGGGGTGGGAAGGAGGGGGAAATAGGGAGAGGTTGGGAAAAGGATACAAATGTTCAGTTATAAAATAAGTAAGATTTGAGGATCTAACGTATAGCATGTTAACTCTAATTAAGAACACCATATGATGAATTGAAATTTGCAAAGAAAGTAGATGTTTATAAATATATGAAGTGATGGACGCATTAATTACACCGATGGGAGGAATTCCTTCCCAGTGTATATGGATATTAAATCATATGCTTTAAATATCTGGCAGTTTTATTTGTCAGTTCTACCTCAGTGAAGCTGAAAAGAAAATGTAAAGCCTTGATTGCACACAGTGGTGTCCTAGCAGACATCATGCTCATATGTGATATGAAGGTCGGAGCACTGGGAGGTAGATTGAATTGCCCTGAGATTACCTAAATCCATGATGTCCTGAGAAATCAGACTGATAGAGGAGATGCCATGTGAGAAAGACCTCTCTGTTGCATTTGCCCAAACCCCTCTAGCGGCCTCCAAGGGTTTCTGCCTCACTGGTCTTTCTCTCCCCAACACCGTGCCTGATACCCAGTGACACTTATTTAAAGTTCCTTGAATAAATAATGAAACAGGAGGAATGGGTGCCATATAATGTAAATCAGTATTACTCTTGGAATTATTTTGAGGAATTAATGAGACCATGACCACAATCCCAATATAGCATAATCTGCTTTGGTATTTATTATGTTAATAAGCTATTATAGCTTTGTCCAGGAAATAGTATCCATAATTTAAATTAGCAGGCTAAAAGTAACCTCTAAAATTTCCTCATTCAAACTGTATTTGTACCTCTTCCTCTTCCAGAATGTTTTTGGCTAATTATCCAATAATACAAGCGCGCTCAGTATAATTACAGTAACAATGGCCCTCTCTCCAGAGCTACAGTACCACACTGGGAAATGAAAACCAACAAAATAACAAGCTTACTCTTCATTAACTTTCTTTTTGAGAAGCTTCTTTGTACATGATAAGGTTTTACAATTGAATAGGGAAAAGGATCGATAGCTTCCAATGCAAAAGCAAATTAAAACTTCATAAATATTTATATGAGGAATATGAGGAACTTTGCTACTTTGCTTTAAATTCTTTTGGACCAGGTGCTACACAGACAAATACTCGGGCTTATCTTTTTTTTTTTTTAAGATTGATACATGTTGCTATGGATATTTGTATACTCACCAAATTCATGTTTAAAGGTGATGGGGTTAGGAGGTGGGGGCTTTAGGAGGTGATTCGTTCATAAGGGTGGAAACTTCATCATAAACGGGATTAGTGTTCTTATAAAGGAGACCCCAAAGAGCTCCTTAGCCCCTTCCACCAGTGAGGACCAGTGAAAAGGCACTACTATGAACCAGGAAGAAGGCCCTCACTCAACCATACCGGCAGCCTGATCTTGGACTTGGAGCCTCCAGAACTATGATTTCTATAAATTTCTGCTATTTGTATGCCACCCAGTCTGTGGTAATCTGTTATAGTAGCCCAAACAGACTAAGACACATTTTGTCAGAATTATTAAGCTTAACTTTTATATTCAGGTTTGCCATATTTTTCCTGTTTAACATGTCGGTGCTGTATTTTTGCTTTTTCCTGAGTATGGTAATCAGCCTTACACATCACCCATGTACAGGCATGCTTACACACCTGCAAGTGCCAAACCAATACAATGATGCCTGAGGTTGGTTGCTGGTGTGTCCCTCCAGAATCGAGTAGACTGGTTCTTGAACGCAGAACACTCAGAAAGGTTTTCCTTGCCATAAGCCTTGCTATAGCTTAGACCTTAAACCTTGAGGTCAATACACTCAGAGTCTCATCTTATTTCAGCAGCTTACTAGAGTATGGCCTTTAGAACATTCTTCATCTTTCCAAGCATAAGTTTTCTCGTGTAATTAGGATTAAGATTAGTGCCTGGGGTTATTGTAAGGATAAAAAAATGCTTAATATAACACCCGGGACATGGAAATCAGCCCAAATAATTTCTGTTATTTATAGTAATACTCTCTATATCACATCTGTATCATTTAGGTGGGTATTGTATGGACCTTAGAGCCTAAAGAATATTTCTCTTTGAAGAATAACTTCTACATGGGGGTTGTAGAATATCTTGAAAGAACTTCTCTGAAGGCAAACAATAAGACTGAGGAGGAACATCTGGGTCAAGCTTACATCCCTATCCCTATCCTACCCAGTTACAGATAACACCGTCCTCTTCCAAACCTCACGGTGTCTTGCGTATATTGCTAGCCCAGCCTCTACAGCACTTTATTTGTGTTTGTATACATCTAGACTAGAAGCGTCCTTGAGTACATGAACTTGTCTAATTCATCTTTGTATCCCCAGCATCCCCAGATTGGCATTGGGAGGCACTCAATATTTATGGAATTAACACCTAATGTTGAACATAGTCAAAAGACAGAGTATGTGTGACTCGACATTTTTTAGCATTCAAATTATGACCTATTTTTTCCCACAAGGTCACAATATTTCGAAATCACTTCCACTTTCTCTCTAGGATTGGTTTTGTTTGTTCTATCCCACAGTCCTTGCCACTCTTGATAGATGGAAGACTCAGAGATTTAATTTTATTCTGACCAATTCAACCAGCTCATTTTGAGTCCAATGGATAAAGAAAGCAGTGCTGATTGATTGTATCTTGTGGAATGACTTGATTACGAAAAGAAGCCAGAAGAGAAGCAGTTTGGGAAATGGCAGATTGAAGGCATAGTTATTTGCTGTGTAATAACCACCACAGTGCCAAAGTAAGCAGCAAAGAGGAAAGAAGAGCTGCTAAACCCACTACATTTGTTACTGAGATATAATTGGACATATAACATTGTGTAAGTTTAAGGTATACAACCTGTTGATTCATTTACATATTGCAATACAATGACCTCCATAGTCCAACATGTCACATAGTTACTATTTCTTTTTTGCAGTGAGAACAATTAAGATCTAGCCTCATAGCAACTTTGAAGTTCACAACACAGTATGGTTGACTATAAATCACTATGCTGTGCAGGAGATTTCCAGGACTTACTCATCTACTAGTTGCAAGTCCTGCCCTTAAAAAACATCTTCCCAGTCCCACCGCCCCACCGCTCTATTTTTATGAGTTCAGCTTTTTTAGATTCCGCATGTAAGTGAGATCGTATGGTATTTGTCTTTCTCTCTCTGACTTATTTTGCTTAGTATAATGCCCTCAAGATATATTGTCACAGATGGCAGGATTTCCCTCTTTTCATGGCTTTCTCATGGCTAAATGATATTCCAGTGTGTGTGTGTGTGTGTGTGTGTGTGTGTACACCATATCTTCTTTATCCATTTGTTTACTGACAGACACTTAGGTTGTTTCTGTATATTGTTATTGAGGATAATACTGCAGCGAACCTGGGAGTGCAGATGTCTCTTGCATATCCTGTTTCATTTCCTTTAGATATATACCCAGAAGTGGAATTGCTGGATCATATGGTATTTCTATTTTTAACTTTTTGAGGAACATCCATACTATTTTCTGTAGTGGCTACACCAATTTACATTCCCACCAACAGTGCACAAGGGTTCCTTTTTCTCCACATCCTTGTGAACACTTATCTTCTAAATGGTAGAAATTCTAATAGGTGGGAAACAATGTCTCATTGGGGTTTTGATTTGCATTTCCCTGATGATTGGTGACGTTGAGCATCTTTTCTTGTACCTATTGGCCATTTAGATGTCTCCTTTGGAAAAATGTCTATTCAGTTCCTCTGCCATTTTAAAATTAGATTGGTTTTTGAGTTGTATGAATTATTTATATATTTGGGGTATTAACCTCTTTTTTGATATATGGTTTGCAAATATTTTCTAACATTCTGCAGGTTGCCTTTTATTTATGTTGATTGTTTCTTTTGCTGTGTAGAAGCTCTTTAGTTTGTTGTAGTCCCACAGGTTGATTTTTGCTTGTTACTTGGGCTTTTGGTGTAATATGCAAAAAAAAAAAAAAAATCACTACCAAGGCCAGGATGTCAAGGAGGCTTTTCTCTGTTTTATTCTAAAAGTTTTATGGTATCATGTCTTATATTTAAGTCTTTAATCCATTTCTAGTTAATTTTCGTGAGTGGTATAAGAGTCCAATTTCATTTTTCTGCATGTGGTTGTCTAGTTTTCCCACCACAGTTTGTTGAAGAGACTATCCTTTCCCCATTGAGTGTTCTTGGCTCCCTTGTCAAATACTAGTCGGTTGTATATGGGGGTTTATTTCTGGGTGTCTATTCTGTTCCATTGGTCTAGGTGTCTATTTTTTGCCAGTACTATAGTGTTTTAGTTACTACAGCTTTGCAGTATAATTTGAAATCAGGAAGTGTGATACTTTTGGCTTAGTTCTTTCAGGACTGCTTTGGCTATTGGTTTTTGGTGTATTATGGTTCCATACAAATTTTAGGATCACTTTTTCTATTTCTGTGAAAAAATACCATTGGAATTTTGATAAGGATTGCCTTGAATCTATAGATGGATTTGGGCAGTATGGATATTTTAACGATACTAATTCTTCTAATCCATGACAACAAAGTATCTTTCCATTTGTTTGTGACTTCTCAAATATCTTTCATCAAAGCCTTGTAGTTTTCATTGTACAGATCTTTCACTTCCTTGGTTAAATGTATGGCCAACTATTTTATTGTTTTTGATGAAGTTGTAAATGGGATAGTTTTCTTAATTTTTTTCAGATATTTCATTGTTGGTGTATAGAAACATCACTGATTTCCAAGTGTTGATTTTATATCCTGCAACTATATTGGATTCATTGATTAGTTCCAACAGTTTTTTTGGTTGATTCTTTAGGATTTTCTACATATAAGATCATATCATCTATAAATTTTACTTCTCCCTTTCTGATTTGGATGCCTTTTGTTTCTTTGTCTTGCCCGATTGCTCTAGCTGGGACTTCCAGTACTATGATGAATAAAAGTAATGAGACTGGGTACCATTATCTTGTTCCTTAAGGGAAAAGCTTTCAGTCTTTCACCATTGAGTGTGATATTAGCTGTGGGCTTGTTGTATATGACCTTCATTATGTTGAGGGATGTTCTTTTATACCCAATTTGTTGAGGGTTTTTATCATGAAAGGATGTTGTATTTTATCAAATGCTTTTTTGCATCTATTGAGATGACCATATGGTTTTTATCTTTTATTTTAGTAATGAGATGTATCACATTTATTGATTTGAACCATCCTTGCATTCCAGGGACAAATCCCACTTGGTCATGGTGTATAATCCTTTTAATATGTTGTTGAATTCAGTTTGCTAATATTCTGTTGATAATTTTTGTTTCTGTATTCATCAGGGATTTTGGTCTATAGTTTTCTTTTCTTGTAGTGTCCTTATCTGGTTTTTGGCTTTGGCTTTGGTATCAGGGTGTTACTGGTTTTGTAAAATAAGTTTGGAAGTGTATCCTCCTCTTCAATTTTTTTGGAAGAGATTGAGAAAAATGGGTGTTCATTTTTCTTCAAATATTTGGTAGAATTCACCAGTGAAACCATCTGGTCCTAGGCTTTTCTGTGTTGGGAGATTTTTTTTTATTACTGACTTAATCTCTTTATTCATGGTTGGTCTGTTCACAATTTCTATTTCTTCCTGATTCAGTCTTGGTAGGTTGTATGTTTCTAGAAATGTATCTGTTTCTTCTAGGTTGTCGAATTTTTGGCATATAATTGTTCATAGCAGTGTCTTGTGCTGCTGTGTATTTCTGTAGTGTCCATTGTAATGTCTCCTCTTTCATCTCTGACTTTACTTATTTGAGGCTTTTCTCTTTTTTTCTTAGTTTAGCTCAAGTTTTGTCAGTTTTGTTTGTCTTTTTGAAAACTAGTCTTAGTTTTGTTTATCTTTTCTATTGTTTTTCTGGTCTCTATTTTATTTCCACCCTGATTTTTGTTATTTCATTCCTTCTGCTGACTTTGGGCTTAGTTTGTTCTTTCTCTAGTTACCTGAGGTATAAAGTTCAATTGTTTATTTTAGATCTATTTTCTTAGTATATGCATTTATCACTATAAACTTCCCTCTCAGAACTGCTGCATTTTTAATGGGTATTTATGACAATTTTTGGCAGGAACAATGAAAGAATCCCACACCCTCCACTTATATTCATGAAATAAATGATACAATCGTGTTGATTGGGTGCTGCCTAAGTAGACATTGACAGTTGCATGTTGTGTTCACCACATGCAAGGGAGACATTTTCTCTTTTACTTTTCTACAAGGTACCCACAGGAACATTCTTTGTAAAGTGTTCTGACTTCATCTTTTTATTTCCTTTAATTTCTTTTTTCTCTCTGCAGCCGGGTTTTGTTGTGTTTTAGTACTTTTTTTTAAGATTTTATTTATTTATTTGACAGAGAGAGAGATAGCAAGAGCAGGAACACAAGCAGAGGGAGTGGGAGAGGGAGAAGCAGGCTTCCTGCCGAGCAGGGATCCTGATGTGGGGCTCCATCCCAGGACCCTGGGATCATGATCTGAGCCGAAGGCAGACACTTAACAACTGAGCTACCCAGGCACCTGTGTTCTAGTACTTTAGATATCATAAAAGAAGAATAAGAAATAAAAGATTATTTTTATGAGCATACAAAGAATGTGTTGCTTTTTTGTATATTGTTCTTGTACATAAAAGAGACTGACACTTATGTAAGTTTTCAATGGCTGTTTACAGAAACATCTTAAAGATGTTTATAGGGGAAAAAATGGTCTTTTGATAAAGACTGACATGAGGCAAAAGAGAAGCATAATGAGTATTTCTCAGGTTTTCTAACCTGTTCAATTGATTTGAATTTTAGATTTAAAAATCTTTTAAATCCCTGAAAATACGAATTGATAATAGTACCATGTTCTCATGAACAAAAATCCTCTGATATGGAGCTTCATAACTACAGTGTTTTTTTTCCTTGGTTGCTTGAAACTATGTTTATTCTCTATGTAAGAGAGTAGATCCCATTTATATAGAAAAGATTCTTGAAATGTCTGTAATGTTTGACTTCGTCTAATGTAGATGCTGAGATATTAACAAAACCATTTTTCATGTCAGTGATAGTCATAAATAAGACACAAAGGCTTACCCAATTGTTGTTAGCAAAAAAATTTACAAAATTAGAGACTAAAATTTTATCCAAATTAACAAGTTAAATTGAATGAGCACATAGAGATTCTTATGTAATGAATCTGAATTAAGATGCCAAAGAGTTGATTGGCACATTACTTGTATCCTAGTACCTCCAGGTAAGTGCAAAACCTTTCTTCCGTATTGGCCAAAAGCCTGGTAATGAAGGAATTCTGCAGCAACTGAATCCCACCCTCTGTTACAATATAATTAAGCATGAGGTAATTCTTGATTTCGGTATTTTATTTCATTCATTGTATTGTATTTACATTTTGTTTGTTCACAGATTTGTATCTTGGTTCTCCCCAGGCTTCCTTCCCACATTCTTAAGCCAAAATGTTGTTTATTTTTGTCTTTTAAATAATCAGTTGAAAAAAACCTATTCCTATCAGAGTCTCAAATCTTCATAGGAAAACTTGAAACAAAGTCTAGAGTCAGACTGATCTTGGTCCCAATCGTATGTTTTCTATTTACTACAAATAAACTAGTGATCTCTTTGTTCCTTAGTTGTCTCTTCTGTAAAATGGGCAGAATTATGGGACCTTATGAGTCTTTTTAAGTAGTAAATGAGAGCATGCTTAACACCCTTCATGACACATAGTAGGGGTTTGATGAGTAGTAACCAGTATCATTATACAGTTAATATGTTAATAATCAGTAATTACCAGTGGTCCACACCTCACCAGCGTCAAATCTTTCTTCTGATCTTTTGCCTTTTTTTTTTTTTTTTTTTTTTGTATTTGCAATCTGATACTATTTTAAAATTTTCCTCCCAGGTAATTCTACATGTTTCGTGACAACCTGCCCCGTCCTTTCATAAAAGGCTCTCATAAACATTTCCCATAATGCAGTGGCAGCAATGAACAGCTTTAAATGAATAGCAAATGCATTCAACCAGGCTATCTTCTCGCTCCCTCCCTCTTCCTCCCCCCCCACGCCCTCCCTCTCTCCTTCCCTCCTTCTGTCTCCCTCTGTCTCCCTCTGTCCTACTCTCTCTCCCTCTCCCTCTCTCTCTCCCTCTCTCTCCCTCTCCCTCTCTCTCTCCCTCTCTCTCTGCATAGCACAACCCTGCTCTAAAAATATGGTACAATGACAGAATCATTGTAGCATTATTCAAATAGAGTGGTTCTTTTTTAAATGAAAGGACCCCTTTTCTGAAAGATTAGGAGTCATGACTGCAGATTTCTTTCTATACTTTCTCCTCTCTGGGACTTTGGTGGTAAACACTTGGAGGAAAGATTCTATGATCCACTGATACCATATTGAAGAGTCACCTTACATTTAATCATGTAAACCTCCATACTTTAGGAGACAATGAGAGATTTTGTTAAAAACCCTTATGAATTAAGTTTTTATTCCAATTTGTGTTCTATAAGGTCATTATTTTTAGAGCAAAAGATGATTATTGTATTTTAGTTACACTACTGCTTCCTACACAATAGAAACAAAAGAATGATATTACTCTGAAATAAAATAGTACTGGATGTACTTATTTCTGCTATTTACTTATTCTGAACACCAGATAGAATATGCCCCAGATCATGATTCAGAATTCTCCTCAGAATTGTGATGTCTTGCCATTTCTGGTTTTATATTCTTTCTACCCTTCGTATGCTTTAAATTTCATCCAGTGTCTTTATTTAAAATGACAGTAAACTCTACTTTATATCATATATAAATGAATCCCCTACGAGGCCTTGTGATAATTAATCCCACGCTGAAGGATAACAAAGCCAGAATTTTGAATCATGGCTTTGGGCAGAGAGCACTGTTTACCCTTCTCACTTGAGTTGTGAATCTTTGAAGCAAAGGGCAGTGGGGCCCACGGAGGCCTTGAACGCACATTAACTCATGATGCTCTTTCAGACGGAGTCCCCAAGAACATTCTTAGCTTTCTTGGGATTGTTCTGCAATTGTTATGTGTGCTCAGTGACATCAGTGAGTTAACTCAGTGCGTGGTCTGTTTTATTTTATTAGCCACCCTGTTCCTTGACCCTAGGCCTGAGGACCACAGTGAACTAACTCCCTTGGAGATGCTCTCTGTGGTGTGTGGGGTGAGGGTGAGGACAGCCATTTCTTTATGCTGAGCTCGCACACAGGGAGTGTGGATTTCCATCCCACAGCTTTGGGGAGAGAACTTCCAGGGCCCATATGCCAAAAAGAAGGGAATAGAATCTCTTGCCAGCCTCTGGGGATTGAATGCCATGTGGGGTCCCTTGCATGATGCCGTGGCCCTCACGGAATTCCAGAATGGGAAGGGAGAGCCTTTCTTCTCCCTCCGCCACCAACGTGCAGGGCAGCCAAGTGGCTGAGCTGGTTTTCCAGAATGCTGTACAACACGATGCCTCTTCTGTGCAATGCGATGGGGTGAGCAAACCCTCCTCCTGACAGCTTCCCGCCGTAACTTCAGTCCATGTCACACAGACATCACTTCCCTCTCACTCCACTTGAATGAAATCAGTAGATTATGCCTCAGAACTCCTTGTCCTGTTCCTCAATTGTTTTTGATGAAAGAAAAAGTTTTAGGGCATTTATAGGCAGTTTCCAAAGCAAACCCTCTACACAGAAAAAGGAAAACAGACTTGACGCTGTGTTTTTGGCACTCTTCACAGGCTGTTTTAGGAACATATGTTTAAAATAAAAACCCTTAGAAATCTCTTCTTGGTGTTCCAATGGTTTGCCTGTTTCGGTTTTTATTTTCTGAGCAATTGTTATTGTTACAATTAAACAATAATAATATTTTTTAACATTGCCCCATGAGCAGGCAGGCCAAGGCCAAGGCAAGTTGAAATTCTAAGCACCTGGCTATGTGGCCTGATGGCCTCTGGGTAAACCATTCTCCTGAAGGTCGCGTTTGCTACTTGACGGTGTTCTTTCCCATCTGTAAATACGCCATCCGCTTGTGTGTACCGTTATGTTTCCTTCGCGGGGTTCCCTGTGAGGAGACATCGGAGGCCATGCCGTTGTGTTTCTCACCATTCTTGCAGGACTCGCTCCGAAGGTGGTCTCCACTTCTCCCGGTGGCTCTGCCTGGTCCCCCCTCGCCCACACGTCTTGGGCAGAAATGCCCTGCTCGCCGGGGCCAGACCCCCACATCTGTGGCACTCAGCTGTGTCAAGCACAACAAACAGGACAGGGTTTGCTTTGGCCCTGAGAGAAAGCAATTCCTTGTGAAGCATCTGTTGTACTTCATCCCCCATCAACCTCCTGCTCCCTGTTAGTCTGTCAGAGGCTAATTCCGGGCCACCTTCCCACTTTGGAAGAGAAGGCAGGCAGGTTCCCCGGCACCACCTCCACGTCCTGTGGAAGTTTCAGGAATGGGGAGAAAGGCCTGAAGCAGAACATACGAGAAGTGGAAGCCACTGGGGGAGACCCCGGGCTCAGCAGAGCTGAGCTGAGTATTTCGGGGACGTCGATTGTGAGGCCACCTGAGCTGAGAGCAGGCTGGCATGCTAGTCCTCATTCCCACGTGTGAGGCGCCTCTGGGGAAGTTTAAGACAGCCTTCTTCCTTCCAGAAATGTGTTCGTTTCCTCTCCTAGGTCCTGGAGGGACTGTAAAGCATCCACACAGTGAATGAGCTGTGTTCCAGGAGATTACGAGCAACCAGGCAGCCAGCCTCTGGGTTGATTGGGCAGGACGGCGGTGTAGACCCGAGCCAGCCCACGGCCAGCTTCCCGACCAGCTCTGAAAGAGCACCTTTCAGGGGCTGTGCCTGTGAGCAGAGGTGGGTGGCACCAAAGAAACTTCTTGGTTTTCTCTCCTTCCAAATCATAAGCTGTCTGTGAAGAGACACTCGAAGATCATACAAATACCTTGTTCCTCATCCGGATTTCCCCCTAGATTAGCACCCACTGTGTAATTGTACAGTGTGGATGACCTGCGGCACCTTGGCCAGGCGATCAGCCTGGAGGGACAGACGGACACCACGTGTCTCCCCTGGGATTCCCTGAGAGAGACCGAGCGTCAGGTAGGAAGTAGTTGATTCGAGAATGGATAACCTCATTGTATCACAAGGTAATAACAGACAAACCCCACATGAGGAGCATTTTATTAAACATCATACAAGTAAAAGAAAAGCAGTAGAAATGTTCTAAATTCAAGGAGGCTAAGGGTGACGAGTACAGGGTCAAGGGCAAAGGGAGGCCAAAAATGTCCTGAAATCAGACTGGTGGATGGTTGCCCAACTCTGTGAATAGACTAAAACTCCCATTCTGAGTGGGTAGATAGTATGGGATGTGAGTTATTTCTCAGAATTGCTAGTAAAAAGTAAAAAGAGGCAAAGGGATATAACCTCCTTGAGCAATACCTGATCCTAGACCAGATCCTGTCCTGGAGCGGGGCTAATGCTGCAAAAAGCATCACTGAGTCCACGGTGGACGTGAGGCTATGAACCCAAGAGTGGATGGATGGATCCATGGAGGGTGGATGAGGGTATCCCCGCATCGGTGTCATTACTCACATGGGGGAGCTGCACCGTGATCTGTGGGGGAACAGGTCCGCTCATTGGAAATACACCACAGAGTACGTAGGGGTGAAGGGCCATGATGTGTGACACTTAACCATCACTTGGTTTAGAAAAAAAATGTGGGGGGAGTGGAGAGGGAGATCGTGAGCCCCAGAGAGCCCATGCCAGCACAAAGGATAAAGCAAATGGAATAGAACATAACTGACTAATAATGCTGCTTTTTTCCAATGTACCTTCCTGGGCCCAGGTCCCCTGAGGGGCTGAATCCCTGGCCTGAGATGGGTCCACACCCCACTATGTGTTCCGGACTGGAGTCCGAAACTCTCCTGGTGTCTGGGCCCCAGACCAATGTGGCCACGTTTCTCAGGAATGTTCTCCAAACAGTCCAAGAGACTCACCCGGCACCATGATTTTTCACACTCTTATTCCTCCATTAACTTCAAAGCCTTTTATTCTGAAACCTTTTACATGTATTCAAGAGAAGAGAAAATAGGATATGAATGCTCCCACATCACAGTGCTTCTAGACTGAGGGCATCCAGCCCCGCAGGGGAGATGGGCCAGTGGCTGGAGGCAGTTTGGGTTGTCACAGCTTGGGGTGGTTGCTGTCCTGTGGAGGCCAGGGACACTGCTGAGCATCCTACAGGCCCAGGAGAGCCTCCACCAGAGTCCCCCCTGGTCACCTGTCAACAGAGCCGAGCTTGAGAGACCTGCCCACACTGCCATAACCCAAAGTCAGTCCGTGTAAACACGTGGCCACACCTGTTTCTTCTAACGCCCCCCCCCCCTTCTCAGAGGTCATTTTAAACCGACACCAGATACCATGTCATTTCGCCCCTCCACATGTCAATATGCTTTTCTGAAACAATGTGGAATTTTCTTATGAGACCACAGTGCCCCTGTCACACCCAGCAAAATGAGTAATAATTCCCCAGGACGGGTACAGATAACAGCTGGTCCAGATCCACAGGTCCTGGGCCCAGCAGTGACCCCCAGGGAGCTGAGATGGGATTGTTTCCCTCTGGATACACCCACCCTTATGGGGAAAAGTCAAGAGCACCGACTTGACACTTTACACATTTCCTGGTTTGAGCCATTTCGGCAGCCTTCTGACATACAGGATACATCACTATTTTCTGACCCCGAGAAGTGTTGATTAATTCAATAAGCTTGTAGGTGATTATAGTATTTTTTTTTCTGTGAAACTCTTTAGGAAAGATTACTGAAGCAGATTACTGTAAATTACATTTTTTAATCATTAAGCTGTGCCTTCCTCCTCCTCAATATAGTCCACTGTTTCTTTCCCCAGACACATGGAAAGATTTCAGCTTTTAATGAAGAACTCCTTTCTGGAGCATGTTTTTAGAATATGAGTTTAGTAGCACATATGATGTAATCCCAATCCCCAACTTTGCGTGCAAGATTGTTGTGTAAAAATGAAACCATAAATCCCATCTGAATTCTAGTTGCTGGGTTCTTTATAGGAAGTATTCTTCTGTGTTCCTTTTTTTAAAGAAACCACAATATTGTCATCTGAGAAACAGATCCGTGACTGGGCAGCCAGAAATGTTGGAAGCATGTTTGTCTTT
This sequence comes from Halichoerus grypus, assembly GCF_964656455.1. NCBI lineage: Eukaryota > Metazoa > Chordata > Mammalia > Carnivora > Phocidae > Halichoerus > Halichoerus grypus. Next base: position 6,282,229 of record NC_135718.1, read on the forward strand.
TTTCTGCCCGAAGCCTGTCCAAAGAAGTGAAGTAATGGTCTATATTGGGTGCATGCAGTAGGTATCCATTTTTGCCCTGTACCCAGGACACAGCTTGGAGACTTAGGGTTACAGAAAGTGCATCTGGGGGGGGAAGAGCTGTCTTAGCTGAGTGCAGTATGTGTTCTCGACTGTGATGCCAACGGCTTTTTAAAAGCACCAAGCAAGTCGTACACTGGGAATGCTGATGGCAGATGGGCTCCGAAGTTTTCATAAATGCAGTGGGTCCCTGCTTCAATCAGATATGAACCAACTCAGCACCCCTATCATGGTTTTTAACCAGTTTTACAGTTTGAGTCTGGGACGCTCATTTAAGATCTCTGTTTGTCATGACCTAGGGTGATAGTTTGCCGTGCATGGTATTAGTCAACGAAATCAGCAAGGTGGTTCCTATCACCCTGTCGTAAGAATGACGGCAGGCACCAATACTCCCAGCCACGTTCTGACTCAGCCACTTCAGTGCTCGTGGAAAATTAGCTGTTGGAATTAGCCAAACTCTTCATAAACCTGGGGGCTGGAATTGAATAGGAATTAAGGCACCATGAAAAGTGCTCATTTACCCCTGGAGAACCTGCGAGGAGGAGGCAAGTAGTTCAGAGGCCCAGCTGCAGGAATATTGATCGGTTTGGCCTTTATCCTGGAGAGAAATCCATCAATGGCCCATTGTCACTGGGGTCTGCTCTTTGGTTCTTCCCTGGGGGTTCTTGAAGGCATTAGGTCAAAATGCAAAACCTTCCAGTTATTTAAAAAAAAGCCCCATTGCTAATCAGGTAAGCATTGAGAGAACAGCTCCTGGGAATCAGAAATATTCACCTTGGGTATTACAAGGACTTCTTATTGTGGTTTCTTTTAAAAAGAAAAAAAAGGGGGGAGTTGGGGAAACAGAATACTGCCTATGAAAAACACAGCAACCAGAATTCAGATGGGACTTATGGTTTCATTTTACAATTTTACATTTTACAGCCCTTCCCTGCCCCAAAGACCCATCTTTTCAACCGGATCTCTCACAGACATCGGTGCCTGTTGGTGCCGGCAGAAATCTGTGGCTTTTTCGGGATCTCTGTGACTCAGCCTCAGGGACGTGAGCAGGCCGTGGCAGTGGGCCATCGCGGGAACGAGGGTGTGCTTCTCCGGACCATGACTCTGAACGCCCGGGTTTACAGCCAGTAGGCCCTTTTTAAAAAAAAGGAGCAAGACATTCATTTCAGAACCACAGCCTGTTGCTTGGTCGTGTAGCAGGAAGGTCTGAGGAGTTCAGTGGCTGGTGCAGAACACTTGAGAAGCTAGGGGTCTTTTTCCCCTGCCATAGGTCACTCGTGGCATCTATCTCTTGGCACTGATGGAATGGAAATTTGCAGAGCAGAACTGTCTTTGAGTAAGCAGAAGGGAACAAATTTGATGTAACACACATTCTATGAGTTTGGTTCAATGTAGGTCAATTTTTAAGAGAGCCCAGCTGGTCAGTCTACGAGTCTGCCTGGGAGCTGGCTGGCTGGCTTCCTCTGGGGCCAAGAAAATCCCCTCTTTTGCCTCAGAGCACCAATTAATAAAACTTCTTCATCGAGCGGTGTGGGTGAGGAAAACGGGCTGAGCTACGTCCAACTTTCTGTGAAACAGCTTACCAGGTCATCAGACCTGCAGTGTGGCCAGACTCCCAGCCTGGGGCTCCGAGGAGGATGCCTGTTCACACCAGCAGCCTCTCAGACACCAGCTGGTGTTGGGAAGGTCCGTGCATACCAGAGTCATTTCACTTTTCATTTAAAGCTCTATGCCCATGGATTAAAAGGTGTTTTGATTTGGTGGTTCCAAATCTGCCTAGCCTTTTTTTTCATGCTAAAGATTGAGAAACTGCTCTTTGAAGATTAAAAAAAAAAAAAAAGCAATTTATTTGCTCGGCAGTACAAACAAAAGGCTAGATCTATTCTAAGTGATGGAACCTTAAGTATCTTTTATCTATCAGGTTTTGTGTGTTTTTGGTGGTGGTTGTGGTGGTGGTGGTGGAGGGTTTTGTTTTGGGGAGTAGGAAGAAATGTCTCATACCCTAAAAGAGCAGCAAATCAGTAATTACTGTATTGTCTATGATGCCTTTGAGGTAGTTTTCTCATTCTTGATTATTAGGTTCCTTCAAAAAAATGTTTACTGAGGGGCGCCTGGGTGGCTCAGTCGGTTAAGCGTCTGCCTTTGGCTCAGGTCATGATCCCAGGGTCCCTGGATCGAGCCGCGCGTCGGGCTCCTTGCTCAGCAAGGAGCCTGCTTCTCCCTCTCCCCCCTGCTCATGTGCTCTCTTGATATCTCTCTCTCTCTCAAATAAAGAAATAAAATCTTAAAAAAATATATTGACTACTATTAGGTTGCAGGCCCTAGTCTAAGGGCTGAAGACACAGAGGGAATCAGACAGATGAGCCTCTGCCCTAATGGAGGACACATAAGTCACAGAGCCAATAAGCAATGAAGGGCAGTGAGCACTATGGGAACAGAACAGGTCCCCACAAGAGGGGCTATGAGAAGAACCAGATGTGGAGAGCGGCAGGCAGAGAAGTTTGCTCCAGAAAATGTCATTTAGGGTGAGGGTTACTATTAGCTGGCCAAGGCAGGGAAAGAGGGAAGAATGTTCCAGAGCAAGATAAGAAGGGTGGAGGCCTTGAGAAATCAAAGGGAGGCCCCAGAGCCTTAGTGAGGTGAGCTGGGCCTGTGAACAGGGAAGTGGGGCCCGTCCACGCTCCAGGATTTTAACTGCCCTCTGGGCTTTGTCAGAAGGGAGTGTAGGGTTTTAAGTGGAAGAATGACATGATCTGATTTTTGTTTTAAAAATTTGACTCTGGCTGTTGTGTGGAAAAGGGATGGGGATGGAACAGGAGTGCGAACAGGAGTCTGGTGTGGAGGTTGTCACAGAAGGTCAGAGAAGATGGTGACTTGGATCCGGGAGATGGGGGGGTAAGCGGGACAGAAGCTGGTGGGTTTATGAATCCTAATAATTGCTCCCATTTATTGAGCACATAATCTGGGCCAGGATGTATATGAGCATTTAACATCTATTATCTTCACAAGAACTTTTTGAAGTAGGTCACATTTTATGTCCAAGGTCACAAAGAAGAAAAAGGTGGAACCAGGTTTGCCCTCAGCCACCATTGCTGTGCTGCTGCCAACGATATATTTTGAAGATAGATTTGTCTCCTTGTCTGAATTTGTATTACTTGGAAATATATTAGCCCAAGCATCCTGTGAATATTGACTGGAAGCCTTTTGGGAGATAGGAACCAGGCAGGAGACGGGGCCTCCAAAGTCAATAAGGAGGACCCACCCCAACCCTTGCAGCACTCGGAGGCGCTTCCCTTGGCTTTCATCCCCTCGTGCACCCTATTTGGTTGTGCCATTGGGTCCTGCCTTCCTTAAAATAATCCACCAAGAATTTTGTTGGGCTGGAGGAGATGGAAACATGTGTGTTTTTCCATGTACAGGTGATGGCCAAAGGCTGAGTGTAAGGTGTGACAGCCTCTCAAAACCTCACTCTATTACTCCTCTATCCCTCTGTGACCTTGGACAAACTTCTCAACACCTCTGAGCCTCAGTTTCTGCATTTATGAAATGGTCCTGGGAAAGATTTAAAGAGCCACTAGTTAGGACATGTCCTGCCCCATCATAGACCGTGTGGATGCTCAGTGAGTTGCAGCCATGGATACCACCACCATCATAGAGCACGATGGGCAATTAGAACATGAGTCAAGGTCGACTTTACTTCTGGTGTCAAACCTACTCGACTGTTTTCAGATACTGTTTAGCACCAACTAAAAAATATAAATGGGCTTCCTTCTTCATTCGCTTACCTTACTGAACTTTTGACCTTTCTGTATGGGATAGTGACAACCTTTTCTACGCCAATACACACAAAACAACTCCTCATAGGTAATTATTCTTCAGACCAGAGGTTCAGTGAACAGAGCCCTGACTCATACTGCCCCTAATTGCTCCTTTTCATTTCGAACCTGTAGCAATAAATGGGAAATAGACCCACCCAACCCAAACTACAATTTCTTTCTAATTGTTTTCAGAGTCAGGATTTGGCATGTTAAATATAGTGTCCCTTGAAAGAGAGATGAACAGTAAAGGCAAATGTAAGCATAGCAATAAGATCTTGGGCTCTGAAGTCAGACCATCTGCCCAGTTCCAGCTGTGTGACCCTAGACAAGTCACTGAACCCCTATTGATCCCAGTTTCCTCATCTCAAAACAGGAATCAGCCCACTAGGGTTGTTGTAAAAATTAAATAAAATAATGCGGATAAAGTGCTTTTGCTTTGTAGGAGTTCAAACGAATGTTAGCAACTGATGCTGCTATTTGGCCAACTTATTTTTCAAAAGAAGAAAAAAAAACTCTGAAGCTTAAAAAAGCCCAGCTTTTTTACCTGTGTTGGCAGAAATGTTTGAAGAGGACCATGTAAGCTAACCTATAAAATCTAGTCTTGCAATCCCGTCTGCAGAAAGTGGCTAGGGGGCTTTATTTACCTTCGGAATGAATGGGTTGCTGGGTTTCTAACTTTTCCTGTCTCACGGCCCTATTTTTCTAAAAAATATGCTAATTAAACTGGGGGCACCCAAGTGGCTCAGTGGGTTAAGCATCTGCCTTTGGCTCGGGTCATGATCCCAGGGTCCTGGTATCGAGCCCTGCATCAGGCTCTCTACTCAGCGGGGAACCTGCTTCTCCATCTCCCTCTACCTGCATTCTGCCAACTTGTGCTCTCTCTCTCTGACAAATGAATAAATAAAATCTTTAAAAAAATATGTTAATTAAACTTGATAAATCTCATGCTATGAAGACAGTCATATCCCATCAAGAACCACCCAGAGCAGTTAATAAGCCCACATTCAAAAGACTTTGAGGGGCGCTGGGGCGGCTCAGTAAGTTAAGCATCTGACTCTTGACTTTGGCTCAGGTCATGATGGAGGATGATCAGGTCCTGGGATCAAGCCCCGTATCAGACTCCGCACTCAGCAGGGAGTCTGCTCGAGATTCTCTCTCTTCCTCTCCCTCTGCCCCTCCCCCCACTTGATCTCTCTCTAAAATAAGTAAATGAATCTTTAAAAAAAAAAAACCCACTGGAACCACAGGTAGCCACGTAAAGGGGAGAGAGTAGCCCGACGACGCTTCAGGCCCCCGTGGAACGAAGCTGAGGAGCCACAGTGGTAGGAACCCTTCATCATTCACCTCTCATGTCTCACCTGGAAAATGCAGCCAGCAAATATGGCCCCCCATCCTTATCCACATCTCTCCCGAGTCTACAGCAGTCCCTGGCGGCACCTGTAATCCGTTCACTCTGGGGAAGGATGAGGTCATCTGAAGAGCCCCAAGGGATGGGAATAACATACTTCAGTGTAAACGCCCCATGATTTGATCCAAAATTCTGTATATTTGTGGCAAAACGGAAGCAGCACATTAAGGACTATTTTGCAGGGAACTTAATTGTCCCCTACAGTTTCCAAAATGCTGTCTCAACAGTTTTATTTATTATAGTTAGTGAAACTAAATGAGAAAGAGCTGGGGAGAGGGAACTTTTTTTTTATTCTGAGGGGAAAAAGTTGCTTAATCATTTTGAGTATTTTAGCAAATAGAGAATAACAAAAGAACATCAGATGTAAATGCTTCATTGTTCTTACAGTTGTACAGCTAGAAATAGTTAGGATCCCAAATACCAAAATTATAACCAAAAATAATTTGAATTTTGTAGCTAAATTAAGTGGAGTGTTATAGAAACAGCATAAGCCCCATTTTGTAGGGCGGAAACAATTATTTCAGGAAAAGATACAATATGATTTGCTGGTACTTATTTTTTAAACCTTAAGAATCATGTGCTGACATTTTTTCCTGGCAAAGCAGGGTTGACCAGTGGTTAGGATGAGGTGGACTTTGGAGCCAAATAGAGCCAAGTTCAGTCTCCACCGGCTTGGTTGTGGGGCTTTGGACAAGCCCCTTAACCTCTCTGTGCATTTCCCTCTTCCTTGCCGGGCAGATGGTAACAACCTCTACACCACAGGCTCTCCGCCAACAGAAAGTTCGAAAGTGCACTTGAAACCCAGGTGTCCCAGGGCCCGACATCCATAAGCAAACATCAGCAGGGAGATGGCATTGCTGGTGAAGACTAGTCATAAATGGTCGTGGGGATAGGGCTTTGCTTTCAGTCTCCAAATCAAGAAACCAGAGCATCATTTGTTTACCAGGATGACTTTCCCTACAAGGAAAACGAAAAGCCTAAGTATCTGCAAGGACGAGGCTGTAAAGGAAGTTCCAGCAAAGCTGAGACATAGAAGACAGCAGGTCTTGGGTTCATTTTCTTATTTTCATTTTCCTCCTCTTATTTCATGCCTCAATGCACTGTCTTTATAGAGAATTATTCAGTTGTCTGATCTCTCCATCAAAGAGCCCAGAAGAGCCAATGATATGAGCATGAGGAGTCCTGTGACTCCGGCCACTGCAGAGTTTTCACGGAAAACTAGGAGTTACTTTCAGTGTATGAAGCATCCAGTCTGGGTATATATTGGTTTTCCTCTCGATCTTTTCTCTATATTTATTTAGCTCTGGTTGAGGAATAGATCATTTTATAAAGGATATTCATTTTAGTAACTGGGAAAATCCTAATCATGATTTTTAATTTGGGTTTTTATTATGTGTTATATTTTGTTGAAGCTCCAGATGGTTTATCCCTCATAAGAACATATTCAGAGCTGTATTTCCAAATTCTTGTAAAGAAAACCATTACCCAAATTTATATATGAATGATTTGGTAATTTGTGGAATAATAACTTGTAGTGAAGTAAATCTTCAGCAAAAAACTGGGTTGGATGCTTTGAATACCAAATGGGTTTGCTAGAGAGATCACGAGTGTGCGTGCGATTTAACTGCAAAGTATCCACAGTGCCTGCTAGTGTAGTTGACAAACAAGAGCTGTCTTGTGATGCTTTTGCATGAATATGCTGCACAGAATAATTAAGCCCTTAAACCATATGTATAGTCTTCAAAGAAATATAGGAAAAAGTTGACATGTCATCAATGAGTTTTTCATATTCTAAATAATTGGTGCCAATCTCTAAGCTTGCTTTTCCCTCATTACAGTTCTGAAATTGAAATTGGTGACAAGTTGTCAAGGTTGGTCTTGATGACCTGACAGCATTTAGAATTCTTGAAATAACAAGGGAGTGAATGTGACTGTCCCCCACCCCAGACCCCCTCCAGGATCGGTGACCACATTTTGGAGCCACGTTTCTTTTCTTTTTAATTGATCCAATTAGTTTGAACACGTTCTGTCCAAATTGGGTTGCTTTTCTATACTAATGATTCTGTGTCTGTCATCGGTTTATTAAGCACTTCGGTGTGTTAGGCATTTTGCTAGCTTAGGGATGTAGTTTCTGCCCCTTACCCAATGCAAGAGAAACCGAGTCACTAAGAATCAAGGCAGAGCAAGGAAAGGCCCATAACAGAGTCCTGGCCGAACACGGGAGAGATGTTAATGGAGGGAGGACAGAGAAAGCCATCCCAGAAGTAAAAATGAGTAGGTGTTTCTTCCAGCTCTCCTATGCTTTGGGGAATAAAATATGTCATTTCGATGAAATCCATCTCATTCAAACTATAGAACTAAATTATATAATAGTAAATTTAAAGTGGGATCATTGCAATACTAACTTAAAAAAGGCAATTTGGGGGTAATTTTTTTTTATTTCAATACACAAATCATTTCAGAAAGGTAAGATATTTTATAAGGAAAAACATTATCTACATCACAGTGTTTTAATGTAAATCATAAATGATCATTTCTAGCCAGATATACCCAAAGATTTTGAAATTAGAAAATACAGTGCTCGACTGGAAAGGATGAGATTGTACCTGTTGTCCTGTAAAGAAAGCATGTGCTGTCTGTCTCCATCTCTGTCTTCACTCCAAGCCACTCTCTAAACCTTAGACTCAGAGAGTCAGCTGCTTGCTGGATATCCACGAGCATGTCTGCCAGGTACCTGACATTCGACGTGGCCAGGACAGAACGTACCGTCTCCTTTCAGTCCTGTATGAACCACCCATCTCACTTGTCAACTGAGGTTCCTAATTCTGTGCCCTCTTCTGAATTTCCCATCCCAAAGGCTCATATATTGGTCTGGTCATTTGTTTGGATGCTCACACTAGCTTCTTGCTGCCTTTGTTTCTTTCGGGTTTTTTTCTCCCCATGCCCAGCGTGGAGCCCAGTGTGGGGCTTGAACTCACAACCCTTGAGATCAAGGCCTGAGCTGAAATCAAGAGTTGGACGCCTAACTGACTGAGCCACCCAGGCGCCCCTGTTTTTTCCCCCCAAAGGCTTATCTACATGGCTGTCAGAGTGGCCTTTAGCTCCAAAGCTTGTGTCTACTTAGGTCACTGCGAAGTTTAATGGCTCCCCATTGCACGGAATAAGGTCAGCAACACTTGCAGCTTGTAGGATTAATCCCCAGCCTGCCTATCTGAGCAACAGTGTGTCTCCCTACTACAAACTTTACACCCCAACACCTGCAACTCCACACAGGTTCACATTTCCTGTGCCCATCCCCCACTAGCATGCTCCTCCTGTCCTCTCTGTGCATTTGCGAATGTGGTTACCCCTATCTGGAATATTCTCTTCCTCATTCCTCTCCATTTCCCACATCACCATCCCCTCTCAACCTGATTTCTTCTTCCCCATCTTCCTTGACTCACTTGGGTACCACATCCCTCAGGCTGGCTTCTGGGTTAGAAGCCTTTCCTTGAACTCCACCAGTGCTTTGGGCATATCGCCATCATGGAGCTCTCCTCACTCTCTGGGTCTGTCCTTCACCAGATGGTGAGTTTGGGGGGTGTCTTATTCCCGACGCCCAGCACAAAACATATTATATGAGAGAATATTGAGGTGTCATTCATAATAACAAAACATATGGAGAATAGCAAAATCAACTCCTGGCATTTTATTTTCTGTTGTAGAGAGGAACAGAATTCCGTGTTAGATCAACTCATCTAATAAGCAGTTCTCATGAAATTATGCATTCACCTTCTGTTTTCATTTGCTGACACAGAGCATCCATCTAATTGGATTTTCTCCTTGGGGAAATCTAAAGGAAACGGGCCCATTGCTATTGCATTTCCAATATGGCCATTGTCCGACTGCCCCTCTGTTTTCCCAAAGGACCTTTGACTTCTAGCCCTTTTAAATTAGACACACATCTTAGAAAGCCTCAAGTGAGCACATTCTCTGTTTCAACCGTGGTTCCTCAGCAAGTTGTGGTCCCTAAGAAAGACATGAAACATGGGATACCTGGGTTGGGAGGGGATAGCCCTAGACAAAAAGACTATGCCTGCAGCATCCTCCTGAAATTCAGTCATTCGCCTGTCCATCCGTCCGTCCATCCATCCGTCCATCCATCCATCCATCCATCCGCCCATGTGTTCTTCCCCTTGACACGTGCTTCTCCAGCCCTTTAGCACAGCACCTGCTGCAGACACTCAGGACAACAGCTCCTGAGCAGCCTGTAAAGACCGTGGTTACGAGCGCAGGTTCTACCCCAAAACCACTCACGTGCCGCCACGGATGGGCTGACCCTGGCTGGTTCACTTAACCTCCCGGTATCTCAGTTTCCTTGTTTAAATTGGGATAAAAACGGGATCTAACCCACAGAGCCAGAGAGTAGGCACTATCAGGATTCAATGAGATGTATATAAAGGGCTTGGCACAGGGCCTGGACTGGGCAAAGAGCCCTCCTGTGGCTTAGAATCTTGGGAGGTTATAGACAAGTAAGGAAACCAAAGGGGTTCTGTGATGTGGGGAGTGGCGGTGATGGAGGCCACTTCTGGGAAGATGATCAGGAAAGGACCCTCTGCAAAGACATTTAACTAATACCTGAAAGATGAAACAGAGCCAGCCCCACGAAAAACTGTGTGGAGGATGTTCCAGGCACAGGGCAGGGTAAATGCAAAGACTCTAAGTGGAACAGGGTGTGAAATGTTCTAGAACGTGCCAGGAGGCAGTGTTGGCTGGGGTAGACAGAGTCACTAGCAGTCACGGAGTGTTGGGAGGGTAAGGTTGTGAGCACCTGGAGAGCATGGAAGGCCTCCCCATGCAGTGGGAAGGCATTTGGGGCTTTAAGCAGGGAGTGCATGATCCCAAAGTGGGGTCTGGACAGGCCCATCACTGCCCTCAGCTCCTCGCAGCCCAAGGGAAGCATGAGGTGGACCGGACCGTCTGGCACTGGGAGGAGCTCAGCACAGAGAGTGGGATGGGTCCTATTGTGCAGTGTGTGGCCTATGGACCCCCAATTCCTGGAGCCCCGTGTGGAAGCACAGACCCATGGCTTGATCGTTGCAGAGGGGCCCCAGGGGCCATGCCAGCTGTCTGTCCTCCATCTCCTATCCCAATCCCTTGTGGGAAACTGAGGCATGAGCCTGTCCAGCCCCTCTGAGCTCAGGGTGCTGGCCACGCCCACGGAGCCTGGGCATCTGTTCTGTGTGCCTCCCTCCCTTTGAGAAGGTTAACACCCACAGTGCTGTCCCTGCGCCTGCGCTCAAGGCCAGTTCTTTCCCAGATTCTATGAGAAAAACTCAAAAAGGAGTGTCATCCGTGTCTTAGCTTCAGGGGACAAGCTGGGGCATTACTCAGCAGCCAGCCTCCCCTTCTTTCAACAAAGGAAACTGCAGTGATGCTTAAGAATTCTTTAGAGCTCAGAGTATGACTGAGATGGTATTTCTGTTTAAGTGACATCAGGACAACAAGGAAAAGCAGTAGGGTTGGTTTTTTTTTAATTCTTTATTTAAATTCAATTTAGTTAACATAGTATTAGTAGTTTCAGGAGTCACAATTTAGTGATTCATCAGTTGCATATAACACCCAGTGCTCAGTCCATCGTGTGCCCTCCTTAATGCCCATCACCAGGTTACCCCATCCCCCCACCCACTCCCCTCGAGCAACCCTCAGTTTGTTCCCTAGAGTTCAGTGCCCCTTATGATTTGCCTCCCTCTCTGTTTTCATCTTATTTTTTTTTCCATCCCTTCCTCTATGTTCCTCTGTTTTGTTTCTTAAATTCCACATAGGAGTGAAATCATATGGTATTTGTCTTTCTCTGACTGATTTATTTCCCTTAGCATAATACCCTCTAGTTCCATCCACATCGTTGCAAATGGCAAGATTTCTTTCTTTTTGATGGCTGAGAAATATTCCATTGAATATATACACCACATCTTCTTTATCCATGCATCTGTTGATGGACATCTGGGCTCTCTCCACAGTTTGGCTATTGTGGACATTGCTGCTATAAACATTGGGGTGCAGGTGTCCCTTCGAACCACTATGTTTGTATCCTTTGGATAAATACCTAGTAGTGCAATAAAGCAGTAGGTTTTTAAAGGCTGAAGTATTTATGGGTCTTTGTATTACTGCAGAGTCACATTTTAAAGCATTACAATTAATCTTTCTGCTGGTATACCCCAAAATTCCTCTTGTCCACAAGTTTGCTGACTGTCGTCTACCAAAACCTCATCTTCTCCAATCCTGGCTTTCCTAGAAGATTTTCCATGTCTCTCTTACATGAAGTGAGTCTTCTTCTTGGACATCCATTCAAACTAGCTTTTGGTTAGAAAGCCTTAAAATGATATCTCTTTGTATTATAAATTACCTCTCTACAAATTCCTGTGTGTGTTACTCCTCTTAGTATTAGGTTCATTCAAAATAAGAATCTAGTACTGTCAAGAGTGGAATTACTAAAGTGTATTAACAAAATGTAAGCAAAATAATAAAATTATGAGCAAGCAGTAAATAATAGAAGTAATAATATTATAACTTGAATCATATTCCATTTTTCTTTTTCTCCTCTCTCTGTGATCTTGGAGCCGACCAAGCCCCTCCTTCACCAGGAGCACTGAGGCTGTTACAGGCCCTGCCCCACGCAGGCCATAGCTCCTGGCTCCTCCTCGCCGCCCCCTCTGCTCTGTGCATCTTCCTGCAGGCTTCTGTGCAGCTCTGACCCACCCCCTCTCTGTCCCCATTTCTCCAGCCTGTCCCTTTAGATGACCCTCTCCCCTCAAGCCCCTGCCTCTTGACCTCACACCCCATCTCTCTGCTTCCCTTCAGAACCACCCTCTGGAAAGATTCATTGACCTTTTCTGTCCCCATCTCCTTGGCCTCCCCTGTAGCTATCCCAGTCAAGGTCACCAGCCTCCCACACCTCCCCCACCTGCCCCTGCCCATCCCAGCAGGGCTGCAGTCTCCCTGACAGTGAGCCTGTCCAGAGGGTCGTCTGACAGCTCACAGGAGGGATACTTAGAAGATGGGGATTTGAGACCAAAAGCAACAGGGAGGTTAACCCCCCCAGCATGATCAGTACAGATTGGGGGGGGCAGCGCAGGAGGATCCATGTGCCTTCGTCAGTGAGTGGGAGAGAGCGTCTGTTGTATGTTTTTGGCACACCCTTCTCCAGCATTCGCTGGTAAGCAGAGCACAAGTCAGACCACTGTATGGGTCTAACTGATTGAAGCCAGGCATATCCTAAATATATGGAAATCCATGTAAAACAGGGAGGCTGCTTTCAGTTCTGGGCGTGGCTGGGAGAGAAACTGGAGAGATGGACTGTAAGGAAAACATTCCTATCTGTTTCGTCCAAAACTTCCCGCTTATGTCTCTTCCCTGTTTGTCAGCGCTCTGGTTGCAAAACCCAACTCAAGCCAACTGAAGCCAAAGAGAGGGCTTTATTGGGGAAGAGGAGAGGCAAAGTGGGTCCCCCGCCCACCTGGAAAGCCTCCCCCTTTCTCCCCTCTGCCAGAGCCAAGTGATGGCTTGGTCCCCTGGGCAGCGTCCTTGGAAAGCAAGGGACCAGGCTGAGGGAAGCCCAGTGAGCATATTTTTGGAGCTGTGAGAACAAGGAGACAAGACTTCTTCCCAGAGGTCCCAGCTCACCGCATGCTGTAGGGAGGATTTCTGACGGGCTCGCTTGGATCCCATGTTTATCTCTGGACCGGAAGCCGAGCGACCCCCAGCACAATGAACAGTGTGAAGCGCGTTCTCTGAAGGCTGGGGCTGGGGGGAGACAGCATCACTGGCAGGCCCTGTACCTCCTGCGAAGTCCAGTATTCAAGACAGTTCTCAGCTCCTCATTGCCCAGGCAGATACACCCCAGGCTCCATGCACAGGGACCCTTCCCCGTCTCGCACCCACCCAGCTCCCCAGATTTCAGACCTTAAGTCTCCTGGCCTTGCCATCCTCTGCCTGGAATTCCCTCCTGCTCCCACCCCTCCTTTGTCTGGCCAACTGCTGCTCCAGAGGCAGGCTTCCTGTGTGGAGCCTCCTCCTTCCGCAACATCCCACCTACCATGTTCCGTCTGCCCAGTGAGACTGTGCCTCGCTCTGTGGCCGCCCTCCGCACACTGGGTGGGGTCTCCTCTGTCACCCTACCAGGCTGCAGTGTCCTTATTTACCTATGTACCCTCGCCGCTAGTATAGCACCTCACATGCAGTAAGAGCACAGGAACTATCTGTCATAGTTCTGTTGAAAAAGAAGAAAATAGCACATATTACAAAAGAAATGGCTAAATAATTTAAAACGTAAAGAAGCTCATGCTTGACTCTCATCCATGAAGATCTAGTGGACCACATACAATTTTAGTTAGGATAAAGAGGGCTTCTCCTCTCCCCTTCAATTTATCTTAAAAATTTGATATTGCAATGTGTCCGAAATCATTTTTCCTCACCTCCTGTAGCACTGCTTTGAACATTTCATTGTTGTTCTGAGCTCTTCCTTGACATTTCCATATCGATAGCTGCTTCTCTCACCCAAGGAAATATCAGCAGGGGCAATATTGTGGACCCAGAATTATTTTCCCAATAGGTGGCGCCACCATTGATTCTAGATGGGAGAGCCTGGTGACAGCCAGGCAGGTAATTCTCCCAACCTGGAAACCTGCACATGCGATTTGCAGAAGAGTGTGTGTTCTGTGCACGTTCCAGCATGCACGTGCACTTGTGTGCATGTGTTGCTGGGTGTGCACACGCCTGGGAGTGTGTTGGAGGAATGAGGTGAGAGAGGGGGAAGCTCCACATGTAATGTGGGCGCTGTTGTGCAAAGCACATGTGTCTGAATCCCACCTGCCTGGGTCTCCTCCCACCTCCTTCCTGAATAGGGTGGAACGTCCTCTGGGAGCCTTATTGGGTCATCTGTAAAATAAGGATGGGTCAGATGCTGGCCGCCCAGTGGCCTAGAAACTCACAAGCAACCTATCAATACGATGTTACACTCATCTTTTTTTTGTGTTGTTTCTGTTTTTCCACAGAGGTCTCATTGCTAGCAGTTTCACAGAAACTCATTATCTGCAAGATGGCACTGATATCTCCCTCAGTCGAAATCACACGGTAAGTCCGGCAACAAGACCCCGCATGATCCCGTGCTATCAAATCTGGGCTTGCACTTTGCAGCTGTTTTATCCTAGCAAAGTCACACGCCCAGATTCTTCACTTAGATCCCATGAAGAGCCTGTGCATCACTCAGGATTTGGGCATTGCATCCTAGCTCCAGGAAAACTTGGCCTTGGCCAGCTTTGTGCCAGGACAGGCCTTGGAGGTATGGCTGATCTTGAAACCACCTTCCAATCACTAGGGGATGCTCAGTTAGGCAAATCCTTTCTAGAAAACGTAGCAAAAGTTCAAGATGGCTTGGAAAGCAGTCATCCCTGGGCTGAACTTAGCTGTGTTACACTTTAAGTATCTTAAAGAAATTCAAAGGAAACCTGATTCTGGTGAACCTATAAATGTATCCCACTTATTAGAAATGCAACCTACCTATTGTAAGTGTATCCATCATAAATAAATGTATAAGCCACTTATTTATATAAATGATAAATCCACCATAAATAATATAGTTCTATATCGTGGTTGTTACTATAATATGACCTTTATCACCTTTTAGCTTTCCTGGTATTTGAAGTTTTATATGTAACTTGGACAAGATGCTAATTTTATCTGATCCTTTAACAAGTGCTTGCTGGGTACCCTCTGTGCTCAGCCTGTGTATGTGAATATAGGGATTTAAGGAGAGTTGCTGCCCTCTGAGGACTAGGAAGATTACTTAAAAAAAAAAAAGCTGTGGATATTTGTTTTAAAAAGAATTAGCTTAGAGGAAGGCTTTCCATTTACAGCTGAAGTGTGGTCAAGCAGCTGTGAGTATCGGCAGGGATCTCTCCCTTCTGTGAACTACGCCAACACTGGGTTTCTTTATCACATGTTCGGCACGTGGCAAGTACAAATTGATACCTTCAGACTCATAGCAGTTTATTTGGTGGAATGACCTCATACTGATCTTTCAGCCTGAAGAAAGCACATAGAAGTCCTGGATAAAATATAACCGTCTATGAACTTTTGTTAATACCTGGTCAAGCTTAAAAGAGAGTCCAGGAAATCCCTGGAGGCGGCAACAAAGAGGGGATGTAAGCTCAGAGCAGTAGGCTGGTGAGTTGGGTTCATGGGACCTCAAAGGGCTACCTGGTGCTTGGGATTTGGGGCAAGAGAAGTGGGCACCTACAACTGAGAGTCCACAAAAACTGGGCCCCCAGAGAGCTGCTTCCTCTGTGAAAAAGGGACAAGAAAAACTCTAGTCCAGAGAAGGGATAACGAAGAGAATTGTCTCAAGGTATCTTGGATTGAAGAAAGCTCTCATAAAAAATAGAGAAATTGAAACCCCAGCTAGCCTTATAAGTATATGTTTGCAGTGGGGTGGACTAGTGTCTAAATTTCTAATACCTGTATAGAAATGCAATTCCCAGTCAGTATATTGACCTCAAAAATATATTGGGACCAATCATAGCCTGACTGGTCCCAAATCAGCAATCCTGGGTCCCCTGGGCTGAAGCCAACCCAAAATAGTTCTGTAGAGATATTTCTACGGCTCAGATCATGAGACGCCCATGCCAAAAACAAAGAATACTGATGAGTCCCAAATCAAAATTACAGAACACACAGTGAGAAAAGCCACTATAAGTGAGCACTGGTGGACAAGAATAACAAGAGAACCAGCACCTCTGGGAATGCAAGATAATAGAAAAATCAGACAAATTTGTAAATATTTTAAAGACAACAGAATAGAACTAATAGAAATTCCAGAGTGAAGGGGCACTTGGGTGGCTCAGTCAGTGGAGCGTCTGACTCTTGATTTCGGCTCAGGCTGTGATCTCAGGGTCATGAGATCAAGCCCTGCATCAGGCTCCGTACTCAGCGCGGAGTCTGCTTGAGATTCTCTCTCTCCCTCTGCCCCTCCCCCTACTCGTGCACTCTCTCTCTAAAATAAATAAATAAATAAAATCTATTTTTTTAAAAAAGAAATTCCAGAGTGAAGATACAGAAAGAAAGAAAATAGAAAGGAAGCAATGTTTAAACAGAGTGTGATGAGAATGTCCCGGAATTGAAGAAAGACATGCATCCCAAGTAGGAAGAATAACAATAAATTCCCACCAGGATGGCTTGTAGTAAAACTGCAGACCACCAAGGATGAAATCATAAAACCACCTGAGATAAAAGAGACATTTGTACAAAATGACAAGCAAACCCACAACAGACTTCTTGTCAGCAACTACAAAATTAAAGTTTCAGAAAACCAAGGGAAAATTACAAAAATAATAGTAAAATACATTTGCACACAAAGACGAGAGAATTTACTATTCTCAAATTCTAACAGAGTATCTACCAAAGGGGCTATTGCAGGAAGAAAGAAATGGAACACAAGAGGCAAGGGTAGGAATCAGAGGCAATAGTAAGCAAAATAAGTGCATGTGAATAAATTTAAGTAAGCTATTTAAAATAATAATTACAACAATAATGACTAAATTTGGATGTTTTAAGACAAGATGAGCAAATAGATTTAGAACAATTTAAGAATTTGTATTGTACTTGACAATAATAGAGATACAGATTAACTTCAGCTTTTGATAAATATCTTGCCAATTTCAGTATAACCCTTAAAAGAATAGAAAAGCAGAACATATAATTCCAAATAATCGATGGTGAACAAAAATAGTGTATCAGCTCAGGAGAGGGCAGGAAAGAAGGAAAAGGATTTGAAAAGCAGAGTAGATATAAAACACAAAACAATTACATAAAAATGAGTCAACATAGTAATCTAATTATATGTAAATAGATTGAACCTGTTTGTTAGAGTAAAAACAGAATATCTGCTTAGAACTTAAAATCCAGCTACATAATTTTTACAAGATTCACACTCAAAATACAAAATGATTGTGAAAGGAGTAGAAAATATATAGTAGACAAATATTAACTTAAAGAAAGCTGCTGTCGTAGCATTAATATCAGACGAGCTAGATCTTCAGGCAAAGAGAAAAGGCATTATTATGGATAAAAGGGTTGATTACTTAATGATAAAAGGAACAATTCAAAAGAATGGTAAAATAACTGTGAACCTATCTGTACCAGTAAAATAGCCTCAAAATCTGTGAAGCAATAATCAAAAGAATTAAAATAAACTGACAAATCCACAACCAGAGAGGGAGATTTAAATATACCTCTCTCAGAAGTGAAGATTTTAAAAGATGAGCTGAAATTAATGAAAAGGAAGACCAAAAAAAAATTGAGAGAATCAAGCCAAAAGATGGTTCTTTGAAAATATTAGTAAAATGAATAAAGAACAAATCTAATTGCGAAGAAAGAAGAATTCCCAAGCAATGGTATTAAGAACACAAAGACAGGCATAACTATTGCCATACAGAGATTTTGAGAATCACAGGAATGCTATCAACATCACTAACCATTTTCTTAAAAATGTAAATTCTTAACGCTGTTCAAGGTGAAACAAAAATGTAAATATAACTATATAAATAAATTAAGTCAAAAATAGTGTTTTTTAAATCCCACCCCCCAAAATAATATCAAACCCAAATATTTTATCAGGTAACTTTTGCCAAACCTATAAAGAACAAATAGTCCCGGAGAATTCTTTTTTTAAGGAGGAGAGAGGAACTATAAAAATCAGAAAAAGAGCATCCGCAACATGAATATTATAGACTAGTTTCAATTATGAACATAGTTGCAAAAATCCTAAATAAAATATTTACAGATCACATCCAGCACATATTTTTAAAACTACTTTGTGACCAAATGGTATATATTTGAGGAATACAAAAATAGTTCAACATCAGTGTATCTAATAATGTAATTTAATGTATTAGTATCTCTAGATGAAAAGTATTATTATAACTGATACCATTTCTTCAAATATAATCCAAAGTATTTATCATGTAGATTATAAGAGCTCTTATGGGTGGGGAATGGCAGACTGGCAGAATCGCTGATAGACCAGAGGCGAGAAAAATCTGTTAGGGACCTAGTGTAGTTGACGAAGGTTTTGCCCACAGAAGTAGCCTTGCAATGGATGGAACTGGGCAGAGTAAAGAAAACTTGAAGAGGCAGAAGAGACAAAATCCGGTGACAGTGGATGAGGGGGGTGTCACCAACAGTGCTCAGTCCCTTCTGCTTAGGTGCTCAGCGGGCCATGTGTTCTCACTGGCACCATTAAGGAGCAGTTGTTGGTTTGAGAAGGCAGAGGGGACAGTGAGGACAGGTTTGTCCCCATTGAGTCTGTAGTGGGACAGCCAAGTAAAGGTGTTCAATAGGCAGCTGGGTATATGAATCTGGAGTCCAGGAGAAAGATGGAGGTAAAAAATGAAGATCCGATGATCGACCTCAGATCCAGTCATTGGCGCCATCATTTCACACTTGACTTTCTGGTTTTTACTCTTTTTTCTCCTAGGATGCTCTCATTTAATATATGCTTTATAGTTATCACTAAGGCTGTCTTCACAGTGTAATTGCTGTTCCAGTTAGAAACAGAAAAAAGAGATCTGAGCAACGCAGTGACAGTAAGCTTGAGTCCTCCACTTACCCATCATATGTGAGGGCGAGTGGCACTCTTCTAACATGGACACACCCAGAATGTGTAAGATATGCTCCCAAAGTTATTCCACCAGTTTTGTGGTTTTGGTTTCAATCTCCCTTACTAATTTTCCTTTTCTTAGGCAATTTTTTTTCCTTTTTCCTCATGTGGGAAGACAAATATGATAAGAGAGAAGAAGAGACAGAGGATTAGGGACTCGGACAGTGCGGGCTGTAGGCTACAAAGGTAGCTGTCTTAGAGACTAGCCACATGGTAGCATGCCAGAGTGCTAACAATGGCCATCTCTGTGTGGGGAGGCTCTGGATTTTTCTATTTTCTGTGATTTTTGTGTATATATGGCGAGTGGGAGGATTATGTTTTCTTTCTTCTTGTTTCTCTACAAGGTCAGTGTATAGACAGGCAAATGTCTACCCCATCCCTCTATTCATCCCTCACTCCTCCGCATGGAAGTGTCTTTTATAGGCAGAAGAGGTGGGAGCATGCAGGCCCAACAACCCTGGTCCCTGTTCACTGGGCAGCGGGAAGAGCCCATGTCTGGAAGGGCCATGAGTCTAGCCTTGCTGTCCTCCCTCAGTCAGTGGTGGCTGAGGCTTGCCCATTCCCTCCATGGAGTATTCTCAGAAATAGGGTTCTGCAGCCCCAGCCTCTCTGAGATGGGGCCCAAGGCTTGGCTAGCAAGAACGGAGTGGTAGGGGTGAAGGTGGGAAATTGTACAATGCTTCAGTTCCACCCAGGCCTAAGTTGTAGCCTCTAACAGAATATACCAGAAGCCCCTTTTTTTGAAGGTAATTAAACATGAAAGTGTTTTTTGATTTTCATCTGACTCTGAATCTAGTTCTTGTAGGTGAAGCAACTGGAGGATAAATTAACTGGCACCTCCAAGCCTCCAAAAACAGGAAGCACATATCGCTTGTACAATTATAAAGAAAACGACATGTCTTGTAATCTAGCATCAACGTTGTCCCCTTCCTTTGCTCCCATTCTGTGCCTTCAGCCATGTTACTGTAAAGGTAAGGAGTGAGCAGTCTTCCCCACTAAAGAAAACCCACAGCCCTAGACAGCCAGTCCTTCCAACAGAAACCCCTTGAGCGGAGTCCATGACCTCTTCTTGTCTTTCATGGTAAGGAGACAGACGCAGCTTTTGGGGTTTTGTTTTTATTGAATCAGGCTGGAGAACAAAAAAGAAATGTGCTGACTCATCTTCTTATCCCCTGAAGTCAGCACACAATGGATTTTCCTAAATTTAAGATTATATAAAAATAAGAACCACTTTTGGCTATAGTACCCTCTTTTTTAAAATTTCATCTCTCAGCCATCAGCATAAGCTGGTTGACAGGCTGAGTAGTGGCTGACTTTAATTTTGGAATTAATCGCTTGTCTTTTATCTCTCCATTGTCCTGACAGGCTGAAATACTTGTGGTTTTACCCTTTGCTGGCCACATCTGAGGGAAGATTATGTTTTATATTGTTACTTTTAACAAGGCCTGTGGGAGACAATGACATGACATTTGTGCTGTTTGCATCTCAGAACACAAACTCTGGGAGAGGCCGGAGTAACCCTCCAGACCCCTCCTGAGTGTTGTTCGCGCTCGGTGGGAAGGCACCCATCCGCTGCCCGTGCGCTAGCTGAGCACCTCCGCGCTGCCAAGGCCCTGTGGCCGCCACTGAGGGTACAGCAGGGTTGGATATAGACAAGGGGGCCTACGTGGGGCCGGAAGGAGGAGACTGACATTTTTCCAAGAATCTCACACCTCATCAAAAATCTGTGATAAATGTGCTGAAGGGAAGGTTGAGGGGCCTAATCTGGTCTAAGGGATCATGGAAGTCTTCGTGGAGGAAGGAACATGTGAACCAAAATCTGAAGGTTGAGGAGACGTGAACCAGGGGACGGGTGAGGGAAGCACATTCTGGGCTGATGCTGAGCTTTACTTGCAAGCAGGGGAGTGTTTAAAAGTTGACAGGGGCCGGAGTGTGGAGGCCTTGGAGGCCACCGTGATACATGTGGTTGTCATGGAGGAACACTGGGAAGGCATAAGAGGTCTCAACCTCGGGTGTCAAGACCAGTATAGGCTTTGAAAGACCCACTGGTGGCAGCACCAAGAGTAATCAGAGAAAGCAAGAGCAGGGATTCGGCAAGATAAGGCAGCTGGCTCTTCTGGAAAAGCCTAAAGCCCAGGGGAGAAGACATGGCTGCTGAGGCCAGGGCCAGGAGATGGAGAAGGGAAATGTCTGACCTTAGATGCATGAGCTGTGCCCAGAAAGTTCCATTTGTTGTATGTGTTTCTCTTGGAAAAACTTATGAAAATATTTGCTTGGTGGGTGCCAATAGGAGACCAGTCAGTGTTAACTGAGGCTGGACCTCAGATAAGTGTGAAATCCAATATTTTGATCAAAAGCACTGTTTGGGTGACATCCCATCCATTTCCCTGGTAAATGTTTCCTATCAAAAAGGAGTCGATAGGGTGCCTGGGTGGCTCAGTCGTTAAGCGTCTGCCTTCGGCTCAGATCATGATCTCAGGGTCCTGGGATCGAGCCCCGCATCAGGCTCCCTGCTCGGCGGGGAGCCTGCTTCTCCCTCTCCCACTCCCCCTGCTTGTGTTCCCTCTCTCGCTGTGTCTCTCTCTGTCAAATAAATAAAATCTTTAATGAAAAAAACAAAAAGGAGTCGAGGGGCGCCTGGGTGGCTCAGTCAGTTAAGTGTCTGACTCTTGACTTTGGCTCAGGTCATGAACTCAGGGTTGTTGCAACGAGCTCCGTGTTGGGCTCCGCACTCAGCACAGAGTCTACTTGAGATTCTCTCTCTCCCTCTTCCTCTGCCTCTTCCCCTGACTCTCTCTCCCTTTCTTAAAAAAAAAAAAAAGGAGTCAAATCTCTGCAGTTGACTTGGACTAAACACGTCAGGGCAAGTGGATATTAGGGAGTCAACTTCATTCCTCGACAGTTAGAAAGCATCAGAAATGTGTGAAAAGATGACTGGATATAGGAGGGAAGTCACAGGTCATTCACATCCCGTAAGTGTAGCAGGTGTGAGCAAGGCTTGTTATCAGACTCTTAAGAAATGCTTTAAAATGGCTTTAATTTCCCTGCCTTCACTGTACTCTACATTCATGCAATCCATGTACTCTTCCCAGAAGGCTGCCCTGTTCTTCCACCGACTGACGCACTGACCGTATCCCACGGTGACCCCACCCCACTGCATCTTCCACCCTTCCTTGTCCACAGACCCTTCTGTGGTTCTGGAACAGGCCCTGCCTTCTGCCCAGCCAGAAGATGTCACGGCCACTTAACCTTTTCTCCCCACTCCTAGTCTCACCTAGGTTCAATCCAACCCCTGTTCCTGCCTCAGCAGTCCTTCCAGAACATCTTTCTAGGTGTGCCATTCCCTGTTGCACTTACTCTGATCCTCCTAAATCATCAATAGCTTCCCCAGTGCCACCTTACTCTCAGACCAGTGTGCACATTCCCCAGTGGTACCATACCTCCTCTTCGTGCCTGCACCGTTCATGCGGACGCTCGCCCAACAACAGACGTGTGCTGAATGCTCAGTATGTCAGAGTCAGCAATATGCAAGGCAAGGTGTAAAGTGCTTTTCAGACATTTTGTTGTTTGATCCTCCCAATAAATCAGTGTTTGCTATTTTTATGCCCAGATAAGGAATCTGAGATGTAGCAGGGTTAAATCACTAGATCAAACCCACAGCTGATAAGGATTAACCCACGTAGCCAGACTCTAGAATCAGAGGTCCTGGCCACTGTGATCCTGCCTCTGATTCACTTGGAACAGAACATGGAAGGGTCTCTGTTCCATGTTCCTGGCTGTGGTGTCTGTTGTTAATGGAATTAGTCTAGAAAACTGTAGCAGGCTGGATTAGGGAATGGACTAGCATTCATCTGCAAGGAGACACCAGCACATGCTTCTGGGGGAGTGCACAGGGTGTTCTGCTCATCTTCAGTCCTGGAGCATGGAAGGGAAGCCCGAACGGCCCTCTGGGAGTTTGCTGAGCACATCGTTCTGAAGCCCAACTGAATGCAGATCAGTAACGGTGTCGTGCTTTGTAGCAGTTTACAGAAGGGAGCAGGCCACAGGCCCTGTCCTCAGGGAGCATGTGGTCTGACTACAAACGACACGACGGGCCCATGGCAAGGATACCTTAGGAGCCAAATAACGGAAGCACCAAACCCACGTGGAATCTGGAATGAGTTCCCAGAGGAACCCCAGGTTCGGGTGACTTCCTTTTTCCAAATTGTTGGAAAGGGAAGGCTCTGAGTGAGGCCTTCTGTCTGGAGGCAGGATCACAAGCCAGGGAGGCAGACTGCCCAGGTTCAAATCCCAGCCGAAGCACTTAACCAGCCACGAATGTGAACATGAAACAGACCCTTGAACCTGGCACACAGTCGGGGCTTTAGAAAAGCGAGCCAGTTGTAGCCCCTGCCTACAACAATTCATAAGCACCCAGGACCGTACGTTGCTTTGGAAGTCCCTCTATATTAGGATAGCAGGAGGAGAAAGTGGGCCTCGGCCAGGAAAGGGGGTGATGCACTGTGCTGAGCACAGTGTTCTTAAGGAGCGTGTGTCCTGGTGAAATGGCTACTGGCCCGTCTGCTCTTCTGACCTGGCTCCCTCCTGCTCGTGTTCACAGTTCTGCAAAGTCCCACACAGCATGCAAGTGGATTTGGAGCTGGGAGTTAGGAACCCATGCGGGAGTATAAGAAAATCAGCCCCCTTCTCTCCAGTGTGTCCATTGTTCTCACACATTCATTCATTCAGCAAAAACACACCGAGCTAGGGTTTAGCACAGAGGAAAGTTGAGTTTATGGCACAATGGGTTTAAAATACATATTTTCATATTCGAGATCTATGGGTGTGCCTTACATGTCACAAACTCTCCTTGTGTGATGTTTATTTGATCCCTAAAACCCTAGGCAATCAGGGTCACTCCCATTTCACAGATGAAAAACTGAGACTCTCCGTCTCCAATTCCAAGACTTTCGACTCGGGATCCATCAAGCGCTCTCACTCGTGCAGACATCCTGTTTCCAGGCCCAGTTTGCTGGGAGGTCCCGAGGAACGTGAACATGATTTCTTAAGCATGTGTTCCCTGATGCAGAATTCCAACACAGCAAAATAATGTGAATGGCCCCTGAGGTTCGTCCTTTATAGTCGCTTAACCAGACCTGGTTCTTGTTAGAGCTGAGAGCAAAGATAGCCCTGGGAGTATGGGTGTGGTGACTTCTCAGCCATCCTGTCCCGCACACTCTCAAGGCCAAGCGTAATGTAGCCCAACCAGAGAAACGCACGGCTGCGAAATTACTTTTTCCTTTGCTCGAATGCACCACCGTGTTTTAGTCTCAAGCAAACCATGTGGTATGTGGGGGCCCGATGTTCCATGCAAGGGAACACGGCCTAGACCGCGGTCATGCTGACATATGCATGCGGGCCAGCAGCTCACACAGACACATGCAGGTGCACGCATGCACACACACGTATGCTCCCACACACATGCACACGCTTCCACACAGACCCACACGCACTCACTCACCCTCGGACCCCTTCTATCTGCAGGGCTCTCTGCGGGTTTGGAAATCACTTTCCCACGGTTTCCTGAGTGGCATTGGGATAGGCTCTGTTGTACTTGAGAAGGCATTCCATCCAAGTTTGGGTTTTAGGTGATAGCTTTTCTTTTGGAAAAGAGAGATCTGTGAGGTCACATGTTCATAGCAGCAGGACACGGGGAGAAGCCGTCTGGCCTGGAGTCGAGAGGCCTAAATGTTAGTCCCCCCTAAATGTTAGCCCACTGACCAACTCTGTGGCCTTCGACAGCCACTTAACCAGTCAGGGCCTCGGTTTCCGTATCTGCTCGGGAAGGGGCTTGCCTGAAAGAGGAAGGTTGGCCTCAGATGGCCTGAAGCTTCCTTCCAGCTAGAACATTGTGTGATCCAAATACTAAATCAAGGCAGTTTGGCACATTACATATGGTGTGGCTGGGGGTAGGATGGGGGTGGCTATAAACTTCCCGAGGAAAAGAGGCATTGAAAATAATTTTCACTCAGCATATTCCCTAACAGACTTTGTCTGCTCCCAGGCCTTTTGAATCACAAGGTCAGGCCGTTTTTGTTAGCAGTTTAGCAGATAAAATTCCTTTCTTTCTAGTCCGCTGAGAGTTGGATAACAGAATTCGTATTTTACTTCCCATATGGCAGAGAGTGGAGGGCTCCTCTTCTCGAGCTCAAGGGTTCTCATTCCATCTCCCTCTTACCCACCATTACATTTGATTGATAGTATTAAACAGAAGGAAAATTTATTTTACTGGAGTGGGGAAATGCATTAGGTTAAGTAATAAGTATATAAAATACATGGTTAGAGGTTTTTGTGAAGGAAAAGATGTAATTTTGTGGTTATGCATGTTTGGGACTGTTTTCTAGGTTATGTTTTGTTGGTACAAATAGAATGTATTGGATCAGCAGAACCGGCAGCATCGACGTGCTAACGGGACAGTGTCTTGTTCAGAGACGCCGCCTCAGACACGGGTGTGATAAAAAGGGACAGTAGCTGACACTCTTGAGGCTGTGGAAGGGGATGCTTTGGGAACATTTGCCGGGGAAAACAACAGGATCAGTAGCTGCAGTGCGCCCTGGGCACACGGCCTCCCCGGGCATACGGATGTCTGTTGTGTCTCTCGCTGGTGTGCTCCCCAGGCCAGGTGTTTGTGAATCCGTAAGGTCTGATGGATTCCTGCCTTCTAGCATCAGTCGATGGGAGGCAAGCTGGCTCTCGGATATGGTGGCAAGCCCTTGCCTGGAGACCCCAGAGCGGGCCCTGCTCCACATGCCTCAGCAAGAGGCAGGGGGAGGCGAAACCTCCCAGAGAGCGGGAGGCTACGTCTCTTCCACTCCTCGTAATCAGATTCACAACCAATTATGTGGCACATGGTGTGATGAGTATGTGTTTCTGAGTTTGAGTTTATCCATATGACTTACTGCGTCCTCAAAATGAAATCACATTTGTGTAAGCATGTAGTGCATCATATTGAAAAAATCAAAACTTCATGACATTCGAATTGTCCTGGAGAATCTGGAATTTGGAGTTCTAGTAGCTATGCTTGGTAATCTGAGAAGTTAAGGAGTGAGCAGCAGGCTTGTTAGCTGTCCGAAGATGAATCAAACATAGTTTTAGTGCTAGGAAATAAGTTATGAACTCTGGTAATGACCGAGAGAGACGGGATGGCTTCGGGACCAGCTCATGCGAGCGAAGATCCACCCCCGCCTCCGTTATCAGCACTACTTCAACTTAGTTGGTGAACTGGAAATTAATTTTATACTAATTTGTTCTCGGCTCATGCTTTAATGAGCTTATATTTCTGGGTATTTAATTTGAAAGTATGTTTGATAAATAATCTATTAAAAAATAAATTGAGACTGAGAATACATGAGTTTGAAATTTCAGAGGTCAGTAATTAAGATTATTGTCACTATTTGGGTTTTCTTTGTTTAACCAATACTCAGCTGCCAATGCAACATTTCATATTTCTCTAAAACGAGGCAAAATCTGTGATGTATGATGGGTGACAGATAAAAACCGTGATTCTGGGCGCCCTGGGCAGCCTAAACTGATCAGCTCCTGCTCTTTCGCTTTCTGAGTCTTTTCCGCTCTGATGTGCCTGCTGGGCACCCAGGACCGAAATCCCCCCGCTGGGACCCCTCTGGTGCCCTGGGGCATTACGATCCAGTTACATAACCTCATCATGATTAGAGAATTGTTATCACAACTCCCTTAGGTACTCCCTCAGGTCCACTTATCTAGAGAGAGGGGGCCGTGGAGCCTTTCAAAAGTAATTTCAAGTGGAAACTAAAAAGGCAAGCAAGTTCTGGGTGGGTAACTGATATGGCAGGCTGGCAGGTGTCCCCTGCCACCGTCCTGATGCATTCCTTCCTGAGCCACCTGCGTATTGGAGAGGTCAGACTCACCATGGCTGTGAGTGCCCTGCTCCTGCCCTAGAACCTTCCAGGCAAGCAGAACTAACCCTCGTCCCTGAACTGCAGGCCCCTCCTCCATTGCCTCCCATCTTTGCACATGCTTTCCCTCTGTGAGTGGTTCCCTCTCCTGACTTCGCCCCTGGACACCTAGCCACCCCAACTCCTCAACATTGCCCGGAGGCCAAAAAAGAGCCACGAACTTTCATTGTTTGCAGTCAATATAATCAACAACATAAAAAAATCCAAGATAGGCTACTAAGTTTATACAAACTATAAACTAAGCTGATAAGATGGTCTGATATGGAATAACTTAAAAAAAAAAGTTTTCCTTTGCATGAAAAATAACCATGTATAAGACGTAATAGAAAAAAGATCCTATTTGTGGTATCAACAAAACTGCCCAATACCTAGGAATAAGCCTGATGAAAGCTTTTCAATGGCAATATGAAAAAAAATCCAAGACTAGACTGAAGGACATAATAACAACCTTATTAATGGAAACATACCATGTACATGAAAAGGAAAATTGATCTTGGTAGATTATAACAATGGATTATTATTTTTTTAAAGATTTTATTTATTTATTTGAGAGAGAGCACGAGCAGGGCAGAGGGAGAGGGAGAAGCAGGTCTCCCGCTGAGTAGGGAGCCCGATGCGGAACTCAGTCTCAGGACCCGGGATCATGACCTGAGCCGAAGGCAGACGCTTAACTGACTGAGCCACCCAGGCGCCCATATTACAATGGATTATTAACCACATTATTAATATAATACAATTTCAATGGATTATTACGAAGTTTAAAATTTGATTCCAAAATTCAGCTGGAAGAGAAAATAGACAACAATATCCTAGAAACATTTGAAGAAAAGAACAGAACCAAAGAAAACCTGCCCTCAACAAGGTTGCCAAGATAGCCCTTTAACAAATGGCTCTGGATCACCTGCATGTGCACATGTAGAAGAATGAGACTGGACTCCAGCTTCAAGCCATGTACAAAAATTAATTCAGTGTAGATCAATGTGAAATTAATTCAATGTAGATTAATTCGATGTGAATATAAGAGCTAAACTTGTAGAACTCCTAAAAGAAAACATAGGTGGAAATCTTCAGCACCTTGAGATAATGGTTTCTTCGATATGGCACTGAAAACATAAGCAACCAAAGGGAAAAATAGACCTCATCAAAACGATCAACTTTTGTGCTTCAAAAGAGATGCTCGAGAAAAATGAAAGGACAACCCACAAAGAGGGGGAAAATATTTGCAAATCATATATCATAGTATATACCCAAGAAAACCAAAAATGTACATCCACACGGGAAGTTATATGCAGATGTTCATGGCGGCACTATTCACAATTGCCAAAAAGTGGAAACAACCCAAGTTCCCCTCAACTGATGAATGGATAAACAAAATTTGGCATTTCCAGACCGTGTCCTATTATTCTGCAATAGAAGGGAATGACCCATGCTACAACCTGAATGAGCCTTGTAAACATTATGCTGAGTTAAAGAAGCCAGACACAAAGGGCCACATTTTGTATGAATCCACTGCCACGAAATGAATGAATAAGCAAATCCATAGAGATAGGAAGCTGAGGCAGAAGGAGCGGGTCCAGGGAAGTGAGGGCTGATGGGGATGAGGTTTCTCTTCGAAGTGACAAAAATGTTTTACATTTAGACAGTGGTGCAGCCGTACGACATTCTGAACCCGCTCACTGTGTGCTTTTAAAGGGTGAATGCTGTGGCATGTGAATTTAATCTTAATCAAAACAGAGAACTTGTTCTATCTGACATCCAAATGTGGGACAGCACAATAGGAACTAAACCGTGTGGCGATCTTGGCATGGAAATGAACAAATGGAGGTTGGTCTCAAGTGGGACAGCTCATGGAGTACAAAAGCAGAGCCGCGGGCATCCCGTATATGACACGTAGCACCTCCGATCACCAGGAAGGGGGAAATGGTGGCAGAGAACAACTGGGTCTCAATTTGTGGGGGACAGATTCTAACCTCACCACCCTCAAAGAATAAATTTCAGATAGATTAAAGGGCTAAGTATAAGACTATGGAAATAGAAGAAAATAAAGAAGGACATACGTGTGACCTTGAGGAAAGCCACCCTAAGTGGTACATAAAATTCATAAAGAGAAAGATGGAAAATTTGGCTTTATAAGAATGGGAAACTGTACAACCAAAGATATCATAAGTTAAAAAAAATCGTTTCTCACATAGTAAGCAAAGTATTAATATCCTGTATTTTTGGAGAACTTCTGGAAAAGTCAAAATAACGAGTGTCCAGCGCTCTCATCTCCCTCCTTGAGTTGCCTTTCAGATGGTCCCAGAAGTCTGTCCTCTACTCAGATAATCTCTACAGATAACCTTGACCCCTTTATTGAGGTGTTACAGGATGTCATCGGCTGCTTAATCCCATCCAGTCAGCCCTCTTTCTTTTTTTTTTTTTTGAGATTATTTATTTATTTATTTGTCAGAGAGAGATTGAGAGAGAGCGCACGCACAAGCAGGGGAGTGGCAGGCGGGAGGGGATGCAGGCTCCCCGCTGAGCAAGGAGCCTGACGCGGAACTTGATCCCAGGACCCTGGGATCATGACCTGGGCTGAAGGCAGACTTTTGTTTTGTTTTGTTTTGTTTTTGTTTTTGTTTTTGTCCTCTAATGGCTGTTCCTCTACCATTGTGTTTTTTTTTTAATTTTTATTGCTATGTTAATCACCATACATTACATCATTAGTTTTTGATGTAGTGTTCCATGAAGGCAGACGTTTAACCGACTGAGCCACCCAGGTGTCCCAGTCCAGTCCTCTTTCTTAGCAAAGTCAAGGTCCTCTTGGGCAAAACAGCTGGACCCAAGCTCTGCTCCAGGAAAAGTGAGTAAAGGAGCCATGTGCTGTGGTGGATGCAGCGGGGTTGGGCTGAAGCCCAATGCCCACTCACCCTGCTCCTTCCACGCCACCTCTTCTGCTGGGCCACATGGCTGGCGTGCACAGGCCACGAAAGAGGCAAATGGAGCCCACTTAGCATTTCTTGCCTGTCAGCCACTTAGTGGGGGCCGCCCTATAACTCTGTTATGTGGATTCTGGACAGATCTCTGTCTCAGTAAGGAAGGGTCTGTGCTGTGGTTTCTTGTTGCAAGCAGTGACCTTATTCAAGAAGTGGAATTCTGCAGGTATCACACGGGGACTTCTGTCGTAGACCGAAAAGACCTTCTTATTTTTCTTTTCCTGCTGAGAGAGACCGACAGCTCTCGACTGGGCAATTCAGGGCAGTCCCCTCCAGCTGCCGTCTCATCTGCTTTTCTGGTTCCAGAAGCCATAGATTTAGACCACGTTTTGTTACATTTCACAGTGTGCTTAAATAGGCCATGTGGGTCCTCATCTTGTTACAAAAGACAACTTGCAGGAGGGTAAGGTGGTGATGTCCATGTGCTCTGTTCTGCTGCTGGGTTTTGTGAAACACTCCACATCAGGGCTTCCCTGAAGGGTGTCAGAGACAAGAGTGGGACCAGGACGCAGCTTAACACCCCACTCATCATCTCTAAGTAAATCAGACCTTCCTGCCAGGGATCCTGGCTGGGTCACGCTGGGCTTAGCATTAAATATTAAGACTGGTTCAGTATTTTATGCCAAAAGGGAATCCCATAGCTGAAAGCAGGAGAAGGGGGTCGGGGGCGGTTGGCTTATAGTGAGCGGGGGAGAAGCAACGTGACTGAGCCGACTTTCTCCTCCTTGCAGGGTCACTGTTACTACCACGGACACGTGCAAGGATACTCTGGCTCCACAGCCAGTCTCAGCACTTGCTCTGGCCTCAGGTAAGTGGCCCTCACGGGGCCAGCTCCGGTCTTGAGCATGACCGCCGCCTCCTCCTTCTCCCATTTGCTCTCAAGGATCAAGAGTAAATGATGGGGCCTGAGCCTCCACCCGGTGAGACAGGGAATCCCTGCCGGACACCTCGCAGGAGCACATCGTGCCCAGGATCTTAGTTTCTCTGCCACGGCAACTCTTTCTAGAAGGTTCTTAGGCCTGGTGGGTTGAGAGCCACTGAACGTGCTGAGTTGCTACATCCAAGGATTTTGTGATGATCTTTCGTTTCTGTGGCTCTTGTGCTTAGTAATTCCCAGTGTTAGAAGGTAGGAGCTCAGGTACTAGCGTTTAGGCCGCGTGCTTGTCCACCGAGCCTCCCCTCGTTAGGGGCGAAGCCGAGCAAGCAGCTGAACGGAGATGGAGGTGAGTTGAAGCCAGGCATGGGGTGTAGGGGCTCTGGCTACGAGGCTGCGGCCCGTGTCAGGAAACAGGTCCGTTCCGTGGCTGGACGAGCCAGCCCTCACGGCTCGTCCTTCCGGATCACACTCACGCACCAACAGTTGGCTCTCATGCGCTCCCCGCGAAAACCAGTTTGTCTGCCCAACGTCCAGCCGCCTCCGCCTTTTTACCGGCTTCATCCATTGGGTTGGTGAGCCGGCAGCTGCATCCCCCCACGTCCTGCTTTGCTTGGGCCCCGGGTCCTGTGGGGAGAGGGACGAGGGCCGGGGGCGCCAGCTTGAGTGAGACCAGGGCTGCCCTCTGGGCACCAGGAGCGCCACGTCCCTGGGAGCCCCGCGTGGGGCGCTGTACACTCACGACCCACGGCACCACCCGCACACACGATCTGCCACACGCACTACCACGCACATGTCACGCACACTCCAGCGTGCACAGCACACACACACACACACAGGTAGGTCCAGCTCTGCACGTGTGAGGGAGGTGTGGCTCCGCGGCGCTCGTCAGGGTGTGAACAGCTGTGGAAGAAGCCAGAAGCCTCCCCGAACGCTAGCGGAAACGGGCGCTCTCAGATTCACCCTGACACACGGCGGGCATTTCACGAACACGCTTCAATTAATAACGCGTCCCCGTGGCCGCACCTTATGCACCGCGGCGGTATCTGTGATAAGTCCCCAGCGTCACCCGGCCCGCGGAGCCTGGAGAAGCCCCCCGCCCCGGCTGTGGGACGCACCCGGCCAGGGAAATGCCCGTCCCTGCGTGGGGCCGCCACCCCGAGGACGGGGCTCTCCTGCCAGCGCCAGCCGCTCGGGCCCTGCTTCTCGCTCTCGTGGCCCCTGTGTCTGCCCTCTCTCTTCACTTGCGTGTCAGGGGCACAGAGCAGAGCAGTCCCTCAGTCGTGCCCCCCAGAGCCAGCCCCTTCCACTGCACCCTCCGTCTCCCATCCTGATCCCATTCCCTACCCCCGGGTGCCCTCTATTAACGTAGAACATGCATCCTTCCGGGCTACTGCCCATTCTTCATGACCCAGGTCACCTGCACAATTTACAGATGTCAAGAAAGGGCATCCTGTCTCACTCTGCAATTTGCTTTTGTCTTCAGCACTGTTTTGATATCCATCCTCCTTGGCTCACGTGGGACTGGTTCCTTCCTTTGACAAATAGGCTTGAATTTGCCACATCATATCTCTTCACAGCCTCCGTGATGTGCATTTAGGTGGTTTCCTGCTTTTCTCAATTGCAGACCACACTGGTTGTGCCAGGGGCCTCAGGGGGTCTGTGCCTCTGTGCACAGGGCCCAGCGGGGGGCGGGGGGGCTGGCGGGGGACGGGAAGAGCAGATGCCGTGCGGAGGCAGAAGGGCCTTCACTTTTACCAGCAACAGTCCTGCCACTTTGTTCTTCCAAGTGCCTGTCCTAGTTCCCACACTGGCCATCAGAGCTGAGAGTTCTCTCTCCTCACATCCTCCCCAATCCCTGACATATCTGGTGTATTTTCAGTGTTTACCACTGGAATCCAGCAAATTGTACAAAAAAGCTAACCCTCCCCCATCCGCCCTCTTCCACTCCACTCAGGTAAAACATGGCAGCAGCGTGGGGTACCCCTCCCAGCTTTCTCCTCGTCTGTGCAGGCAAAGCCCCGTGCATGTGTGTGTTTCTCTATTTTTATAAAAATAGGTCACATCTTCCCCTTACTCTACACTGATCCTTCTGTCTCTGCAAGTCAGGACACAGAAACTTAAATCTCTGGTTCACCCCATTGAGTGTGTACACACACATATCTCTGCACACTATTGCTTTCATAAAGCATTTTTGATACACCATTTATAGGATGTTATTGAACTTTGAAACATCTGCTAATCTGACACGTGAGCAGAGTTACCTTGTTGCCGTTGGATTGGCTGCTCTCCTGTTGTTAATCATTCCTTCAGCAGACATTCCTCGAGTACTTCCTCAGTGTGGGCACTGAAGGAGGTGAAGTGAGCCGTGCGGACGTCTGCAGGAAGCACATTCCTGGCAGAGGGAACAGCATGTGCTAAGCCCCTGACGCAGGAAAATGCCTGGGTTGGCAGAGCAGCAAGGTGGCTGGTGTGGCTGAGGCAGAGGAGGGAGAAGAGGCAGGGGAAGCTGAGGTCAGAGGAGAAGGAGAAGGGCCTTGGCCTCTCCCCTGTCTGTGACGGGGGTCACGGGAACTTCGTGCTGCGGTCTGACTTAACGTTCACACAGGTCACTCTGGCAGCTGGGCTGGAAACAGACTGTAAGGGGAGCATGTAGAGGGGCAGAGCTCCGCTGGGCTCCTTCCCAGGGATCCTGCCGAGCGACGGGAGCCCGGGCAGAGCTGGCACCCGTAGACAAGCAAGAGTCCAGAAACTTCTTCAAGGGCTTAGAGAGGCTCATGCCTCTCACATCTGCATAAGCCTCTGACCATTTCCTTCTCCACCGAAAGTGCTCTGTGTCTGAGACTCGCTCTCCCGAGGTAGTGTGGGGCACAAATACACGAAGGCACCAAGCTCCTGCTACCGAGGAAGCCATGGGAAAGCCCCTCACGAGGTAGGGCCTCCCAGACGCGAGCGAGCCCTGCAGGCGTGCTGGGCGCTCGGAGGAGGGCAGCGTTTGCAAGTGACGAGATGCAGAGAGAGGACCGCCGCTCCCCGTGGACCAAGGTGCGCGAGGGAGGGACTTGGAACGATGAAGTGTCTTCTCGAAAGGCTGTCAGGGGGCAGGGGTCAGCAGGGTGAGCTGGGTTTCAGCTGGGGCGAGGAGGGAAGGTCAGGGGGAGGGTAGTTGGAGGACGGACCGTGAGTCCCAAGAGCACAGTGGGAAGGTGAGGGGGTGAGGGGAGGAGTGAGAATGGGGTCAGTTAGAGGATTAAAGAGCTGTGTGGAGACAGGGCCCCGTCTTGATGGAAAAACCAGAGCTTGGGCTCCTGGGGGAGACAGAGGCAAACAGAGATGAAGGACAGGATGGGGTCAGACCTGATGGCGTCTGGGACGGAGGGGAGGGACAGAGGGGAGTTCACGATGGATGATCTGGGGCCAACAGTAGATGTTTCCACCCTGGAGCACAACAGCCCTAGCAGTGAACTAGCAGTGAACTAGCACCGTGAACTAGCTGTCTCCACACAGCTCTTTAATCCTCTAACTGACCGCATTCTCACTCCTCCCCTCACCCCCTCACCTTCCCACTGTGCTCTTGGGACTCACGGTCCGTCCTCCAACTACCCTCCCCCTGACCTTCCCTCCTCACCCCAGCTGAAACCCAGCTCACCCTGCTGACCCCTGCCCCCTGACAGCCTTTCGAGAAGACACTTCATCGTTCCAAGTCCCTCCCTCGCGCACCTCGGTCCACGGGGAGCGGCGGTCCTCTCTCTGCATCTCGTCACTTGCAAACGCTGCCCTCCTCCGAGCGCCCAGCACGCCTGCAGGGCTCGCTCGCGTCTGGGAGGCCCTACCTCGTGAGGGGCTTTCCCATGGCTTCCTCGGTAGCAGGAGCTTGGTGCCTTCGTGTATTTGTGTGACAGTGGACAAGGAGCCAGACCTCTCTGAGCCCCAGTTTCCTTGCATTAAAATAGAATAAAGTCTCTAGCTGAAGTGGTGGTTTTGAAAATTAACGCAGTGACCTATAGGAAAGCGAATCCTAGGCCTGACTTTGAGTGAGCAGCCAAAGGAAGAACCATCAGACTCTTGAGACTGTCTTGTGTTCTTTGATTCTGGGATGGGCCAGTCGGGAGGTATGTTCATGCAGTACTTCTGGGCTAATTCGATGCAAAGCTGTACTCCTCCTAAGGGAAACATGGCGGATGCACACAGGACCATGGTGGGAAAGATCACACGTGGAAATCACTGTCACTCTACCCTGTGTGGTATCCAACATGCTTAAAAGTTAAGAGTCTCTAATACACACCTGGAAAGGGAAAATCCACAAATCCACACTTTACTGTTGCACCTCTCTGGAGCCTAAAAGATGGACCTGTTTGTTCAAAGGCCACTTATTGAGGGCTAGGTATTTCTAGCCTTCAAGTTAACATAAAGGTCAAATTGTGCAAAGAACAGAAAAACTAATTCAAACTGGCAAAAAAACAAACAAAACTTGGAGGTAGACTCATGCTACTTAAAAGGCCACAGGTGGCTTCAGGCATGGTTGGATCCAGGGTCTAACCAATGCTATCAGAGTCCATTCTCTCTCCACTCTAGCCTCTACTTCCTTCTGTGTTGGTTTTATTTTTACACATGGCTTATTTTTTTGTGGTTACAGAGGGGTTGCAGGCAGCCCTAGGCTTACAGCCTCAGAGGGCAAGTAAAAGAATGAGGGCCCCTCTTTCAAGTTCAGCAAAGCTCCCCAAAACACATCTGATTGGCCCTGACTGTGTCATAGGCCCATCCCTAAAATAATCACAGCGTCCAGTGGTGTGTATGATGCTCTGGTTTAACTCCCTGGGTCAGGCTGGGGGTGAACCACACCCAACCCCAAGGATGGGAAGTGGGGTCGGTGAGTGCACCAAGGAAAACCAGGGAGCTTTTGCCAGAGAAAGAACAAATGAGGGCCGGGAGAGTAAGAAACAAACAGGCTTCTTCCAACAATGGCTTCTGCACATCTGTGAAGAAATTTTAGACCATCAAAACTGAGAACAGGCATTAATAAAGGCTTTGGGATTGGTGTGGTAGTTTTCAGGTGATTTTCATAGGCATATCGAACAACTTGATGGGTAAAGAGAAAGGGTATCTCCAAGGTATTCCTAAAAGCTCCTTTTAAATAAGACAACTTACAAACCAGTGATACTAATTCATTAGTTTTAAAAGATGAAGAGGAAGGGGGCGCCTGGGTGGCTCAGTCAGTTAAGCATCTGACTCTTGGTTTTGGCTCAGGTTGTGATCCCAGGGTCAGGCTCTGAGCTTAGTGTGGGGTCTGCTTGAGATTCTCTCTCCCTCTTCCTCTGCCCCTCCTGCTCATGCTTTCTCTCTCTCTCTCTCTCAAATGAATAAATCTTTAAAAAATAAATTTAAAAAATAAAAAATGAAGAGGAACAATCAGAGTATTCCCAGAGTAATATTCAAATAGGATAAATCTGCGTTCTGTGTTTGGCCATACCCCTCTGTCACAATTCCCATCCTTCTTCCCAGGCCTGCCCACCAAAGGTGCAGGTACCTGTCCTCCCACACAGAGAGGTCAACCTCTCTGCCCAGTTTGAGCAGCATCTGCTTCTCAGCCTCCACCTCTCGTCTCCAGCACCCGGACGATGTTCCCTCCGGGGTAGTTGGCACAGACCATAATGTGGCAAAGAGGAATCCTGTAAAATTACGCGTGGCTGGCATTTTAGGAAAAGTCAGAAGAGTAGGTGCTGCATCATCTGGTGTCGGCCACCAGGAGGTGGGGTGGGGACGTTGATGGGGGACACTGAGCGTGGGTGGTGCTCCTGAGAAGTTGGACTTCCCAGCTCTTTGTGTTGCTGTTAGAAAAGCAGCAGACCATGCATCCACAGAGAAATGCTGGAGTTACGGAGTCAACCTTGAGATCTTGCAAGTAGAGAATCAGACCAGAGAAAAAGCTCTGCTGGATCAACTACCCACTGCAAGAAGAATTGATTAAGACTGGAGATAAAGGGGAGATGCCGCCATCATGGCACCAGTCCCGTCGATTTAGAGAAAGAATAATAGGCATTAAAAATTATGTTCAGTATGGTGTGACTCAAAAACACATTCAGATCTAAGAACGTGGGGGAAAACTCAAATGTCCTAGGGGACACATTAATTAGAGCCCAGAAGATTACAGCTTTGCAGAGAAAAAGCAGAGAAGGAACATCCTGCACTGCTTCAAAAAGGTTGGATCAAAGATGGGCAGCAAGAAAATACTCAGTCCTGGAAGAGAGAAGAGAGGAGGAAGCAAGCAAGTCAGCCTTCTTTATTTGAAGCTTGAGGGGGGAAAGAAAAGGAGCGAGAAAAGCATAAATATCCCAGTAGAAAGCGGGATTAAAGAGGGAACAGCTCTTTAATAGGATGGAGTGCAACGTGGAAAACAGGTCATAAAAATGAGTTCAGCCGTGGAGTCTATTCTTACTTTGAAAGGACTCCAAGTTAAAGGCAAAGTTCAGGCATAAGTTAATTTTCTGCTATATCATATGTCTCCCCAAAATGCTCAGTCCTTATTAGCCTGTGTGTCCCCCAAATGCTCAGTCCTCGTTAGCACGGTTCCAGCACAAAGATGCATGATTCTCCTTTGACGTTCTAGACTCTCATTTTCTCTCCCTGCTTCGTGCCTCACGCCCCCTGCCCATAAGTACCTGACCCCCAGCAGCCCCGTGGGCATCGGGGACTCCTCCCCACCACGCTGCACAGGGACCCAGCTGTCGCGGTGCTGGGGACAGAAGTCTGCTCCCACCCTGGAGGTGCTTACCTGCTGTGTTCTGTCACAGGACAGACGTCCATCCCTGGCACGCTCCTGCTGCAGCATCAGAACAGCATGTCCCCGTGTCCTGATTTTATTCATAAATACCATCCCCATCCAGCTCTCTGGCCGGAGCCTGAGCTCCTCGAGGGAAGATACCATCTCTCACCACTTCTTCTTGTTCTCTTGCTCCGCCCTCTCAACTCCTACTTGTGTCTGACACAACGGAGTCTTGGGGGCTCACACTTTTGGGGTAAGCCAAGAGATCTCCCATCACCTGCACACACAGTGGTTGAAATGAGGCTTAATTTCTGAAGGAACCACCTGTGGTTTAACAGACTGAAGCCCACCGTTCACTTCAGAGATGAGGAAACTGGTATCTAGGGTTGTAAACTAGAATGGGTTATAATACTAATTTTACTTCTAAATGGGGTTGAAGCTATTTGAGCCCAAAGCGTACATGCACTCACACTTACACACTCATGCCTGCACTTGAGTTCCTGCGTGCGCACACTTACACCATCATACACCACCGTACCATGTGCTCACACACTCGCACTTGTGTGCTTACACACACATACTAGCACACTCTCAGATGCGTGCACACACATGTGCACACACACATGTCCCTGGAGGTGTCGAAGACACATGCAGGGGATGCCGGACTTTCTTCTTCGTCATCATTACAGTTCCTGCTTTCCTGAGGGGAGGGGCAGTGTTAATGCCACCACTGCGCAGAGCTCCCACCTGAGGCTCCGCCATCGGGGGCCTCGTCCTGATGCCGCAGCTCGGAGCTACAGATCCCCACACCAAACGACACTGTCACCCCATTCCGAGGCACAGCTTCTGTCTCGAGAGAGAGGCATCTCCCGCACTTACGCACCTCTGCGTGTTCTCCTGTGATGCTCACAGAGCCACGGGCAGGCACGGCTCTACAGGGAGGAAGCCCCCCCACCAATTCCACTGTTTGCTAACTTTCCAGAACATGCCTCATGCATCTCACCGTCTTTGTCCCTGCCGTCTCTCTGCCTGGTACGTGCTTCTCTCCCCACCTCCCATTTGGCTTTAGAAGCTTCACCAAAACAAGGGATGCTCCTGCATGAAGCCCCGCCCCTGCCCCCCAAAGACTCTTCCCACTGCAGACCGACCCTGCCTCCCTGTGCTGCCACAGACAGCCCTTTCCTGCCACGGAGCAGGTGGTTTCTAAATATCTGGTCACATCCCTGTGTTAAGGCACCTGTCCCTCCTCGCTCCATTGACAGTTGGCATACCTTGCCATACATTCGCATACCTTGTAAGGACCTTCATGACGGGAAACATTTCGGATACATTGCTTGTAGCACCTGGAGCTCTTAGCACCGGCCTTCGATGTGGGAGACAGCACAAAATGCTTTCAAAAATTCAATTACATACAAATATTCAGATGCAAGTCTATTTGTTACCCCCAATAAGTACATACATTATTATGTTCCTTTAAACTGTATAATAAAAAGTTTGCTGCACTGAATTTTATATAATGAAATCAAATATAGCACAGAATGCAGGAATACTTCTTGCCCCATACTATTGAAAAATAGTCAATCAACTTATTTTTCAAAGGGTAGAATTATGATCCATAGAATCAGAAATAACCATTATAATGAAAGCAATCATTTGCAATTTAAGGCAAAGGCAACCATTGTACAAAAAAAAAAAAAAAAAGTTCTGTTATACAGCATCATTATTTTATTATTTACAATTTAACAGACAAGTTGAATTGACCCATTTGAAAAAATCAACCAAGCCGCAGCCACGGCGACGGCATGGAGGAGCCAGACACAAAGAGAGGGGCTGTTTGGAGGGGGGTGGAGGGTTCGCTATGTCAGATGACGATTCGAGGGCCAGCACCAGCTCCTCCTCATCTTCGTCCTCCAATCAGCAAACCGGGAAAGAAACAAACACCCCCAAGAAGAAGGAGAGTAAAGTCAGCCTGAGCAAAAACTCCAAACTCCTCTCCACCGGCGCCAAGAGGATTCAGAAGGAACTGGCAGACATCATTTTAGACCCTCCACCTAACTGCAGTGCTGGTCCCAAAGGTGATAACATCTATGAATGGAGATCAACCATTCTGGGGCCTCCAGGATCCGTGTATGAGGGTGGTGTCTTCTTCCTTGATACCACTTTTATACCAGAACACCCCCTCAAGCCTCCAAAGGTTATATTTCGGACAAGAATCTATCACTGTAATATTAACAGTCAAGGAGTTATTTGCTTGGATACATTAAAATTTAATTGGAGTCCAATTTCTAAAGTTCTCCTTTCTATCTGCTCCCTTCTTACAGACTGTAATCCTGCTGACACTTTGGTGGCACTTTGGGCGCCACTCAGTATATGACCAACAGAGCAGACCATGACAGAATGGCCAGACAGTGGACTAAGAGACACGCTGCATAAATTGGGTTTTCACAATTCTTACATTATTTGTCTGTCACAGAGAGAGCTACTTACGATTTTGAAGGGGTGGGGGAGGGTGGGAGTTGGTAAGGAGTAGGGTATTTCTGTAACATATTATTCAGTCTTATTTCCTAAGATTTTGCTGTAACTTAAGGTATCTTGCTACAGTAGACAGAACTGGTAATAACTTTTAAAACTGTCATTAGATTTGCAATATTAGCTGAAATGTAGTACAGAGAGTAGACATTTGGGTTCACTTGCTTATAGTCTGTAAATTTAAAATAGCTTAATTTCGTACAGGTTATACCCATGGCCATTTATGTAGAGTCCTTCCAAGACTACACATTTTTTTTTTTTTTGTTCAAAAAAATTGGAATTTGTTTTCCCTTCTTGGGAGGGAACATTGATATTTAACAGTTTTTAGAGACTGTCATCTCATATATATAAAATGGATATGTGGCTATAAGACACCATTTAGGAAATGAGTAGTTATGTATTTTATTTTATATGCCAATCTACTTTATTGTGACAAGATAAGAGGTTTGAATCATGACTTGTGAAAACCTGTAGTAAAATACCTTAAGCTGTTAACTGTAAGGTGTGGAATAGGAGTTGCTCAGTGGATTGGTTATATGTTGTGGACTACTTACGTCTGCATTTGTTACTGTGCTAATACACAATATTAAAACAAAACAAAAAAAGAAAGAAAAAATCAACCAGAAATCTCAGCTGGTAAAGTAAGAGGAGGAAGGAATCTTAGGAGGAAGAGCAGATGGAGGGAGCAAGGCAGGCTGGAGAATGAGCCACAGCCTTCCCGCAGGCTGACACGTCCAGTGCCGTGTGCTCACTGCCTTCCTGACACCTCACACCTTAACTCCAGGTCGCTCACCTGGATGGATGTGGTTTTTTATCAGATCTCACGGCTCAGCGTAAATGGCCTGTCACCATGTGGTCTAACGGGCCAGAAAGTCAGGTGCACGGAGATAACCTTGCATTCACGTTCCCGTCTGCTAGACCGTGAGTTCCAGGCAGGCGGGGCGCTGGGCTCAGCCTGGAACCTGGAATGTTATAGGTGCTCAGTCAGCCTCGGTAGAGTAAACATGCTCTCCCCAAGCCATCAGGTGGTCAATGACAATCTTGGCCAATCCAAATTATTTATTTATTTGTTTGTTTGTTTATTTGAAAGAGAGAGAATGAACAGGGGAAGAAGCAGAGGGACAAGGACAAGTAGACTCTGCTTGGGGCCAGATGTGGGGTTCGATCTCACGACCCTGAGATCATGACCTGAGCTGAAATCAAGAGTCGGACGCTTCACTGACTGAGCCACCGAGGTGCCTCTTGGCCAGTCCAAATTTTTAAAACATCTCTAAAGCATAGTAGGTCATATTAAGGAAGAAATTGGCTAGAGAGGAGGTAAAGTCAATTCGACCTTCAGCTCTGCTCCCTCAGCTTCTAGGGGCTGGCCTACGCTGCTGGCCCTCCAGCCCTCTGGCCGCACCTACCACCTCGGGCGGGGTTCTCCTTGTCCTGGCCTCCTCCCATGGACAGGTTCATTTCGTGGTCCTGTGGGAACATCTGTGGGAGCCAGTGTTGGGATCACAGCTCATATGCACCCTCTGCAGGGCTGCACTGCTGTCCATCCTGAAGGTCGCCCAAGGTCAAGTGTCAGCTCTCCCCTGCCCCACTCCCCCTCAAAATGCCAAAATGTCCGAATCTAAACTCCTCGGCCTCCCAATGGGCTCCCCTCCTACCTCTTCTCCATTAAAGGTCTAGCGCATCTCTGGCTCCTAAGCTTGGCCCCTGGTGACCTTTGATGACCCCTCTCCTGCTCCAGCCCCTGCAAGAAACAAATGTTTCTTGTTCATATTTCCCCATCACCACCCTGGATCAACCCTTGCTCCAGGATTGTTTAATTGCCTCCCACCCGTGCTTCCTGCCTCCACCCTTCCCTTCACAGTCATCTTGCACATTCCAGAAGGTCATGTTTCAAAAACAGGGCTTGATCATAACAGA
Organism: Halichoerus grypus; assembly: GCF_964656455.1. Lineage (NCBI taxonomy): Eukaryota > Metazoa > Chordata > Mammalia > Carnivora > Phocidae > Halichoerus > Halichoerus grypus. The sequence continues at coordinate 6,324,257 of NC_135718.1, forward strand.
AGTCCTGCCACCTCTCCGCAGGCAAAGCCACATGGCTCCTATGGCCTCCAAGTCAGAGGCTCTCGCTCCCTCCCACGCGTGTGCCCGCAGCTGTTCGCGGGCCACCTATTCCTGTCCCGATGCCCCACTGATCATGCCAGTCCTGGCGCCAGGCCAGCAAAACCAGAACAAATGGGGAAAGCCCTCCCTGGGTGTGGAAAGCAGCCCGATGCCGTGCGCGGCCCGGGTAGCGAGTGCTGTGCCGTGCGCATGCACAAAGCCGCCGGAGGAACCACGGAAGGGACGCAGATGCCGGGCCATCCTGAAGGTCGGCTCAGCAGAACCCTGCAGCTCATGCATCGGCCCGGAAGGTCGTTCGAGCCCGGGCGCGGCGGCGGGAACGGTGGCAGGCCGTTGGGTGGGAACACCGAGGAACGGAACACGGCCGTGGCCTGCGAGCAGCCTGTGTCCCACAGGCCGGAGGGCTGGGCACCCCTGGTTACGCGAAAGGAGCCTGTGGATTTGTAGAGGCTCCGGGGTGGGGGAGGGGAAAGGCCGAGGAAAGAGGGGACAGCAAGAACAGAGGCCCCTGGGCCGGGAGTTTGAAGCGTGAGCTCGGAGGGTGTGGAACGGTGTGTGGTGAGGCCACAGTGCAGCCAAGGCCAAAGCCAAGGTGAAGGATGGAGGCGGAGAACAAAGCCCAAATCCTGTGCCCCCCCTTCCTTCCGCGGCCCCCACCGTCCATCCGCGCACACCCTCATGTGTGTGTGGTGTTTGCACATCCTGACCTTTCTCTTCCCAGCTTTTGCTCCTTCAAGGCCATTCACCTGGCCTCCATGCTCCCCACCCTCCAAATTCCTCCCATCCTCCGAAACTCCCCTCAGGGCCCACCGTTTCCCATGGGCGGTGGATGACCCTCCCTCGGTGGGCACCGGGCTGACCGCCCAGCCTGTGGGTAGCCTTTGCATTCGGAACTCAGCTGTGCCCTCCTCAGAGGAGTCCTTGGTGCCCGAGGAGAGAGGGCTGCCCGTCTGGCGTGGCCACGGACGAGGGAAGGGCTCGGGGGCCGGGTCCACCGGGGGCGTCCTGGCTGTGCCGCTGACCAGCTGGGTGACTGTGTGAGTGTCCGAGAGCCACCATAACAAGCCACCACAGGCTTGGGGGCTGAGAGCCACAGAAGTGTATTCTCTCACGGTTCTCAGGGCCAGGAGTCTGAAGTCAAGGAGTCCGCAGCGTTGGAGGGGGGGTACACCCCATGCCTCGCTCCTGACTCCTGGTGGCTACTGGCCACCGTTGGCCTGCCCTGGCTGGATTCAGAAGCCGGGCTCATGGGGCAGGACAGCCTATGGAGTGACTGATAATGGGGACATGGGTTTCGCCCCGTCCCTGGTTTCTGCTGCCACCTTCATGCCTCCCCACATGTCTCTGTCTTCTCCTTTTCTCTAAGGGCACGTGTCATTGAATCTAGGGCCCACCGTCAATTCAGGAGGAGCTCATCTTGAGATCCTTAACAAAACCCCATCTGCAAAGACCCTTTTTCCAAGGGTTCCATTCACAGGGACCAGGGTTGGGAGTCAGACATATCCTTTTGGGCAACACTATTCTACCCACCACAGCGACCTTGGGCTCTTAGCATTAGCTTCCTGTTCGTAAAAGGGGCTCATGATACCTGCTCTAAAAGGATCGCTGTAAATATCAGAGAAAATAGAGGATTCAGAAGCCGGGCTCATGGGGCCGGAGAGCCTATGGAGTGACTGATAATGGGGACATGGGTTTTTTTGGGGGGGGGGTGATGAAATTGTTCTAGAGTAAGTGGCAATGTTTGCACACCTCATTGAATGTACTAAAAATCATTGAATTGCCTGCTTAAAGAGTGAACTTAATGGTATGTTGAATCATTTCTCGATAAACTGTTCTTTGTAAAAAGGAGCCTGGCTCAGGGGAGTGGTGTCTTCATAAATCCTAGCTGCTATTATTATTATTGATGTGCCACTCACAACTACTATTAAAATCTTTTATAATAGTCTAACATTTTACCTCTTTTGTCATATGCCTCCCAAACCCCGATATGATTACATTTGAAACGGGAACCATGGGTGAGATGTCTTTGTGGGTTCTACCAGAGCCTGCCTAGGGCTTCACACGTAGTAGGGGACAATGCAAATTTGTCTTGATCATACATGAGTAGTTCCCATGGAAATTACTTGTTGAGAGTAAGCCCTCCAGTGCTTGCGTGTTCACTAATCGCCGTGATCACCATATCCAGCATAGGTGAGGTGGGATATTGCTTTTACCCATGGGCTCCCCCAGGAAAGAGCTGAAATTAAATTTCATGCCAACCGCATTTCTAACTTATGATTGGCAGCCTGATACTGAGACCAAAAGTCTTTTTTCCAAGAAAATTCAATTAGCAATTGAACATGGAGCTAGTCTGGATAATTCATATATTCTAATCATTACCTTATTACAGGTAGTCAAAATCCGTGCCACTCTCCTGCTTGCCTGGGAGTAGTAAGAAAAATCGTAATAAGAACAACAACATTAAGCTGTGTTATTGCCTGATGCACCGTTGCTTTGGAGATTAAAAACTGAATTTTGAGAAAAACAAAAACTTATCTCGAGGAAATACAGGCCTCCTGAGTTTTCACCTTGAAAGCTAACGAAGTCAATTTAAAATTTTAATAGATTCCTCTAAGTTTCTATTGAAGGGAAAACAACAAGATTTTAAAATTTAAAGTAAGGCTGCCTATTTTCTCTGGCTTTTTTTCTCCTCCATCATGCTCATCTTTGTCCAGGGCCCCAGCCCATTCTCAAAAGAGCCCTAGAGGGAGACAGGAGAGCGGAAGGGTTGAAAGGTACAGGGCTTGGGCACACAGGTCCCAGCGCTGCCTCCAGCTGCCCAAGCGTCTTTGATGGTGGGGGTAATCGCCAGAGCTACAACGATGTGCAGGTCCACTCGGTGATAAATGCAAGGAGCACAGCCCGGGCAGAGCACCATCAGGGGTGGCCCTCATCACGCCCAACCACCCCTCTCTCTTCTGCTTCCTCCTTTCACTACACTCAATTCACTGCCCGCCATGATGGCCGGTCCAGTATCCTCCAAAATCCTCCCAATCCTCTTACTCTCCCCCTAGAAAAGGTACCCGGGGTCTTCATTTTTCTGCCCCACTCTGGCAAGGGGAAAGAACCACAACCTCAAAGTCTGCTGGATTTAAATTCCATATTCCGAGATACTTTCAACTCCAAAGTTTACAACTAAATATCTTTAACATTCAACTTAAATTACACTCGCTTATCTAGCTTGGGGCCAGCAAGGGCTGTGAGAACATCAAAATTTTACATCTCAGAAACCCTGAATCCTTGAATTTTGTGTCCACTGTTGTTTCCAGCAATCTCTAGGGCTAAATGATTAATTATACCCACGACAGTCCAAAGCAATTATTTAATTAAGCTGTATTACAGGCTGCCAATTGTTTAGAGCAAAGGGAAAGCCTTCACCCCAGTTTCTCAACATCTGGCCTTTGGATGACTTAAAAGATAAAAGGAGATATGAGAACATTTTTATGACTAAGTAACAATTTCTAAAAATTTTCCATTAAGTAGAAAAACTTTTTCAGTGATTTGTTTCTCATGATTAGAACTTGGTGACATGTTTTACTGTGAGTGTCCAGCTTACTTAACTCTAACGCAAAATAGAAAATGTTGCAGTATCAAATGAAATGTTGGTATCATCTTTGTTTTAGGGCAGGAAAGTCAGTTTTTTAGCAAATCCGTATTTTCCCTTCAAGTGTGTTTGTCTTCCGCATTCCCTTGGCCTATCATTTTTAAGTACTCTTTCTTAATTTAGGCTATTTAAAATCAACTTTAATAAACAAAAATCCCATTACCCATTCCACACTTAGAAATCTAAGTTTTGTTTCATAAAGAACTTTTTAAGAAGAGAGATACAAGCCACCCCGACAGAATTGATGGCCAAAGTCATGTCCGTACAATCTACTGGAGACACACAAAGACATGAGTTGGGGCACAGCCATCCCAGGCATGATCTTTCTCTTTTCCTTAGTCTGTGACTTCATTACATAGGACTGGTGGAGTAAACCAGTTGAATAACAATGAATTGAGTAGTGAGTGTTTGTTCACCAGTTGTGTTCAAAATACATATTTGACTCATTCAAACCTCTTCCTTCCATACTATTTGAGTATTGAAATTTCATCATTCTTTTAAAATCTAAGAGTGACTAAATATTCACCTATAAATGGGCCATCAATAAGCATAGGATGGTGCTTGCTTCTGCAGCACATATGCTAAATTTGGAACGATAAGCATAGCATGAGTGAATGACTGAAATAAGCAATAATGAATGACAAAAGAACATTTCACAAGATCCCTCTTTTGGAAAAAGGCTCAGATTTTCTGAAGAAAACCAATGGAGCAACCAACTTTTTCAGCTATTTCTTAAGGATGAAGGCATACTCAAATTCTTGGGTTGAGGCAATATAAATTATGTGTTAGAACTACTGCCCTAAAACTGGAGCTCATGGACCTCATCCATAGTCCTGAATCTTCTGACGTTATCTGCAAAATACTGCAGATATACATACATGTGAATTTTTCAGAGGAGGGTATAAAAGCATTCATGTCTCAAAAAAGGTTAAGGTTCACTATGTTCAACATGTCTGTTTACAGTGCAATAAATCTCACACGAAAGTGTGATGCATTTCTCTAGTGGAGAGATTGTGGTTGCCTTGCTAAAGAATGGAAGTCACTAGAAGCTTCCATTATTGTGTGGGAAGTCTTAAAGCTGCCAGTTTCCTATTACTCAAATTGCCGTTTCTCCAAAGAAAATCCTTCTTTCAATATCAAGAAGAGCCTTTTAAATTAAAGTACTTTCCTGTCCCACACTGGAAAAGAGAAACAAAAACCATCATGTAGGCCAATGTTCCCTATCACTTGAAGGAAGCTGACACCCCTAGGTTAGCGCTGCTGATTTCTGGGAAGCAGAACTGGGCCTGTCCTGCACCAGAAGGTCAGACATGCATTGTGGTCCGTGGCCTGAGGCCACTGTCTGTCTCTGCAAGGTGGAATGTTTAGCAAATTTGTCTGTTTTTTAAAAGAATTTATACTTTTATTCCCAAATTTAAAGTTACTTCAAAGGTTTCTTTCTTTCTTATTGTCATTCCCAGAAGTGTGTTTATCATATTACTGCTCTATTTCGTATCAGGGAGTCATCAACGGCCAGTATGTGGGTAGATGTGTTATCAAAGCACAAGACCTTCCTGAAATTGTCAGGAATTTGGAATTTGGAGTAACATGTTAACAGAAGCCTAGTCCATGGACTTGCCCTTGTTAATACCAAAGAGGACAACTACCATTTAAGCACTGATTTATGGCCTCCTCAGGGCTAAAAGTTTTAACTGGATGACATAGCAGCCCTGAAAACTAGGTATTATGACCTCATTTTCCAGGTAAGGAAACCAAGGTTCAAAGAGGTCAAGGTCACACAGCTGGAACTTACACCAGACTGCCAGACTCTGAAGGCCACCTCTCCAGCCTCAGGGCTGGGATGTCTCCCAGTGGTCTTGGCTCCTATGAGGAGTGATCCACCTTTAACCAAGTTAGAGCAGGGGGCAGAGCTCAGCCTTCAAGAAGCCATTCTAATGCTTTGTGCATCTACATTGCTTCCTTTATTCACAGCTCCCATAAATAAGTATAAGTTTATACTCAACCTGATATCAGAATCCTTTCAAATATTTAGGAAACATAGTTGATCAGGCTGCATAATTTACAAGCAAGAATTTTCCTTTAAAGAAAAAGATTTCCCTTCTGAATCACATCTGCTAATCCAGATAGAATTACTTTCTAAGCAGATGAAACATCTCTCAACTCTTTTTCCCAGAAATATATCTTAGAGAAGTAAAAAAATTATAAATCAAAATTAAAAAAAAACATAGAGGCCAAACACAGTCTATTCTTTACCGTAAAATATTTGAGACAAAACATTTCCCAAACTTGTTTTCAAAACATTCGCAAGATGAATCCATGCAAACATATGGCTCAGAAATGTCCTTCCCAATTAAAACCTGAGAATATAAATAAATTGGCTTTTCTCCTTGTATTTCTTCTCTCGTTAAGAACAGAGCCTTGGCCATAAACAAGAAACTACCCTTAAGATTATATATTTTTTCTTATTTCTTTTTCAACAGGGGACTTATTACATTTGAAAATAACACCTATATCTTGGAACCAATGAAAAATGAAACGAACACATACAAGCTCTTCCCGGTGGAGAACCTGAAGCGCACCTGGGGATCCTGTGGATCACAGCACAGCACGTCTGCGCTCGCTGCAGAGAACAGGCTCCCGCCACCCTCCCAGACGTGGGCAAGAAGGGTAGGGGGGAGATCAAGGTCACGAGTCTGGGGAGTGGGGACTCTAGCTAGGGGTGCCCAGGGCTAGTGCATCTGGAGAAATTTTGCCGTCTGGTTGTTGTGTCTGGGGTTGGGAGTCCCCCGGTTTATCGAGTGGTTGCTACAATGTACGCAGAGCATCACCAAATACTGAAACCTCCATCATTGTTTGGCAAATGTCAGCCTCAGACTCATTAACCTACGCTGGGTAAAGTCTGGCTCAGAGGCCAGAAAATTACCATTCATTACATCGCCAGTGAGAAGCTACTGTGGGCCTAGACCCAGGGTTGCACCCCACCATTGCACCCATGATGATGAATAAGACGAGAATGGATCCTCACCTGCCTTTGGGCAGCTCTCCTTCCTCAGGAGGAGAAAGCCTTCTTCACTGGCAAGTCTGTTTTACAGTTAGGGTTTTTGTTCTGATTTGCATAGCATCCCCAGTCTTTGCCTGCGTGCCTGTGCGCGGTGAACAGAATGTTGGCCATGCAGTGTGGCTAAGGAGTGTTGCTTACCCCAGTCCATGCTGCCCATGCCTGTCCTTCCTTCCTTCCCAAGATGGTCCAAGCACTCCTGTGTTTTCTGGCCACCTGCTCCTGGCTCTGCTCATCAAAGGTCTCTCCTTCTGCTTCAGAAGTGGGAAGAGTCATTACCTGATGGAGTCTGGGCCACAGATCTCCCTCCCTGCTAAGCAGGCAGAAGCACAGGGACCCCAATACCCTCTGGTGCAATATCATGAAACCTCCACCCCAAATGGCTGCGTGACCCTTTTATGTGCGGTATTACGTGGACACCACAGGCCGCAGCAGAACACTCTTTTGTTTTTTTTAACGATTTTATTTATTTGAGAGAGAAAGTGAGTGAAAGAGAGAGCGCATGAGTGGGGGGAGGGGCAGAGGGAGCGAAAGCAGCAGGCTCCCCGCTGAGCAGGGAGCCCGAGGTGGGGCTCTGACCCCAGGACCCTGGGATCATGACCTGAGCCGAAGGCAGACACTTAACAACTGAGCCACCCAGATGCCCTGCAGCAGAACACTCTTAAAAAGGAGTAAGGGTAGCCACATTTGGCTGGGGGCCCTAACTTTCAGTGAGTACAACCAGATAGGAAATTCCCAACAATTTCCTGATTTTTATCTCTGGCTTTCCTGTTCCTCTGTTGACAAGAAATCAGGATTTCATAGATATGACGTCAGTTGTGCTAACATCGGGTGGTCCAGGGACGTGTTCCTCAAGATTCCACTTAAAAGACAGCACATTTTCTCTTTCCTGACTTGGAGTGTTCTGCTGCTTAACATTCAGCATTGCATATATATTATTCCTCTTTGTTCATTCCTCATCATTTTTATTCTGAGTTCAAACAGGAAACATGATCGTAAATGATTTCTTCTCATTTGTAAAATTTCCCTCTCACCTGTGAATTGTGTTCCCCTAACCTTCGTTTTCATTTCGTTCATTCTTCCTGATCTGGTGTTCTGCCCGTGTGACCCTATTGTCCTCTATTTCTTAATATGCTCACAAGATTTTCTATGGCAGGGGCTTGCCACCTCTTTGCCCTTTCTTCCCTATCACACAGAAGAGGAAGAACCCCCGTCTGGGACGGTGACCCACCTTGACACTGATACTCAGGAGTGTAGACCCAGGGAGCAGAGCTTGAAAAATCCGCCCCCCCCCCCCCCCCCCCGCCCACAGTGAACAGTAGCTCAGAAGAGTTTCCATCCTGCCTTTCACCCCCCTCCCACCCATTTTAGAGTGACAGATTGAAGAGTTGCAATCACAAAGACCCGCCTCTGTGGTCCCAGGGCATGTTTATTTTACTCTTCAAACACTCTCTTGCCTCCGATTCCAGACCTCTGAGAAGAAGTGATTAAGCTGTAGCTTTTCCAGTCATAAACAAGGAGAACATTTGCATTTTGTTTTCAAGGCGCTTTGCTTTGAGCACCTTGTTGAATACACGTTACCCATGTTGTGAGATTTATAACGTGACAGTTTAAATGACATCCGAATACGTTTGCCATTTCATGTAGAAGTACGGGCTCGGTCTCTACTTGCCAGCCATATTTTAGTTCTTTAAGCTTCTGGCTTTCTAGAACTGTGCTTGGCACAGTAATTTCCAGTCATTCTGACTGGTAGAGGAGAGCGCAAAACGTGAATAACAATGTTGTTTTGTTAATAATGCATATTGGGGTGCAAATGAACCTTTAAAAAAGGGAAGGCAACAGCTCTGCCCTCAACATTTTTCTCTAGAAATAGTTGTGATTGTTTTAGTGGAAGAGAAAATATGACATAAAGTACATCTACATAATGAAAACTATACGAAACGTAATTTTCGAGTACGGGGACGACTAGGGGATTGGAACTGGAGACCACGTGGTTTGGGGTAGCGTCTCCGGTGAACGTGAAAGAGACATGTTCACGTTATGTGCAGCTTACCTGCTCACTCCCACCGCCTGATTTTATACTCAAAAAAAAAAAAAAAATCAATGGAACTGCAGCTAGCTCCTCTTGTTTATGCAACACCGCGGCCATACCCGCTTCCGCGAGCATCTTCTGCCCCCACTAAATGTTAACTGGTGCGAAGACTGGTTTGCAGGCTGAGATTTTTCTGCAGATATTTGCGTTTCCCTTCACAGAGCAGCAGGAATAAATCAGCACTCGGGGTATGCACGGGCAATAATACAAGCTGGAGCTATTGTTTGCCATTTTTACAAGGCTCTACGTTAGATTTTAGTGAGAACCCAAGTCGCTCTGGAGGGGCGCCTGCAGTCACATGGCTTTGTAGTCCAATCCCACCTCTGCAGGTTCCCTGAGTCCGGCCTGCAGAGCCCCAGCCGCTCCACTGCCCTGCGTCTCGCCACGCTCCTTCCCTCTCCACCAAGGAGCCGGGCGAGAGCGCAGACTAGTTCTAACACTGGCCTGAGCCAGCTGTAGGCGAAGGCTTGGGAACTCTGCCACGGGAGAAAAATCACATAATGCATCCCAAAGGCAAATGTGAATTATGTTTGCGTCATCCCTCCTCTGGGGATCATCTGTGCTATCGCGCCCCTCCGTTAGTGCGGGTGATTATGAGTCAAACGTAAAAGGCAGTCCTTCCTGTAGGAAGCTGTGTTGGCTCAGGCTGCTGAGCCCGTCAGGGGGACGCCGTGTGTGTCCTCAAACGTAGCCGTTCTGAAATGGGCCGGTCTACGGCTTTTGATTTCTAGGCAGCCCCTCCTGTTTGGTAGAAGACACGTAATGGTGGTGCAGGGCCTGAGCGCTGAACATCGGGAACTGGCCACGGCCATGTGACCCCGCTAACTACAGCAGGCCTACCCAGCGCCTCTCTGACGTGATCATCTGCCGTCCACACCGCCCCAGAGACCGTATCAACCGCTCTCGCTGCCTTGGTTGCTCCTTCCTAGATCTTGCTGGTAGACAAGAGGCAGAGTGATGGCCTCTCTGGCCCTGAGCTCCGAGCCTCCAGAATCTCCAGGTGTGGATTCCTATGGAGACTTAAGTCCATTAAAACTCTGGATAAATAAATAGATCTCCCTGGTGCCATCGGCTTTGTGGGCTCGACTTCAGTATTTCGCATTTGTCCCTATTAACGTTCAGCCCGTCAGACGGAGCCCCTTCCTCCAGCGAACTGCTTGTGCTGCCCGAGCATCAGCCGGGCCCCGGGGGCTGCATCGCACACAGGGTGATCAGTGTGCTCACACCCCCGCACAAGCCAGTGTCAGGATGGTGGGGAAGACCTGGCAGAGTAGGGACCGGGGCTCAGCTCATAAATATTCATAAGGTGGCCTGAGAGTCCAGGCACCGAGCCTCTCGTGAGCAAACAACAACCCTTTTTTACTCAGGGGAAGATCAAACCAAACTTTGGATTTATTTAATTTGCTGATCTTGCCACCCACGGAAACGTGGGCCCTGGCTTCATTGTTATTGTTCTTTTGTTGATGGTTGCATCGCACCCAGCTGGAACCCGTTTGCCGATCTCCATGGTTCCTGTCCCAAACTGTCACCAGCAATCACCTGCACTCCTGGCTTCTGCTACTATCTTCCCATAATCCATTCTACCAGCAGCCAGAGTGCTATTTTTAAAACCTCCTGTGCAGGGGCTCCCTGGTGCTCTCAGGTCACTAGATGATCCTTCAGCCTCCTTGCCCCGTCCAAGGCTCATCCACACTCCTTCCTCCCGCTCTAGACCATGTAGCCATCCTGCCTGTTGCCACGACTCTCCACGTGCTCCCAGCCTCAGAACTTCTGCTGTGGCTATTCCATCTATCTGAACACTGTTCCCCGCACACATACCTACTTCTCATCCTCAGTTCGCAGCTGTCTTTGTCACACGCCCCCATCTTTATCCTCCTTGCAGAACACTGTTTATGTCTATTGTTTTGCCGCTTTTACAGGCTAAGATTTTTTTCGTTGATTCTTTATTGTCACCCTGTCTCCTAACCCCTCCTAGAATTCGAGCCTCATGAGCCTGGGACCTTGGGTTTCTTGTCCATCCCTCTATCCCCAGGACTCGACCTAGTGCCGAGTCACAGAGAGAGTGACAGTAGATATTTGTGGGGTGAGTAAGTGATAGACACATAGTCTGGCCCAGATGAGGGAGGAGGTATGATAAGCGTTTATTGAAACCTTCATCTTAACTTGCTTTTCTGACTTGAGTTGGGTTGGGTTAAGTCCCCCGTGCCAGAGTTCTTGTTGCAGCATGTCAGGGGATATTCTGTCTCTGGGAACTTGGCTGTGATGACTTCGAGAGGCCCAGGAACTGGTTCCCTCTTGAGCAAGACTCAGAGAACGCCTCGGTCTCCACCTTGGAACGGAGACTCTGTTGGGCCATTCTCAGAGGCTAATGTTCCTATCTGTTTGGGGAAGGGCTTTTGTTTATAACCCCAAAAATGAAAATTCAATCAAGCCACCAGTTTCAAATGTTGCTCTTCATATCAAAAATTTTAAATATGATTTTTTTTTTTTAACCGGACAGCCCAGATAGGTCGAAGTCATGTGGAGGTAATTTAAGCCTCTCTGTGTGCCGCTGATGGAAGAATGAATGTTCGCGGCCATGAGCCGGCCCCTCCCCCATGGCTTTTTATTATTATGTGGTTAGGCTTCTCTCTGAGCTTGCATTTCTCTGAATTCATGAGAAAATTTGGACTTCTCTGAAAACTGCAGAGACAGGAAAATTGTGTTCATGTGTTTGTTTTCATTATCTGGAATTGTGTATTTTCTAAATGATGATCCAAGGCCACTGGGAAAAATCCCCTGGTCATTTATTTCACCCTTCGTGGTCTGAAAGGTGTAAACGTCTAAACAACCAAGGCCCTTTCTGCGGGTTTTTCAAGGGAAGATTAATTAGGTTTTTTTCTGTCACAGAGCTGTATGCTCTTTAGTATGATTAGCTGAATCTGTTCGTGGTTAATCGGGAAGTTGTGGGGCGGGGGACAAAGAGAGACATCTGCTTCTTTCACACCTCGAGAAGGAAGAGGGGCAAGATCTTCACCCCTCCAAAGGTGGCTTGTTCTGGGGACACCGGTGGGTACCACTGGGGTTCATCTTTTTTCCCTTATGAGTACATAGTTATCACCAGGAAGCACACCTGGAGCATGTAGTCACCAACCTTGACTTTTTTTTTCTTGTAACGTTGTAAAAGTATGAGAAATTATACCTTTCCTGGTGCTTTATTTTTCCCTTCTCCATAAGGTTTCCAGATTTCTTGAGGGATCCCTAAATTCATGAATCAGCACAGCTGGGCGGCGAGCAGGAACACTGCTATGATACAAACATTTTTCTTGTAAAAATCTGTTTGGAAGATCCCGGACTGATGGGGATTTGTCTTATAAAAGATGTTTCCCTCAGGATTATGTGACTGGAAAGCTGATTCAAAGCATGCCTCGGTCATTTTTGCTTTTGTCTGAAAGCGTGGTTAGAGCGTGAGAGTTTTATACGGGGAGCAGTGTCGCTAACACAAAAACCAGCCCATCGGCTGCAAGGACCAAGCCCACCTCAGCCCCCGTTTCCTCCAACGGCGTTTTATTGCAGAAACAGAAGGCTTTGTTTTTTGTTTTTAATGTTTGCTTTTTGAGACCACCCTCCATGAATTGCTCTTTTTCTCCTAAAAATGCCTTTGGGATTCTCCCAGTAATTCATGGAAGAGTGCAAATGTTTTTTGAGGAAACTTGATTAAAATGTAACCCACTTCAGAGGCTGCCTTTATTTCAGAGTGAGTTCTGCATCTTCTCCGTCCCTACCCCTTGATGTACAGTTTCCTTATTCCTCTCAACTATTTCACTCCCCCCCTCCGTCCCCCTGCTCCGTGGCATTATAGTTCAGTCTTTTTATTTTTTCTTGACACTGTTTCTTTCTATTCTGTCTCTTTTGTTTCTTTCTGGTTTTACTCCTAGCACCTCCTCCTCGCCTGACTCTGTTCCGTTTATCAGCTTGGCTGTTCCCTGTTCTCCAGACCACTATTGTCCTTTGCTTCTAACTAGATTTTTCAGCCACAAGAAATAAGCCACCTGAAGAGGACTATTTACTGTTTCCCCAGAAGGATCATGCAGTCCCACCTCAAAATATATTCTCTTTCACTTTTCTCTTATCCCAACACTCGACCGTGAAGGGGAAAGCAACACAAATAAGACACTGAATTCCATCATCTTCTGTAGGGATCTTCCTCTGTGCTACATGCAGCCCAAAACGAACGGCCATCAGCCTGCTCCTGTTCCAGACAGTGCTTTGGTTTTGCTTGTGTATGTGCATGTTTCATTTAATAATGATCTTGACTCGTTCTGATCCCACGGTCGGTGATTCAGCAGGCAGGATTCCTTTTTAAGGATTTCCCGTATGGAAAGGGAAACCGGTCACCCGTGTGGAGAAGGTTTGACAGAGGTCATTGGGGTTGGAAGTGAACTTCTAGAGGGAACAGAGGTGGGGCTGCGGGTGGTGGTGGTGAGGATAGTTTCCCCTTAGGCAAAGTGCTTGGGTCCAGAGATACAGACAGTCTTCTGGAAGCCCTGGAGAGGTGTGAAAAGAAATTAAATCCATGTTTACTTTTGGCAGCATAAAAGAGAGACCCTCAAGATGACCAAGTACGTAGAGCTGGTTATCGTAGCAGACAACCGGGAGGTAAGAACTTTTTCAAACTTCTCGGTACAGTTGGTTAAAAAAAAAAAAATACGGAAAAGAAAATATTTAGCAAGTTATTACTTGCTCTGATTAACTTCATTTTCTATGAACCCTTAAAAGCATTGCAAACAACCTACTGAAAAAAGTGGTTTTCTGGTATTAGCATAAAATATTGCAAATGTATTTGATATTACAAAATAAAAAGCCAGGACTGCAGGAAAAGCAGAGCTATTCTGTAGCTAAGCTCTCCAAAAGGAATTATTTGGGGGAGATGGCAGATGGCTTTAGAATGTATTCTGACACATTTGGGGGAGAAGTTTCATGTAAAATTGCCCGATACGTCCCAACCCAAAATGAATTGGAGAATCCGGGCTGCGTGCGGAGACATAGCGGAAAGATCCTACCTTCTGAAATCTGCTTTGATGCTAGGTTAGTTTTCTCTTGAATTAGTTTCCAATTCCCTGTTTTTAGACGGTCTTCTCTGCATTCATTCCTTGCCTCCACTCCATGTTATGAATTAGGTGACTTTTTCTCGTGAACTCACCCGCCCGACACCTATGAATGAAACCAGCTTGACGGTTGCTCAGAGAACCGTTCCCATGCAGGAAGGTCAGATTAGAGAGGAGAAGGGGGGCTCATTAACGTTTCTCCCTTCTCTGCACTGTTTGACTTGGTGCCATGAGCTTCTATTACTTTTACTGTTTAATTTTTAGGAACATATATAAAGGAAATTTCTGAGGAAGTTAAAATCAAGTTGATGATATGAAAAATGGCTTTGGACTGCCTTCTCGTTGTCTGTTTTCTCTGCCAAAACATGTCACGGCCTCCATCATTTATGAGGCTGGAAAAATCACAGAAGTTACTGTCTTCTGAGCACTTGGCTTGAGCAAATTTCAGGGAGTTTCAGAAAGTCCCCAGACGGGGAAATTACTCGTCAGGATGGGAACTCGTTTCACTATAAACCATGGAGGGTCCCGGGTGGTTTGTGGAGCTCAAGACTTCACGTTTCCAGGAGCTGGGAAGATGAGATTTGATTGATATTCTTGCCATTATTAATGCTGACATTTAAAATTATTAAGTTTCAGAGGCAAGGAAAAGATCTGGAAAAAGTTAAGCAGCGATTAATAGAGATCGCTAATCACGTTGACAAGGTAAGTTCTTTTTCGGGTAATTAAATCACTCAAAGCATGTAAATGTTTAGAAACGAGGTGGAGGGAATGGAACACACCTCGTCTGACTTGGCAGGGAGACCAGGTTCTGGTGCTGGGCTGGAACGTGGACTTCCCCTTTCCTCCGAGCACAGAATTCCCGGTCTGGAGCAGCTCCGGGAGAGGCCAACCCACGCACGCTGTCTGGACTACGGTGGCCTTGGGCTACATCTCCCTCCAGGCTCTCTTCTGGCCAGAGTCCCAGTGTGAGGGCGTCTCAGGTTCCCCAGTTAGAGCCAGAACCCCAAGAGGATGCATCTGACCCTCTGGAGAATTCCCAAGGGTGCTTTTTCCCAGGTCTCCCTGGGTTGTGTCCACAGTCCCCCTGAGGGCAGGCTGTCATTTATAAGTGACACACAGGGGTCCACGGTCCTGAGACCCGGAAATTGGCTTTTGGTTCAATCAGCTGTTGGAAAATTGCTCACCAAGAATGAGGAGATTGGGAGCTCACCCTTGGCAAAGGTGATCCAGACCTGGAGGAAACCCCAGAAGTCTGGTCTAATCCCGGGAGTAGGAGCTCAGCGACACTCTTCACGCTACCTCTTCACAAGGAGAGGGTGAAGCTGTCGGAGCACCTGCCCACCCGTGCAGCATGCCTGCAGAACAGAGCTGTCAGGCTGTCTGGGGCTGAAGGCTCTCACGCTTGCCTGCGCGTCGGAGTCACCTGGAAGCTTTCAAAGGCATTGCTGCCCGGGTACCTTGGCAATCGGGGGGTTGTTAATAACTCGCACTGGTAATTAAAGAACCATATACCTCAGAAAAGACCTGACGGACTCCTTGGAGTTGGCCAGCCTGGCTGCTCTTGTGTTTCTGGCCAGGAGAGAGCTGAATTGCTGAGCACATATGTGGCCACCCCAAGCAGACCCTGAAGACCATGCTGGGGGTACCCAGGCTCCTCCAGATGCTCTGTGCATCCAAGTCTGCTAACTGATGATGAGCCCTGGGCTCTGGCAGGTGTTCAAAAGTTCAGCTTTGCCCCTCTCCAAGTGGGAGTGTCTCGGCCCCAAAACAATGACGGTTCCAGTGGCAACTTCCTCATTTGCAGAAATCTTGGCTCTCCTTGGCCATTCTAAATCAATAGCTGCTTGGCTGGCTGGGTTGGCCTGAAGGGAAGAGGGAGAAGGACATCCCAGACTGAAAGACCAGGAAGTCACTGAGTACAGAGGTGACATTCTGAAGCATCCAGGAAATTCCCCCTGTAAGTAAAACACGGAAAGCAGGCCTGCTGCTCATAGCTGGAGGCAAAGCCCGTGTCTAGGAACTAAGAGGCGCTCCCCAGGTCCTGATTCACCTGCAGGGTGGAGCAGCGGAGGTGTGTGATCACCCAAGCTTTGCCTCTTTAACCTTTCACCTCCCACCTGTCCCACTTCGTATCCATTAAGAAGTTAGCACCAGCGGCAGATTCGCTGGCGCAGACCCTGTGACCTACTTCTGGAAGGGCTCAGCTTCCGTGCATTTAATTTCTTCGGGTGTTTTCCTGCTTGTGGGAGTCTTCTGTCCTCCTCTCCTGAGCTGGTTGCCTGAAGGGTGCAAGTTCTCATGTCGGACCCCACCAGGTCTTCTCTTTGCTCCCACCCAGTTTTTTTTCAGATCCACTTCTTCCAGAAAGGCTTCCTTGAGCCCTCAGCACAGCACCCCGTGAACTTCCTGTCTGCACCCTTTCTTGGTAGTTCACTCTGTTGGAGTGAACTGTCACAATGGCTCAGTGTCCCCAGCCTTGAGCCTCTTGCTGACCTCTGAGCATTTGGGAGCCGAGGGCAAGGGCATCCTAATCCTCGTTCTCGGTGCCAGTGCGAAGCCTAGCATACAATAGGAGCCAAGCAAATGCCTGCTGCCACTGTGTTCATGGGCGAATCGATGCCACGGCTCTCGGGCTGCACCCCCCATGTTCTGGGCTGCGTGGACAGACCGGCAGCTGCCAGGCTCCCGTCCAGCTTCTCTCTGGGCCTGGGGTCCCAGCGGGTCCTCTTGGAAGGGAGTCTGAGCACTTGTACAGGAGGGACTGTGCTACTTAGTGGTTTAAGACCTGGGTGCTGGGGCCGGGCTGCCTACCTCCGCATCCCAGCCACGCCAGTCATGCCTCGGGCGGTTGCCTGATCCCTCCACAGCTCAGCGTCCCTGAGGACAAAATGGGGATATTGCTAGTTCTCGGCCTCATTGGGCTGGGGTGCAGACTAACAGAGCCGCAGCCTGGAAAGTCCTCGGCCCCGTGCCTCGGGCGCAGGAGAGGCTCAGCGAGGGTCCGCTGTGGTTATTGTTATCAGCCGTCCGCAGCCTGGGAAGAAGGCCCCCAGCGGGCGGGACAGGGATCGTGTCTGATGACTCAGCCGGAGTAGGGGCCTGACCGGTGTTCAGTGGCCCCAGCTGGGAGCGGAAGGAGCGTGCGTCACATACCGACGTGTGAGGTCTGTTGTAAGGATGTGACCCGGGCGAGCTCATA
The DNA here is from genome assembly GCF_964656455.1 of Halichoerus grypus. Lineage (NCBI taxonomy): Eukaryota > Metazoa > Chordata > Mammalia > Carnivora > Phocidae > Halichoerus > Halichoerus grypus. The sequence goes on from NC_135718.1 coordinate 6,341,396, forward strand.
GACAGAAATCATGACCCATCATCTCATGAAAAGCTCCTTGGTGGGCAAGCACCAAAGCCAGCTCTGAGGGACCGTGCTGTACGGACCTTAGTTACCCCTTCCAGAGAACCCTTGTCGGAGGCAAACTCAGGGTCCCCTTCACAGATGACAACGTGAAGCCCACATGGGGCATCTGGCTCTGAGGTTATGGCTTGGTGAGCTGGTGTGGACATCGGCACTGGAGCGCCAGCGTTTCTGCCTCCTGATCACCGTTACCTCTGTGCCTAATGCAGTGGGAAGTGTGGTCTCCCGGTCAAAGGGCAGCGGCCAGACATGGGCAGTCAGGGTTCCAGAAGAATCCAGGAACCTCATTCTGCCCGGGAAGCCTGGCCTGGGAGCTTGCAAGTCCATACGACAGACCGAGCAATTCTTGATTAAAAACAAGCCGTTGGGCAGCATTTAGGTCAGAGAATTGTCTCATTAACTTATTTTTTTTTTAAGATTTTATTTATTTATTCATGAGAGACAGAGAGAGAGAGAGGCAGAGGGAGAAGCAGGCTCCCAAGGAGCAGGGAGCCCGATGCGGGACTCGATCCCAGGACGCTGGGATCATGACCTGAGCCAAAGGCAGACGCTTAACCATCTGAGCCACCCAGGCGCCCTGTCTCATTAACTTATTAATGTAATGCCTGTAATTGTTATCTGCTTGAAGCCCAGTGGGACCGCTGCAGCCAGCTTACGTTCTGGGATATAGTGTGCATTCCAGTCATACTCATGGGCTAACCTAATGCTCACCAGATACTGAGGGGAGATCAGTGGGGAAAGCGATGAGCCTGCCTCCTGTGGGTCAGGACGGGGGTCAGATGCTGAGACTTGGGGAGTGTGTTGCCCGCTAGCTCACCACATTGGAATGGCGCTTAACCATCCAATGAGGAGCCTCTGTGACTTTTATTACTTATTGGCCCAGATGCGTGTAGCATAAAAATGGGACCTGCTCACATCTGGAGCTTGACTTTGGCTGCCCCCATCAGCCACATCTTTCTCCTTGGCTACCTGGAGTATCAGAAAATGAGGACTTTCCCACTGCCCATTGTGTACCGCCTCACCCATCATGGGCACTGGAAGATTTTACAGCCAGCCAGGTGATCCCATGTCCTCACCCCCTGGGCCCTGAGCACAGAGCCACCTCCTTGTCATAATGCACATGGTGGGCAGCAGGGTAGTTGGAGGCAACGGGTAGTTCCTCCCTCTGCCCTGACCAGTCATCTTGTCCCGGACTAGACCCTCCCTTCGCCATTAGAAGAGCTGCTCTTCCTACCTCTGCCCCAGGATGATCTGCTTGTGGAGAAAGGGTTGTAGGTTGAAGCCAGGAGTATATAAAGATAGGAGACAGAATGGCAGTGAGATGATGCTTTGGTGGTATACCTGAAGCTTGATTTCACAAGCCTAAAGAAGAGGAGCTTCCTTTAGAAGATCCTTCCCATGATGCCGCTGGTGAGCTAACTTCTGGCTGTGAGGAAAATGCTTATTAAAGTTCCAGAAGAAGGGTTCTGCGTATGCCTTTATTATTCTGAAAGATATTGATTTGTGCATTTAATTAAATCCTTCTAGGTTGATTATGAGGGACGGAACGTGATAGCGTCAGCCAAGTCTGAGTCTTTGCTGAAAAATTAATACAAATTCATTTTCAGTAACTCATAGGTAGAACATTTTGCTTTAAAGGAACAAATTATTGTCCTTGGCAGAGTGTCTGAAAGATCCTAATTCCCTCATTGTTTTTCCTGCAGTAGTTATTAACTGGCAGTCTTTGGGTATAATGTAACTACTTTAGAGATAGTACACATCTATATGCACATTTTAAATCACCAGTGAACCATGTGAAATGTGTGCTTCCCTACAAATAAGGGCAGACATCAAAAAGCCTATTAACTTCGGCATCTAACCATTCAACAACAATGGAAACCCAGTTAACACATCACTTTGCACCAGACACTGCAAATATTTCTTAAATTCTAATGCCACAGGAACAAGGGAGCACAGAGATATTTTTCTCACCTGTGTCAGTGAAGTCCAAAACATGCAAATATGTTCTACTCTGCATTTTAAGCTCTCATGAATGTGATCCCCAGAGGGTGCCTGTCTTCGTCAGTTTTACAGACCACTGAACATTCGCATAGTGCTGGTGGGCGTGGAGGTGTGGAATGACATCGACAAATGCTCTATAAGTCAGGACCCGTTCACAAGCCTCCATGAATTTCTGGACTGGAGAAAGATGAAGCTTCTACCTCGCAAATCGCATGACAATGCCCAGCTTATCAGGTATGGGGGTTCATTGTCTCTCCTTTGCTTAAAGAAAGAGCGACCTCAGCAGCCCCCTCTACTCTTAGCTTCACCTGGCAGTCCCCAAAGCTGCACACCTCTCTGCAGACCACACTGACTTGTACAGGGGTGTTTCCCAGCCCACATCAGTGGGGAACACGCCATCCTGACCAAACTGGGGGTCTATTGGGAAAGTCTCCCTTTGAACCCCCGAGGAAACCTATTCCTCTAAGAGATGTCTTATTTTCTTTTTCCATCACCTGAACGTTTTCCTCTGTGCAAATTTTTCTAGTCTTTGTCTTGATACAAAATTGTCCTGAGTAGGCTATTGAAAAAAAAAGCTCATTTTCTTTCACTATTAGTGAAAAATGTTTATGCAAGATGTGAAGATGATGCATTAGGATGATTATTGCCAGATGCCTGGAGAAAGGAAATGTTCATCCCTCCTCCTGTTTCGCTGGGACTCTGGTTTTCTAGATCAGAGGACCCTAGCAGTCTGCATTCTTTCAATCAGTGTGTATTGAGCACCAGTCAGGAAGCAAGTATGTTTTAGGTGCTTTGAATATAACGATGGCCAGCACTCTAAACCTCCCCGCTCTCGGGAGTCCCCGGTCCTCCGGGAGAAGGCAATAATCGCACTGTGTCGTGAAGATAATAAAATGAGGGAAAGCACAGCTATAACATAATATACTGGGAAGATACTCAAACACCTTTATATTTAAAAGAAAAAAATTCTTATCATAATCTAAATTGGTAAGGAGTAGATTTTTCCCAAGTGACAAACTTTTTATTAAGACCCTTAAACAGTTTATGCTATTATTCTTATGTTCTCATGTAGCTCATTTCACTGAATTGAAAGATTCGGGGTCAGAGACTTTTTTCTTTGGAAAATTATATCTAGTTTCTTAAAAATTCATAGAAAGGTGGGGCACGCCTTGGTGGCTCAGTCATCTGCTGTTGGCTCAGGCCATGATCTCAGGGTCCTAGGATGGAGCCCCGCTCCCTGCTCAGCAGAGAGTCTGCTTCTCTGTCCCCCTCTGCCCCTCCCCCTGTTTGTGTATGTGCTCTCTCTATCAAATAAATAAATAAAATCTTTTAAAAAATTATAGAAAGTTAAAAACCATTCTAACCCCATCCTCACTTTAGAAAATGTCTACATTTAAACTAAGACTGTTGGCATTCCCTGATAATTTACTTTAGCCATTTTCACAGGGTTGTTTGGTTTTTTTTCCCACCTTGGATATTTGGGGTTGCCTCATATTTTATGCATTGATTAATCCTGAACTACTTAAAGTACACTTTAGATATTTTGAGTCAGAGTATTTTGTTTTATTTTTTTTTCCCAAATGGAGTCTGTCCAACTTGAACATCTGGAAATAAATTAGCCTCTTATATAACTTTATATATGTATATAATTATATCTGTTAAAATGGTCTATATAGATGTAAATATAAAATCTGTAACCCCAACTACTGTACATATGAGTATGACAGGATGGGATGGATGAATGGATATATATATATACATATGTAGACAGATAAGGTTTTATATATACTTACTCCCTTTTGTTAAGTTGAACACTGTCAAAATAACTAACTTTTCAAACAGCATATATATAATCTAGGTATGTACATGGCCAAGATAACATGAGTAAATCATTTAAAGGAGATTCCCTTAAAGGAGATTCAACAAATACGAACAATGTTTAATTTTTAATGCATGAGGGTCCAATTTACAGCACTTGCTTTAAACAGGGCTTCACATCATTAGACTCATTGATCAGGTTAAGAATCCACATAGGGGAGAGCCTGCCCCTAAGCCACAACATCCCCTACTGGAACCTTCCTCTCGGGGTGCAGAGGCTTCCTCCTGGGTGGGTGCTTATCCTGCACTGGTTCCAGAGGGTCAGTCATTTTTCTGCCGGTTTCATTTTTGCCAGCTACGTTAGCAAGACACTTGAAAGAGTTTGGGTTTCTGGCCTAATTGTAAATTTACACAGGAAAACAAAATTCAGCTACAATAGAAAGTCTAGTAAACCACCACGCGCATTTCATTTGGTTACCAGTGATTCTCTGTGACTCTTCCCAGCACTTCCATCAGCAGATGTTTCAAAGGAGCAGCACCCTCCAATCCGTAGGAAATAGGCAGGATACAACTCATAAGTACAAAGGTCATGACTGGTCATGGTCTGAGTCTTGCAAACAAAAATCTGAAAGGATTATGGGACCACGATGCAAAATACATTTGAGAGGAACTAAGGACACAAATCACCTGTAAACACACCCCACGTGGCTCTCTTCATTTTTGCATGGACCCTTGCTCTTCTTGTTGGAATGCAAGAATGGCCAAAAGAATTTCAAATGTTAGGAAATGTCCTCATTCTATATTAACTTAAGAAAGTTGTTTTTTTTTTAATTTCCCAGTGGGGTTTATTTCCAAGGGACCACCATTGGCATGGCACCAATCATGAGCATGTGCACCGCAGAGCAGTCAGGAGGGATCGTCATGGTAAGTCAAGGGCACCAAGTTGCTGATAGCAATGTTCCACCCATTTCCCTGCATTTCTCCAGACAGCTCTACTTTTATCGGACTTTGTAAAATTAGGCCATTTTCTTTCATGCTTCTTATATGTAATTCTACCTTTCTCTAGCTCTATTTATGGTCTTCTATATCCCATAATATATTAGGGACTGTTTATAAAAAAAACCACATCAAGTCGTACACAGGTAAGGTGAGCGTGTAAAAATAACTCAGTGGAAGCCTGTCTGCCCCTTTTATGGAGAAAAAGTTTCAACTGGGATTTTGATCAAAGCATTCCAATCCAGGATCCACCCCCCCAGCATTGAGATGAACCAGGGCACTGGGGTTGCCCCTCATCAGTCAGTTTCTTAGATGGACTGTGGTCTCACCAAACATTACTACCAGAATGATTTTCTGATGGTTCTGTCTCCAGGCCCAACAGCCAAAAATCTTAGGTTTTTGACTATTTACCACTGCAGATGCTTGATCTACCTCCTAGCTGGTGTCCAGTTTGTCTTCATAATAACGTTAATCTTGGAAGGCAGATACCTAGGTTTATTGCTTCATAAGGATAATTCTGTCATTTGGGGGCTCTACATGTTTATAAAGGGAACAAAAGTGGAAGAATATTTGGGACTTGTTTCTTATGAAGTTAAGAGGGAAATAGCTTTGATACACTGCCCAACAGGGGACTCCTGCTCCATTCCATCAGTTAATTAAAGAAAAGGTTTCACCTCATGCTGGCACCGTCCCTGCTCTGAAAATGCAGTGTCCCCTTTGCACCAGCCCTCAGACAAGGAGTATTCTCAGAGACTACTCTGACATCTCCATTAAACAAACAGAACGTTGCCCTTCTAGGAAACCATGATTTCCTCCACATTTTTTTTCAAACAGAACATTTCTGAATACCCCATTGTATTAAGGAGCAAAAGGAGTAACGTTCTGCTGACTATTATTTTCCTTCCACATAGTGCCCGACCTAATCTTCTTAGTGAATATACACAACAAATGTTTTCCTCTTCTCTGATAAGTGTTGGTAATTCATATAAACATGCACTAAACATACAAGCTGAAGTAGCCATGTGGGAGGATAGCACCCACTCTGGATTTCTGGCTTGAACGAGCTACCCTCTGGTTTTCTTTGGACCTATGAGCCCTGTATGTGATCCCCACTATGAAAGTCATTGGAAAGATTGGTTTTTGTTGGTGCCAGGTTAATTTCAAGTCAGATCCCAACTGTGTTTTTACAGAGCAGCCTGTAAAATTTGAAGAGGGAATAATTTTCTGTTTCATGGTTCCATGGTCAGTTGCTATGGACTTTGCCACTTAAAATAGGTGTAAATATTTTTTAGAGCCGAAACTAAATTCCTTATAACTGTGGCAGGTTCTTCTGTTTGGAGTGTTTAAACATTTTTATAACCATTCTGATCATAGTAAGTGGCTTTCTTCGGCTTGTGTCCCTCATTCCGTTTCCATACAAGCACTTGATCAAGATTCCTTCTTTAAAAGTATACAGAAAAGCCTATTTTTTTTAAATGGATGAAGACAAATGTGGGAAAACAAGCAAATATGTGTACTGCAGTGGTAATCAAGTCAAGACCAAAGTCAATCAACAGGAAATATGTTTGACCAACTTGGCAGCAGTTAGGCACATCCTTTGTTTACTCCACATAAGAGGGAAGCATCAAGTAGGACAGAAGTCTACAGCCCCTTTAATTCTATAAAATTCATGAGATAAATGAGATCCATCTCTTGACCAGACCTAAAACTTCTAGATGAACTTTCTCCTATTATGTCTCTAAAATTAAATTCACGGTTGTTCCATGTGACCATGCCCCCATTCAAGGACTCACAAGTCTAGGAGGAAGGAAATCGTGTAGCAAGGAAGCAGGAATCCAATCAAATTGAAAAGATGAGTTCCTCTACTGGTTCTCTGTTTTTTTATGATGGAGCAAATCTTTGCTTTAGCAACTTAAAGCCATGCCCTTGTATCTAACTGGACTAGAACAGCCTTGGTTTGGGGATTATGCCATAAATAAAGAAATAGGGTTTTTTTTTTTTCTTATTACAAATGTAAACTGTTGATCAGGGTCTCTTGCGAGATAGTCTGTTCATAATCACTTATCCGTGAAGAATGTAAAACAACTTGGCAATTAAAAACAAACCCAAGATATTCAGTGATACAAAAGAATCAAATAAAGAATAATTTTTAAAGGACGAAGTCCTTGAATTTTGTGCCAAAATATGCTAAATTCAGCCCTCCACATTCTTAGGTTGGCTACATTCTCTTTGCCAACCTGTGTTATTCTTGAGAATTGATTTCCTGAAACAAATTTGTGAAGCTTCCTACAACAGGAAACTGTAAAATCTAAGCAAAGTAATTTATTAGGAATTTCATCTATTCTAAGAATACCTTGGTCCCTTGATGTGCTGTTCCCTTCTGAGACTCAGGGCTAGGGAGAGAGGCAGCTACAGCTATAACGAGCAACAGCCTATATAATCTTTCATGCTCATGCCTTTAGAAGAGGCCCCACAAAGATTATCTGAGTCAGGAATGATGCTTTCTCCAAAACCCAGTGTCACTGTTTCCTGGAAGTTTCTTGGAAAACCTCTTATCTCTTTCCTGGGTAGCGCAAAGCAGTATTTGAATAAAGTACCTTCATTGCTCTGTGGTGGGCAGGCCTTTTCAGAAACGCCACCAATGGTCACAACTCTATGGTCAACTAATCTTTGACAAAGCAGGAAAGAATATCCAGTGGAAAAAAAGACAGTCTCTTCAACAAATGGTGTTGGGAAAACTGGACAGCAATATGCAGAAGAATGAAACTGGACCCTTTCTTACACCATACACAGAAATGAATTCAAAATGGATGAAAAACCTAAATGTGAGATAGGAAACCATCAAAATCCTAGAGAACACAGACAGCAACCACTGTGACCTTGGCCATAGCAATGTCTTACTTGACACATCTCCAGGGGCAAGGGAAACAAAAGCAAAAATGAACTATTGGGACTTCATCAAGATGAAAAGCTTCGGCACAGTGAAGGAAACTATCAACAAAACTAAAAGGCAACCTAGATATTTGCAAATGACATATCGGATAAAGGGCTAGTATCCAAAATCTGTTAAGAACTTATCAAACTCAACACCCCAAAAATAAATAATCCAGTTAAGAAATGGGCAGAAGACATGAACAGACATTTTTCCAAAGAAGACATACAGATGGCCAACAGACACATGAAAAAAAATGCTCAGCATCACTCATCATCAGGAAAATACAAATCAAAACCACAATGAGATACCACCTCACACTGGTCAGAATGGCTAAAATGAACAACACCGGAAACAACAGATGTTGGTAAGGATGTGGAGAAAGGGGAACCCTCTTATACTGTTGGTGGGAATGCAAACTGGTGCAGCCACTCTGGGAAACGGTATGGAGGTTCCTCAAGAAGTTGAAAGGAGAGCTACCCTACAACCTAGCAATTCACTACTAGGTATTTATCCAAAGGATACAAAAATAGTGATTCGAAGGGGCACGTGCACCCCAATGTTTATAGCAGCACTATCAACAATAGCCAAATTATGGAAAGAGCCCAAATGTCCATCAACTGATGAACAGAAAAAGGAGTGATAGGAGTACTACTCAGCCATCAAAAAGAATGAAATCTTGCCATTTGCAATAACATGGATGGAACTAGAGGGTATTATGCTAAGTGAAATAAATCAGTCAGAGGAAGACAAATACCATATGATTTCACTTATATGTGGAACTTGGGAAACAAAACAGATGAACAAAGGAGAAAAGAAAGAAAAATAAAATAAGGTCAAAAGAGACTCTTAACTATAGAGAACAAACTGAGGATTGCTGGAGGGGAGGTGGGTGGGGAGAAGGGCTAAATGGGTGATGGGCATTAAGTAGGGCACTTGATGTAATGAGCACTGGGTGTTATATGTAAGTGATGAATCACTAAATTCTACTCCTGAAACAAACAAAAAAAATGGGCATAATTTCTGCAAATCCCATTTAATAATTAACTAATTTTAGTTTGTTAAAATTAAGTAACAATACTTTAATAATTAGTATTTAATAATTTAGTAATACTATTTTAAGTAACAATAATCTCTAGTATCTATTCATCTAAACCATCCATGCACTTCATTAAATTAGGCGTGGCCACGCAATGCTCGCTGAATGGAGAGACCATCTTCCAAAACCCATCAAAGAGTTGAGCAAACCCCCAGCACCAACAGTCAGAGAATCAGGGTACTTCTACCCATCTCCAAAATCTACTTGACAAAACAAGGAGCCAGCAAGAGTGAGCCATAACTGGATTACAATCCTAATTCACTGAGTCTTCAAACAGATTACTCAATGTGGCGAGCTTTTGTGAATTATTGTGAATTTTCCAAGTATCCTTCTCTCTAAGTAGACAGGAAGGGCATGTTCAGTAGCCCCGACTCAGGTCTTATTTAGAATGTCACAAAGTATGCTTTCCCCTCCCAACTTTTCATCAGCCTCATCTCCTTCGAGGATAAAATGGTACTTTTTTTTGAGCCACCCAGGAGCCCCAAGAAAGATGTTTTGTAAGCGACTGCAGGTAAGAGAATAGATATGATTGCCTTGAGCATTTCATGTAAAGACATAAAGAGTCCTACCTGTGTTCATGATGAATGCATTCCTCTGCAGAAGGGACCCTGAGCTGGTTTCATAAAATAGGTCACATCTCTTATTTACGTTTGAACTAAATAATGGGACTCTGTGTTTGTTCCTTATAGGGGTTGGATTTGGTCAGATGTTAAAAGACCAGTGGTGGGGGAGAGAGTTGGATGGGGCGGAGGAAAAGGCCAAGGAGAGGTGAACTATACATTGCGCTCTTGTGTTTGCTTTGAGGACCATTCCGACAGCCCCCTGGGCGCCGCCGTGACCCTGGCCCATGAGCTGGGCCACAACTTCGGGATGAACCACGACACACTGGAGCGAGGCTGTGGCTGCAGTGTGGCCGCTGACAAAGGAGGCTGCATCATGAACCCCTCCACCGGGCAAGTACCCACGGTCCATCCGCTTTCAGAGTTGCCACAGGGTGAATTGCATGTTGGGAAACTGCTAAGCAAAAATCTCCCTGGTTTTCTGGCCAGACCACCCATGGAAACTTCCAGAAGGAAATCCCTTTCTAAGTAGACAGCCTACAGCTCCACTGCCCCCGCGAGCCAAGGGCCGAGAAAACTCACGGGGCAAAGGGGGCAGGGTTAGATGGGTCACATGGCCTTCAGAGGGTGTGGGTTGGGGAGTGCTTCTTCCCTCGGGCTTGGCCCCAAGGCCACAGCCGGCAGTATCTGAAGTGCATCAGTAGGGGGACGGGGGGCCTGCGGCATTCCCACCTCTGAGGCATCACCTTACAGGATCTGAGAGGTTTAAATGAAGTGACTTCTCTGTGTCAGTAAATCACACTGTTCCTCCCTTTGGAATGCCTTTCTGAAACTCGAGACTTGGTTCGCCCAGGGGAAAAGGAAGACAGTTTCATTAAGGGAGCATTCAAATGAGGTGGAAAGAGATGCCACGTGGAGTGATTGAGTACAGATTCTGATGACATCCCGATGCCTTCACGGGCCTGGCCCAAACCAGAGTGCTGTGCTAATGTGGGGAGATTTTCATTAGGAAAGGAGAACGCGCACTTGTTATGATCTTCTTTTTTTTATACCTGAGTGAGACCTTCCCAACACTTCTCTTCAAGGCACTTCCCAGGTGAGGCCTGCTCTCTGGGTTTGCTGGAAGGAAATGCTGGAGCAGGAAGCAAGTACTGGCTGGCAGCCCAAAGACTGGCCTCTGGGAAGACCTGCTGGCAAGGGGCCAGTCCTGGTGTGAGGAGGGGACACCTGCTAGAGGTGTAAAGGGATGGATTGTTACAGAATGTGGTTATGTTTCTGCAAGCAATAGCTCTGGGGGGCTCCTCTCAAATGGCTCCTTGGGCATCACATTGCCCCTGAAACAAAGACTGGACAGAAGGGCACGGCTCACACCCTGGACGTTGTCATGCCTGAGCCTGTTCTTGAGGCACCTCACTGTTACCTTATTAGCAAGTGACTGCTTGAATTCATCGCCACCATTAGCACAGAGTCTCCGGAGAGCATCTTTTTTTGCTCCTGGTTCTGTCTAAAGCAAGATTCAAGGGAGTTACCAAGACCCAGTCGAGGGATTTGCTCTGAGTCTGAGATAACTGAAGCCAGGAACCGGAGCCTGAAGTGAGAGTATCTTAGGCCAACACCAACAGGAAGTGAAATATTATAAAACCCTAGATACTGACCAGGGAGCTCCCCAAAGGGAGGCTACTCTGAGAAAGTGGGTGCTCCTTGTCATTTAAACTGTTCAGGCAGAGGCAAGGTAATTATTTAGGGGGCATTTGGGGCAAAGAATTCCTTCTTAGGGTGTGAGGTTGGGCCAGGGGCCTGTAGGGGTCTTCTTTTTCCAGTATCCTACCAGGCCAGACAGAGCCCCGCGACACCGGCCAGCATGCCGTGTGAATCTCAATGAGGTTGGTAGGAAGTTAACATACAGCTGAGTGGTGCTCATGCTTTCTCATTCTTGATGAACTCAAAGTGGCCACAGAAAATTCACTGTTTGCTAAATTTCCCTGCTTATCAAATAGACACAAACACATCAGCTTACATGCCTCTGGAAGTGGTTCCCAATGACTACTATCATGAATGTTTTAGAACTCTTGATAAAATTGGCAAATGAAAGAGAAGACAATCTAGATTGGGAACACTAGAGTAGGATTGAAAAGCCCTGGGAGCCCCTATTCTGATACCAATTGTTTTGGGTAATACAGGCAAAGGAGTAACCCCTCTGGTCTTAACCAATCTTCATCAAGAAAATGAGTGAGTTTGTCTTTTTCCTTCCTTCCTTCCATCCATCTATCCATCCATTGATTCATATTCATGCTGTCTATCCATCCATCTATCCATCCATTTATTCACTGTTCATTCCATCCATCTTTTCATCAGATCATCTATACATCCACCTTCCACTTACTTGTTCACATAGTCAACACATTTTTTTACCCCCTGTGCTTATTGTCATGGGGAATGCACAGATGAGGAAGACCCTACAGCTCTAAGAATGATGTGATTCTGGAGGCACAGTAGCAAGACCTACCTTCTGACACTCCCCATAATTTTGTATAAAGGCCTTCAAATTGGAAAGTCGTCATGGCAGTGTTTAAGGATATGAGCCAAATTACCCTGGAGATATTTGAAAATCATAGGTAGAAGCGGTATTGTTAAGAGCTCAGCAAATCATTTCAAAGGCGTTTTTTTTTTCCTTACCAGGAGTTTGCTAATAGCCTTTACTTGATTTATACCTTATTAGCAATTTCTAAGTTTTCTCTTTTGCTGAGCTTGTGCTTTTGCATAAATCTTTTCTATTTGGTTCTCATTTATGATCCCACATTCCTGAACAGAGAGTGGTGTTTTTCATTTTCTCAGATGGAAAGGAACTTCCCAAGCAAGTGGGTGAATTAATCACAAAAGCCCACAGTGAGGGGGAGGTCAGGCTGCCCAGGCAACCCTCAGCTATCCATCACCCATTGTAGAACTTCTAGGCTGCTTTTAATCTGCAGTATTATCCCAACGTGGTCTCTCTCTTACCTCATAGGGTCCCCTCGAGAGCGGCAGAGTGGATTAAATGAGATCACATGTCTTTGTAAATTGTAAATCACTCCACACATACATGGCAGCACGATTATTGCTATTATTTAGCTCGCAGGGACTAAATCGCTGAGGGCGTCTTCCAGAATCCCTGCTCGTAGTTGCTGGAAAGCACCTCCAGCACCTCGAAATAGTCACTGAGCCCCGCGTCCACAGTCCGTGTGAAGGGCTCGTTGTAGGCTGGCCCTCGGCCAAACACCAGCCTTCCCTCTGACTTCCTCTGCACTACTGATTTCAGGCACGAGCAGCAAACGTTCAAAATGTTATTCAACTCTTAGCCTCGAAGGGGGCTCAAAAAGAGGTGAATCGTGATTGCTTTCATGATCTTCAGGTCTCCCCGAATCAAAAAGGACCAAGCATTGCCGATGGTTGAAAGGGGGTAAGCGCAGCCCTTAATATGCCCTGTGTATTCTTTATCAAGACATTCCAGGATTCTAACTCTGAAATATTCACCACCTGCCTGTCGTTGACAAATGGGACTCAAAGCCCCGGGAGAACCGCGCTAGCGTGCACTCCTGCTTAAACGCAGTGTCGTGACGTCCGCGGGAGCTTGCAGGGGTGGTCGGAGGGGGGTTCCTTACAGGTTGGACCGTTAATTACCGCAAGGCCTGGAGTGTGTGCGAGCATGTGTTTTCTGTCTTCGCTTAGTTCACATGAAGACCCGCCTTGGAAATCACTCTTTGGCAAAAGCAGTATCTGGGAATTCGTGTGGGAGTTGACTCAGTGGAGTCCACCCGTTAATTAGCTGCTTGGAGCATTTGGGCTGAAAGGGTTGAGGACGAAGCATGCAGCATTTATAGGAGTAAGAAAAATGTGAATAGTTTGAACACATTTGGAAAAGGATATTTAGCATAATTGTAAATGTCACTTCCCAGAGTGGACCCCCCAAAAAAGCAGTATTGGCATTCACAAAGTACTCTCAGGGCTTCGTTTATTTTTTGCAGGAAGTTTTCTGTTAGCAAGAGTTGGAGGAAGGGAGCCTGTCGTGGGAGGAACGCAGCTGAGTCTGGGACGCACACTAACCCGGCTGCTGCGAGGTCTCACGTGCCCTCGTACATGTCGGGGTGACAGCCAGGAACAGGACACTCTTCTTGCCTCGTGGAACTTGCACTCTCTGGGGGAAGACAGACTTCAAAAACAATACATTGAAAATCGCAGGTTAAAGAGCAGTGCTTTGAAGGACACAAAGGAAGAGGTTGGAAAGGAAACATATGGGCGAGGGGCCCCACTTTAATTAGGGGCTTGGGGAGGAGCCCTCTGGGAGGTGACCTTTAAGTAAAGACCAAAGTGCTGACCGGAGGCCAGGGGCTTGTCGGGGGCTGGGTCATGATGGGGGTGGGGCCTGGAGGGCACAGGTTGCTGGTGCTGCTGGAGACAAAGGGGGTTGGGAGGAGCCAAGGCCAGCAAAGCCCAGTCCACCAGGTAGGAACACGGTTTTGTCCCGAGGGCAGTGAGAAGTCCTTGGAGGGTTTTAGGCAGGACAGTAATCTGATCTGACTTAACCTTTCAGGCTTTCTTCCCTTCTAAGATCACCAGCATCCAAGCTATGATAGCTTGCCAAATTAAGGGGTTTGTGTCTATTTTAAAAAGGCAGGGTGTGCTTCTTGTAAAAAAAAAAAAAAAGAAGTCAAAGTGATGGGCTATAAATTTTAGTTTTATTTTCATGTAATTAATAGGCATTTGGAATTCAAGGAGAAGGGTCCTTCTTCAGCACACCAGGTGGTGCATCATACACACCTCACACCCTTGCCTCTCCAGGCTTGCATACTTGATGTACAAGTGCTATTCTGTTTAGGATTTCACTTTGCTGTTCCTACAGTAAACATCCTTTAAGGACCTGACTTCAAAGAGCCATGGAAGAGCCTTTTCGCACTCCCTGTGTGTATGTGTATGTGTGTGTGTGTGTGTGTGTGTGTGTGTGTATCTGAAAGGAATTACTGCATAGTTTTCATGCTGATGCTAAGATTAGGGGTTTGGAGCTATTTGGGTTTTGTTTCGTCCAGGCTGGCAAACGGCTCCTGAGCAAAGAATGTTCCGTGGCTGCCAACGGAGAGCGGAGAGCAGTGTGTTGCGCGCCCAGGATAACGCAGGCTAAGGAAATCACAGGAGGGTGACCCCTTGCTCTCCAGTGGTGTAAAGAATTTACATTAAGCTGAGGTTGGACGTTCAGGAATAACATCTACAACTGGATCAAATAACCATGTTTAAGCAGAAAGCATTGCCATGCGACATCCTCAGAAGTTTGTATAATTGGCTCATTCAGTGCCATTTAATTCACTTCAGGAAACATTCATTGCATACCTACTTGCTACACAGCTGTCTGGACATGGAGCACATCTGGATGGCCTCCACCCAGGTTCAGCCTTCTCTGATGAAAACTAAGAAGACATCAGGCCTGCCTCTGACTCAGGACCAGCCCGCTGCAGGAAATCGGGTTAGGCAACCAATCATCGCAAAACCACTCATTTACTCAACTAGCATTTACTGTGCCCCTGTGTGCCAGCTCCTAGGGAGCGGAATGCGGGCCCAGACACAGAAGGCAGGAACCTTCTGGAAACTCATACTGTGGTGGAATGACAGGCAAGTAAACTGTGCTGATTGCATATTAGAACCTCAGGACTCTGACGGGGGACATTTGTGGAGCCATGAGGCTCCCTGTAGGGGCACCTAAGCTAGTCTCTTTACAAGGTCCTGGATTTCATAGAATCTCACCTCTAAGTTATGGCGCTGCAAGATAAGGAGACATTTTTTAACATAACCATGATACCATTTCACACTTAAAAACAACAACGATAATTCATTGTAAACAAGGAGCAAAAAGTTGGAAGGAATGGTGGGCAGGGAAGACATTCTGGAACACAGTCCAGTCTGAACCCTAAAGAATTGAATGAGGTTAGGTAGACTCTGCCCAAGAATTCGTAGCTCGCATTATTGGAAAACTGGTTTTCTGTTTGAGGAGACCTCTATCTGAAAATGTATTTCAAGGAACTAAAGGGAACTTTTCAGTAAAAGATTCCTCGGAGTTTGGGATGTGGTTAGGAATTGATAGAAATTAGATGTATTTGGGAAGTCTGTACTCTTGGTATAACTTGCATTCTTGAAGAAGAGGGCAAAATACACATAATTAAAACTCACTCCCCCCCCGCCACCGAACTCTGAAGAACTGAGATCGTGAAATACATTTATCATAAGGGGATTTTATAAGAACTGGTTTGTGGGAAATCATTTTCCCATATTATCTTTTCATTTAAAAGTGATTTTTTTTTTTTCTCAATGAAAGGTTTAAGAAAGGCTTCACTTCATCCTTCAAAGGGTAGGGAGGGAAATGGAAATCTTTATTCAAGGAGGGGACAAAATGAGGAACTCTAATAACATTAAAACACTGAGTCTCAGAATCAGTTTAATTATCCAGCCAGAGTAATTTCGTTGGCTACATCCCAACATTATCATAAAGGGGAAATGAACTGGCAGGAGAGATTCTTGAAAAGAGTTCAAGAGGGTGCACCAATATGGAGAATGTTCTTGTTCCTCTCTGTGTAATTAGCTATTGCTCACTATAAAATATGGGCGTTTGTCTGCAATTAATGCAGAGCCTCAATACTAAAAGTCACTGCCTAAGGGCACAGTAGAATCTTCCTCCTCTCTTAAGCTGGACACAAAACAGAGAGGTCAAGCTGGGGAGATGGGTCGGCATGGCCCCTGCTTCTTCAATATCCAGTTTGGGGGAAAGGCCCATAGGAAAACTTGACTTTGATCCTAGAGGATTGCATTCCAATGTCTTGGTTCATCAGTAAACCGTGTGAGGTGGGTATGACTATGCCTGTTCTAAAGAGAAGAAAGCTGGGGCTCAGAAAGGCAAATGAACTGCCTACATTTTCAAAACTAGCCAAGTGGAAATCCCAGGACATAAGGCTGAGTCGCCAGGTGCCGAGCCCCTGCCTTTCCACCTTCCTATGACTTACCTCAAGTAAAAATTTGCAGCAGCTAAGCCTCAGGAAGAGAAGGGCATCTGTCCTGGGGTAATGGTCAGAGGAAACTGCTCAGCTTCCAGCTGGAGGCTTCGAGAGAGTTCCTTGCAGCCGGGCTCCATGCATCAAGGCTGAGGATGAGTCGTGGGGAGCTGTGCCATTCAGCCTACCACTGTGTTTGCCACATGGACGTGGCCCCAGCCGTGTTTGGGTTTCGTGTGGGGACTGAAGCCTTCTCGGCACAGAGCAGTGTCCCTGGACGACTTCTGGGAGGCAGGCAAGCTGACCCAATTTTAAACCATTTAGTTTTGCAAACTTCCTTCAACTTATGTTACAACAGCAGAGAATTATTTCCTGTCATTGCTCGTTAATCCAGCATTTTATTTGTGGTAGAACATGTGTGAAAACATTATAGCTGAAATTCTGCCAATGCTTCCCTCCCCCTCCCACACACACATACACACACCCATGGCTTCCTCCTCTCCCCAGGACATATGGCATGGAGGCTTCAGTGTGAGGTCAAGGGTAAACTTTTAGGCCTCTCTGCAATCAACAATATCCAGCAGAGCCCACTTCCAGCTCCACTAGGTCAGAAATTTTGTGTGTTTTGTCCTTGCTAAGTCCCCAGCACCTAAAACAGTGCCTGGCACATAGTGAAGTAAAATAAATACTTCTTGAATGAAAGGATGGATGGATAGGAGGATGGGTTGGTGGATGAGTGGATAATGATGAATGGAATGATGGATGGATGGATGGGTGGAAGGAAGGAACAGTGGATGAATGGATAATGGTGAGTGGAAGGATGGACAGACGGATGGCTAGAAGAAAGGAAGGATGGATCAGTGGATGAATAGATAATGGTGGGTGGAATGATGGATGGACAGATGGATGGATGGTGATTGCAGCACAATCATATGTATGCAGAGGGAGGCCATCTTTCCCCCTTCTGTGTAATGGCTGAACCTCTGGAGAGAAGATTCTGAGGCTGTTGTCTTTTATAATAAGAGCTGAGAAACCCCAGGGAAATGGGTGGTAAATAGGTGGCTGAGTCCTTTGCTTTTGTCATACATACTCTGGAGATCAGGGTGACAGGAGCAATTTGCTTTCAAAAAGTAGAATCCTTCCTGAAGTGGCTTCTCCTGAAACCCTTTGCTTAATTTAACTGAAGTGGGAGGAGAGGGCTCAAAAATATAAAATCTAAAAGTAGTGGTAAGAATAAGGCCCTGTGGATTTCATAGACCACTCTCCAGTCTGCAAAGAACTTTCATATCTCCTTTCTCATTTAATCGTGCCTACGAATAAAGGGCAAAGACAATCACCTCCATTTTACAGAGGAGAAAACTGAGGTTTGGGGAGCCTAGCGGCCCCATAGCTAGTCTGGATCAGATCTAGATATCAGCCCACAGCTTCTGGTTCTTGGCCCATTCCTCTGCACCTCCCCACGTGTGTCTGAGCGGAAGAGCCTTTGGTTCCAAACCACTGGGCATGGGGGTGGGGGTTGGGGTGGAGCCAGGGGCCAGCCCTTCACCACCCTGATGGCAGCCCCAGTGTCAGGAGCTCAGTGAGGCAAGAACAGGACTCATGCCAACTGCAGCCCCGGTGGGTGGCTTGGAGGTATCTAGCATGACTACTTCTTCTATCACATTTGATTGAAAGTGTCTTCCCTGTTACAGACTCTCAGAGCCAGCAGAAGCGACTAGCATAATCTATGCAGGTCTGTCTGCTAGGGCAGGAGGAAAGACCAGAGTTATCTCGGGCATGCAAACTCTCCCTTACTCACCTCTGGATCGGTTTGCATCTGCCAGAGCCCAGTCCCCGATGAGCCCCACGCAGAGACGGGGCCCTTTCCTTGTAACGAAGCTGAGAAACTCATCTAAGACACAGCCTCTGACGGGCCGGGTCCCCCGCCTGTGAGCCCCCTGCCCTGCAGGCCTGGGTTCAAGAGGAAACAGCTGTCAGCACCCAGAAGTGAGAGGTCTAATTTCTGGTAACGTCCAGAGACCTCCCGTGTACCTCTCAACTGACCGGCAGAGCTTAGTTGGTATCTTTCTTTATTAAAAATTCTAGGAAATTACATTTGTGCTTTAATTGGTTTCCAGGGAGGAGGAGCAGGGATCAAAGTTCACATGTAAAACCCTGAATTATAATGTGCCGCAGATGGCTTCATTCTGAATCCCAGGTGTTTGCTATTAACAATGGACATGTCCTACTAAGGCCAGTTTTGATCATTTGCTCCTGTCCTGGTGCTTTCCTTTGCCTTCTGCAGCCCATCTGGTAGGCCCACTGGGTCAGCGTTTGGCCCTAATGCAGTCACTTTCCGTTCCTGGAGATGACAGGAGGAATTCCTTTCGGTCACCCTGGGTTTCGTTCTGGTGTGTGAGCCAGGGTTTTTAGGGTTGTGCCCTGTACACCCGTGGGTGGGCACAGTGCAGACTCGGGTCCCCTTCCGCCCCCCCGCACACACACCTCAGAGGAATCTCCCAGCAGTCACACTGCCTTCCAGGTGGAAGACCCCTTTCTCTGCCCTCAGCTTCTCGGGGCCAGAACAGGCTCACAACCTCCCGCCGGTGTGTGCATTCTGGCCCGGGCTTGACTTCAGGTGTGCTGGATAATTCCCAAGGCCTGGCCTTTGTTTCCCATTACGCCAAAGACGTACAGGGCGGTGCTTGAAGGTATGCTTGGAGTAACGTGCAGGATCTCAGGGTTTGCTTCTGCCTCTGCCTGACTTCAGGGAGCTCAGGCATCTGGACAGCTGCCCATCCATGGATGCTGATCCTCCTGGCTAAGTCATCTGTGCCAGGTCATGCCTGAGACTGCCCTAAGGCCCCTACCCTGGGAGTAACTTCTGGAAGACACTCCTAGAGGCCTCCTGACTGCCGTGGAAGCAAAGTGGGTTGCAGGTGCAGAACATGGGACTTCAGGTCAGAGAGCTGTGTTTTGAGACCTGAGATGACTGTGCCGAGGTACATAAGCTCTTGGAGCCTCAGTATCCCCATCTGCAAAATAGAAATGATGTAATCTGACTCACAGGGGTACGGGTGAGTGAGAAGGCCCACGGAGCTCCTGACCCACAGCAGGGGCTCACTGACTAGTGCTAACTGCTATTAATATCTATGCTCATTATCCCTGATGTGCGGGGCAAGGAACACCTGCAATGGGCCAGCCTCCCTGAGCTGCACCTCCATCCTGCCAGGCTGCCGGAGACCAGGCTGGTCCCAATAGCACCGCCTTCTTGCTTGCACCTCAATTCCGTGCATGCTGATTGAGAGTTTTCAGTCCTGGGCACCACTGTGAGAAACCTAAAGATTTTTCTGAAGATGGCCCTAGAATTTTGGGTTTGAAACTTGACCTCGTAATGGTGACCTCATGCACCCTCTCGCTGTAAACAGGCCTCCGGCTTAACTAGGAAGAGACAATGATGATCACGTGGGGTTTGTGCTCCTGGAGGGAGAAGGGCTGAGTAGAAATCGGCTCTGAACTGTAAACTAAGGAGTTGTTTTTGAAAAAGGTCTTCGGGCTAGTTGTGGAGCGAAGGACACAGAATGCATCATGAGATGATGTTCTCAGAGCACGGAGGCCAGGTCTGCTGTGTTTGGGGTCACACTCCAGCCTGAGGACAGGGTTGGAGGACTGCGGGGAGGGTGCTCACGTGACCCAAGCTTCGGGAAAGACTTGCAAAGAGGTTTTGGGCTCTGCTGACAAGCGCGTCTGCGTGGCAGGTAAGAGGCGTCCAAATGCGTTTTTATTTGTGTGGGTTGGTTGTGTCTGCTCCCCAGTCCCTGTTCTAGTCGAGCTCCATTCTGGAGCTGGGTCTTTTTGCTCCTTTCACACCATATATGTATTCAATTGAGGAATTGTACTTAACTGCCTGATCATCCCTCGGCCTCCTGAATCATTTTCCTCTCAAGCTGACAGGTACTTGTGGTTTTAAAGTCTAAAGATTACTACGTTTGAGCCACAACTATGATAAATTCTGCATCCCATCGAAATGTTTCTAAGTCCTTGAATGTACAAGGCACTCGTAGTCAGTAATTTGAAGTAGCCAAAGCAGCAACTCTAAAAAGAAATACACAGCTTCTTCCTATGAATACTGGCAACCAGCATCTCACGGTGCTTTGAAGTTAACTGGAGACTCACCGCATTTTTGTCGGAAGCTCACTGATCCTGACCCATTCTATAGATTTGAAAACTGAGGCTCAGTTTTAAAATGTGGCTTTAGTTTTGATGGATGGGGTGCTCAGACTCCGTCTTCTACTTCCGATTCTTTTCCACCTGCTCCGTGCAACATTCCCAGGTAAAGAGCACCCCCCATCCCCACCCTCCCCCAGGCCTGCTGAATCTGTCACTTCTCCTGTCAGGAGGAAATAAAACTCCACTCTAGTCTGCAAAAAGAAATCAGCAGGAAGCAGAATGTCGGCAACATATTTTCTGAAACTAGCTATGCCTTAATCATTTATCAGCTGTGGGAGAAGTGAGGCGGTGGTGGTGGTTTTTCTTTTCCAATCGATTTAAGTAAATCTGGAAGGCTTCCCATCCATCCCGGCTTCCTGCGATGCTGGCTTTTCCTGTCACGGTTGTGTCAGCTCCAAGGTATTCTCAGCAGCTGCGCAGGCCACTTCCCCGCCTTCCTCGGGTCACTTCCATGTCTTTCCTGCAGTCAGCACACAGACTGATGACACCCCCGGAGCTCGGAGCTGGGAACCCAGACTCTGGGACCCAACCCACATCTATTAGAGGCGAGGGCGTCTTGGGAAACCTGGCGCACGGTCACCTACCGTCCCCCTGAATCCAGCCTGGTCACACCTGCTTTCCCTGGCTGCCTCGTTTTCAACAAGAATGGCCTTTGTCTCCAGATAATACCTGGAGAGCTTTTGCAAGGCAGATAACTCCCGACTTCTACTGTCAGGGCTGATAAATTGGCTTAGTATGGTTCACCCCAAGAATATAGCAGGGAAATGCATAATAGGTGCCTGCAAGCGAAGAATTTTCTGACTGCAGATTTGTCAAGTAAAAGTAACCCCTAAAAATGTTTTACTTGGCAGCTTTGTGACGGCTAAAATGTTAAGCAGGGGCTGCATTTACAGCGAGAAGCCGTAAGTGGCGTTCCTCTTTCGAAAAGTGGGTTTTGTGTTTTGTTTTTTCCCCACATCGCCCAGCTGTCTGTCTGTCCACATTTTATTTCTGACCTTGCACTCTGCGTGGTGAATTTACCCCCGAGTGTCCTCGGTAGTTAAAAACTAGAGGCAGAGGTGGGTGTGTGTGAGAGAAGAGGTCACATCTGGGCAGGAGCCAGTCACTCCAGTGTGGCATCTGCCCGTGAGCAGAAAGCAGCACTGTTTCTGGGTCCGAGGCAGAATCATTTGAAAGCATTCTTGTGTGGAGGGCAAGTTTCTGGCAGACGGGCTGCTTTTCTAAATAATGTTCCCGTCTTATTGCTTTGCACCAGTCTCTCATTGCTGTATGTCAATTCAATTAGTGGCTGTCCTGACATATTTGGGATAATTTATGAGAAGTGTTAAAAAGTACATTGTGATGAGCTTCCTGAAAGCTCTGGAAAGAACTGAGGCTTGTCTTTTTAAACTACTGACCCTGGGCTGTGGAAGATCTTCGATGTTTCGGGCAACTACGTGGCCCAATGCAGTGTTCTTTTCATCATTGTTACGGGGAATGCAGCTCTACCATGAGGCAGGAACAGAATGAACCAGAGGAAGGCAGAATTACCGTACAATGGGGTTGTTAGCAAGAGGAATGAACTTGCTTCAGAACAGAAACCTCATGTTTCACGACCAGAACTTTCCGTGGCACCTTAATTAGTATATAGTGTGATGATTAGTTGGTCATTCTGGTGTAACACTGAAAGATATTTGAAAATTTATTCATGATTTGAAGTTGGCTTTAAAAGACAGACAGATACTCATGCGATTTTTAGCACCTGCCTATAATCACATAATGTTTTCAAAATGCTGTACATTGGGCTTTTTTCCTTAGAAAATGGAACCACGGTGTAAAACAGAACTATTTCTAATTTGGGTGCATGAAAGGTGACCTTTGATGCACCTAGATTGTATTTCTTATTTTCTGATCTAAGTAGGTGTGGGTTTGTCCCTATTACCTTTATGACCCCTGAGTTTTAAATCTAGATCAGTTGTTCCCAAAACTTAATTTTAATAACTAGTGTCTCAGCGTGGATGAACCTTGAAAACATTGCGCTAAGTAAAAAAAGCCAGACCTAAAATGTCACTTAATGGATGATTGCATTTCTATGAAATGTCCAGAACAGGCAAATCCAAAGAGACAGAAAGCAGGTTAGTGGTTGACAGGAACTACAGGGAGGAGGGAATGAAGAGTGACTGCTTAATGGGTATGGGGTTTGTTTGGGGGAGGGGAGTAAGGAAAATAAATGTTCTGGAATTACTAGTGGGGACAGTGGCACGACATTTCGAATGTTCTAACAGCTACTACATTGCATGCTTTTAAATGGGGGACTTTGTTATATGGATTGTACCTCCATTTTTAAAAAAATCACCTGGAGGGCTTATTAAAACACAGGTTGCTGCCCTACCGCTGAGTTTCTCTGACTCAGTAGGTCTGGGTGGGGCCTGGGCATCTGCATTTCCAGTAGGTTGCCAAGTGATGCTGACGCAGGGGGGCACACTTTGAGAACCGCTGATCCAGGCGTATGCTGGGCAATGCGAGGATGTGTCCTTCTTATTTAAATCGGTATGTCGAGAGTTTATTGATCACTGTCCATGTTCTGGCAGTTCCCTCCAGGTAATGCAGTGTGCACTGACCTCAGTCATGAAGAAAATGGGGTTTTTAAATAACTGAACTTGGAATCAAATCCAGTGTCTCCCATCCCCTAACCGTAAACTCTCAAACCAGTCCTTCATCTTGTTGGCAAAATGAGAATAGTAATACCTGTCTCACTGAATTGCTTTGAAGTTTTAAGTCTAACAGCAAAAAAGCATAAAAAAAGAAAGAAATATTACTATGAGAAAGCACCCACCATGCCACCCAGCTTAAAGAAGGTTCTCAATAGTTATTTTTAAAAATATGTATGTATATGTTAACTAAATATAATTACATGCATTATAATTATAATTTTACTTTTTATATAAATTCTATGTTATATGGATAAGCACATATGGTATGTTTATTTTATGTATATGTAAATATGTGTCCATATTTTATTTCTATGAATGGAGAGGTGGTGTGGGGCATGGGTGTGTTGGGTAGTTCCCTTGGCAAAGGTCCTACAAGGGGACAGTGGGAAGGGTTCCAGCCATATTTGGGATCTTCCTCAGAGCTTTGAATATAATAGACTCTTGAAGACTCCTTCTTGAGTAAGTGGGTAAGTGATTCCATGACAGAGTAGTGAACACACTACCCATAAGGGTTTTTTTGTTGTTATGTTAATCACCATACATTACATCATTAGTTTTTGATGTAGTGTTCCATGATTCATTGTTTGCATATAACACCCAGTGCTCCATGCAGAATGTGCCCTCTTTAATACCCATCACCAGGCCAACCCATCCTCCCACCCTCCTCCCCTCTAGAACCCCCAGTTTGTTTTTCAGAGTCCATCGTCTCTCAAGGTTTGTCTCTCCCTCCGATTTCCCCCCCTTCGTTCTTCCCCCCCGCTATCTTCCTTTTTTTTTTTCTTAACATATATTGCATTATTTGTTTCAGAGGTACAGATCTGTGATTCAACAGTCTTGCACAATTCACAGCGCTCACCATAGCACATACCCTCCCCAGTGTCTATCACCCAGCCACCCCATCCCTCCCACCCACCCCCACTCCAGCAACCCTGTTTGTTTCCTGAGATTAAGAATTCCTCATATCAGTGAGGTCATATGATACATGTCTTTCTCTGATTGACTTCTTTTGCTCAGCGTAATACCCTCCAGTTCCATCCACATCATCGCAAATGGCAAGATCTCATTCCTTTTGATGGCTGCATAATATTCCATTGTGTGTGTGTGTGTGTGTGTGTGTGTGTGTGTGTGTGTGTATATATATATATATATTATATCTTCTTTATCCATTCATCTGTCGATGGACATCTTGGCTCTTTCCATAGTTTGGCTATTGTGGACATTGCTGCTATAAACATCAGGGTGCACGTACCCCTTTGGATCCCTACATTTGTATCTTTGGGGTAAATACCCAGTAGTGTAATTTAATTGCTGGATCGTATGGTAGCTCTATTTTCAACTTTTTGAGGAACCTCCATACTGTTTTCCAGAGTGGCTGCACCACCTTGCATTCCCACCAACAGTGTAGTAGGGTTACCCTTTCTCCGCACCCCCGCCAACATCTGTCGATTCCTGACTTGTTAATTTTAGCCATTCTGACTGGTGTGAGGTGGTATCTCATTGAGGTTTTGATTTGTATTTCCCTGATGCCGAGCGATGTTGAGCACTTTTTCATGTGTCTTTTGGCCATTTGGATGTCTTCTTTGGAAAAATGTCTGTTCATGTCTTCTGCCCATTTCTTTTTTTTTTAAATTTTTTATTGTTATGTTAATCACCATACATTACATCATTAGTTTTTGATGTAGTGTTCCATGATTCATTGTTTGTGCATAACACCCAGTGCTCCATGCAGAACGTGCCCTCTTTAATACCCATCACCAGGCTAACCCATCCTCCCACCCCCTCCCCTCTAGAACCCTCAGTTTGTTTTTCAGAGTCCATCGTCTCTCATGGTTCATCTCCCCCTCCGATTTCCCCCCTTCATTCTTCCCCTCCTGCTATCTTCCTTTTTTTTTTTTCTTAACATATATTGCATCATTTGTTTCAGAGGTACAGATCTGTGATTCAACAGTCTTGCACAATTCACAGAGCTCACCATAGCACATACCCTCCCCAGTGTCTATCACCCAGCCACCCCATCCCTCCCACCCCACCCCCCACTCCAGCAACCCTCAGTTTGTTTCCTGAGATTAAGAATTCCTCATATCAGTGAGGTCATATGATACATGTCTTTCTCTGATTGACTTATTTCGCTCAGCATAACACCCTCCAGTTCCATCCACGTCGTTGCAAATGCCAAGATCTCATTCCTTTGGATGGCTGCATAATATTCCATTATATATATATACCACTTCTTCTTTATCCATTCATCTGTCGATGGACATCTTGGCTCTTTCCACAGTTTGGCTATTGTGGACATTGCTGCTATAAACATCGGGGTGCACGTACCCCTTCGGATCCCTACATTTGTATCTTTGGGGTAAATACCCAGTAGTGTAATTGCTGACTCATATGGTAGCTCTATTTTCAACTTTTTGAGGAACCTCCATACTGTTTTCCAGAGTGGTTGCACCAGCTTGCATTCCCACCAACAGTGTAGGAGGGTTCCCCTTTCTCCGCATCCCCGCCAACATCTGTCGATTCCTGACTTGTTAATTTTAGCCATTCTGACTGGTGTGAGGTGATATCTCATTGAGGTTTTGATTTGGATTTCCCTGATGTTGAGCAATGTTGAGCACTTTTTCATATGTCTGTTGGCCATTTGGATGTCTTCTTTGGAAAAATGTCTGTTCATGTCTTCTGCCCATTTCTTGATTGGATCATTTGTTCTTTGGGTATTGAGTTTACGAAGTTCTTTATAGATTTTGGATACTAGCCCTTTATCTGATATGTCATTTGCAAATATCTTCTCCCATTCTGTCAGTTGTCTTTTGGTTTTGTTGACTGTTTCCTTTGCTGTGCAGAAGCTTTTTATCTTGATGAACTCCCAATAGTTTGTTTTTGCCCTTGCTTCCCTTGCCTTCTGCGATGTTTCTAGGAAGAAGTTGCTGCGGCTGAGGTCGAAGAGGTTGCTGCCTGTGTTCTCCTCTAGGATTTTGATGGACTCCTGTCTCACATTTAGGTCTTTCAACCATTTGGAGTCTATTTTGGTGTGTGGTGTAAGGAAATGGTCCAGTTTCATTCTTCTGCATGTGGCTGTCCAATTTTCCCAACACGATTTGTTGAAGAGACTGTCTTTTTTCCATTGGACATTCTTTCCTGCTTTATCGAAGATTAGTTGACCATAGAGTTGAGGGTCCATTTCTGGGCTCTCTATTCTGTTCCATTGATCTATGTGTCTGTTTTTGTGCCAGTACCATACTGTCTTGATGATGACAGCTTTGTAATAGAGCTTGAAGTCCGGAATTGTGATGCCACCAGCTTTGCTTTTCTTGTTAAACATTCCTCTGACTATTCGGGGTCTTTTCTGGTTCCATACAAATTTTAGGATTATTTGTTCCATTTCTTTGAAAAAAGTGGATGGTATTTTGATGGGGATTGCATTGAATGTGTAGATTGCTCTAGGTAGCATTGACATCTTCATAATATTTGTTCTTCCAATCCATGAGCATGGAACGTTTTTCCATTTCTTTGTGTCTTCCTCAATTTCTTTTTCTTTTTTTTTTTAAGATTTTATTTATTTATTTGACAGAGACACAGCGAGAGAGGGAACACAAGCAGGGGTAGTGGGAGAGGGAGAAGCAGGCCTCCTGCAGAGCAGGGAGCCCGATGCGGGGCTCGATCCCAGGACCCCAGGATCATGACCTGAGCCAAAGGCAGACGCTTAACGACTGAGCCACCCAGGTGCCCCTTCCTCAATTTCTTTCATGAGTATTTTATAGTTTTCTGAGTACAGATCCTTAGCCTCTTTGGTTAGATTTATTCCTAGGTATCTTATGGTTTTGGGTGCAATTGTAAATGGGATCGACTCCTTAATTTCTCTTTCTTCTGTCTTGTTGGTGTATAGGAATGCCACTGATTTCTGTGCACTGATTTTATATCCTGCCACTTTACTGAATTCCTATATGAGTTCTAGCAGTTTTGGGGTGGAGTCTTTTGAGTTTTCCACATAAAGTATCATATCATCTGCAAAGAGTGAGAGTTTGACTTCTTCTTTGCCGATTTGGATGCCTTTTATTTCTTTTTGTTGTCTGATTGCTGTGGTTAGGACTTCTAATACTATGTTGAATAGCAGTGGTGATAGTGGACATCCCTGCCGCGTTCCTGACCTTAGGGGAAAGCTCTCAGTTTTTCCCCATTGAGAATGATATTCACTGTGGGTTTTTCATAGATGGCTTTTATGATATTGAGGTATGTACCCTCTTTCCCTATACTCTGAAGAGTTTTGATCAAGAAAGGATGCTGTACTTTGTCAAATGCTTTTGCTGCATCTATTGAGAGGATCATATGGTTCTTGTTCTTTCTTTTATTATTGTATTGTATCACATTGATTTGCAGATGTTGGACCAACCTTGCAGCCCAGGGATAAATCCCGCTTGGTCGTGGTGAATAATCCTTTCAATGTACTGTTGGATCCTATTGGCTAGTATTTTGGTGAGAATTTTTGCATCCATGTTCATCAAGGATATTGGTCTGTAATTCTCCTTTTTGATGGGGTCTTTGGTTTGGGGATCAAGGTAATGGTGGCCTCATAAAATGAGTTTGGAAGTTTTCCTTCCATTTCTATTTTTTGGAAGAGTTTCAGAAGAATAGGTATTAATTCTTCTTTAAATGTTTGGTAGAATTCCCCTGGGAAGCCATCTGTCCCTGGGCTTTTGTTGGGAGATTTTTTGATGACTGCTTCAATTTCCTTAGTGGTTATAAGTCTGTTCAGGTTTTCTGTTTCTTCCTGGTTCAGTTTTGGTAGTTGATACATCTCTAGGAATGCATCCATTTCTTCCAGATTATCTAATTTGCTGGCATATAGTTGCTCATAATATGTTCTTATAATTGTATTTCTTTGGTGTTGGTTGTGATCTCTCCTCTTTCATTCATGATTTTGTTGATTTGGGACATTTTTCTTTTTGATAAGTCTGGCCAGGGGTTTATCAATCTTGTTAATTCTTTCAAAGAACCAGCTCCTAGTTTCGTTGATCTGTTCTACTGTTCTTTTGGTTTCTATTTCATTGATTTCTGCTCTGATCTTTATTATTTCTCTTCTCCTGCTGGGTTTAGGCTTTATTTGCTGTTCTTTCTCCAGCTCCTTTAGGTGTAGGGTTAGGTTGTGTACTTGAGACCTTTCTTGTTTCTTGAGAAAGGCTTGTATTGCTATATACTTTCCTCTTAGGACTGCCTTTGCTGTATCCCAAAGATTTTGAATAGTTGTGTTTTCATTTTCATTGGTTTCCATGAATTTTTTTAATTCTTCTTTAATTTCCTGGTTGACCCATTCACTCTTCAGTAGGATGCTCTTTAGCCTCCATGTATTTGAGTTCTTTCCGACTTTCCTCTTGTGATTGAGTTCTAGTTTCAAAGCATTGTGGTCTGAAAATAGGCAGGGGATGATCCCAATCTTCTGGTACCGGTTGAGACCTGATTTATGACCTAGGATGTGATCTATTCTGGAGAATGTTCCATGGGCACTAGAGAAGAATGTGTATTCCGTTGCTTTGGGATGGAATGTTCTGAATATGTCTGTGAAGTCCATTTGGTCCAGTGTGTCATTTAAAGTCTTTATTTCCTTGTTGATCTTTTGCTTAGACGATCTGTCCATTTCAGTGAGGGGGGTGTTAGAGTCCCCCACTATTATTGTATTGTTGTCGATGTGTTTCTTTGCTTTTGTTATTAATTGCCTTATATAATTGGCTGCTCCCATGTTAGGGGCATAGATATTTACAATTGTTAGATCTTCTTGTTGGATAGACCCTTTAAGTATGATATAGTGTCCTTCCTCATCTCTTATTACAGTCTTTGGTTTAAAATCTAATTTGTCTGATATAAGGATTGCCACCCCAGCTTTCTTTTGGTGTCCATTAGCATGGTAAATGGTTTTCCACCCCCTCACTTTCAATCTGGGGGTGTCTTTGGGTCTAAAATGAGTCTCTTGCAGACAGCATATCGATGGGTCTTGTTTTTTTATCCAATATGATAGCCTGTGTCTTTTGATTGGGGCATATAGCCCATTTACATTCAGGGTAACTATTGAAAGATATGAATTCAGTGCCATTGTATTGCCTGTAAGGTGACTGTTACTGTATATTGTCTCTGTTCCTTTCTGGTCTGTGTTGCTTTTAGGCTCTCTCTTTGCTTAGAGAACCCCTTTCAATATTTCTTGTAGGGCTGGTTTCGTGTTTGCAAATTCCTTTAGTTTTTGTTTGTCCTGGAAGCTTTTCATCTCTCCTTCTATTTTCAATGACAGCCTAGCTGGATATAGTATTCTTGGCTGCATATTTTTCTCATTTAGTGGTCTGAATATATCCTGCCAGTCCTTTCTGGCCTGCCAGGTCTCTGTGGATAGGTCTGTTGCCAATCTAATATTTCTACCATGGTAGGTTACAGATCTCTTCTCCCGAGCTGCTTTCAGGATTTTCTCTTTGTCTCTGAGACTCAGAAGTTTTACTATTAGATGTCAGGGTGTTGATCTATTTTTATTGATTTTGAGCGGGGTTCTCTGTGCCTCCTGTATTTTGATGCCTGTTTCCTTCCTCAAATTAGGGAAGTTCTCTGCTATAATTTGCTCCAATATACCTTCTGCCCCTCTCTCTCTTTCTTCTTCTTCTGGGATCCCAATTATTCTAATGTTGTTTCGTCTTATGGTATCACTTATCTTTTGAATTCTGCCCTCGTGATCCAGTAGTTGTTTCTTTTTCTCAGCTTCTTTATTTTCCATCATTTGGTCTTATATATCACTAATTCTCTCTTCTGCCTCATTTATCCTAGCAGTTAGAGCCTCCATTTTTTATTGCACCTCATTAATAGCCTTTTTGATTTTGACTTGGTTAGATTTTAGTTCTTTTATTTCTCCAGAAAGGGTTTCTCTAATAACTTCCATGCTTTTTTCAAGCCCAGCTAGTATCTTTAAAATCATCATTCTGAACTCTAGTTCAGACGTCTTACTAATGTCCATATTGATTAGGTCCCTGGCAGTCGGTACTGCCTCTTGTTCTTTTTGTTGAGGTGATTTTTTCCGTCTTGTCATTTTGTCCAGAGGAGAACAGGTGAATGAGAGAACAAAATGCTAACAGGGTAACAACGTGCCCAGAAAATATACACTAAACAAATCAGAAAAGACCTGAAACCGGGGGAAAAGAAAGAAAAAAGAAAAAGATAAAGATAAAAACAAACAAAAACAAAACAAAAAAAACAGAATATGATCAAATATGATCAAGCTGTTGCATAGATCAGTGCCACACACTGGATTTTGGGCGTATTTTGGTCTGTTAGAAGAAAGTGCCTCCCAAAATTTTAAAGAAAGAAGAACTTATATATGTACAAAAATAAGGGTTAATATGATGAAGGGGTGGAATATGACTGTAAAGATGAAAATTATAAAATTTTATAAAAGGAATTGATAAGTTGGTTGAAAAAAGAAAGAAAAGGATTTAAAAACAAAAAATGGGGAGAGAATGTGATCAGGCAGGAGACTAGAACAAAGCCACACACTAGAGATTTAGGGTCTATTTTGATCTGTTAGGAGAAACTGTATCTCACAATTTTAAAGACAGAACAACTTATATATATATATACCAAAAATAAGGGTAACTACTATGAAGGGATAGAATATGACTCTAAAAATGAAAAATAAAAATATTTTTTTAAAAAAGGGATTGATAGGATGTTGGTTGAAAAGGGGAAAAAGAAAAATTCAAAAAAAAAAAACAGTTAAAAAAAATTAACTTTGAAAGAGTAAAGAATCATGGGCAAAAAGCCATGAATTTTATGTGCAGTATTCCCCTAGAGCTGGAGTTCTGCTGTTCTCATTGATCGGTAAACTTGGCCTTGGCTGGCTGTTCTCGCTGATCTTCTGGGGGAGGGGCCTGTTGCCGTGGTTCCCAAATGTCTTTGCTGGAGGTGGAATTGCCCTGCTCTTGCTGGGTCTGGGCTAAGTCATCTGCTCGGGCTTGCTCTCGGGAGCTTTTGTTCCCTGCAAGCTTTCCATGCAGCTTTGGAGGCGGAGAGTGAAAATGGTGGCCTCCCAATCTCCGCCTGGAGGAGCTGAGAACTTGGGGCCCCCCTCCTCAGTGAGCCCCCAGAGAAAAGCAGTCAATCACTCCCGTCTCCCTGGTCTCTGGCCGCACTCCGTGCTCACCCAGCCTGTGACCGAGTGTTTCTATCTCTGGCACCCGACTCGCTGTGGAGTCTCCAGACCCAGCAGATCCCTGCGGTGTGCTCCCGAGCCACTCCTCCCGGGGGAGGAAGGGGAGTCTCCCCGGATCTGCCGCTTGTTGGGTCCCTGCTGGAGGAGCAGTGGCCCGACTGTGCCATGGATCATGGTTTATGGCAACCCCGAGCTGAGAGCCCGCGCCTCGGCTCTGTCTCTGCAGCCGGCTTCCCCGCTCTGATACCTGGGAGCTCCGCCACACTCAGGCACCCCCGGTCTTTCTGTGACCCCGAGGGTCCTGAGACCACACTGTCCCAGCGAGGGTTCCACCCCCCACATAGCCACCGGAGCGACATCCCTCAGCGGAGCCGACTTCTAAAAGTTCCGATTTTGTGCTCCGTGGCTCTATCACTTGCCAGAAGCGGCCGACAGAGGCCCCTCCCCCGCCGTCTATCCTCCCGAATATCGCCTCGGATTCACTTCTCCGCACGTCCTACCCTCCAGAAAGTGATCGCTTTTCTGTTCAGAGAGTTGTTGCTATTCTTTTCTTCGATCTGTTGAGTTCATAGGTGTTCAGAATGGTTTGATCCCTATCCAGCTGAATTCCTGGGATCAGAGGAAATCCAGGTCTCCTACTCCTCCACCATCTTGCTCCGCCCCTACCCATAAGGTTTAATTCTGCTGTCGTCCAAAGCTCAAAGGCAGAGTTGGTACCTAGGAAGTGGGGTGATGAGCTTGGCCATGCCAAGCATCCTCCTGGTGTCATTCTTTTACCTGTGACTGGGCTGAAGAAATAGCCATCTTAATCACTGGGCTGATAGATCCTGTCCATGGAAATAGCCATCTTAATCACTGGGCTGATAGATCCTGTCCATGGAAATAGCCATCTTAATCACTGGGCTGATAGATCCTGTCCATGGATTCTTGACACCATCCTGGGGAGTAGCTTCTATACCTTGTTCATGGTCCATTGCACATTTTTCATGAAAATGAGTGAACTGTTCTTTGACTCCTTAAGCCAAGACCTCAATTGTTCACTAGGCATTGTGTAACCAGTGGCTATTTGGATGTCAAACGTTTTCAAATATGTGTCAATTAGGATTGTATTATAATTAGAGGAATCTAATATTTGGTGCCATCAAATTCCCTTTGGAGATTTGAAATCATTTTACCTCACTAAATTCTGTTTATTGGATGAGGGGCCATTGGGTTAAATATAACTTTTAGATATTCTCTATCTGCTTGTTGTTCAAAAATAGTTTACTCAGGGTGCCTGGGTGGCTCAGTCGGTTAAGCATCCAGCTCTTGGTTTCAGCTCAGGTCATGATCTCAGGGTCGTGAGATTGAGCCTCATGTAGGGCTCAGTTCAGAGTCTGCTTCAGACTCTCTTTCTCCCTCTCCCTCAGCCCCTTCTCCCTGCATGCGCACTCTCTCTCTCAAATCTTTTTTTTTTTAAAGTTTGCTAAAAAGGGAGAAAATAATAAAGTTTGAAGTTCTTATGAAAAATGCCTTTAACCATTATCAGTACCTGGTCCATGCAAGGTAGAGCCCCCACCACCACCACCACTTAATGATACTCCTTAGTAGTCTTCTTGCCATCGGCATGAACTCAGGTGGCCTAGGGGCCTTCTACTGAGCAAATTCCTCTAGTCCAGTCACATCTCTGCATGTATCTTTGCACCAGCTTTCCCCTGTGCCTGGAACATTCCTCCTCCAGATGTGCCCACAGATTGGTCCCTCACACCCTTCTGGTGAGAGCTTCAAATGCCACCCCCACCCCTGGTGATGTCTTTCCCTAGCAGCCTTCCTAAAAATTCCGTTCTTCCTACACACAACCTCTCCTTCTTGCCTGTTTTATTTTTCTCTTTGATATTCCTTTCTAGCACACTTTCTTGGCCCCCTTACCTTATGCATTACCTTCCTGCCCCACTGGAATGCAAGCTCCATGATGGTCAGGATTTTTCTATGTTTTGTTCATCCCCCTATTTCTAAGAGAAATTGAAATTCATTATTATACGGATAACTCCAGACAGCATCTAGCACAGGCACACAAATGTGGCTTTGCCAACAAGGATCTCCTCTCCTCTCCCAAACACTCTGAAGTTTAAATCCTAGACTTAAACTGATCCCATTCACCTTATCAATATCGATCCCTTTTCTTTAATGTCATCTACCCAAAGCCCAATATGTATTTGTTATTTTGCAAGACAATGAGATGGGAGGACCTGTGTAAGTTGGGACTGGAGCTGGCATTTGCCCTCTAGCCTCTGGACATTAGTGGACATTCTCTGCCCCCTTGTGAAACAGGTTAATTCATACCACTCTTTCCCTGGGCTTCTCTCAACTACTGTTATTCTTGCTCTAAGCCCTTCCAGAGATTTACAGGTGATCCTAGTGTCTTTTCTAATGAGCTGTTAAAACATTCTAGAAATCAGTTCCTTTCCAGAATGAACTGATAAGAATTCATCACAACACCTGGCTGCATGGCACATGAGAATAATGTCTGACCTCCTGGCTCAGGCCCTGACATCCCTAAGTGTCCTAGGACTCTCAGCATTGAAGAACGTCTGATCCTCGCCTTGATGAAACTTACTTCTTTGCAAAGGGAAGCAGTGCTCTCAAGTCCCTGTGTGATGGGCCGTTGCCTTTTCAATACAAAGCATTTCTAAATTGATAAAATTAGAATTTTCTTGTGATCATCATTTGAAGCTATTTTGATATCAAAATTGATATCCGCATCATTTTGATATCAAGAATAATCGATCTGTCTGCTGAGGAAAGTTAAAAAGATTTTCAAAGGAACTTTGTGACAGCACTAGAAATAAGTCCTGGTTTATTCTTGCCTTTCCATCCACGAGCAAGATTTGCACTTATCAATTTATTTATAGATTAGAATTCTACTCCAGAGTTAATAGCCTAAGATTGATAGAAAACACTTGGGAGGGGGGCAGGAATAAGGCAGTGTTATCAGTGTATTAGGATGAAATTATCCTGATCTCGAAATATTGCCAAACTGTATCAAATGGTGGCCAGTCTGTCATCTTCAGGAAGATGTAATAGCTTGCATTGGTTTGGCCAGTTGATTAGGATCCAGTTATAATGTCATCCTAAACGTCTGCATGGAAAGAAGGTGTTTAGGCTTACTGGTCAGCAGGCCCCTGCTTCCTCACTAGGTAATAAGAGCTTCTGGGTTTCTGGCACACTTGTCCCTTATAATCATTGCTGTCTCAAGATAGGAGAAAATGCATTTGGAGACAGTGAGATACCCCACGTGTGTTGGATAACAGTAGCCGCTGTAGGTGTGTTTCCCTTCCATGTGACAGCCCGGGGCTGTAAGCTGCAGGTGGCTTCCCTCCCAGCACTGAGTCAGGACCAGGTGCCATGTCTGACTCCTTCAGCTCCTGGGACATTGGAATACCCTGAGCCCAACTGGCAGTGGGGAAAGAAAGGACCTGAAGAAGAACACTCACTTAACTACCTTCAGCCAGAAGCACTCCCCATCACCACCTCTGCTCACGTTCCATTGCCAACAATTAGTCATAGAGCCACCCTGGAGTGAGGGAACGGGACAGCCCCTCTAGACCATGGAAGGGGGAACATGAACGTCCCAGGGGAGTTGGCCAGCTTTGCCACAGCCCTCTGTAGTCCTGGGATTTGGGGGCAAGAACAGGACCTGCGTTTCTGGCCACCTCCATTCTCTCATAGCTATGCTTTGGGAAGCAGTCATTTGCCCTTCGTAGACCCACACGCCTGTATCAGCCGGCCCTGACCTCTAGCAGGGTGGTGTCCGTGGAGCCATGGAACTGATAAACACAGCCTTTTGTACTTGGGTCTCCTTTGTACTTTCCGATAGGACATCGGAATGTGTTCATACTGTATGGAAGCTGCAAGTCCCAAGAATCCATTTTTTGTTGTATCGTTTCATACAGAACCATTAATAGCTGTCCATGATGACATTCTGGCTAAATTTGTTGACTTGAAAACTGTCAAAAGATCATTTCTTTTTTGATAGAGCACCTCCTCCTTGGTAGCGTTGGCACTGTCCAGGAGCAGATCCCGGGAGGTAGCCGAACGTGCCTCGTTTTGTGCGAGGTCGTTAAGCCTTTGTTCACGGAGATGAACAGCGGACAGGTGGGCAGGTGTCATCAGCAGGTGCCATGAACACCTGCCCGTTCTGTGCCTTGACAACTGACTGGCCCAGCTCTTCCCCACAGGTTCCCATTCCCCATGGTGTTCAGCAGCTGTAGCAAGAAGGACCTGGAGGTCAGCCTGGAGAAGGGCGTGGGGATGTGCCTCTTTAACCTGCCGGAAGTGAAGCAGTCTTTCGGGGGCCAAAAGTGCGGGAACGGCTACGTGGAACAAGGAGAGGAGTGTGACTGTGGGGAGCCCGAGGTAAGAGACCCGTCCCGGGACCATTGCCTCGCGGCCACAGCTAACAAAAAAGCATGCGCATGGAAGAATGACGCAGCAGAATGAAAGTGCTAGAAACTCAGGATGGAAAGTCCTAAACGGCCACCTTGAACAGCCGCACAATCCAGGGTGGCCCTCTCGAATTGTAATGATGGCACAGAAGTCGTAGCACTGGTTTGAAACGATAAAGGATCTTCTCTATTGAAGGACACCATGTAGGTGAGGCGAGATGAGGACAAAAACAATAAAAAAAGCATTTAGCTTTGAGTTTAACAGAGAAGAAAGCTTTGGGATGCTAGCTTCAGATGGCTAATAAGCATCCTTTCTTTCTCTTTGTAAGGCGAGCAACCAGAGGGGAATTTGAATAAGCAACATTCATTTTGAACCGAGAGCTCCCGCCCGCGTTGCGATTCTGCCTGATACCACAGCCGAGGCTCCAGGCTGCTGCCTCCTCGCTCGCTAGCAAAAGCAGGGAACATTTTTATCCAGCAAATGGCTTACTGAGCCCTGTTTCCCAGCCAGTGTCAGGAAAATTTCTTGTTTCCGTAGGGCCCAAGATAAAGTTAACATAAAAATGATAGCACCACTTTTTAATCTCTGAATAATCTTGAGAAGGAAAGAGAAAGACAGGACACAGTAAGACCTCCTGGTAAAAACAAGTGCCTCCTAGAAGCTCGGAGGGGGTTGTGTTTAGTCTAAATCAAAGCAAGCAGTTTGTATCGCAAGCCGTCTGCATGTGGGATTCCCTCCCTGAGAGCTGATGCAAGCTGGAATGGCAGACGGGTTCAAGGCGGGCTTAGCTGGATGCACAGACAGGCTTGGAGAGGGCTTAGGAAGAGCATGTTCTGGAGAGCTGCTCTGAAAGGGGGTTCTGGGGTGGAAGGAAATGTGCAGAGAACCTGGGCTATCCCTCAGATTCCTGTGTTTATCAGAGAGGCAACTGATTGTAGAATCTTCATCTGCTTCATCTCCAAGACTCTGTGGTTTCCCATACCAGCAGGACCGATCTGGGGCTCAGTCTGGCCATTTCTGGAAGAATGTAGGGAGTGAATAAATACTAGGGGATGGGGCTTATAGGGGTGGTCCCATCAAATGTCTGTGTGCCCTTTCCAAACCCGGGATTTATCTGTGATAACAGCTCTGTCCAGAGCAGCAGAAATTGTGCTCACAACATGCTGGGGGTGATTGCTGTACGGGAGCAAGTCCTCATGCATGGGGCTATAGAAACTCTTCTTAAGATTAGTGAAGGAAAACTTGAAACTGTCATGGGATGGTGTATTCAAAGGGGAAATTCCTTAGAGACTTTGTTAATTACTTGAAGAAGAAAAACAAAATTAGTTTAAATTATCCATAGTTCTCAGGAGAGGCCATGTGGCCTTAAAATGGTTTGTCTTTGATTTGAAGTCCTCATAATTCTTTATTTAATCTAAATAAATTTGACAGCTCTTCATAGAGTCATGAACTCTCAGGTTTAGAATGACCATCAGCAGTCACTCGCTCCATATTCCAGTACCACCACGGGCACTGCTGCCACCCTCACCATCACCACCACCACCCCACCATTACCACCCTACCATAACCACTGTCATCCTCATCCCTACCATCACCACCATCCCCATCACCACCACCATCCCTACCACCATCATCACTGCCACCGCCACCACCATCACTACCATCACCACCATCCCCAGCATTCCCATCACCACCACCACCCCACCATTACCACCCTACCATAACCACTGTCATCTTCATCCCTACCGTCACCACCATCCCTACCATCACCACCATCCCTACCATCACCACCATCCCTACCATCACCACCACCATCCCTACCACCATCATCACTGCCACCACCACCATCACTACCATCCCCACCATCCCCAGCATTCCCATCACCACCACCATCCCACCATTATCACCCTACCATAACCACTGTCATCCTCATCACCACCATCCCTAATGCCATCATCACTGCCACCACTATCATCCCTACCACCATCATCACTGCCAGCACCACCATTCCTACCACCATCATCACTGCCACCACCAGCATCCCTACCACTGCCATCACTACCATTACCACCACTACCACCACCACCATCCCTCCCACCAGCACCCCACCACCACCATCACTGCCATCATCATTGCCGCCACCACCACCACCATCCCTACCACCATCATCATTGCCACGACCACCATCCCCAGCATCCCCATCACCACCACCATCCCACCACCATCATCACTACCATCACCACCATTACTACCACCCCCACCATCCCTCCCACCAGCACCCCCCTACCACCATCACGTCAGCAAATGTTTGAGTGCCTGAAACTTGCCATCCACTGATGTGATCCTCAACTTCACCTCCATCGAGGAGGCATTCAGCTTTGGCAGGGTGCTTATTATCTCTCCAGGCAGGATACTGTATCGCAGGGCAGCACTGATTAAATCAAACCCCTTCCTTATGGAGAGCCCTATTTTGCCTGCACATAGTTCCCAACTATATATATCTGTGTTTAGGGTCCTATTTCACAGATAATTTCTTGGTATTTGAAGAGAACTGTCATTCTCCTCATCCGAAGTCCTTTGTTTCAAGAAATCTTTCAAAGTCATGGGCAAGGTTTTTGCTTCAATTTGCAGTTCTTTAGTTTTTGCTTTTCAAACCGCATCTAACGATGTAACAACCCATATCCAGTTTCCAAATTGCTTTGACCAAAACTTTTAGTCAGACCTGGGCTCAGTTCACCTGGGCTCTCTACCTGGCTTCCCAGTACTCAGGGCCTGGAAATATTCGTTACACCTATGCTTCATATTGGCCCACACCCGCCCCCCTCCCCCAAAGAGGGACTCGGTGTATCACCACATCAGCTAGTGAATGGGATCAGAACCACCTTCCCAGCGTACAACTGAGCCCAGCTTCTGCCCCCTTGCTCCTGGATGTAATCTCCACTGTTGTCAAGAAGATGCACCTTAGACATCCCAGAGCACAGTGATGAAGAATCTGGGTCTACCGCCCACAACCCAAGAATGACAGGGCTTTTGCAGCATTCTCTAATGGCTTCATTACTCTTTTTTCTTTGGAGACTTAGTGTTCATTGGCTCTGTTGAACTTTTCTATTGAGTACTAAAATAATAAATGTATCAGCAAATGAAGAATTTGTCTCTTCTGATAAATACAGTACTGCGGAAGAAATAGATCCTGGGCAGTTATGAAGGCAAGTGGCTGCTGAAGCCTTCCGTACAGGGCATGAGATTTACATCCACCATAAGGATATCCTGACAACTCACTCATTCATCCCGCTCACAGGGTTGGGAAAGCAGCCTTATCTCCTTGTTTAAAGTCAATAGAATGCCAGTAGCCTGCAAATATCTTTTAAACTTAGTTATCTTTCTCACATTATCAATCCCCTTTGAAGTCAAAGCCATTCTGTTTGGCTGCATTTCCATTTGAGCAGCTGCTTATATTATTCGGTGATTTGGTCAGGGGTGGGGGGAGGTAGTTCTCTAAGAATCTTAGGACCCAGTTTTCAGAGAGCTGATTTAACTTAGTAGCTCGGGGAAATCTGTAATTTGGTTAGTGCGTCATTAGTAGAGCCATTTAGACCTTAATGAGCAGGATGACGTTGCTGGATATTTGATGGTACTGGTCAGGAATGCAGTCAGTGGACTCCTTTAAAAAAACAAAACAAAACAAAACAAAAACCAAGTTCCTACACTTTATAGGATTATAAGTCCATGAGTTAGAAACCCTTACTGTCATGAAAGTTATAGCTATGACTTCTGGTTGGCACTTTTATCTTATTGTGTATA
This sequence comes from Halichoerus grypus, assembly GCF_964656455.1. NCBI lineage: Eukaryota > Metazoa > Chordata > Mammalia > Carnivora > Phocidae > Halichoerus > Halichoerus grypus. Next base: position 6,381,173 of record NC_135718.1, read on the forward strand.
TTATACACTCCGGATGTTTATGAAGTCCTTGAACAAATTTAAAGTTTAATAACTTTGGTTGTATATATAATAGGGGCAAATGGTAAACACCAAATGAGAGCATAATTCACAGTCTTATGCAGGGTACAGTTCAGAGATCTAGGATAGTCCTAAATCTTCTTGATTATCAACAAAATGTTATTAATTGCATTTATAATACTAATGATAAATTCATTTACAGAAGATGGTTTTCAGGAGTAAACGACTACACTCTTAAAATAGTACATGGTTGGCTTCAGTCTAGCTAATAGTATATACATTCTTCTGCTCATGTCATATACTAAATAAAAGGACATTTATAAATTAACACCAAAGACCCTATGAACTCTTCCTTCTGATAATTCAGTTTCTTCTAAAATGTGTAAACTCCCAAGTTATTGGGATGTTTTAAAGTACAAGGACTTCATGAATGCAGTAGATAATATGTGTAGACCTTTTGTAGACAGCTAAGCAAAGATGTCCATCCCCTGTAGGGTTTTTTTGTTAGAAAAAAGCAGGTACTTGTAAAGCACAGCTTAAAAAAGGAGGTAATTTTCTCTCATTTCGGAGAGAACAATGCATCTAATATTTGATCTGTTTAAATCCCTTGCAAATCAGTGGGCACAGCCTACAGACCGTCCAGTGATCTTGGTCCTTGTACTGTGCATTTTAGACCTGACAGGTGCCTTGTCAGGTGAGGCAGCCCACCTGTGCTAGCAGGAGTCTTGGCCACAGCATTTGGTAGGATTGCAGGGAACTGTGGTCCAAACACAACCGATTGGACTTCATTTCCTGCCGGCACGCTCCAGATGAAAAGGGGTCGGTATTTGAAGAGTTACGTTGGTACGCATCTCTGTATATTTTTAAATAAGTAAGTTCAAAGTATGCCAGTGATCCTGATACGGTTCACAGCAATAAGCCCCGCATGCATCCGAGAGCTCCCTGCAGAGCCCCAGCCCACTTGGTTGGATTCAGTAGCCAGCCTCCTTGCACAGGCTCCCTGGCCCTCCGCGAAAGGCACTGAGGGCTACCGACTCCTCCCGGGGACTCACCCCATCAGTTCATAAGCACTCACCAGAGGCTTAGCTTTCTTACAGATGAAGATACTCTCAGTCAGGCTGGTCTGCAGCTCAAGGGCCAGGCCCTCTGGTTCGTCCTTCCCTTGATGGTCCCTGCCTTCGGTGAGTAGTCGCCCCCTACGACCTACGACCGTGTCCCACAAACCCCCCTCCCCCCTGCAGGAATGTCTGAATCTCTGCTGCAACGCCACCACGTGCACGCTGAGGCCAGACGCTGTGTGCGCCCACGGGCTGTGCTGTGAAGACTGCCGGGTGAGTGCTCTTGGCGCCGTGGCCACCCCCGGGTTCAGCGGGTTCCACTCTGAGGCAGGACACATGACACCTGTGCTGTGAAAACTAGAACCCCTTACGGCACCAGTCAGCGTCCCCCCACTGCCTGTTCTTACTGTCACCCGATCTTTGTGAGAAATGCACACTTCAGTGCTGAGTCATCTGTGGTAAGTTACTTATTTGTGGGTTGAAAGCAACTGTGCCAGAATTCTCCGGCTCAGTGTTAAACATGCCCATGTTGTGCTATTGGAGGTGTGTGACGTCCCCTCACCCTAAAGGGAACACGTGGAGAGCGGGGAGCATCTGCCCACTGGGCTAAGAAACCCTGTGGGCTGCTCCAGGGGTCTTAGGTCAACATCCCCATCTTGACGTCTTCCTAACACAAGGTGCTGGCCAGCCCGGCCCGCCGCGGCACTTTCCTACCTTGCCTATCCTTGCCGCCATGACTGGGTTTACTTTGGCCATTGCGGCGTTGGTCTCATAGAAGCCTGAGCTTTTGATGCAAGGATTCCAAGGGTAGACTTTATTTCTTTTTTAATTAAGCAATTGATTTTGGCCTTCTGCTGCCAGGAAACTCCCTCTTAGCTCCCCCACGAGAGCCCGGTGATTCAGAAGTGCATTGCACCATCTTACACCCGGCTTGAAATATCCCTCCTGCCCTTTGAACTTGTGATTAACTTCTGGGGGGTTGTTCAAGGAAGCTGGCACCCCTGGCACAGAGCTGCGGGTGGGGGAGAGTGTTGGGGACAGGCGGGGGCGGAGGGGTCGCTGGCTGTGCGGCCTCTGACCAGCCACTCTGAGCCTTCGTGTCTTCAACCATGAAATGATGAGGTGTTGGCCGGTGGTTCTGAGCATCTTTTGTTGCTCCCTTGCTTCGCCTCTTCTCTCCTCCTCCCCATGAGGTCCTGCACACAGGTTTCCAACTCCATGATTTGATGACAAAGTGAAATATTATTGTGACCAGGCCCTTGGGATGATTTTTGTCATCTGGGCCACAGCGGTAACACCGTTAAGTACGCACGTCATCATAAAACACGGGACAGTGTTGGCCACCAGAGATCTTCAGAGTGAAGGGGCCCGTCAGCCAGCACTCCCTTCCCACTCCTCCTCTGAGGGGACAGGTGCCAGCCATCGGCTCGTCCGCTCAGCAGAAAACCCTAATATTGCATGAAATTAAAAAGCAGCTCTTGATTGCACCCCCATAGTGGAAAGGTGAACCCCAGAGCCCAGAGCAAGATTCTGTTTAATGACTCTCTGTGTGCTCTTGCTTTGGAATCCTTGCCCTTTTATGTGGGCTTCATGAGGATGGCCTTGCTCCGTTCTGCCCCCGGGGTGCTGCCGGGAAGCTGCTCCCCGTCTCCCGCAGCACACATTCTATAAACAGCCTCTTCTTCCAGCTGAAACCTGCGGGGACAGCATGCAGGGATTCCAGCAACTCCTGTGACCTCCCCGAGTTCTGCACGGGAGCCAGCCCACACTGCCCCGCCAACGTGTACCTGCATGACGGGCACCCGTGTCAGGGGGTGGACGGCTACTGCTACAACGGCATCTGTCAGACCCATGAGCAGCAGTGCGTCACACTCTGGGGACCAGGTAGGTGGCTGCCACCAGAGGGCGCAGAGCAGTGGGGCTGGGGAGCTCGCTCTCTTTCCAGAAGCATCACTCCTGCAGTGCGCCATCGACAAAGCTTCCCTCCATTCAGCTACAGTGAGTGGCTTCCTGGCAGGTCTGGGGCCATGCAGGGCACCAGGCAGGCAAAAACGGTGCTGCCCAGAGCCTGTCCTGAGGGCTCAATGCGGTCCAATGAGGAGAGATGCGTGAGCACCTACTGTGTGCCCAAGGGAGTGACAGGGAAGAATCAGCCATGACTCCTGGTCTCAGATAGCTTAACAGGTAGTCGGGCAGACAGAACCTTCCATCCACTCTGATTATGTGTAAGTGCTTCTTGGTGCTCAAAGAAGGACCCCAACCAAAGCCTGGCGGTGCCAAAGAGAAAGTCACTGCAGACTGGATGCATGAGTAGTCTGTGACCAGGAAGGACAGGGAGAGGTTGCTCCTGACACAAGGAGCAGCAAGCTGGCCCTCGGATGGGAAGGTACAGGGAAGGGACTGCTGGGATGGGCAGCCTCTATACCAGAGCTCAGAGGAAGAACACGGACACAGGTGTTTAAGAGCCTTGAAAGCCATTTTAGTTCTAAAAGCAGAGGGATAGACTTGTGTGTTCCAAAAAAGGTGCCCAGATGGGCAGTTAGTCAGGAAGCAGCTGCTGGGGTAATTAGAGGCTGTCCACCCACTGCTTCCTGTGTAGGGGATGCTGGGCCAGATGCTCAGTGTGGCTTTTCCCTTCTAACTCCCAACATTAGAGATAGGGACAATGACTACAGTTTAGAGAAAGTGAAGCTCAAATTCAGAGACTAGAAGTCCGTTTCGTGAGGTTGTGAGGCTGGGATTTGAACCCAGGCCAGTTGGCCCAAAGGCAGGGTTATATAACACAGGCTGGGCAGTCGCACCAAAGAACCAGGTCTAGAACAAAGTTCCACAGAACCTCCACAGTCAAATGGAAGCTTGGATGCAAAAGAGGGAATTATCGGTCCTCTAGGCATGTCTCTCCTCTTTTGACCCATCTTCTGGGGCCAAAGGTCCAGGGCCCTGGGGAACAGCAAGGACCCAGTGAACTCCCCACCCCGGGGTTTGCTGCCTCTTTCCAGCTCTAGGATTCCAGCAATAAATCCCATGGAGAGCACTTTCTAAGAGTGCGGTCCCCACCCTGTCTTGTCATTCTCCCTCCTGCCGCTGCCTTTCAGAGGTGACCTCAGGCCTGGCCAGGGACACCGGCTATGGCAAGGCCACTGTGGTCAGCCAGGCAGAGAGCCAGGCAAGCCCCAGGGGGAGGGAAATCCGATATGGGCCTTTGTCAGACTTTCATTGTGAGGTTTTGGTTTCAGGAGTGATGAGGACAGTAAACTAGGACAGAAAATGATGACTGGTCCTCAAAGCTTGGTTTCAGTGTGATGTGAAAGCAGTGAGCAAGCAGGGAGAACAGGGACAGACGTTTCTGAGGGTCGGGTCCTGTCATGGAGCCCACTGCCCCACCAGCCAAAGATGCCCCTCTGTACTTGGACCTCCCTGAGGGGCAAGAAGGAGCAGCATGAATGCCGCAATAAGGGGCTGATGCAGCCTGTTCGTCGTCTCTGTGAGGAGTTCTCCCAGTGCTCCTCAGGCTTCGTGAATCCACCTGGGCATGGAAGGAGGAGGCCTGTGGTATCTGGGGCCTTGTGCTTCATCTCGGGACCCTGACCAGCCCTCCGTCCTGGCCTCCTCACCGGCTGGGCCATGGGGCCCCCAGGCCAGGGTAGGGTCTCTCGATCGCACACTGGGTGACGGCCTTGCGATGACAAGCACAAAGAAGGCATTCACTGTACACGTGTCAGGTGGTCGGATGGGCTCTGATGGTTTCGTGACTTCAGACACCTTTTAGCCCAGTGAGGTCACTTTGGGACAGTGGCTGTTGCTGTAGGCCAAATCCTTGTGGCCTAAAGCATCCCTAGTGGCCATTCCTTCCCAGCCTTTCTCCGGACTCAGTAATCTCCCCCTTCTTGAGTTACAGGGGCTGTTCTAATGTTCCCTTCCAAAAAAGCATTCTGTGGCCAGAGCACACACAGCACTTGGAGCTTTTGGAGTAAAATGTGCTCTTTGGTGCCCTGCTGTATTACAGCGTCTGGCCCCATTTCCAAAGTGAGGTCAGATGGACTCCACGGCTCTCTCTGAGCCACCACCACTGTGTGACTCAGCTGGCTGCAGGCCTCAGATTCTTGGTGACCAAGGCTGGTGTGTATTATCTCATCAGATGAGTCCTTCTCAAGCTGCCTGACCGGAGAGAGAGAGCGCACGCCAGACAGGCAGGCAAACTGACAACCTGACTCATGCGCTGAGCTTTTCCACAGTAAGAGCAGTAGGCAGTTACCTGCATCCCGGTGGCTGGCAGCGAGGCTGGAGGCCTGATTGCCTGGGGGCCGGTGCCCCTGCTGAGGAGGGCCGCTGCTGGGGAGCCCCCAGCCTGCCTCTTCTCTTCCGGCCCTCCGCCTGAGGACTGAGGAGGCCTTTGCCCGGGCCGTGGTACGTTTGCTGTGAGAGGGTCACGGCCCGCAGACTAAGCCTTCCTGGCATCGGGGGTGCTCAGAGTTCCTGGAAGTGACAAGCTTGGGGGGACCCACCTCAGGCTCGTGACTTCCCAGGGCTCAGTGCACTTCAGCCAATCCTTTCTCGGTCCTTCCGATCGCCGTGCAGACTTCCTCGGGGGTGGGGAGGGCAGAGCCAGCCGCGGCCCTCCACACCTCCTCAGAAGGGCCTTTGCCCACCTCCTCTGTGAATGCAGTATGCTCCTTTCCTTCCATGTCTGAGCAACTGCCCTGCTGTCTAGGTCAAGGGCACTGTACGAGTTTCCTGGGGCTGCTAACGAATCCCCACAGACGTAGTGGCTTATGACAATACCAATTTGTCATCTTACGGTTCTGCAGGTTGGAAGTCCTAAAATGATGTTGGCAGGGCAGCGTTACTTTCACAGGCTCTAGGGGAGAGGACATTTCTGTGCCTCTTCCAGCTTCCCGAGGCACCTGCATTCCTGGACTCACCCCCTCCCACCCCCCATCTTCAAGGCCAGCAGCACGCATCTGCCAATCTCTCTCCCTCTCTGGCTTTTCCTTCTATCGTCCCATCTTCTTCTCTGTGTCTGACCCTCCTGTCCCCCTTTTATAAGGGCCCTGTGATCCTATTGCACCTACCCAGACCATTCAGGAGAATCGATCCTCCCCAACTCCTTAACGTAATCACATCCTCAAAGTCCCTTTTGCCATGTGAGGTGACATATTCACAGGTTCCGAGGATTAGGACGTGGGCCTCTTTGGGGGGCCCTTTTTCTGCCTACCACAGGCATTGAACAGACCACTTACTGATGAGGGGGCCTTCAACAGACCACCCAACCTCGGGCCTCATCTGTAAAATGGGGATTGTAATATGCCTACCTCCGGGGTGTACTGCTGTCCTCGAACACAGCCTGTGGCCGGCCTGTCGTGTGTCATATATCACGTGCTGTCACGTGCTAGGTGTGTGGCACTTAGTAAGTCTGAACTCTAGAAAGAAGATAAGCCTGAGCTCACAGGAAGCTCACCGACTAGTGAGCAAGATGCTCACGTCCTGGGGCTGTAGTGAGTGCTGGGATGTGGTGGGGCACGGAAGAGAGAGGGCTCAGCCTGGAGTGAGGTGTGGAGCCAACCCGGAAGGCGTCCTAGATGAGGTGGCCCTGGAGACGTCGTTTAGCAGGGGTGGGAGGAGAAGAGTATTTCCTGCACACGGAATATCAGGGGTCAAGGTGCAGAGAAACACTGGGGGCGGGGGGGCATTCCAGGGAACTGCAGGCAGTTCGTCTTGTCCAGAGCTTGAACCGTGACCTGGAGAGCAGAGATCCTCATTTGTCACTCCATTCTCTCATTCATTAAATAATCATCGGTGTCCAGCTATTGTAAGATGCTGACTCAAGAGCCCTGATTCTGCCAGAGCAACCTACTTCCCACAGTCCCTCTGTGCTCTCGCCTGGACCTGGAGTAGAGTCAGGATGTGACCCTCACGATCCCGGGGGCCGGGATGACTTCCACAGCCAGGATCCTGGCCAGCGAGAGGCACCAGGCTGAGAGCATTCTAATGCTGTGTTATGGTGCTTGGTTTAAATTAGCTTTCCATGATTCAGAGAGGGAAAATTTATTGTCAGGAATACATTTGCCATATTTCATTTCCCCATGGTTAGCTAATGCTCTGGGCTCTGGACCACATCTGCTGAAGGGTCGTTTTCGTTCCCCTCTGAGGCCCAGTGACTCAGAGCTCCAGGGTCATCGGGCTCCTGCTCTGTTGGCCTGCGCCACGCGCACCCCAGTGACCCGACCGAACCGTCGAGTCATCCGGAAGCGTCCAGTTATGCTCAGGACGTCCGTCAGTCTCCAGACCTGGCTGCCCAAATGCTGGCCGGATAAAGCCCTCCTTCCAGCTAACTATTCCCTTTTGAAATAGACTTTTCTCAATCCGGCGTTGTATTTCAATAAAATAATCCTGCTTCCAAATCTTTCTACAAATAGAATGATAGAAAATTCAAAACATATGCCTGCAACCAACTCCTCGCTAGCAAAGTAATACCCTTTTAGAATACCTTTTGGGGTTTTCATTCATTTGTTTCTTTTCCTAATTAGTGTTGATAATGTTCTTGTTGGCGAGGAGTTTAAATTCTTCCCTCCCCTGGCCCCCAATTCTTCTTCCACAAATATTGTCTGTCAAGGCTTTGTAGGTTGGTATCAGGCACAGAAATGTTATCTGCAGCTCAAACTGTAACTTGTGCTTAGCTCCCTGAGTCCAGTTTCATCTTAATAGCCACAAAGATTTTCTGTCCATGTGATACGACCTTTATTCCTTCTGAAATACAGCTGGATATTTTTCTTCAGGCAGAAAATTTACTTTTGCCAACGTTGTTTATCTGAACCATGGTTGCTGAAAGCGTTACTTGGAAATTAATCTTACGGATAACTACATGTCTAGAGCCACAAACAATTTGCATCAGGGAAGTCCTGAAATATGTTAGTTTTATCTATTTTATCACTCACCAGAAAATAGTGTCACTTGATTTATGCAGTGTGAGCTGGCCAGACAATTTTTATGGGCTGGTAAATATTCAGTGTTTATCTGCAAGGCTGGTTTAAATGAGTTTGCATTATTATGATACACCTGGGGCAGTACATTTACTAATCATCTACAACTCTGGTGACGCGTGATGGGAAGAGAAGATACTTTTGCCAGGAGTCCTATCGTCTAGAGGCAGGAGAGTCTCCCTTTGGTCCCACTGCGTGAGAAGGAAGTGATAAAACTTGTCCATTTGGGCTCCATTTTCCACTGAACGCAAAGGTAAGTTTGGAGTAGAGAGAGGGAGAAATACGAGGACAACTGGACAGCCTTCAGTCGTTCGAAAGAGGGCCTTTGTCTGTGGGTATGAGCAGCGGGGGCGGGACAGTTAGTGACAGGGAGGGAGGAGCCCATCCGCCCAAATGTGAGAAGTGCCTTTGCATAATAGAGTCATTTTAAGGAAAAGATTAGATCAAGTAAATTGTGGGCTTAATGCAAGATGTCATCATCTCTCTTTCAAAAGACATAATGACATTGGAACTTGCAAACTACAATTACAAATATAAGTTTTATCCCTCTGAAGATAAAACTGGTAATTAAAACCCATCACTTTCTGGATAATTGTAAAATACAGTGGGATGTCAGAATTCCCTCTGAAAGGCTAAATTTTATCTTTGGATAATGGCAAAACATCTAAGTGTTCTGTTAGTAAGAATTCAAAGGCTGTGAGTTGATGCACTATCGTCGCGATAAGAACACTGTTGTCATTTTTTCCAAGAGACAGACATGAAATCTTTTCATGAAAACGTGAAGACAGACGTTTTCAAGCGTGGCAACTTTGAACCCAAATCTCTGTGCCTTCGTAACCTCTTCCCAGTGGGTAGAAGTCATTTACACTTCTGAAATTATTGACCATTCTGTCTCTAAGAGAAAGCCCTGTGAAACACTTGGCTGGGCCCTGCTCCGCTGTCAGAACTGGCCTGAGCCCAGGTGCTCAGGACTTGTCTCTGGGCTTCGTGGCTCCTACTCTCCTTCCTTAATGATGTGTTCTTTGAATGCAAGAGCGATCTCTGCTCCCAGGGTCAGCGCCGAGCTCCCTTTCTGGTTGTCCTGCCCGTACGGTTTCTTACTTTACCTATATTTGTAAAACCTCTGTCTCCTGATGACCTTATATCTTCTTCCCTCATCGGACTGCATGGTAATACTTCCTTTGATTTAAATGAGTAAGTGAAAATCCAGAGCCACGGGAAAGATGAGCCAGGAGACAGCATTCACTTACCCAAGATGTTTTGTTCTACAGAAATCGCAATTGACTTCCTCTGGGGAGGGCAGTTGAGACATGACGTGCCTTCCCCAAACTGCGTTCCCCGTGGCTCTTCACTCATTCATTCTTGGCACACACCTGCTCTGTGCAGGCTTGAGGCACCACCCCTGTCCACTGGGTTTTTACAGGGAGGCAAGAGCCTTGGGACATCACAAGAGGCAAAAAAAAAAAAAAAAAAGCCAGTGTGGTAAATACAAGGAGGGGACAGCCCCTACAGTATGGATGAGAGAAGGAGGGTAGACCCCAGCCTCACGGGATGGTGGTGATGGAGGACGGCCCTGAAGGACGTAGTCCGCAATGTCAAGCAACACAGCAGCCCAGGACCCTCAGCCAACTGGCTCCAGGAGTCAGGTTCCAAGGAAAATGCTATTTTAGCTGGCTTTTGTTATGTATCCATCATTGACCCAATCTATGACCTGTGGCATATTTTAGCCCTCTGGCGAGGAAGCCCCTCCTGTTGCACAGCTCTCCTATGAGAGAGATGACCCCGTAGGAGAGGTCTGGCCAGAATGCAATGGGTTGTGCTGGGAGGGCTGGTGCCCAGCAGTGCCCAACCTCTAGCTGCAAGCATGCTGGCCCCAAGATGTGGCCCAGAACCCTGCATGGCACCGTCCTCCAGCCTGAAATTGGAGGTGGGGCAGCAACAGGGCATGTTGTGATCTGAATCAAGTCTTCAACCGCTTATATACTTCTAAAATCAGTTCCGTTCATTTTAAACCTGAGCCTTTAAACATCCATGTTTTTTGCTCCAAGATTTCTCATCCCAACATGGAGACTCCAGGGTAGGAAAGGCAAGCCCAGCGGGATGAGAACAAGCATTGGAAACAGGGTTCTGCCCCATCCTCCTCGCACCTGCTGCCACTCACCATCCCCCCCACCCACATTAAAACAGCCATTTCTGCGCATTGATGAAAGTTGTCAGTCCCTAAGTGCCTGAGGATGAAGAAGGCAAAAGATCTTATCCATCAAGGTTGATGGTGAATTGCACATAATAGTGTGCTTTCCATGGATTCTCCAGGTAAATGAAGACCACACATGACAGGGATTGAGTATGCATTCTGGTCTTCGACTTCACAGAGAGAAAGAGATCTATCGCGTCCCCAAGTTTACGTAGCTGATGAAAGCATGACCTATTTTTTTGTCCAAATGTAAGGGTTTTTTGCCATGATATAGCAAGCCGTGTCATCACCATGTCCCACGGATGACGCATCCTGCAGCTACATCCATGTGACATGGCATTTCTTGCTCCCACCCTCGAATTTTGGGTGAGAACTGAAATGAATAAAAGCCTTGTGTACAGACGGTTATTGGTTTCCTGGGGGAGACAGAAAGTTAACCTTTAGAAAGCTGCATCGTTCAAACCACTGGGCAGATTCCTACCAGAGTGGAGTAAATTTTACTGGTCAACCCCTACCCAGCTTTGCTTCATTATGGACTGACTTCTGCCCACAGAAGTTTTCAAGTTATTATATTCGGGGCTTTTCATTTCTTTTCCTGAGTCAGTGAAGATTCAACAGAGAGGCATAAAAATGTTTACTGCCTCTCTCTATTGCCCCCCTCTTGGAGGAAGACCCCCACTGAGTGTGTTCAGACTCAAGGGCATGTCACCCAGTTCAGTTCATTACCATTACCTGAGAAATAAGCACGGGGTGGCCAGTATGGCAGCCTGTCAAGTTATCCTCTGAAAAAGATTTGGTGGAGATAGAGCCATGCCCAAGAACAGGTAACTTACAGGAGTTGAGTGGTGGTTCTGGAGAGAAAGGACCAGCAGGGACAGGAGTCTGTTGCCAATTAGGTGGTTTCCAAGAGGGAGGCAGCACAAGACTGCAGCTGAATAGAAAGATCATGGACTTCAGCTTAGGTCCATTAATCAAGTCCAGCTTTACCACTTACTCAACATTAACATCTTCAGCAAGTTGCTAGAACACTGAGCAGTGGTGTTTAAATCTGTGAAATGGGATATGTAGACTTCACAGGGTGGTTAGAAGGATTAAAGATCCTGCATGCTGGACCCAGCACAATACCTAATAGTGGGGAGACTCAACAGATGGCATGTTGGTGACCTAAAATATGCTCATCCATTTCAAGTGTGTGTGCTGGTTTGTTTAAGGGTGAGGAAAGAAATTATAGGGAAGGTGACCTTTGTCCCAGGAGTATAAAAAGGACTCATACTCAAGGGCTTGTACTTGAGACCTCCTACTGCCTCTTTCAAGATGGTGCCATGGGCCTGTGCAGTGAGATGAGGCTCTAGAAGCCCAGCCCAGAGCAGGCTGGGAGGGTGCCCAGAATAAGCACAGGGCTTGGGGCAGTGGGGAGCTTCACACACTGAAATGAGTAAGGAGGGGAGAGGTGTAGGGAAGTTCTTAACTTCAACTGTAGTTTTTACTGAACATACAAAGTATGTACAAAACCTCCCAGGGTTTCAGAAAAGGAGTTCTCTTCCCCCTCGTGTCCCAAGGTGGGTTCAGCAATTACTTATCCAGCCGTTCAGCACTCTTCATTGGTTTCGTATGATGTGCTAGGCACTGGGGACAATCATCTGTGAAGGAGACAGATGTAAAGCCCTTATGGACATGATTGTGAACTGTTATAAATATGGTAAGTGTTGTAAACACAGCCAGACACAAGGAGCTCTCTTCTCCCTCACGCATCCTCCCATTCTTAATGCCCAGGAGCCAGACTTCCTCTTCCCCATGATTGATGGCTGTCCTTATTATAATTCAGGTTTACTGAGAGACTGCTATGTGTTAGGGATTCACGAAGTCTCACAGCACCTTTGGATCAAGGGATGGCCTTGTCCCCATTTTACAAATGAGGGAACAGAGTCTCTAGAGCATATATCACTTTACCAGGGTCCCTTGGTATATAGGGTCGACATCAGATCAGCCTATGTTATTCTCAGTCCCAAACCCTTGCTCTTCCAACTCTGCGGCATGGCTGATTATAGAGACCAAAGGGGAGGAGCCTTCCACAAGCAATTGAAATTTGATAAACATTCAATGTTTTCCTTAGATCTTGTACATGCCCAGATACAAAGCATGGAAACCCCCAAAAAACTATCCATCAGAAAGAATGGTTCACTACTGACCTCTTAATCTCTCAGTCATGTCTTTTGACTCTCACAGTCCAGCCAGAAAGGCACATTGGACCTCAGAGCATCTATCAGTGCTATTTAGGAGGTTCGTTGAGGTTGACTGACAAAATTGGGTTTAAGAAAAGACAAGGACATTTATCACCTGTTTAATTATGCCTAGAGTGTGACTTCATGCCTCCACTTTTTTTTATTCTGGTAAAAGAGCTTTTAAAAGATCACTTTGACAAGCAACAGGATGAATGATTAGGTTATAGAGATCATGAATATACACCTGCTGAGCAAATAGAAAAAAAGCAAAATTAAAAGACTCACTGTTGGAGGAATGGGTGGGTACTTGTACTAAAAATAAGATTTCCAGTGACAACATCACAACAGATTAAAAAGGTCAGCATCCAAATGAGCTAGAAGTACAGAGGATGTGCTATGGAAAACAGACTTTTTAACCACTTTACTGAAGTATGATTGACATACAAGAAGCTGTGAGTATTTAATGTATACACCTTGATGGGTTTGGAGATAAGTATACATCCAAGAAGCTGTCACCATGATCGATGCCATAAACATATTCATCATCTCCAAAAGATTCTTCCTCTTAACCTCTTCATTTATTTGTGTGTGTGTGTGTGTGTGTGTGTGTGTGTGTGAGAGAGAGAGAGAGAGAGAGAGAGAGAACATTTAACATAAGATCTACCCTCTTGGCAAAATTTTAAGTTTATAATACAGTATTAACTATAGACTCTGTTGTACAGTAGATTTCTAGGACTTACTTTGTATAACTACAACTTTGTACTCTTTGACTAATGCCTCCCCAAAGCTCCCCCCTTCCCCCAGCCCCTAGCAACCACCATTCTATTCTCTGCTTTTATCAGTTTGACTTTTTCAGATTCTACATATAAGTGAGATTGTGCAGTATTTGTCTTTCTGTGTCTGACTTGTTTCATTTAGTGTAATGTCATCCAGGTTTATCCATGTTGTCTCAAATGGCAAGATTTCCTTCTTTTTTAAGGCTGAATAATCTTCAGCTTTGTGCATATACTACATTTTCTTTATCTATTCGCCCATCAATGGACACAGTTTGGCTCCATGTCTTGGACATTGTGAATAATGTTGCAGTGAACATGGGAATTTAGATATCTCTTCCAGATCCTGATTTCAGCTCTTTTGGATATATACCTAGAAGTGGGACTACTGATATATGGTAGTTCTATTTTTAATTTTTTGAGGGATTTCCGTACTGTTTTCTGCAAAGGTCGTCTCAGTTTGCATCCCCACAATGTATGGTTCAAGGGTACAAGTGCTTCCTTTTCTCAACACCCTTGCCAATATTTGTTGTCTTTTGCTTTTTTTTATACTAGCCATTCGAACTGGTATGACGTGATATTTCATTGTGCTTTTGATTTGCATCTCCCTGATCATCGGTGATGTTGAGCATCTTTTTGTATAACTGTTGGCCATTTGTATGTCTTCTTGGAAGACGTGTGTATTCAGTTCCTTTACCCATTCTTTAATCTGGTTATTTGGGACTTTTTTTGCTGTTGAGTTGTAGGAGTTCCCTGTGTATTTTGTGTATTAACCCTTTGTCAAATAGATGGTTTACAAATATTTCCTTCCATTCTGTAGGTTGCCTTTCATTTTGTTGATTATTTTTCCTTTACCATAAGGAAGCTTTTTTGTTCAGTGTAGTCCCACTTGTCTATCTTTGTTTTTGTTGCCTATGTTTTTGGTGTCATGTCCAAGAAATCTTTGCCAAGACCAATGTCAAGGAGGTTTTCCCCTATGTTTTCTTGAAACTATAAGTTTTAAGTCTTACATTTAAGTCGTTACTCCATTTTTTACTTCATTTTTGCAGCAGTAGAAGATAAGGGTCCAGTTTATTTTTTTGCATGTGCATATCCAGTTTTCCCAGCACCATTTATTAAAGAGATTATCCTTTCCCCATTGGGCTTTCTTGGCACCTTTGTCAAAGATCAGTTGACCAGACCTTGAGACCAAAGAGAAATGTAAAGATGCTGAGTAGCATTGTTTCACAATATAGGAGAGTAAAAGAAAAAGTAGTATTTCCTCATTAAAATGGGACTTTTCAATATTTCTCATCAAGTTAATTGACACTATGTTGTAAGACTCTGGACTCTGTCATCCATGTTGCTAAAAATTCACATGTTCAAATTGGCCATCAACATTTCTGGGCCATTTTCTCTGTGGGAAAATGGCAACTCTCCTTAAGTGTGTGGGGTGGCCTTCTACTTGGGCATGCACAGCACTTCACAGTTATCAGGAACCACTAATACTGTTCTATAGCCTCTAAGGATTTCATAGTCACTACGCCACACATACACCTGGTTTTCTAAGCCATGCAGCCCATTGGCATTTGGGGCATTAAAATCCCAAGGCCCCCTGCCCTAGAAGACCCAGTTTTGCCAAAGTTCCAGATCCAGATTCCCAAGCAGTGACCTAGTGTTGGTTTTCTCTTCTAAAATGTTTTATACTTGCTTAAACACTGTTTGTACTCCTTTGCTTGATTTCCCGCCATGTTTTAGCCACTTTCTGTGATATTCATACATCAAACTTGCCCCCTTTGTTTTAAATTGCTGTGGCGACCCATCATCTCTTTCCCTCTTCCTTCCTCCTGGTCTTACCCTTTGCATGCCCCAGTCCAACCCTCCTGCAATCCTACCTTCCAGCTGTTTGCAAGCTCGTGTGTCTGAAACTGCTCGGAAATCTCTACCACACACACACACACACATATATAAAATCTCTTTTATCTCTTTTTTTTTTTTTTTTTTTTTTTACCTATGAGGAAACAAATTTATCAATGAATACATTCGAATTGCAGCAAGGTGGTTTTTTCCTAAGCGGCCACATTTCCCGGAAGCGTGACAGAACCTCTGTAGCATCAGCCCAGCATCAATGGCAGAGTGAGAGCAACTCTGCCTCCCCAGTCCCAGGAGCTTAGCATCCCCCAGAAACTGCGGGAGCTCCTTTATCCTTCTGAGGCAGGGAAAGAGGGAATGAAGCCATTTTATCAGCCTTACAGCACGCCGCAGGAACTCCTATCCTGTATCCTCCTAAATCCGGGATCACTTGGGCAGCATGCGAGTAAATATCGTGGCTCTTGCCCTGTTACCCATGCGCACCTGCCTGGCTTTCCACTCAGCAATGGGGGGGTGGATGCAGGTCGGGTCTTCTGCTCTCTGTCCCCAAGGCCCGTGCAGGACCCAGCACAGGTGGGGCCTCGATACACGTCAGAGCACCAGAGGGGACAGGCTGAGCTCCACCCTCAGGTAGTCCCGATATCTGGCTTTAAGCCACATATTTAACCTCTTAGGTTCTAGTTTTCTTGTCCATAAAATGGGATAATGAGACCTACCTCTTAGGATCCCTAGTAGGATTGAGTGGTGGAATTCAGCTCCTGGTCCCTCCTCTAAGAGTTCTTTCCTGACCAGCCTGCTTAGCACAATAGCTCCCTGGACCCTCCTACTCTGTCGATTCCTTCATAACATTCCCCATCCCTGGACTTGAGAGAAATATACTCACTTGCTTGCTTTTTGTTTTTCCTTGCAACTTTAAAGCAAGCAGGAGGTTTTGTCCACAGTGACCAACCAATATGCCCCCAATCCCTGGCAGATAGGAAGTGCAAGATAAATCTGTGTGTGATTGAAGTCTGCAACATGATGGGAGGATGGATGGGTGGAAGGAAGGAAAGAAAGAAGGAGAGAAAAGGCCAGACAGGCAAGTAATAAGTACATAGAGTCCATGCGAATACACAAACAACCATTGAGTTGTTGATATTCTAGATGCCAGTTTTTTTTTTTTAAGGCTTGCTGATCTTTTTTTATTTTTTTAAATTAATTAATTAAAAAATTTTTTTTGATGTAGGGTTCCATGATTCATTGTTTGCATATAACACCCAGTGCTCCATTCAATACGTGCCCTCTTTAATACCCATCACCAGGCTAACCCATCCCCCCACCCCCTCCCCTCTAGAACCCTCAGTTTGTTTCTCAGAGTCCATAGTCTCTCATGGTTCATCTCCCCCTCCAATATCCCCCCCTTCATTTTTCCCTTCCTACTTTTTTTTTTTTTTTTAACATATAATGTATTATTTGTTTCAGAGGTACAGGTCTGTGATTCATCAGTCTTAACACAATTCACAGTGCTCACCATAGCACATACCCTCCCCAATGTCTAACACCCAGCCACCCCATCCCTCCCACCCCCATCATTCCAGCAACCCTCAGTTCCCTGAGATTAAGAATTCCTCATATCAGTGAGATCACATGATACATGTCTTTCTCTGATTGACTTATTTCACTCAGCATAATACCCTCCAGTTCCATCCACATCGTTGCAAATGGCAAGATTTCGGGGTTTTTGATGGCTGCATAATATTCCATTGTATATATATACCACATCTTCTTTATCCATTCATCTGTTGATGGACACCTTGGTTCTTTCCATAGTTTGGCTATTATGGGCGTTGCTGCTATAAACAGCTTCAGATCACTACATTTGTATCTTTGGGGTAAATACCCAGTAGTGAAATTGCTGGATTGTAGGGTAGCTCTATTTTCAACTTCTTGAGGAACCTCCATACTGTTTTCCAGAGTGGCTGCACCAGCTTGCATTCCCACCGACAGTGTAGGAGGGTTCCCCTTTCTCCATAGATGCCAGTTTTTCTAAAACTGATCAATTAGATCCAGGTATTTTGATCAAAGTACCATCAAACAGGACTGATTTAAGTTCAAAGTACAGGCTCAACACTGAGACTCACCCTCGCCATCCTCCCGCCTCCAGTGGGTAGATGAACAAGAATAAGATGGAAGAAATGGATCCATAGTAGTCAGAAGCGGAGTATGTCAGTTGTGTAATCATGCTGCAAACAGAAAAGGGAACCTGGAGTGCCAGGAAAGGAATCTGTTGCTGCTGAGCCAGACACCTCACCTTTTTCCATGACAGAGAATTGTGTCCAGTTGTGGTAATGTCCTTAAAAGTGAGTTTGGAGAGGCCTCTCAATATAGCTTTTAAACAAACAAATGGCGGTGGGGGGGGAGGGGGCAGGGTGCCTGGGTGGCTCAGTCGGTTAAGCGTATGCCTTCGACTCAGGTCATGATCTCAGGGTCCTGGGATCGAGTCCCACATCGGGCTCCCTGCTCAGCGGGGAGTCTACTTGTCCCTTTGCTCCTCCCCCACTTGTGCTCTCTCTCTCTGTCTCTCAAGTAAATAAATAAAATCTTAAAACAGAATAGGAAAATGAGAGGTTAAGGACTCAGGTAGCTCACTGCAGAAGTTAATGGCGGAACCCACGGCCCATCCCAATTCTTGCAAGGGTTTTGTTTGGTTTGCTTTGTCTGTTGTTGTTTTTTAAATGAGATGCTATTCATGTCTGCTCCTGCCTGATAAAGAGGAATCAGGTGCAGGTTAAAGAAAGAGAGACATTTTTAGAAATAACATCTTTTGTTCCCTTGCCCATCGTCAGACTGGTATCTTAGATAAGTCAGTTGTCACCTTGGAAAGCAAATGGAGCTTCCCCAGAGTTGGGTACAGAGAAGGGCGAGGGACAGAGTGAGCTCTGGAGAGTGGGCATCCTGGCAGCTGGAAGTGATATCAGAAGGAGCACCCCACCTGGACACCAGTGTAGGAAAGAAGGTAGGCCAAGATCACACCACAAGGTACAGTTTATTCCAAAGAGTATGGGCCATTTTCCTGCATTTCCCGTATCTTCAACAGGTGTCACTATGCATAGGCTCTAAGAGCCCTCCAAAGCTTTGGCAGTGCAAACCCCGAAGCACACGTTCGCTCTTTCCCTGGCCGAAAGATGTGCTAAGAGTGGCCGTGTCCGGAGCTCTCTGGCTCCCATGTGCCTCTCTACCGGGCACTGTCATTCTGTGCAAAATGAGTATTGGGGTTTATGCCTCCCTGGTCTCCTTGCTAACATAGGCACGAACTGAAGCTAGTGTTTGCTCTTATAGGGAGCTTTACAGGACTGAAAATGTGTAAGATCTCTGTGTTGCTTGTTTGTTCTCTCTGTCTCTGTCTCTCTCTCGGCCTCTCTCTCTCTCTCTGCATCCCCACATAGTCATCATTATTCCTCGGAGCCTGCTCCAGCTTGCACTTTCTCACCAGAATGGTGCGAGATGCTCTTAAAGTAAGCGAGCTCCCCTGTCCATGCGGCCAGCTAGCCACCTCCTTTCTGTGCTGGGTCAGATCCAGTCCCACAGCCAGGCCACATCTCCTGAGAGGCTGCACGCACCCTGGGCCTGGATAGCTGCCCTAGAGAAGAGCGAGCTATGAAATGCAGGCTTTACTGTGAGCGAAGCCGGGAGAGGCTGCTAGGCTGCCACCGGTCAGCTCATACCAGGAGTCAGCCAAGATGCAGGCACGATTTCTCTGCACACCAAACACATCTCCCCTTAACCTGCAAGCCCAGGGCTGTTCAACAGCAAATACTAAAAACACTTGCAGGAGGTAAACGTGCTGCTTTGCTTCTGTTTCAGGTGCTAAACCTGCCCCCGGGATCTGCTTTGAAAGAGTCAACTCTGCAGGTGACCCTTATGGCAACTGTGGCAAAGACTCTAAGAGTTCCTTTGCCAAATGCGAGATGAGGTATGGAACCCACAGCCTGAGCACACCATCACTTTGAGCTTCCTACACGGCTCAGGGCCGGTTCCAAACTTGCCCTCTTTTGGGACTGTTTGTTCTCGCCCTTCCAGAGATGCTAAATGCGGAAAAATCCAGTGTCAAGGAGGGGCCAGCAGGCCCGTCATTGGTACCAATGCCGTTTCCATAGAAACGAATATCCCACTGCAGGAAGGAGGTCGAATTCTGTGCCGCGGGACCCACGTGTACTTGGGCGATGACCTGCCAGACCCCGGGCTTGTGCTTGCTGGCACCAAGTGTGCAGATGGAAAAGTAAGACCCAAAAGTTCATTCGCATCATAAATGTAAGTCTGGAAGGGGGCCTGCTGAGAAACGTCCTGTCCAAGAACTGACTTAGGAGGTTTGTTTGTTTTCCTAAATCCACTCCTTCCTAGAACTTTGTCTCTGGAATCCAGTTCTTTGCACCTAGAAGGCAAAGTTAATAAATCCTAGATCCTGGCCTGACCATTGAGATGCAGATTTGGGGAAATCAAGCTTGGTTTCTCAGCCTTTAAGTGTTAATAAGTCATTTCTACACTCTGGGTGTCATGAGTGTTTCCAGCCAGGAAATTACTTTGGAAGGAAACACAGTAGCATATGATATTGTTTTTGGAAATGTGGCCTTGGTTTTTGGCCCAGTGACAGCTTGTTCTCACCTGGGCAGAACGGGAAGTCAGATGTATTTTCAGAGACCCCCATAGAGAGAATAGGAGAGGGGGAAGAGAGAGGATCAGCTTGAAGCCAAAGGGAGGTCTTTTGGAGACCAGCGGGAAAGGTAGACGGAGATATTTGGGGGTTTAGAAAGAAAGTCAAAAATGAAAAAACAAGAAACTGAGTTGTTTTTTTTTTTAACATTCTGCCACGTTGATTTTTCTCACCAAACTTTCTCATCAGACTGAATGAAAGCAAGTTAATAAAACATTTTAGGAAAGAGGATTAATCAACCCCCACATGCTTTTTTTAGGACGCCCACCTTCAAAATGATTATGAAATCACTCACGTACATGGAGGTTACAGAGTAGAATAGAAAGATAGATTCAGCTCCTTGAGCAGAGTCCCCAGGGCAAGAATTCTGTACCGTCACCCCTGTCCCCCCGTATACTCTGAGCTGCAAGTGCCTCATCCCAAAGAAAATGGGATGATGATACGTGAAACACGATATACATTCCAGGGGTCTCCTTAACCGCACACGTTAGCTTCTCTTCAGGCCTTGACATTAGAATAACACTCATTTTTTAAACTGTAGTCTGAACAGCCAGAAGCCAGAACCAGGTGCATCTGAACACCGAAATTCCAAGGGCTCAATTTATCAACGAGTTTTTTTCTCCATGTGCAAGATTAAATGTGCTTTGATCTCCATCCCTGCAGACCACGGGTTCTTTGAAAGCCGTCCTTGGCATTGCTCATGGGTTGGGAGGAGAGCAGCACCCATATGCTGGGATTCTGACCGGGGTCCTGCTGTGTTCTCTGTAACCTCCATTTCTTTTGTCAGCTGGAATGTGACAGTCCCCTTGGCCAAGATTCCCGGCAGCCCTGGGAGTTGTTCTGGGCAAGGGCAACTGGCACTTTTTTCAAAGTGTGTCACTAGTGTGAACTTCCCATAGGAAGGTTCTACTTGATTAGAAATGCTTCTGCAATCTAAAAATTAGACTTCTCTTCCTCTGACTCCACTCATTTGTAACATCTTACGGGAGGTAAAGGGCCTGATCCTTTGAGTCTGGAGTATATTAGGCACCTTTAAAATGAGACAACTCTTACAACCAGCCCAGTATCATTTAGCAAATTACTTCCTCCTCAAAGACCTGATAAACACAAGGGAACTGTGTGTTTTCCTCTGCTGAGCATTTCTGTTGATGGTTTGTGTCATCCATGATAATACTTGTCCGTCAGTAATTTGGAAAAGTTCCCATATTTCAGTATCTCCTTTAAAAGATTCTTGGACCTTGGATTCTTGGAGTCTTTGAGTCTGCACAGGCCCCAGGCTAAGGGCTGGTGTATTTCTCCTCTCCTGTATCTTTTAATGGAAAGGGCAGGTGGGGGCCAGTGGGCAGAGAGGGGGGAGATGCTGCAATTCACAGGTTTTGTTGCAAGCTCTAAACAAAAATCAGTTACCGTGATCTCATAATTGACTGAAACCATATGAAGCGCCACACTGACTTGAGTCACATTGACCTGAGTCTTGAAATCTGGAGGCAGGCATCCGGATCCAGGTCGGAGTCCAATGGAAAGCCCATCATTGTGCTGCATCCATAGGAGCTGAAAGATCGTCTTCTTCAAACTTCTCTTTGCTTTCCCTTTTTAAATCATAGAGACTGTGCATGCGGTTGGAAAGGGGCTGAGAAATTGACTGTTTTCCTCTTCTGCAGATCTGCCTCAATCGTCACTGTCAAAACATAAGCGTCTTCGGTGTCCACGAATGCGTGATGCGGTGCCACCAGAGAGGGGTGAGCCGGCTGAACTGCCTTTTTATAGCCAGTCCCTATCAAGCTAAGCACTAAATCATTCATTTGTAAAGGATTCTGCAATCCATAACTTTTTAAAAATCTAGCAGTTGCCTCAGTGTTTTCTTCTAAAGACACTAATTTTCTTTGACCTTTACATAGCATGAGTAATGTGACTTTTATTTAACAAAGAAAATCAGATTGCGCAGTAATTATCTTTCAGATTAACATCCTGTGATTTTTACAAAGGGACTTTGTCGTCTTCAAAGTAATTTTAAAACTAACCTTCCTGCGTAAAGGATTTTGCATTAACGTTTCAAACAGAGCTGTCCCTCTTTCAACCAAGATTCAGAGTATGTGTCTGAACTGAAATCCTTCCAAAAGGAATTAAAACAGAGGAGACAGAACATATTGACCACATGTTCTTGAAATCACATACAATGCATTTCAACTAAAAAAGGCTGTTATTTTAGTCCAGAGAATTTTTTTTAGGAGAGAAGAGGACTCTAATTGTTTAAAACATAATTTATTTTTCCTGATGGGCTTAATTATTTCCAATGGAATCATATTAATCTTGATTAACCATGCCGGTGGTTCATTTGTTTTTCTGAAACTTTTCTGCAGTAATCATGCTCCGAATTCTATTTTTAAAACTCACAGACACTCACCAATGATTCTAACATAGAATTATGGGGGTTTAATAAAATGGCCATTACGCCGTAACCATGAAGGATTGCAGTGGCATCTCTGGACAGGTTTGTATAGATGACTGTCAATATAAAATGAAATCTTCTTATGTCTTCGTTGGATCAGAGATTTCTTTTTAATGGCCCAAAGAGATGATCCGGCGCAGCCTTATTATGAAGGAGCCCAGGACCAAGAGGTGGTAGTTCCTGTCTGAGGTTACATGACCAGTTAGTGGGAATGCTGGGGTGGGGACCCTGGACGCCTCACTTTGCAGCTTCCCTGGGCTCCCATCCTCGTGTTGGAGAGGAAAGGCCCACATTGTCTGGGTAGGCAGAACAGCTGCCGTGACTTGGTGACGAGTCACTTGACCACAGGCCTTCCCCGAGTCAGACCAGGCTCACCAGCAGTGCCTCCAAAAGGGGTGGCGGGGCTGCAGTCTCTCTGCTGCCAACGGCCACAAGGGCGCATGACTCCGGTTTGCATTGGAGACCGTGCCAAACGGTGTGGGCCGCACAGAGCCAAACCCTGGCAGGTGCCTGGCGGGTGGTACGTCAGCCACAGCGCCTCCGAGAAACAGGCAAGACACTCAGCTTCGGCGCAGCTTGTGCCACTCGGTAATCAGCGCCGCGTGGCTTCAGCTTTCGGGGAATATACTTTCCAGCTTGTCACAGGTTATCTGGACTGTCGGTCTTATTTTAGGCAATTGGGGCTTTTGATGGTTGAATCATCAAAAAAAAAAAAAAATCAGTGAAAGCAGGAAAACATCACAAATGAGACATCTACTCTAAACATTTTATTTTTGCTTTAAAATATAAAATATGTATTTGGCCCCACCCGGCAATATTCAGATGCAGGGCTGAGGCCTCTGGGGGGGGTGTCCTGACCGTAGCTCTGCTCTGACTTCCTTATATAAACCACGCAAAGCGCATCATCTACGATGTATAGTTTGCTTCTTTAAGTGGAAGAGAAACTCGGACCCTCAGAAGCAACCCGAGTACAGAATCCTTCCTGGTTTGTGCAGCTCTTCCTGGTCATTCACAGGCATCCCACCCATTCCAAATGGGTCAGAAGTTCTTTTTAGCGACTTGCCCATATCCAGTGTTCCCAAAGCATGCCCCCCAATTTTCAGAGAGATAATGTCCTCTTGTTTTCGTGCTCATATTCCACTGGTTCATGCAGGAGCTCCGTAAGTTCCATAGATAGTAACAGCGAGTCTAACAGCCGACTCAGGCTGGGGAGCAGCCTCCTTCGGTCACCCTTGCTAACCAGGTGAGCCGAGCTGGCCCCTCCCTGGAGGGCTCTCGTCTCCAAGCTAGGCTCCTCGCTCAGGGCCCCCCCAGAACGAAGCCCATCCTCCTGCTTTCTCAGCACCCTTTCCTGTCACCAGGACACCAGGGTTTGGTAGGTCGTGGCCAGCGTGCAGGGCTGGGAGCCAAGGAAGGGCCACTGGGGGCCTGCCCGAGGGAGGCGGGCGTCTCAGGCATGTGATGTCGGGAGCAGGTCAGCCAGCCTCTCCGAGCTTCATGTCTGCAGGAGGCAGGGCTGCGCCCAGAGGTTGTCAGGCCCGTGATGGCCGAGGGCTCCGATTCCACAGCCCTGAAGCCGGGTCGCTCCTCACCATCGAGAGGGCTTCTCATTGTGGTCAGATGGCAGGTGGGGGTCGGGGGGAGGAATCCTGACTTGAAAAAGAGGACACAGTAATTGACGGAGAAAGAAAGGGGTGGGAGGCAGTGGAAGACCCCCCAAAATCTCCATCACTCCCTTAACAGCTGCTGCCAGGCAGATTACGTTACATTTGCAGCCTCAGGCTCAGTCCCACCTGTGTGGTGCTGTGTTTCGGGTTTACGCTCACACTGGCCTGTCTGTATCTGGCGGCGTCAGCACTGACGGGGACGCTGACCACAGGGCCTTTGCTTCGGTCTGGCAGCCAATTAGAGCTCAAAGATTTACTGCCGCCCCACATGGAGGGTGGGCTCTAATGCTGCGTCTCTCTCTCGATGTCCCCCTCCCCTGTGGCCCGGACAGGTGTGTAACAACCGGAAGAACTGCCACTGTGAGGCCCACTGGGCACCTCCCTTCTGTGACAAGTTTGGCTTCGGGGGAAGCACAGACAGCGGCCCTGTCCGGCGAGCAGGTGCGTGGGGACAGCGCATCCCCGGGAGTGGGCGCTGAGCAACTGGGGGGCCGTGGGTAATCAGGCACGGTCCTTCCAAGCAAGACGGAGGGCTCACCAGCTGCCAAGGGGATGCAGGTGTACCCCCCCCAGTGGGAACCCTAGTGCACCCCCACGAGGGCCTGACACCACCCGAGGCCCGTTTCCAGCCACTGTCCCGTCCTGACCTCTGCCGAGACTCCTCGCTCTGCTCTGGCTGAGAGGCTGACTCTGTCCCTTCTTCACCTGCGACGCTTTGCTCAGCTAAGGTCATTTCAACAGCGGACTGCCAAATGGGTATGAACTTCGGTGAGGGGTGAAAGGACTTTGTAAAGCCCAGCCTCGGTGCCCTGGGGACCAAGAGGTGTGACGCCGAATGTCTCCTAAAACCCTTACTAGGGAGACACGTCCTCCAAGTCCAGGTGAATGGTCCCAGCAGCAGCAGTGGTAAAAGCAACCGCTTCTGTTTACTGAGCAGTTGTCCTGTGCAATCACCATGCTGGGCGTTCCTTCTGCATGATCTCATCAGATCCTTGCCTAACTCCCAAGTCACTATTATTCTTCCTTCTTTACGTATAAAGGACCTGGGGCTCAGGGAGGGTAAGTAACTTACCCGAAGTCACACAGCTAAGATTGAGACCAAGTCCATCTCCCCCTAAAAAGACTCCTTATAGCAGCTGTGCTTGACCCCCCTTCTTTTCTCCCCGGACGACCTGGAGGAATGGTCTCCTGGTGCATTGCTGTTTTATCTGAGCACTTGTCAGGCAGTGAAGGGGCAAGTCTGAAGGATGTCCCTTGTAAAGGGAAAGAAACACATCAAAAAGGTGCAGGGGGCCAGCGCCGAGCTCACTTGTGCTGACACCTCAGTGCTCACCTGAGCCCCACGATGCGCAGATGCCCAGACGGTGGCTCATGCTGCTACGGAGGACGTCACATGTCTCACGTCCTGCTGTGACGTGCAGTGGGTCACCACGTCTCCAAGACAACAGACATAACACTGCTCTGCGGGGCCAGGCAGTGAGGGCAGAGCTGGGGGGGGGGGGGGACCTGCCCCGCGGGCACATCTGTAGAAACAGTGTCGTGAGTTCCCGATCATCCCTCCACTTAAATAGGGACGGGTCTCAGCGTCGCTCTCAGAGACTCGGGGCGACCCCTCCCTCGGGTCCAGGCCCCACAGCAAGTACAAAAAGGACCAGAAAGTCTTGCTGTCTAGTGAGCGTTCCTTCCGGGGTTAGGAAGACAAGGGCCGACCCCGTGTCCCCTTTCCTCGCCGGCGTCCGCGCCCTGAGCACGGCGTCCCTGCTGCCCTGCGGTTAACGCTCGGGGACGGCGTGAAGCGTGTGCCGGGCACAACCAGCAGGATTCTAGCTTCTGCTCGGACAGGGGCACCGCCACCCATGCCCCCCGCATCGAGTCAGCTGGATGGCGCCCGAGGGGTTGGAGGGGATTGGCCAGTACGCGCTGGTACCAGCCGTGGTACTCAGCTGTGGGGGCTTCACAGAAGCCAGGGGATCCGCAGTTGCCAGTTCTTCACCGTAGCAGGTAAGAATCGTTACAGCAATGAAAACGAGCTGCCATTACTGCATGAAAGGACATTGAAACGCACGCCGAAGCGGCAGGCGTGGGGAGCCGGGTCCGGGCCTCCCTGCCCCCACCGCCCGCCAGCCTGACCATGACTTCTCGAGCACCTGCCACGTGCCGGCCACTGTGCCCCCAGAGACACAGAGCAGGCCCAGCGTGGCCCAGCAAAACGCCACCAGGGGCGGGGTGACAGTGGGACTCGGGGAGGTGGGCCAACGTGGGGAGCTGCACAGGACACGGTGTTTGCACCGCATGAGGGGACCAAGGGACCCCGGTTTGCTGGCTCGAGCAGCTTGATGGCATGTCCTGCAACGGATGAAGGCAAGTGGCCCGGGAGGTGCAGCCAAGTTCATTCTGGAGGCCTAGGTAATGTCCGATTGGATACATTGATCGGCTTAAGACTTATGGATTGATTGCGAGGAACTAGAAATTGTGGTTCAGGCCGCGTGCTGCTCACTTTTTTCGTTAGCTGTGTTAAGACACAACAGAGCTCTAGCCAGAGCCCCCGGCTGAAAAGAATGACATTTTGGCCGGGAACCCAGAAGCGGGGCTTTTCCAGTAACACTAACAAGGGAATCACGACTGTCATATGTTGATTGTCTTACTTAGGCTGAGACACATCCCGGATAGGACTTGTCAGTTGGGGACGAAGTCCAGAAACAGAGAGGGTGTGAGGCGTTCCTTCCCAGAGCAGGAGCGCTGCCGCCCTGGCCTGGCGGGCAGCCTGCTGAGCATCGTGGCCAGCGATGGCGGGGGGGAGGCCTGGGGGGGGCGGGACCTGCACAGCCACCCCCAGCAGCCTGAGGGGACTGTGGCCCTCCTGCTAGGGGCGGCACATCCTGCTTGTTGCTGGCAGGGAAAAAGAGATCCACGAACTCACATCTGTGCTCTCGAGGACTCCGCCGAGCCATGGGGGTTGCATATCTAGCTCCTCTCCAGCCTGGCAGAATCCTCTCCGGGACTCTTTCTGTGGTCAGAAACCAGCCTGAAGTTTTGATTTTCCCTTCTTTTCCACACACTTGAGGGAGTCTCAGTGTCCTTGTACTGAATAAAATGGGAGCAAATCACAGAAAAGGGGATGTTCCTCTGGAGAAAATAAACAGCACCCTCCCAGAGAACGGGGTTTGCCCCCCAAAGCTTGTATTTTGAGTCCCTAACCTAACAAACAGAGCGAAATCTAACAAAACCAAACCTGTGGGCCTTTCCTTTTAGCTATGAGTTTTGTTGGGTCTTTTTCTCACCTTCTATTTTGACGATGTCCAGAAGTAAATTCTTGGGCTAAAAAAAATACAAAAAAACAAAACAAACACAGATCGCAGCGCTAAAGAATGAGAGGAGGAGGACGCAGGGAGGAGCATATTTGTGGTGGGGGCTAGAGAGGTCACAGTCCGGGGACGTGCCAGCCTCCTGCCACCCTCTGTGACCACCGCCCCCGCGGGGCGGTCGGGGGGACTGGGGGCCGCATGTGGTCAGGGCTACGGTCCCACCTGATGGACGACGTTCCTGTTTATCAAGAGTTGTCAGAAGTGCATGACGGCGACACAGACTGAACCTCAGGCATGACCTTTGAAGTACGACTAATTTATCAGTACATCATTTGGGGATTCACTCATTCCATCTCTGTTCCTTCCTTCAAAGCTCGCGTTGCCGTAAATGTCATGATCTGATACGTCCCGTATTTCATCATAACCGCCTCTTTGCCTGAGCAAAATGCGTTTCTGTTTCAGATCACCAAGGTCTAACCATAGGAATTCTGGTGACCATCCTGTGTCTTCTTGCTGCTGGATTTGCAGTTTATCTCAAAAGGAAGACATTAATACACCTGCTGTTTACAGATAAAAAAAACACCATTGAAAAGCTAAGGTACCCTGGGTTTGGGTCATTTCTGCAGAAGTGGCATTTGAAAGAATGCACAGCCAACTGCTTCTCGCTTCATTTTCCTTAGCAAAGAAAGAGGTCGGCTTTTTAGATAGTAAAACGGTTGTTCTGGTTTTTTAAAATCTCTGCCAGACCAGCTGCCTCCTTCCTTTCCCTTCAAACTGTTTGCTGCTTATTACATAAATAAGCAGGGTGCTGATGGGTCCCACTGATGGATTTGTTCCCACCCTTCTATTAGTAATTTTTACAAGACGTGGGATGTTAAAATAGTTTCATCAGATGGGCTAGCTTTTGATCCAAATAGATTCAAAGACGTTCTTGCTGAAATACCAGCTTTCTACAAAACGTCTCCCAGGTGCCTCAGACCCACATGTCTGTGGATTGCAAGAACTAATTTCACAGAATAGTGGCTCTGGCGGGGGGGGGGGCGGAGGGGAGAATCAATATTTATTTTTAATCCCGTAAGAATGTTAGATAATTTTTCCTTTGCATGTTTACCATACTGAGTTAAAATAAGTCAATTATTTTTTGAGCGTGATTGTGAACAAAACAGAAAAAGTGAAGTCAGCCAGAGGGGAAGTGCGCTTGTTTACGTGTGACGGGATTGTGTTGCAGGTGTGTGCGCCCTTCGAGGCCGTCCCGCGGCTCCCACCCTGGTCAGGCTCACCTCAGCCACCTCAGCAAAGGCCTGATGAGGAAGCCGTCACATTCCAATATGTCGAAGGTAAGTTGTCGACAAATGTGAGAAGTTCGTGTGCACGTTGCGACACAGGTTTTTCAACAAGAGCTCGAGTAGGAATAGATTGTTCATAGTAGGAATAGATCCCTGAAATGCAGAGTCCACCCACTTTGTGAAGGATGGTCGGGGGCTGGGAGGAGGCCCACTCTGCCCCATGGAAGCTCTACTAAATCCAGGTGGGGCAGTGTCCCCTGTGTGATGTGGCATGTGGTACATGGTGGGCCATGATCCCTCCAAGCACCCAGACAGACCAAATTCCCAGGAGGCCCACTGGGTCTGCCTCCCAAGCAGGTTCCTGGCTCTGGGCCCCTACTATGGTTTCAGATGCCACCAGCAAGTTTTGGATCATCTTCTTTGGCCCTGTATCCCCAGTGCATTTCTCAGAGTTACACTGAGCCCATGCATGGGTCCCTTTTGCTCCAGCTCTGGGTTGCGGAAGCTCTGTCTACCCTACCCTATGGTTTCAAAGAGCCAGATCCTTAACCCAAAGTACCTGCTGGCTCCCTCCTGGCTCTAAACTTTCCTGCTTCCTCGTGAATTATCCCCAGAGTCCACTCCAATATTTAGTTTTCCTCATCAAGTGTTTCTGCTATATGCATGAGAATTTTTGAATATTGGACTCATTCAACAAGGGTCCAGCTTGTAACAGAGACAGTATTGGTCTCAAGAAGCGACAAATGATTTTAAAAATGACTATTCACATATTTACTAAACCATAAACTATTTTATCACCCTTGATATAAAAAGTATAGAGGATTGGATTCCTAACAAGCTTTACCACCTCTCAGCCCCAAAGGTGGAGCTATATACAAGAACAGCTAGATTTATTTATGAGAGCCAAAAATGCAGCTTTATTTCGAAGAGCCAAAAAATGGGAAATGACCCAAATTTCCATCAACAGGTAAAAGGATAAACAAACTTTGGTATATTTACACAATGGAATGCTATTCAGCAATAAGAGAGAATGAACTATTAATATATACAACATCATGGATGAATCTCAAGATAATTATGCCAAGTAAAAGAAGCCAGACCAAAAAAAAAAAAAAAAAAGTCCATACTCTATGATTCCATTTATATGTAATTCTAGAAAATGCAAACTATAGTGACAAAAAGCAGATCAGTAGTTGCAAGGAAGGGGAGGCAAGGAGGAGTGGAGTGGGAGGGAAGGGTGACAGTGGATATGTGTTCATTATCTTACTTATTGCGATGGTTTCATTGGTGTGGACACATGTCAAAATTTTCCACTTCGTCCAGTTTCAGTATGTGCAATTAGCCATCTGTCCATGGAACCTCAATAAAGCTGTTTTTAGAAAGAGAGAAAGGAAGAAAAGAGGGAGGGTCGGGGGCATGAGGCATCTGTTCTGATCTGCCCTAAAAGCAGGGGCACCGTGTAGGAGGTGACCCTCCAGGTTCAGGCCCCTCATCTCGGCTGGCTTCCAGAAGTCTCCATCCTCCTTGCCAGGGGTTTCCTTGGTTCTCACTGAGCCTGGAGGGCATCACCCTCCGCCTCAGTTCACAACTCCTCCATCCTTTCCTTAAGATCTGGTCTGTGTCATCATACTCTTTGGCACTTGCCCAGGTGCCCTGTGCCTATTTGTTGATGAATTAAACCAGTTTTTAAAATTCCCATAGAAACCAATCCCGCTATTCCAGATTGGGTTGGAAGGGTGTTCCTGCTCCAGCTGTGAAGTTTAAACGAATAAGGATAGACTCCCCCTCGTGGAAATGCACGACGAGTCAGCACCGCCCCCTTGAGGAGTCGTAAGACCCACGACACTGGTTTTTGCTCTGCCCCTGCAGGACAATACCAGGAGGTGGCCCCCGTGTCAGAACGTTGACATCAGTGGGCCCCTCCAAGCCCATGATGCCCCTGTGGCTGGTTCACCTCAGCGAGTGCTCCCGCCCCTCCAGAAGGCTCCTCGCGCACCCCTCGTCCCCGCCAGACCGCTGCCGGCCAACCCTGCGCTCCGGCAGGCCCAGGTATGCCCTCCGCAGTTAATGTGATGGATGTCGTTCAAGTCCAGACCCTGCCACCTGCCGACGTCTAGTTGGTCCACTTGCTGTGGCCTCTGTACAATGCAGATAACTCAGCTCTTCAGGTGGTTAAGTGAGATAAGCCAAGTAAAGCATTAGCACAGTGCTCGGTGTATAGTCACGATAGGTGTGTTTTATCAGGAATATTTTTGCATTCGGAATAGCCAGGGCACCCACCCAACTTACCACCTAATCCATGATACTCTTGAGAATGATAGGGGTACAGCCAATAGTGAGGCCCAGACAATAAAAATGGTCACCTCAGGGGGTGCCTGGGTGGCTCAGTCGGGGAAGCGTCTGCCTTCGGCTCAGGTCATGATCCCGGGGTCCTGGGATCGAGCCCCGCATCGGGCTCCCTGCTCAGCAAGGAGTCTGCTTCTCCCTCTCCCTCTGCCCCTACTTGTGTGCACTCTCTCTCTCTCTCAAATAAATAAATAAAATCTTTAAAAACAAAAAAGGATGGTCACCTCAGGAATATTAGTGGGCATACTTTCTTACCCTTTTTTCATTTTCAAAATTATTCACAAGAATTTTACCATCCATTGAGTCTCCATACCAGATGCGGCATAGTATTGGATCCTCAGTATCTATCCTCTATCTCATTTTTATGCTGTTCCAGAAGTTAACAGTTCCTATTTGTTAGACCATGAATAAGACATCATTTCACGATAAGAAACTTAAGGTGGGCAGGCAGTAAAAATAAGCACATGCAAAACACAGAGAAATAATCCCTGGTAATTTTTCACTGCTATCATTGTCATACTTCTAGTAATTTTTGTATTTAAGAATTGCATGTGTATTTTTAACATAATTTAGATTATTCTGTATGCACATTACTTTATATACTACTTTTTTGCCTTAAAATCATTCCTATTTACCACAGCACTAAAAATTCTTAAACATGTCACTTTAACAATAGCACTATATATCTATGTAGAATACATTTTTAAGCACTTGCCAATTAGTGGGCAAGTATGGACGTCTCTAATTTCTGCTATTATAAATAGCTCTGTTGTGAAGGTCTAGACGGATAAATTTTGGAACACTTTAATTATTCCCTTAGGAGATACTCCTAAAAGTGAAAGTATTCGGTTGAAAAGTGCTGTAACCCTTTTAAGCCTCTTAATATATAAATTAAATATTTTTTCAGGACTCCTATGTATATTTAGGTTTCCACATTATTACAGAGCATCTGTCTCTTCATGACTTTGCTAGTTTTAAGTATTACCATTTCAAAGCTTTGCCAATTTGATATTTAAAAAAATCTCATTTTTTCTGTCTAGCAGTTCCATCACTTACTCAAAGAGGATGTTGATGTTTTCAACAATGAATGTGTCTCTTTTCAGTCCATCAGTTTTTCCTTCATGTATTTTGAAGCTCTGGTGTTTGTGGTACACAGAGTTGAGATTGTTGCGTTTTCTTGGTGAATGGACCCTTTTATCATTATGTCCTAGCCCTCTTTAGTTCTGGTAATTATCTTTGTTCTGAAGTATACTTTATCTCGTACTCATATATCCACTTCAGTTTTCTTTTGATTCGTGTTTGTAAGGTGTGTCTTTTCCCACCTTTCTACTCTTACCTTACCTGTGTCATCATATTGAAAATGAGTTTCTCGGAGACCACTTGTAGCTGGGTCATCCATTCTGTCAATCACTGTCTTTTAATAGGTGTGTTTAGATCATTTACTTTTAATGCAATTAAAATGGTGTGTTAGAATTTGTCTACCATTTTAATATTGTTTGTTCCCTCTGATTTTTGTTTATTGTGCTCCTCTTTCCTGAATTCCTATAGGTTAGTTGAACATTTTTTGGAATTCCCTGTTGATTAACCTATAGTGGTTTTGAGATACGTCTTTGTATAGTTTGCCATAGGGCAGGGTTTCTCAACCTCAGCATTGTCAGCATTTGGGGCTGGATAACGCCTTGTTATATGGGACTGTCCTGTGCATTGTAGAATGTTTAGCAGCATCTTGGTTTCTACCAACTAGATGGCAGTTGCACATGGAACCATGTCTCCGAGCATTGCCAGATGCCCCAGGTGGACAAAATCACGTGACTGAAAAACTCCTGCTCTAAAGATTACACCGTATGCGCGTAATTTATCACAGTCTACTAGTATCAGTACGTTATCAATTCAAGTGGAATGTAAAAACATTACCACCTTTGAGATCTCTTTATTCTTCCCCCTTTATCACATAGATGTCTTAAGTGATACCTTTATGTGCATTGAGAACCACTTCAGATGCTATAATTTTGCTTTCAACCATGAAGCAAGACGTGTTTAAAATCAAGTCTTAAAACTTAAGAGTGGTCTGCTACATCTACTCACATATCCACCCTTTCTCATCTTCCATTCCTGATATTCTGAGTTTCTTTTTGTTATCATTTCCTTTCTGCCTGAGAAACATTAGCTATTCTGTTAAAGCAGGTCCACTGGTGACAAGTTCTTTTGGTTCTCCTTCATCCAAAGATGTCTATTTCACCTTTGTTCCTGAAGGATATTTTCCCTGGATATAGAATTCTGGGTTGACTGTTCTTTCAACATTTGAAAAATGTTGTTCCATTTCCTTCTGGCCTCTGTGGCGATGAGGAATCCACCAAAAAGTTCAGCCCACAGTCTCTGTTCCAGGGAAGAGATGTGGCCTGTTACTGTAAGCAGGATTGGGAAGCAGGGATCTGCCATCTCCAGGATGTGGTGACCAGTTGGGGGCGGAGGGGATGGCTTTTTCTGGTACCCACCTGGAACTGGAGTAAGGTCAGGTATGGCCAAGATGTTTCTCCTTACTGAGGCACACTGTTCCCCATCTGTTGGCTGCAGACGGAAGGCTTTCCTTGGTCTCCTTTGGCTCTGGAGCCATTGGCATTTCCAGACTGGGAGCCTCTCCAGAGCACAGGCCAAGATATAAAAATGGCAGAAACAAAAATAAGAATTCACTATTGGAAAGTTCCTTGAGTTCTGAGGTCCACAGCCAGTCCATTTATTTTTCTCCAACTTTCAGAGTCTCTGTTGCTTCATGGATTTGCTCCAGACTTTTTTGTTGTAATTTGCAGGAGGTATAGGTTGAAGAGTGCTTATTCCATCTTGTCCAGAGCTCATTTCTTTTTTTATTTCTCTGATTAATGGTACACTTGAACTGCTCTTTATATATCTACTAACCAATGGTGTAACATTAAATTGGCCATCAAAAAAACAAAACAAAACAAAAAAAGCCTTGATTAGTCAGTGATTTCTCTGCTGTAAAAACTCCCACCATGGCCAATTTCAGGCTATCAATGTAATGTCACTAAACAAGGAGTAGAGAATTGGCCGACATGAGCTAGTACCAGCCAGCTCCAGCATATAGCTGCTATTAACTGTATTTGTTCTATGAATTGTTCCTACCTTTGGCCTACGTTTTTCTATTTGAGAGAGAGTTGTTCTTCCCAATTTGTAAGAGTTCATTTTCTTATTAAGAGCATTTACCCTTTTCCAGTAATTTATTGTAAACATTTCCCTAATTTACCTTTTAATTTTATTTATGATATTTTGGGGTATAAAAGGAATTCCAGTTTTACATATTAAATTTATTCACCTTTTGTGTGAATTCTCCCATTTTCTTTGTGTTTGCAAAGTCCCCTTCCATTTCAATATCAGTCAAGATCTACCTCTAGTTTCTTCTGTTTATTTTACTGGCTGTTGAGAGTTCTTTTACAATTGTTTTTCTAGCCTGTCTTGGATTTACAATGGGGGAAGGCAGTGGGCATGTCCTAAACTTTTCTGGGTGATGGACTTACTCGAGAATCTGATGAAAGCTATGAACCTCAGAAAATGCACCAGTACTCAATACTTTGCATGCAAATTTCAGATATCCGCAGAGCCTGCCATCCTCTTCCCTATGGATCCCCCGTGCTGGGGCTTCTGATGTCTCTCTTTAAGCAACTCGCCTATGCACCATGTCAGATTGGGACTGTCTTTAACAGACTATGGGATCTGAGGCAAAATATTTTCACTTGCTAGTATCTTTTTTTCCTGACAGCAGCGAATGCCTACAGAAGTCACTCCCTCAAGATTTCCTTCAAAAACAGCCCCCAAAAAAGGCCTTCATTCTGTTTTATGAAACGAAGGAAATGTTACCCTTTAAACATTAGGAACTGAAAAATCCACATTTCTCACTCCAGGCTGGTGTCTGTCTGGAGCTTTTCCGAGACATATGATACAGATTAGGCTCGCGCTTTCTCTCCCATCGCACATAGAGGACTGAAATTAATTCCATGCAGGTATGGCGAATATTTGGAGGTGGCTCTTACTTGGCAGCATAGATTGAATCCATGGACATCGTGCACTTTCGAGTCCCCATGCCCTGCCCCCCACAACCTGACAAACACACAGCTACGTGGCTAGCCATGCTTCATTCGTCCAGACTTACCATCCAAACCTTCCAGAAGGAAAACGTTATCGTAGACATGATACATACCTCACATTGAAAGGTTAAAAGTTAGTTCTTTATAGAAAACATTTGATCTTTCCATCAAGTGTTCTATTTGATTTATACAAATCGAGGACGCTTGAATCCGGTCCCTCTCTTGTCCACAGATGTCCCCTTCCTGGGTACCATTTCCTTCGCGATGAAATGACCCTTGGAACGCAAGCTTCTCAACCCAATTCCTCAGCCTCGATCAAGGAAACAAACTTTTGTTTCCTTTTCATCCTGCCAACATTTTAGAGGAAACTTAATGCAGTGTGTTCATCTGGCTGTTAGTTGACTCCTCCCAAGTTCCCCCAGAGCATGAGAGGCAGAAGGCGGGCTTAGGAACAGGATAGTGGAAGGAGGACGGGGGGTCACAGAGGCATGTGACCACCTACAATTGTGTGCTTGTGTCAGCAGGGAGCATCACAGAATGCCACACTCTGTGGCATCGACTCTGTCTGAGGGAACACGCACTTGGGGGTGTGGGGGGCAAGGTTCAGACCAATCAGCAGACGTTTGCCTCTTTCAGGCCACTTTGGCCACTTTGGAAGCACCAGGTGCCTTTTTCTGTGCATCCTGCTGCCAGGTAGTTCATCTCAGGGTCTGGCAGGAAGTGAAGAGGAAAGAAAGGAAATCTGTGCATGGATCCCAGAAGGCTTTGAGAGCCCTTCTGGAGGTGGTTGTTCTTAAGATACTCTATGTTGTTTTTCTCTGACTACAAAAGTATTAAAAATCATTCACCTTTGTACCCACCCCCCCAAAAAGGGTCATTTCTACCATTATGGTCATTTTTTAAAAATAGAATAATGTGTACTAAGGGGAGAAGATGCAGCACCTAGCAAGTGTGGGTCTTGAGCAGAAGTCTGAAAGGATCTTCTTGGGAAGAAGCCACTTGAGGCGGCAGGCTCCAGCCTGACACCAGGGCCCAGGAGAGGAGGGATGGGCACCTGGCAGTTGAAGAGCTACACAGAATCCAGCAAGAAGATCACTTTTTTTTTTTTTTTTTTTTTGCTTTTTTAAAGTTTATTTGGAAATGATTGTAGACTCACAAGAACTTGTAAAAATAGTACATAGTTTCTTGAGCCCTCCAATGGTGACATAGCCATAGTACGATCCCAAAACCAAGAAATTAACATTTGGCACACACTATTAACTAGACTACAGACCTTACTCAGTTTTTCCTTTTTCTAAACTGCATTTGTGTGTGTGTGTGTGTGGTTTTTTGCAGTTTTCCTCTGTGTACAGATTCATGTAACACCATGTTCAGGACAGAGAACTGTTCCATCATCATCGATGAACTTTCTACCATCTCTCTATAATCTCACCCATCTTGAACTGATCCAAGAAGATCACTTTCTTGACCACAGACTTTGTTCATGAAGTCAACTGACCTGACTTCCAGGAGGGAGGGAGGCCCTAGAAACACTGGGTGAGCTAGGGACCCCTGGAGGGGAAACATCTGTGTGCTGGTCCCCTATGACATGCTCAAACTTTCAGGGAAGCATGCAGACCATCACCACAGTGGCCTCGAGCCAGTCCCAGGTAGGCTGGAGAAGGAAGGAGAAGCTGTCCAGGAAGAGGACAGCACCCTGCAGAGTCAGGTCTGAGATGCCAGGAGAGGATCCGAACCATAGTTGGGAGGAGGAGTCCAGGGAAGGAGCCGGCAGCAGCCCAGTACGCAGACGCCACTCGGGGAAACTGACAAGAGTTTGGACACAGACAGAGCATCTTCCTGTCACATAAGAGAGGGCCTCAAGCCACTAAGCCTGAATTCAACAATGAGGTGTGACCCTCAAAAGACTGGAAGATATGAGGACCACTCATATTCTCAACTGCTAAACATCAGTGTGTATATTTTTGCGCCTAGAAGAGAAGAGGGCCAGATAGGGACAGACTCTTGGGATTTTTCATTAGATTGCTAGGACATATCCACCTGAATTCCTTTATGTAGTTTATTCTGATTAATTGGCTTAATGAATTCACTTAAAGTTTAAGTAAAAATGTGTTCAATGTCACATCTAAGAAATAGATAATTCTGCCCAAAAAGAAAAGAGATTTCTGCTCACAGAAAATTATGTCTAGAGAGGGCTGTGTTAAGTAGCAGCAGATTGAAATGCAATTTTCTGCTGTCAAACTGAAATGTGCCAGGATTCTAAAGGGAGCCTAAGAGGCACCTTCAATTCGTAGCCGGGCCATTCTTCTACAGAGTGAAAACTTCATGCAGGTGTCGCTCTCTTAGCATTTATCTGTATTTGATTTTGAGGTCTGCTCCATAAAATGCCATTTGAACGATACATGCTGATGTGTGGGCATATTTGGCTTAGAGCCGTCTTTGTTTATTTTTTTAAGCCCTTAGTTTCCTGGAAAATGCCAGGAAGTCTTTTCCTCCATGCACTCTTATCAGTGAATTATAATACTGAACTCACTGGCTGAGATTGTTTTTCCAGTCAGATTAGCTTTTTTAGGAAAGTAAGAACCAAAAAAGGACAATTGGATCCATATCTTAAGACTGATTTTTGCTGAATCAAAGTCTTTTCCTAAAAGAGCTGGTAGGCCCATGAGAATATTTGCCAGCCCTATTTCTGGCACTGCTTGTCCGCACGGCAGAAATGTCATCCAAACGGCAATGACAGGATTCATTTCTATTTTTATTCTTATAACCAAATAGTGTAGAAGTGTATTTCTGTGTGCATGTATGTGTCTGAATGTGTTATTTTACTCATTCTGGTATAAGGAGCTTTCTATTTCTATTTTAAATTGCTGTAAAATAGCAAACATTTATTGAACACCAATTACATGGCTGATATTCCTGAGCCAAGCATTTCTGACCATCTCCCAGGGCCTGGGAGCTGATGGTTCCCGCTTGGCCCCATTTTACAGAGGATGGAACAAGGCACAGTGAGGCCAAACAGCTTGTGTAGGAAGGCTCCCAGAGGTGGGAAAGCCACGTTTGCTGCCTGCAGTCTGCGACAGATGGGTGGCTAGAGAGGAGGGAGGCAGAGGCTGTTTGGGTTGAAGACGGTCATGGTTAGCATAGTTCACACCACTGACCCCCTCAGCCGTGTTGGACTCATCTTTGCCCCCATTTCCTACAGCCATACCAGGACCTTCTGGCGTCCTGTAGAGGCTTCCGTCTGTAACAAGAGAATCCTACATTTCTCTTTTCTTTTGCTTGCAACGTGTGCAAGCCTGCTCCGGTTCTTCTTGTCCTAACTGATCTCTCCTGGAGCCAGGCCTTGTTCGGAACCAGAGCGGTCCTGGAGCTGCATTTTGAATACGAAGAAGGCTGCGTGCATTTTCTGCAGAGGTGGAGAGGTTTGGTTCCGTGTTTCTGACAGGACATTTCTCCCCATCAACACCTTGTCTGTGTCTGCGGAACATACTACAAACCATGTTTTGTAAAACGACACCAGCTCATCTTGTACAGTCTCTGCTGACAGAGAAGGTTCCAGAGCGGCCCAACTTTGCTTCAGTGGCCTGGGGAGGCGGGGGGGAGAAAGGTCTGTTTCAAGGAGCCCCAAACTCCCCGCCCTCCCCAGCCCCACAGAGGGGGTGCTGAACAATTCCATCCCCCCACCTCCCTGGCTGTGATTGGAAAACAACAGCTACCCGTTCCCAAATGCTTTAGGATATAGATGTGAGCCAAACAAATTAATTTGGACTCGGAGGCTGAGCCCTGACTCTCCAAGTCCTCTTCAACAGAATGAACTCAGCACTCGAATGAATAAGGACTTGTACCCTTCTGGCCTGTGTGGGTGTCCGGTATTTAAACCAGCGCTCACAGGGTCTGGAAATCTGATGATTTAGGTCCTTTCTCATCAGAAATGCCAGTGAGTAATGAGAAGAGGAAATCCATTTGTCAAGATGTTCTCCCAAGGAAGTGAGATGAAATACGACGAAACTGATCTTTCTAAAAGCCTTCATTATGGCAGGCAACCCAAAAGCTAATCGTTGAGCACAAGTGCTGGAAAATGTCCCCCACCCAACACCACCCGCCGGCCCCCCGCCCGTGCCTGCTCGCTGCTTCCAAATTTTCTCCTTTTGCCCAGATGCTGTCCAAGACTGCCTCCTGTCTGACCTTTTCCGCAGTCCCCCCACAAGCCTCCACGCTCACCTGCTGCCTCGGCCCGGGGTTACCCTGATGCATGTTCTGCCCCATGTCCGGAGGCACAGACCGGGTCACGCATCTCCAGGCACACCCACGTCCAGTCGTACCTTGAACATAGATGTGAGGGGAATATGCTGAATGGATGTGAATTTTAAGTAGTAAAAAAGAAGCCTTGTCACAGTATCGATTATTCCCCTGGGGCCACCACACTCCATGAGTCATGAGTTCATAAAACTTTGAGTCCCTTCCTCCTGTAAATCTGAAATGTAGCCACCAAGGTCTTGGACTCCTGCTGACCTCCCCCTGCCACCTGCCCAGTACTTCCAGGAATCTTAACTGAAATTTCTTTGGTTTCTATATCCTATACCAGTTATTCATGTGACAAACCCGTGTGATGTCTCTAAAAACACTTATTACCTGTGGAAGCCCCTGTATCTCTCTGGAGAGAAGGAACTGCAGAGGGAAGCCATTCAAATGATAACAGTATTCTAAGGGGTGTTTGTTTTCCACTCATTTAGAAAGTTACGAGAAGCACGTAAGCTGTACGTGAAAAAATGGTGCCTATTTTACCCTTTATGTTTTGTAATAGGTCATGTGTGCCCATAATTACACATTCCAACAGAACAGAGGGTTACTTAGGAAACAATTGGTCTCCCTCCCACCTCTGCCACCAGGCTTCTTTTGCCAGAAGCAAGCATGGTTCCTAGGCTTTTGTAAACTACAACTTGGAATACAGGCTAAAGCCTCATTTCCACTTTGTCTCTCTCTGGAGAGAGAGATTATCGAAAATTTGGAAATTTTTGAACATGCAAAATTGGAGAAAAGAGTACAATGAAACACCGTCTGCCCAACACCCGCCTTAAGCACCTGCTGGCTTGCTGGCAATCTTGTTTCCTCTTGGATTCTTGTTCGGAACTCAAATGCAGCCCACCCTGGAGTCTCTGGCACTCTGGTTATGCCCAATCGGTGATACGGGGGGTCCACCTCGTTCTTTTGGCTACTTCGTGTTCGTTGTGGAGCCATCCCATAAATTATTTAACCTGTCCCTTACTGAGGGCCACGTGGGTTGTATCCAGTCATTTGCTGCATCAAACAGGTATGTCCTTGCCCAGGGACCTCGGGGCCGTGGAGAGGATGTCTGTGGGGTGACGTCCCGGGACCACGATGGCTGTCCAAAAGCTGATCTGATTAGGTGGAACAGCCTGGAAAGGAGTCCTGCTGACTTCTACTCCCCAGCTCTCCCACCGACACGGTGTTCAGAGTTCGCTTGTCTTTGTTCATATGATGGGTAAAAAAAAATAAATGGCATCTACATTTCTCTTCCCATAAATGATGCAGAACATCTTTTCAAAGGTTTAAGATCCGTTTGTGGGTTTTTTTTTTCCTTTTTCATAAACTGTCTTTTTGTCTCCTCTGCCATCTCATTGTCCTTTTAGAAAGGCCTGCCTGCACAAAGAATACAAAAGTTTTTGTCTCATTCTTTCATGATCTTTTTTTTTTACACTGAAATATTTGATCCATCTGCCATTGATGTTGGTGTATAAAATGAAGTAGGAATCCAACTCCCTTTTTCTAGAAGGCCACCTGAGTAATCCTCAACCCCGTTTCTTGAGTCTGTATGCTGGTTTGTCCTTTCCTGGCCTGTGTTTTTTTAGCGTTCTCTGGCTGCTCGGCAGCCCCAGCCCACCCACAGGAGCTGGCGGGGAGCTTATATGTGATGCGGCCTCCTGGTCCCCGCCCTTCAGCCACAGAAGCGCTACCTTAGTCCCCCCAGCACATGCCAGACAGCGCACCTGCCTCACTGGGCTTCGTGGTCATTACATGAAAATATCTAATATCATTAGCCTGCTGTGTAATGAGTCTCTGCTAAGTGATAGCTATTCATTTTTCTAATGTATTCTTTTCTCCTTTATCATTTCGCTTCATCCTTAGGTTTATTTCTCTAGCTTCTTAGACCCTTACTTCATTTCTGTTCATACTTCACTATTTTATGCATACATTATCAACTAAGCACAGGAGTCTAGGAATTTCCCTCCAAACACTGCATTATCCATGCTCACTGGTTCTGATTTGTACTGTTCTCAATATTTATATTTTTAAAATCACCTACACTTCCCCTTGTGTTTTTTTTCTTTGGCCCAAAGGTTGAAATTATTTTCCTTTTTGTTGTCATGAGTTCTTAAGATGTTTAAAACACACAAGAGTGAAAATAATCTAGAACTCACCACATTTGCACTACACGACACAGAAACAACCCATTGTTATCTCCATGTTCTTCTATGTGCCTATTTAAATCTCAGATACGTGACATGCACAGTTTCCTTTTGGGAAAAAAAAAAAAAAGGAAAAACAAAGCAGTCCAGACAAAGTCACTGTGACTACCTCAGATACAATCACTTTTAAAGGTTGGTATTAATTTTTCTATAGAACCTTTTCAATATCTTCACATAGATATATATCCGATGAGTATATAATATGCCGTGTTTTTCAATTTACATAAATGGTATCAAATTACAGTTGGCCTCACACAGTTTGCACTTACATTCACCTGTGTTTTACTTTTTTTTTTTATTGAAGGACAGCTGACACAGAATGCGACATTAGTCTCGGGTGCACAACACAGGGCTCCGACCGCTGCGTACGTGAGCTGCGCTCACAAGCGTCGCTCCCAGCTGGTACCATACGCCGCCGTTACAAGAGCGTTGACTGTATTGTGTGTGCTGTGCCTTTCATCCCCGTGCTTCATTCACTCCATTACTGGAAGCCTGTACCCGCCGCTCCTTCACCCCTTTCTGCCCATTCTCCTCCCTCTCCCCCCACTGGCAGCCACCAGTTTTGTTCTCTGTATTTATGGATTGGTTTCTGCTTTGTTTGTTCATTTGTTTGTTTTTTTTTATTACACGTTTAGATTCCACAGGTGAAATCATAGGGTATTTGTCTTCTCTGTCTTATTTCGCTTCGTAGAGTACCCTCTAGGATCTCATTCTTTTTTATGGCTGACTAATATTCCATTGTACCTCTGTACTGCACCTTCTTTATCCATCCATCGGTCGATGGACACTGGGCTGCTTCCATGTCTTGGCTACTGTAAATACTGCTGCCATAAACATAGGGGTGCATATATCTTTGCAAATTAGTGTTTTCATTTTCTTTGGGTAAATGCCCAGTAGGAGAATTACTGAATCATGTATCTATTTTAATGTCAAGGAACTTCCATACTGCTTTCCACAGTGACTGCACCCACTTACATTCTCACCAACAGTACATGAGGGTTCCTTTTTCTCCACATCCTCACCAACACTTGTTACTGCTTATCTTTCAGATACTAGCCATTCTGATGTGTGAGGTGGTATCTCACTGTGGTTTTGATTTGCATTTCCCTGATGATCAGTGATGTGGAGCATCTTTTCATGTGTCTGTTGGTCATCTATAGGGCTTCTTTGGAAAAATGTCTATTCAGGTCCTCTGCCCCATGTTTTTTTTAAATATTTTATTTACTTATATGACAGAGAGAGACACAGCGAGAGAGGGAACACAAGCAGGGGGAGTGGGAGAAGGAGAAGCAGGCTTCCCGCAGAGCAGGGAGCCCGATGCGGGGCTCGATCCCAGGACCCTGGGACCATGACCTGAGCCGAAGGCAGACGCTTAACGACTGAGCCACCCAGGCGCCCCACACTGCCCATGTTTTAATTGGATTTTTTTTTTTTTTTGTCTTGAGTTGTGCAAGTTCTTTATATATTTTGGATATTAGCTCCTCATTGGATCTGTCATTTGCAAATATCTTCTCCCATTCAGTAGGTTGCCTTTTCGTTTTGTTCATTCCTTTGCTGTACAAAGATTCTGCATTTGGGTGTAGTCCCAATAGGTGACTCTTGTTTCCCTTGCCTAAGAAGACATATCTAGAAAAATGTTGCTAAAGCCGATGTCAAAAAGATTACTGCCTATGGTCTCTTCTGGGAGTTTTATGATCTCAGGTCTCACATTTAGGTCTATAATCTATTTTGAGTTTATTTTTGCATGTAGTGTAAGAAAGTGGTCCAGTTTTCCCAGCACCATTTACTAAAGACACTTGTTTCCCCATTGTATATTCTTGCCTCCTTTGTCATAGATTGACCAGATAAGCATGAGTTTATTTCTCAGCATTCTGTTCTGTTCTATTGTTCAGTGTGTCCGTTTTGCACCAGTACCATACTGTTTTGGTCATTATAGCTTGGTCATATATTTTAAGATCTGGGCTTGTGATACCTCCAGCTTCGTTCTTCTTTCTGAAGGTTGCTTTGGCTAATGGGGCCTTCTGTGGTTCCATACAAATGTTACTATTATCTGTTTTAGTTTGTGAAAAGTGTTGTTGGTATTTTGCTAGGAATTGCATTGAATCTGTAGATTGCTTTGGGCATTAGGGACATTTTAATAATATTAATTCTTCCAATCCACGAACATGGAATATCTTTCCATTTGTTTGTGTCGTCTTCAATTTCTTTCATCAGTGTTTTATAGTTTTCAGAGTACAGGTCTTTCACCTCCTTGGTTAAGTGTATTCTTAGGTATTTTATTCTTTTTGGTGCAATTATGTTTTATTTACTTTTTCTTTCTAGAAATTTTCCTTATTATTCAAATATGTTGACTTGTCTTCTATTTCCTTAAACACAGAAAATGTGTTCAAATAATTCCATAATCTGAAGTCTTTGGGTATTTACTCCTGAGGTTTCTTTCACAATTCCTTGCTTCTTTGTGTGCTTGGTAATTCTGTACCATGAGCTGCTCGTTTTTCTGGAAAATTATCTAGAAAACCATCTGGGAGTTCTCTGAGATCTAGGATGAAGGTGTGACCCTCCAAAGAGGATATATTTTGTCTCTGCCTGGCGCCCGGAGGCAGTACTAGTTTGAGACTCCTCTAAATGGCTTGACCTTATTGAGCCACTGAGGTGATGTGATCTTAGCTTCAGGTCCTCAAGTGCAATTTGTGGTTAGAGGTTTATTTTCCTACATTGGTCTGCCTAACACCAAGGGAACTCTCCTTACAGTTTCCTAGTGCTTCTAGAACATTTTTACCTGAGGTATAGTTCTTTGTAGAGCCC
This sequence comes from Halichoerus grypus, assembly GCF_964656455.1. NCBI lineage: Eukaryota > Metazoa > Chordata > Mammalia > Carnivora > Phocidae > Halichoerus > Halichoerus grypus. Next base: position 6,425,402 of record NC_135718.1, read on the forward strand.
GGCTTTATTGGGGAGAGGTTGGGAAGGGAAGGGGATAGTCTCCTATTAAACTTGGGCTGGTGCTGACCTTGGACTCCTATCTCCCTCACCATAAAAGGATATAAAAACCAAAACTTAGGTTTCCCGAATTTGCCAAATGGCTTCTCAGCTTCAGCATATTACCCACCTCTGCAGGCTGCTTCTTGCAGTGAGATGTTGACCTGGTATATCTTGCCATCTTGCAGCTCTTTGTTGCTTTACACCTGGGCTTCCTCTGTCTGCCCTGGACAAATCAGAAGCTGTTTTTTTCTGCCCTTTTGAGTGATATGATTTGGTCTCCTTGCTGTCCAGTACCTTCAATCGGTTGTGTCTTACTATTGAGGAGTCGAATTTATGTCTACCAGGGAAACGGTGCCCTTCTAATCCATAGATTTTGACCCTCGTTATTTCAGGGAAGTTTTTATAAAATAAATGTGGGTATTTCTTCTATCTTTACTCAGATCCCTTAAGTGACACCATGTTGTGCCACCTTTGCTGTGGTCTTTTACTGTGGAACTTGTCATCTCCCTCAGCTAGGACCCTCACAGCCCTGTGTTCGGTACTGTTTTCATCCTTGGTTTTCATGGTTTTATTTGAGTTTTGCTGCCTCTGTTTTTCATTTCTGCAGATAGACATTTTTGCAGGGTGGGTTCTTCGCTTGCCTTCCTTTTCCTAGGGTGTCCAACTCCTCCTTAAATGTGGACAGTTCATCCTGGAAAACCAGTCACCAGACAGCTGGGGGAAGGGCCAGACCAGTGCTCAAGGCTCTGAGGGAAGAGGGGTCTGGCCTTCCCTGCTCCCAGCAAGGACTCTGTGGGCCCTGGCCCTGCTCCAGGCTGGCACGGGTGGCTGGGCCTGTCTACACTGCTGCTTGTTCAGCCCGGACATAGCATGGTATCTGCTTACTCCTCACACCTGTTTCAAGCAAGGGGGGCTGGATTTCCCCTCTCCACTGTCAGGATGGCCATGGCAGGCATTCTCTCCCTTCTCATGACCTTTCTTCACCCTGGCCTGCTGGACACTTTGCCTCCTTTTTATATGTTTGTTTGGGGTTGTAAATTTTTTCTCAAAGATAGAGTATTACTCCTTTATGTGCATTTTCTGTACTGTTTTCAGGTAGTCTCAGAAAGAAGGGTCAAGGTCATCTTACAGACAGGTGTTAGTGTGTTCTTTTAAGAGAGCTGATGTGTCAAGACCTCTGCTTTTTTGAAGCAACAATAAAAAGAAATTGCCGCATTTCCCTGAGAACTGGTTATCCTTGGAGTTCTCTTGAAGCGTATTCCTCACAGAGCCAGACAGAGGCTGAGTGTGGGTGGTGAGGCTGATGGCACCCCGGCCTTGCGTGGCCCGTCGGGGATACCCGAGGTGTTGCTGGCATTTTCCCGTGAAAACATCTGATCTTCCTGTGGAGAGGTCTCTGATAAGCAGGACGCATTTACTCTCGCTTACACAGAGGTAAATAATGGTTGATGGTGGTGGTGAAGGCAGAGGACTCTATTTGGATTTAAAAATGTATTCTCAACCCTCTAAAAACTTTGAACTATGCAACTGCTGCTAAAACGTGAGCAGAACATGGACAAATGGGACAGTTCTATGTAATGGTGGATCTCGATTTTCCTCCAATATCTGGAAGTTGAAAAGGGAGAGAAATGGGGGTCTGAATTCCTGATTTTAATCGGTCTACAGGAATATTTATTGAGTATGAACAATCTGGCCTGGAGTCCTTTCTCCACTCCATTCTGAGGACTCTTTGTGGCCAGGCTGGACTTTTCTTGGAAACCGAGTTTACAAAGGCAGCATGAAAAGCGATGTCTGACAGGGTGTGTAGGACTCTTGCCCCTTCCTGCAAGGTCATGGCCTGTGCAGCTAGGGTTTCCTCCCACCTGTTTGTAGGCTTCCCATCGCCATGCCTGATATCTGAGAAGGGAGGATGCATCATCTTTCACTAACTTCACATTCGGATCTGGCAGGAAGTAGACATGTCAACCTAGGCAGCATCTGCGAGTGTGACCGGTTTCACAGTGGATCGGTGCCTTGCGGATCCCAGGGTTTGATGTCAGAACTTTCGATCAGCATTTCCATGGTTTGGGCTTTGGTCACTATGGTGACCGTACAATTTATCCTTTAAACCAGGACATAGCTGAGAGAGTGGTGATTAATAATTAAACAGGGCCATAAACATAAATTGCGAATGTCCCAAACAAACTAGAATGAATGGCCAAGCTACCTATCTCCTGAGTTTCCGTGATAAATCCAAACATATTATGATACATTATAACAGGGATCTCACTTTTTCTCCACTGCAATAAAAACCTGACATTATCTTTATTACCAAGACCAGATACTTATTCATTCTTAGCAGCAAAACTAGTGTCATTTAGTAATGAATCATTTAAATCTCAAAGCCTTTCAGTTTTATAGGTGCACACATTCATTTTTACATCACACACTAATATCTTGCTCATAGTCTTCTGCCCTCTTCCAGGAAATGGAGCTTGATTTACTCCCATAGTTTATTACCCAAAGTTTGCTGGTAGGATTGCGGTACCTTTAGGTGGTAAATTCGCTCCCCAATAGCTGTAGGATAGCTTACACATACTCATTGGACACTGTGAGCCAGGACCTGCACAGAGAGCTTTCCAGATAATAGCTCCGTCCTCACATCAACCTCCTGAGGAAGGTCCTGTTAGCACCCCCTCTACAACTTAGAGGCTCAGTAACCCTTGTGTTTGTGCAGAGCCTGGTTGAATATCCAAACAGCCCGTCCTCAGTACACAGCCTCACAGGCACATTAGATGGTCTTTATGCCTACTTAAGGCATTTGCTCTATGTTGTTTCCTTTAATAAGAACTGGTATAGAAATGTCTCTTTGAAGTCTGTCCCTTGGTCAGTGGCCCGTTGCTCGTTGTCTCAACTTGGCATATTTTCCATACAGCTGTGGTTTCCAGACTTGCTTCCTCTGCTTACAAAGATATGTTCAATGGTGATTATACACGTTTGTGTTCTTTCAACTGAGCTCCATTTGCGGAGGAAATGTAATTTTAGTGGGGTAAGTACTGTGAGAAATTCAAGTCAAGTGTTTCAAAATCCTCTTGAGTGGTCTTGGAAGTATGGAATAGCGCGTCCTGTGCCAGTGAGGTAGATCATCTTCTTATTAGCACATCCTGTCTTCCTTGAGGTTTTGGCGCCATTTCCTACAGACTTGCCCTGCATTCGTGAGGGCTTCTAGGCTCCAAGGACCAGAGAAGGCAGTGTCTTGGCACCTGTGTTCACCGTGGGCCAAGAGGAGAACACGGTCAACACTTAACTGACTTCCCACCCCAGGTCCCACTCTGCACCGCCTCTTCTTAGGGTAGCTGGGGGAGGGGCCCCTGAAACAAGTGACTTGTGGTTTTACTGTTGTTTGTTGCTTTTTTTTTTAAGATTTTATTTATTAGAGCACAAGCAGGGGGAGTAGCAGAGGGAGAGGGAGAAGCAGACTCCCTGCTGAGCAGGGAGCCCGATGCGGGACTCGATCCCAGGACCCCAGGATCATGACCTGAGCCGAAGGCAAATGCTTAACCTACTGAGTCCCTCAGGCACCCTCCTGTGCATCATTTTATGTAGTCTACATAACAATGCTCTGAGATAGGCCCTTTTATCTCCCATAAAGGAGAAATTGAGGTTTAGGCCTATCAAGTGACCGGCACAGTCCCAAGGCATTGGTCTTTAGATAAAGCCCAGTGTAGAATCACTCCCAAGTTCATGCTCTGGTCCATGTGACCTTTCCATTAGCTTCCTTAGAGAGTTACACTTGTCCCTCAAAACACATTCTTTGGTTTTCTTCCTGGTTGTCATTTTCTATGTGAGTTTGTGATTCTTTGAACTAAGTATTTTGGTAGAAGAATTTTGGTGCATTTCACTCAGCCATCTGGATCATCACTGGGTATACGGACACCACAGTGGTGGAGGAAAGATGATTACTTGTGTTGGCAAATTCATTCACAGTTGAAGGAATTCTGTTACACAATTCTGGAAGATTAGGATTTTTACCAACCTCTCAATTTTAGGCCTTTACAAATCGAAAGGAAGCTTAAAGACACAGGAAAGCTTACATCCTCCAGGTGGCACTGGCCCAGAAATGCCAGTGTCCACTGTGTCCCAAGACCTGTGGCCAGTGTGCCATCTGGAGCCCCTCCTTTGAGTGTAACTATGTGAGCCTATTGAGACACCTGTTAAATGTTAGAGAAAATGTTGGCAAGAAGATTAACAAAGGTCAACCAGCTTGTATGGCGAGAGGATGCGTTCAGAAAGTTTGCTCCGGACGTGAAAACTGTATAGCCTAGCAGCTGGCCCCAATCTCCAGCTCCTGCCACTTTGCAGGGGACTCTGGTGGCTCCTGAGGTCAGGTTCTGGTCACAGCTCACAGAGATGGGCGATCACACATAATCTTGTGGTTTGTTGCAGGGAACGCGTAAGCCAAACCCTCCTCAGAAGCCTCTGCCTGCAGATCCTTTGAGCAAGACCAGCCGGCTCGCCAGCGCCGCAGCCAGGACCCCGGGACAGCAGGAGGCTGAGCGGCTGCACCTGGTGCCCCTCAGGTCGGTGTAACGGCCCCGCCCATCGCCTTCTCCCCAGAACCGTGTGGGGCAGCCGCACCGGCCTGTCAGGACGCAGGCCCAGTAGTCTCAGGCCAGGCTTCCTATACCCCAGTACCTGGGAACAGCATAAAAGAGTGGCCGAAGCAGACAGGAGCATTAGCAGGAGGCAGTCACAAGCCTATACTCCCCGGGATCACCCAGGGGCTCTTGGCAAGAGCCCCAGTGTCCCAAGAGAAACCAGGATCAAGTAGCCCTAGATCGTGTGTCTGGGAAAGCAGTGACTCTTGAGATGGGCCAACCCCATCCCCCAAAAAGATGAAGACGAACAGCCTCAAAGTGCTGTGATCCTATGAAGACTGAACATACCTCCAAAACCATCGGAAACCTTCATAAACTCTGCCCCATCCCCGGGGGCCTGAGAAAGGAGGTGAGGTGTGTCGGGGGGAGTCACATATGAATGAGGGAGGTGAGGTGAGGAGTTAGTTCCTGAACACTTGGTACAATGGGGAGCTTCTCCAACCAACTAACAAAAGGAATCTCCTTTTCGGGACTGTTCCCCAGCCGTGGCCATCGCTTACCCTATCCCACAGGATGAGGAAGGTAGACTCCTGACCCAGGGAGGTGCGCCGGCTCTGTGCCGGGGCTGGTCCATGCTGGTTTTCGAGAGCCATTCAATTTCCAGGAATCTTGCAAGCTAGGTGTTAAACCGAGCCACTATTACATAAACGCCTACTGAGACAAGTTATGTGAAAAACATAAAAGCCTCAAAACCCCTTTTTTACCTTTTTCCGTTACCTATGTTCTGGAGGTTACACACAGCTATTTCTGTATGGCGGAAATGCCATGGAAGGTGGCCGGCTCACACAGCCGGAGGATTTACACCCTGGAAACAGACAAGGGCTACAGGTTGGCCCCCCTCGCTCCCCACAATGGGTAGGTTAAACCCGCAGCCAAAACACCCTTCTGACACGCATACCCCCTTGGCAGGAAGCTTGCTGTAGGAGCTCGAAAGAACCAAAGGTAGGCTGTTGGCCAGGCCCTGGGCTCAGTAATTCAGTGTCTCCAGCGGGGAAGACACACGTTCGTGATGTCATTACAGCTTTTGGGAAAAATGTTTGGCCTGTGAGAGAGCGAGCGGCCTCATAAATCCCAGCGATAACACGGGTCAAGGGGGCAGAACAGTGGTTTCATTCCCGACTGCATAAATACAGAAAGATTGCAGAGCATCCTAATTATTTCACTGTGGTTTGTATGCCGGTCTTAAAGTTACTTTTCTTGTTCAAAAGAAAAAGCGCTGCTTTACACGGACCCGAGGGGAGGGCGCTCTTTTCAAACGCCATCAAGCCGCGGCCCGTCGTCCCCTCTGCCGGCCCCTGACACCGGTGCGAGCTGGTGTTGGTCTTGCTCTCGAAGGAGAAGAATTCGTTTTTGAGGGATCCCACGTGCCCCGGCTCTGCTCCCCAGACGTGCCCGGGCTGATCCGGTTGCCGAAACGACACACCCCGTCAGTGTAGACGCACGCGGGATGGGGACCACTTAGGGCCCCAAATGCCAAGTCGCTCGGGGGCTCTTCCCGTTGATGACAGCCCCACGGACACGCACAGCTACGATGCGTGTGCGGAGTTCAGGGAAACTCTTCACTAAAATGTGTCTCCTCTAGGTTTTGCTTTTTCTCACGTGGCTCCTAGAAGAGGTTCGATGACCTACGTGGCTCCCATTTTTTCTAGCGAGTGGGCACGGTTCTAGAGGCAGCTCGTGGAGAGGAGGTGGGGCTCTGGCGAGGGTTCCTCTAGTGGCCAGGGGCATAAGCCACCAGCAGTCTCCCCGAGGGGACCCGCAACCCAGCCGCAGCCAGAGCCGCCTCGGGCCTCAGCACCGGGGGTGGGGGCCGATCCTGAAGGCCCAGCCCAGGGCGGGGAAAGACCCCGACCGCAGACGTCTGCACCCGCAGAAGCCGCTCTCAGGGGTCCGCCTACGACTGTTACAGTTTTGTTTTCTCTTGCTGCAGACCCGCTCCTAAACACCCCCATCAAGCGCCCAGACCCCCCCACGCCGCCTACACCAAGTGAGAAGCAAGTCGACACCTTTTTTCCGACAGTGAAGACAGAAGTTTGCACTATCGTTCAACTCCAGTTGGAGTTCGTTTTTTGTACCAACTTTTAGAATTTTTTTTTAAATGTTTAAAACACCATTATTCTCCGAACTTTGAGCTACTGCCGCCGGTGCTGTGCTATGGTGCTCTGTGTACTTGCTCAGGTACTTGTAAATTATTAATTTATGCGAAATGCTGGCTACAGCGCGGTGCGCTGCGGGAGGCATTTTTACCATCACTGAGTTTTCCATGGAAGGAAGGCTTGTGTGCTTTCAATAGTTTAGTGAACTTGAAATATCATGCTTTATGGGATTCTGGACAGGAGGTTGACTTTTTGATCGAGGCTTTATTGGCAGAACGGTTCCCCAACTATCCACGGCCGTGGTTATGGCGCAGACCCAGCTCCGGAGACCCCAGGTAGAACCTTGAGTGATTCTCTGGAACCCCTGATCTCAGCCCAGAGCCAGGGGCTTCAAGTCCAGGCTGGGCTGGGCTTTCTGTGAGCCCCTGGGCCTCAGCCACCAGCAGCCACACCTTGAAGCTCCAGGATAAGGAAGGCAGGCTCTGGCTTCTGACCAGGACGGTCTGGAGAGAACCTGTGTAGCAGAGAGGAATTTTAAGGTGTGGCCACACCAGGGCAGAAACTTGACCTTGAGCTCGCAGGCTGTGAGCACATTTGAAGAGCAGGCCAAGACCGTTGCTTTACAGAAACACTGCCCTTCCCACCATGCTGGCCTCGGCACCTTATTTAGATGGGGAAGGGGGGTGTTTGTACAAGCAGGCTACCGCCCAGACACTGCAAACCTCCGGCCCCCTGTACTGTTTGGAGCTAAGCAAATTCCAGTACAATGATTCTGTGTTCAGACAGATAGAGGAGGCTTTCCATGGGACCATAACTATTTTCAGATGTGAACCAGTAACCAGATCTAGTGAATCAATGCTGTAGATAAAAATTAGGCAGACTCCCTATGCCCACAAAAACTACAACCAAATGGAACCCCGTGTGGCAGGCGGAGTCTGCCATCCAAGTTACTAGTCAGTTATTTAGGGGGCATTCTATGTTCCCAGCTTGGCTGTGGGAATCTCTGAAAGATATTTTTAGCATAAGATCTGAATCCTTTTTTTAAACCCTCACAACCTACCTGTTGAGCGTTGCAGAATGTGATAAGGAAATCAATTTCCTAATCCTAAATATTCATGAAATGCGGTCTTGGGTAGCAGCCCCTTCAACCTTTTACTCTTCCAATGTCTGACTGGGGAGCCGTTTTCACAAGGAGATCTTGAGCTGCCTGTACTAATGGCATGAAAATTACAAAAACACTCAGACAAGGTAAAATGCCATCATGCCTCTGCCTTCTAGTAGGGTCACATGGGACTCGTTTTCACATTAGAAGGCAGTTGACAACAGTTCCGTAATTCACTCTGAGTGTTTTATGATAAAGACTTCAGCTGGGGTCATTTCAATGGTTTTCCTATGCCTTGAAGCAGAGACAAAATATACCAAGAATCGGTTTGCCTTCCGGAAAACAAGACTGCATTGAACTCTCCCGGTGTCCTCCACTGTATCTAGGCAACACAGTATTCATGATCGCAGATAAACTAAATAAATCCACGTCACAAACACACAAAAGGGAGCCCAGTTCTGCTACATTCCATCATACAATTATTAATTTCGTGAAAAGGCAAAGCCATGTTAGAAAGTCTTATGTTGTTGAATACCTACAGAATTACTGTAACTGAGAGTACGTTCGGCAACCATATCAAGGCCCAAACACGTGCTGTTGAAAAGTTTACAGAATTTTTATGGTGCATTATGTGGGTATTATCTTTACAGATGCCCAGATCTTTAGCTCTGTCATTTTAGCCCCTCCTCCTATTGTGAGGAAGAGGATGTGAAGTTTGTCTTTTGTCTTTTTTTTTTTTAAATCCTTAGCTAGAATTCCTGTGCTTCCATTTCAGAGAACCAGGAATATTTTTTTGGTATTAAAAAAGGTTAACGCTGTGATCTTACACCATGTCATCAATGGCCATTTAGGGGCTGCAGCGGATGACACATTCCTATCTCTACAGTACAGATTGCATTTACAGAGCCTTGCAAGTTATTTCTGGATAAGAACATGTTTAAACCTAACATCCCCTGACCAATATGCAGATATTAAAGGAACAATACTTCCAAGATGCAGAACCTATCAAATGAAGCATTTTAGCAATAAGCTCCATTTTAATATAACTTAGGAAAAGAGCCAGGGTTTTTTTTTTGGGGGGGGGGAGGTGTACCTCTCCCTTTTTATATCGTTATAGATGTGAAAACAAAAAAATCAATACTTATATTTCCATGGCAGTCTATTTTTAATATTTTTAAAGGTTCTATAGGCGTGCATAAGGGTTGGTTTGAGTTAATAAGGCCATCACTGAGAAATTTAACATGTCTAGACCCAAAATAGGCCCTGAGGGTAGTCACTTTTTTCTTCCCCCTGTCTTGTTATAGTTGTAGGTTACATGACCCCACTTACTGGGAAGTATAGGGCTAATCTTCCAGGCATGCTCTTTAAAAGTTTATCTCCTGAATTTTTTGGTAACAGTTTGTTTTCCTGACACATGGAATCAGATGTGTAGCAACCAAGAGAAACAATGCATAACATTTTCCATTGTCCAAATATGCATACAGAGGTTACACTTCCCAGTGTGAATTTTTCCAGCTTACACATGTGGGATGACATCACAGAAACCACAAAAGCAACAAATTAAACTACATGAGCATAAATACTCCTGACTGGTCTCAGAGGGGACATTTTTATGCCTTCTTAACTTTATTACGAATTCTCAGGCTGAAACCATAGGCCATTGTTCTCCCGCAAATCAATACAACACAATCGCTGTGTCCCCTCAAAGAGAAACGACAAAAACTCTGATCCATGTGAAGCTGCTCTTAGGAGCCTGTGATCTCCCCTGGTGCTGCAGAGAGCCTGGTGCTGGGCCAGCTAGAACGCCCGAGCACCTTCCTGCCATCTCTCAGTTGATGTTTACTAAGCATTCTGAGCCAATACGACCCTGACAACTAAAAGGGCAAGATGCCTGGGCAGCTGGGCTGGATCTTTCTCACGCAACCTGACCCCTTGGCAGTCTTTCCTCATGAGGCTGATTTCATTGAGAACTTCTGCAACGGAGGGCTCCCTTCGGTGTTCTGGAAGCAGCAAGCCCAGGGCAGACTCGCTCTGGAGCTCCTTCCTCCCTATCATCAGTAGGACCCCAGCTAACCACAAGGGACCCAGATAAACAGGATACCAACCCTCCCCAGAAGTCTCACAGTGCCGTGCTGACCCCCAGATGGGACTTCACACGCTATGGCTGACTGGTGGGGGACACTGCAGCCGCCATCTTTTGTCCTCCCCACCACCCCAGAGGCCTGCCCCAGGCTGCTACAGTCACTCCCCCCACGACTCAGGAACATACACACATCGGACACAAGCAGCTGAGGCTAGTACGTCTGCCTCTCAGCACCCAGAGGCCGGTCCCTTTTCCACACCAAACCTAGTGCTGATGCCCCTCCGTGTGACAAATCTCTGTCTTCAGGGCTCCTGTAGGTCAGCCCGAGTGGGGGCTGGGGCAGGGTGTGGCTACCCCACCAGCCCAGCCACTGGACGCACAAAGCCCACCCTTCTCCAGAGTGGCGGCTCAGAACAAGCCCACCAGCGACGCCCCAGCTTTGAATCCAGCAGAGCGCTTCCCACAGGCCCATCACCCCCCGCCCCAGAAAATCAGTTTATCTCCGATGGCACAATTCTCTTGACTCACTCTACAGTTTCTGTTGACATCTCTTCCTCAAAAACCTATTTGGAAACTCCGATAGTGATACAAGTTACACACCAGGAAAGATCAGTGAGCCCCAGGCTAAGAACCATTTCTGTGCAGTGAGGATGCTTCCAGAAGCCATTCGCCTACACACAGATGTAAATCCCCTCCCTACTCTTGGGACATCACTAGCAGCTGACAGTCCGGCCCTAAGAGCGTGTTGCATAGGAGAAACACTAGGAGACAAAACACTGCATGTAAAATTGTTATAGCATTCAGTAATGGGTAGTGGTAGCCTGGAGATTTACCACACAGTGAAAGGAATTCTCAGTGGGCTTCAGCTCTTCCAGGTCAAATAGTCGAATAGTCTGGAACCCATCCTGATTTTCCACATCATCAGCAAAAAACCTGTCTTACGCTCCCCCTGTGAGTTTCCTTCCAGAAAATAATTTATTCAGTCCTCAATTTAAGCGCAGTTCAAATCCAGACAAAATAATAAATAGCTTGTGATTTTTTCAGTTTCACAAAGCAGCAGAATGACATCCAAGTTCATGGCCTATAAGCAAGCATGTAAGTAGGGCAATGATAGAAAAAAAGAGTATCAAATTAGAAAGACAGAAAATCCTCTAAGAGTCCAAGGCAGGACGAGGAATGGCAGACCTTCTATCAGGTTGAATTGGGAGGTTGTGGGGAAGACCCATGGTTTGAGCGTGTCTGGCAACTGTTAAGTAAAACTCTTGAACACTAGGCTGCAGGCCACTCAGCACAGCACACTTACAGCTACGAAATAGACCAGTTCCTTAAGTTCATCATGCTTCGTCCGTTTATAATGCTTCAGTCGGCTAAGTTGTTTTTTTTCCACATACCTTTCACGTTACAGTCTGTTGCTTTTGTACACATTTCTCATATTGGGGTTCTACAGGTAACAACCTGCTATTTCCGTAGAGAAAGCCATTGTTAAGAATATTATATCCAATAAATGGTATCCAGGTAAATATAAAGACGTGTCTCGTTCATTACTGACAATGTCACAAAAATGGGGAAAGGAAAACCCCTTATCTGTATTCTCACCCATTTACAGAGGCACAGGGAAGATCTGGAACAGTCCCTAAGAAACTAAAAAGCGTGGTGGTCAGGGGTCAGGTGCTGTCAGTCCACACAAACCAGTCAGATGACGGCACAAGAAAGAAGGTGTCTCTTAACACGCGTGGGGGGCGGGGCGGAGTCAGGGAGGGGGGACCAGATCCTTGTTTTGAACAATGTAAATGTATAACCTATCCAAATCTTTTTTTTTTTGAAAACTCACCTTATTTACAAAAGAGAAATTCAAAAAAGCATGTGGGGTAGAAACATGGACACCAGATTTCTCCAGAATGAAAATCTGAGTGTAGTAGAAATTTTTAGATTTTTGAAAAACAATCCAATTTCATAAAGAACTACAGAAAATACAAAGAAAAATAGATACACAGAATGGTAACAAGGGGTCTTTATTCTTACCACCTTCTACCCATATCAAAGCAAGTAGGCAGAAAACAAGTACCTAGAAGACCCCAATTAATAACATACTGTATGTTGGCTAAATGAACATAATAAAAAAAAATAATCAAAATGGATTTGTATCAAATTGAGATACTTCAAACATACAGAATATGCCTTCTTTCAAAGTGCCTCTGAAAAAGAAAGCTATATACACAGACTATATGTCAAACTATATATAAAACTAAACTATATATATAACTATTATATGTAACTATATAGATAACTATTATATATAACTATATAAGTGTAACTATTATATATATATATAATTTTATATATTAAGCCACAAAGTAAAACTCAAATTCCAAATGGTACAACAAACCATAGGTTGTGTCTTTCGGGAAATTAAAACACAAGTCAAATCACTAATCTCACTAAGGAAAAAGATGAAAAGCACATACACAAAGCATAGGAACATCTAGAATCCAACAGCCCACTGTAAATCAGTGAGAGGTCTCAGGAATATAAGGATGGTTCAATATTTTTAAATCTACTCATTCAAGTCACCGAATTGACAGATTTTCAGGAAATATGCCATATTAGGATTACCAGGGACACTGAAAAGACATTTGAGAAAACTCAGTATCTATTCCTGAGTTTTTAAAGATCTGAAGAAGGCCGGAAACCACAGGACTCGAGAGATGCGAACATCATTTGTGGAAAATTGAACTCACCTATGGCAAGATCTTATAGGCAGTCATTTTTGGCTAAATTGCACTGCAATAGCAAACCACGAGAGGATTATTTCTTACTCACATCCGGGGGTAAACTCTGGCTCTGGCTCTTCCTCGGGGCCCCGGGCTGATGGAGTGCCTGCTCCTGAGTCACAGCTGGTCTTGTGGCAGAAGGAAGCGAGATGGGGGGATTCGTAAAACTTCCGCCCAGAAGGGCAGGAGCCATTTCCGTTACCATTTCATTGACCAAAGTCACCCCATTGTATGGCCAAGGCTTCCGTCAGGAGGATGGGAGGACGTCTCCAGGATTTTGTCAATGAGAAGGGGCATGTGCTCTTGCCACAGATGGGGCTCGTGAACAGGATCTACAACAGACTGAGAAATGAACTGAAGATGAAGGTCAACATTGATCGTGGGGGAAAAAGGGCTGTGAGACGTTGTGACTACACTCTGATTTGGAGAGATTTAAAAAGTTAATCTAGCAAATCTAAAGGAATATGCATTCGTACAAAAGGTAAAACACGCATGAAATGTGTAAAGAGAGGACAATCTATGACCCACAGACCCAGTTCCTGAGGTGGATGTTCTAGAAACTATGGAATAAAGCTGAGAATTGCCAACATCAATAAAATCAACTGTGCTTTGTCTCTGTGCCCTTTCCCCCCAAAGCGTTGGAGCTTTGATGACCTTATAATCGGGCTTCACCTTACAGAGAAAATCCCACTCCCGTGCAGACCTTGGCAGCTGGTCTCCTCCTCGGGCCGAGTTAACCTGCTTCTCTCTGGAGACACAAAATGCATGTGGCCTCCTAGCTCACTTGGCTCACGTTCACGTGCATCTGCTGAGTTCGAGCTCCCGCACACGTGTGTCTAAGCTCCCAGCCGGCAGACCTGGCTGTGGTTAATGCCTACTTGTCTCCAACTATGTGATCAGCATCAAAAACCCTTCTGCTCCGGAGGCGAACCTTAATATACTTCTCTTTGGCACGGTCGTCATCATGCCAGCACGCTGGGTCTTTCATTGTCTCAGGGCATAAGGATATGCAAACACATTCTCAGACAGGTCTGTTCTAGAAAGACTGACCCTCCACCAGACACCTCTAAAAGAGTGGAATCGGAGTCTTGAAATACGTTTTTTTTTTTTTTTTTTTTACTTTGATGTGAGCCCAACAGCTGAGGAGAAAACCTTTCACGTGGCCTCCTGGGCTTCCAGGAGCGTCGCTCCAGAAGGGAACCCCGGCCTGACAGCGGGGCCTGGAAGGCCTGAAGGCGGGAGGGGAGGTCATAATTGAAAACACATGAGGGGAAGAATTTCCACAAGGTCCCAGAGTGGCTCAGAGGACAGCTCGGGGGCAGGAGCGGGAAGTGGGAGATCCGTGTCTGTCTGGGCAGCTCCAGGACATAAATATTTGGTTTTGTGTCGAACTCCAAAAGGCGCAAGTGCAAGAAAACATCCCCACGCGGCAGACACCCAATGACAACCCCACAGGCACACGCGCTTAGGTAAAAAAAAAAGATGTATTTCAAAGTGGGAACAGTTGTACGTCACAAAATTCACTGTGAATCTTCAACTAAATAAATAATCAAATGTATAGCCTCAAAAGACGCGGAGTTTCATCTCTAGCTCAACGGTCGCGTTTTGACATTGTTTCTCTTGGGCTTTCAAAGTCAGTAGCGCCCTGGTCAGCAGACAGACTACTTCTTTGCCATTTGGGTTCTTTTCCTTTCTTCTAATAAGGAGACCACATTCTAGATAAACAAAAACAGGTGAATGTCATCCAAGGTTTGTGGTTATTTTAAAGTACCATAAAATTAGCCTCAAAAATCCGAAAGAATATTCCAACCTGTCTGTCAAAAACTCTGGCCATTTCTAGGACACCTTTGCCAAACTGAAAGTGAAAACAACAAAAATTACATGTATATAATAATATACAACATATATATGTATGTGTGTGTGTGTGTGTTCTTTCTTCTCCTCCAGGGAAAGGCTTTAGATAGATTGAGCTCCTTACCTCATTTTTTACACTTGCATCTGCTCCTTTGTCAAGAAGTAACTGGACTAACTCCTCGTGATTATTTAACACGGCCACCTAAGAAACAAAAGACAGTGGGGTGTGAGCGAGTCTGCCTTCCCCACAGAGGACGAGGCCAGTGGCCAGGGTGGGCCCCATGCAGGTGGGCCCGCGGAAATCGCCCAGAGGCTTTCTCAAGAAGGCAGAGTCAGCCAGGACCACTGTGGCCTCGCAGGACAGACACATGCTCTCACTCTGCAGCGAGGCTGAGGGCAAGGGAAACGGAAGCGGAGTCTGCCTTCCTCTGCACTACAATGACATGAGAAACGCTAGGCCAGGCCAGCCCAAGAAAGCAGCGCGTTCTCTGTTGAACAGATCTGTTTAGGATGCTACAGTGGCCTGGGGGCCTGGGGCTGGTAATCCTTAAAGAAATAGTTGTAAAAAGAACAAAAATATTGTAGTGACACTGTCATGCCTTTATTAACAGGCCGGTGGGGAATATATAGACAGCCAAAACCCAGGGCTCATACACAGCTGAATTCACAAGAATTGCCTAATTATAGAAGCAGCTCTGACCTTAATCCCACACACAAAGCCGGGCTGTGCTCTGCAGGGAGGCGTACCATGAGCGGGGTCTTTCCATCTTTATCTCTCATGTTCACGTCCGCTCCAGCTTCGATCAGCACGGAGGCTGCACTCCGGTTTCCAGAGACTGCAGAGACTCTCATGAGTGGGGTCCATCCTGAGCCTGTGTCCACAGCGTCTACCTTTATGCCAGAGGAAGAGCTGCTCTTAGTCCAGTGTCTTTTTCCTTAAAAATATTCATCAGAAACTTATAAAGGAACATTCACTTGCGCAAATGCCCCTGAGTTGGATAGCCCATAAGGATTGCGACTTGGTAAATAGGGATCCAGGGAACTGTGCTAAAGTAACATTCACATGCAGTGAGATGCTGTGTTAGGACTTTATAGGGTGCTGAGAGAACCCAGGACATCCCACTGGCATCTTCATCTACATTTGGTTCAAAGGGTTGAAAGATGGGGGCGCCTGGGTGGCTCAGTCAGTTAAGCGCCTGCCTTCAGCTCAGGTCATGATCCCAGGGTCCTGGGATCGAGCCCTGCGTCAGGATCCCTGCTCAGCGGGGAGTCTGCTTCTCCTCCCCTCCCCCCCGCCCCTGCCTCTGCTTGTGCACTCTCTCTCTCTCTCAAATAAATAAAATCTTAAAAAAAAAAAAAATGGTTGAAAGATGGGATAGATAAATGAACCACCCTACTCTTAGCTCCATGTGAAGTCCTGACCTTACTTTGTTTTGATTAAAAAAAAAAAAAAGGTGAGGAAAGTTAAAGTTTACTTTGTGTACTTGTAAGTATCTCTGTAAGCAGCTTTAAATCCCTTCTGGAACAAGACAATATATATACACACCCTTATACCTATCAATATGGATTAATTTTAAGCAGGAGAACTACAGGTAGAATCAACACAAAGCAACCAGCTTTACTACATAAATTCCAATCTGAGAAGTTAACCAACCTAATACCTTCTCCAAACTTAATTTGACTTGTAATAAGATGGCCATTTCCCAATAATCCAGTGATTGAAAGCTCTCAAGGTCATGTTTTAAAAGCCACATTCTAGAATATGTGAGCATTGCTTCCTCCAGTTCCAGTGAAGGCCTCACCAATCCATGAAGAATGATACCAAAATAAATATATATGTGTGTGTGTGTGTGTGCACACACACACACACCCCTAAATTCTGTTACAGAAGAATGATTCAAACATGTTAGTGAAACACCAGAATGGACTAACAAACTAGAAACTGCCAAAGTCCCTGGAATGTTTCAGGTTATTTATATGTATGAGATTATCCATTCAACATCATTAGGATTTGCAGTTCTTTCTCATGCGAATAACAAATAACCTCTGAGCAGCAGACTCCATTATGTTTAAATAATAAAATCATCCCCTTGTTTTACATGGTGCTTTATGCGGTCTTCGGTGAACTTTCACCCCCATTTTCTCTTTTGGGTCTGAGGGTTAAATGGGGTAGGTGCTTTTATTGCTGGTCTACAAGTGATTAAGCCACATCTCCAAGAAGTCAAATGCCTCTCCTGAGGTCACGTGGCTCATGAAATGTAGAGACGGTTCCCCATGCAAGTCGGTCACGGTCAGTAGAAAATCATTATATTCAAGAATGGTGGCCACAACGCCCGGCTTGGCTCCCAGATCCCAACTATTGCCACCCAAACATGAGGTGGCCTCTCTGCCGAGAACACGGAAGCACTCCTGTTGATATCCTCTATCTGCCACCAGCCGACCACACGGAAATCTTTAGTGGCAACATCCATGTAGCTGGAGGGCTACAGAAAAAGATAGAATCTACCCACAAATAAACGTGCACATATCTGAAGCCCAGAAAGTCTATGTTTCCAAAATTACAGTATTTAAATGTTCATGGCAGAGACCTGCCCTTCTTTCAGCAAAGGTCAACCTTCATTTTTAACTACAGACTTTTACTGGGACCAAAGCATGAGCAGAGTTCATCATAAACCAAACAAGACGACGGTGGCTCTCACCACCACACAAGGCAAGTGGGGCCCCGCCCTACCACTGAGGCCCACATGTTAATCCTTCCGACCTCTTGTGCATGTTTCTAAAAGAAAAAAAAGAAAAGAAAAGAAAAAAAAATAAGAAATGTAATAAAAGGGAATTATCTTAACCACTGAGGTTTTTCCTTCAAAGGGCCCTTTCTTCAGCCCTCTGCAGGCAGCAGTGGGAACCAGTGAGACCCCACAATTGCTAAAAGCCAGGCTTTCCCTCAATCACACTCCAGAGACAAGCTAGAACAAATCAGCTAACATCTTCCAGGAGACATGACTCTTCTCAATTTGAGTGTATTTTCCAGGTCATCAGTTTAATTTCTCCATACTCTACACCATCTGGCAATCTCAATTAAGATAGCATTTTGTTTACCATTCCTTATTTCCATGCCGTGAAATTTTTATTTAACTTCTTTCGAGTCTTGAACTAAAGTTCTCAAAGTTATCAGCCGTTACTGTAATTGAGCTAATTCTGTTGACTCATCTTCAAACAGCTACAGAAGTCCAGACAACGCCGGTTCTGTTTGCTAAATCACATCTGCACCATCTGATAACACGAGACCAGAAGGGCACCCAAACACCTGCTTCAAGGTGAAGGCACGAGGGGCTGAAATGCTCTGTTTGTGATATGGTCAGTTTGCTCTTGGGAAAGGTTTTCTAATGGCTAATCTTTAAAGCAAACCACAAATAAAAATAGTCTCATTCTAAGAGCAGTAAGAAGCACTATGGCTTTAAGAGTTCTTGACGTCCTGTGTCTCCAGGACTTAAGCTAGCATCCCATCCATGGCAGGTGCTCAGTAAAGCTTTGTGGACAGATTGAATGAAGAGACAATGAGTGAATGAGCAAAGGCATAAACAAAGTAGAAGCATCATCAGGTCCAGCTCTGGAGTCAGCAGTTTCTTTTTTCCTACACGAGACAAACCTCCGTGATGATCTGAAGCCTCACTATCACATCAATTCTATAATGACCTTTTCTCCCCAGGGCTTCAGGAACCTTCTTACTGGTAAGTCAAAGAACTTTCTGCAGCATTTCTAAGTTCAGCTAATCAAAGGCATCCACATAAGGCTCTGCTTCTCCTAAACCCTGTGGAACGGCACTGCAAGGTCTTAATGACACGTGTGGCTGAGAAGGAAGATCCCGTACCTCACAGCCATCTTTTATCATCCACTCAATCACATTGCAGTGGCCTCCATCTGCAGCCCAGTGCAGAGCCGTGCAGCCTCCTAGGTCTCTGGTCTCCCAGGAAGCGCCGTGTCTTCGGAGATATTTCACAACATCTAGGTGTCCCGCGTAGCATGCAAGCATCAGACTGCAACATAGGGAGGAAGCAGCAATAGCTCTAAGTACAGTCGCCAAACTCAGGTCCCTGTTTTACTCTGCCTGGTTTAAACCAAGAAATCCTGATGTGAGTAGAAAAGCCATGAAAATTATTCATATGAAATGTCGTGTCCATCAGCTCATAGACGGATAAACAAAATGTGGCATATCCGTAGGACGGAATATTCTTTGGCCATAAAAAGGAAAAAGAAATACTGATATTATGCCACTACATGAATGAACCTTAAGACATTATGCTAACTAAAAGAAGCTGGACACAAAAGCCTACATATTGTAGGATTCTGTTTACGCGAAATGCCCAGGGGAGGCAAATCGACAGGGACAGAACTGGCAGGTTAGTGGGTTCCAGGGGCTGGGAGAGAAGAAACGGCAAGTGCCTGCCGGTGAGCACAGGGCTTCTTCCTGGGCAGATTAAGAATGTTCTGGAATTCGACCATAGAAGCAGTTATATAGCATTGTTAATTTATTCTTTAAGTGCCAAGTTTTAAAGGAGTGTGTGAATTTATCTCAGTTAAAAAAGGGGATCACTGTAAATTGAGTAAAATATTGGATTTAAAAACATCCACGAGCCTGTGAAGATATTCTCAAAAGATAAGAGGGGAGAAAAATACTCATTTGACATTACGATAGATGGCTATTAAGTCAATTCCATACTCTAAATATTAGTATGTAAAGAAACTAATTAAACATTTACTCTGCCTTTATAGAATAAAAGGTAGTCCATCCTCAATTGATGAGGGAAAGCCCTTTTCACCCAAGCCTGCCAGCTCATCAATATGGAAGAAATTATGGAATTAGAAAATCACACTTTTGTAGTTCCCAATTAAATAATTGATCTGGGCAAGGACCATCAGTGGATACTAAAATTATTGGGTAAAAGGTTAACGGAGAACAGAATATTCACACCATGATTACCCCCATAGGTTATTTGCTAATTTCAGTGGGAAACTATATCTTTACGAAGGAGAGTTTTAGCAGCCACACTCTAACCAAATGATCAAACCTAGAATCACCAACTGTGGGACAGCATGCGTTCCTGATGGATCCAGCCTGGAGCCACAACACCAGCTCATAAGTGTTCTTGCTAAAAATGTTAACCAGCTTCAAATCAAGCCTTTAAACCTAATTGTAACTTTATTGGCAATAAAGGGACGAATGAACAAGTTAAGCACCGCCTCCACAACTAGGAGACAATTAGGCAACTCAAGAACATAGGGCATTCTATAGGATAATTGGTCTGGTCTCCTCAAAAAGTCAATGCTGGGAGGAAAAAATATTTAAACCAAAATAATGGATGGAGGACCAGGCTAGAATAAAGGAGACTAAACAGAACCACCAGAGGCAACGTGTGAGCCTTAGTTGGATCAT
Source organism: Halichoerus grypus (assembly GCF_964656455.1). NCBI lineage: Eukaryota > Metazoa > Chordata > Mammalia > Carnivora > Phocidae > Halichoerus > Halichoerus grypus. The sequence goes on from NC_135718.1 coordinate 6,445,415, forward strand.
GGTCTTGTCCCCATCCCCCCAAATAGAGCCATGTAGACCTTCTGGAGGACAAGTGGGGAGACTTGCACAACTAGGGCATCAATGATGTCAGGAAATTAGTGTGAAGTGTCTTAGGTGTGACGATGATAGGGCGGTTATGCGGGTCAACGTCCCTGCTTTTAGAAGATAACATACTGAAATATTGAATGAAATATTGAGGAATATGATGCCTATTAACCTTGAAATGGGTAAGTAGGGAGAAAAAAGCTAATAAAAATGTAGAAAGAGAAGCAAATAGGGCAAAATGTCAACAGCTGCCAAACCTAAGTGGTGAGAATACAAAATATACCGTACTATTCTTTCAACTTTTCTAAATGTTTGAACTTTTCAAAATAAAGAGTTGAGTGGGGTGGGTGATGGGGGCAGCGAAGGAAGTCTTTCCAGTAGGGAAATTCTACAAAGCTCTCTGAGTGATAAATAGAATGTCCAGCTCTGAGGCCCAAACCTGAGCTGAGCTGGAGTGGAACCCGATGTCCACATCTCTGTATCCTTACGTAGGCCTTCATTTCTTGGAAACTCCTGGTAGAGACAAACATGGCCCTTCACCTGCCCAGGGTTTGAGGTGCTTGCTTCTGATGCATATTGCCAGATGCTTAATGCAAATGTTTAAGGCTCCCTTTAGATGCACTGCTTTCTAGAGAGGTTATGTCAATTTACAATTTTTTCGATTGCACCTAAAAGTGTCCATTTTACTCACCTAAACCAACACTACTATCATCTTTTAATTAACAATAGGACAGTAAGGTTTTAATTTTTTACTACTAGCACTTTTGCATATTAAATTTTTAATTTATTCTGCTATGAATTGTCTTTGTGTAAACTGTTCTTTTCTACTGTGTATCTTGGGGGGATAGGTATGTGTATCTTCTCTATATTAAATATGCCAGTCATTTGTCTATAATATATTTGCAAATCTCTCCCCAGACTACCCTTAACTTTGTAATTAATTTTTAAAAATGTGTTATGTACTTTTAATCTTCTCCTTAGTGATTTATTTCAATGATTTTGCCTTTCTCATTATAAGATCAGATAGACATATGCTGTGGTTTCTATGGTTCTTTTACATTTAATTCTTAAATCATCTGGAGTTTATTTTGATGCATGCTATAGAAGACCAGAATTTAACTTTTTTTTCTTCATATAACCTTTCCTAACATCTTCCTCATTAGTTTGTGTTGCTCCCAACATCACGTACTAAGTTCTGACGTACATGAAGAACTATTTCTAGTTCATTCTATACATCTTTTTTTCAATTATTTGTACCGATCTCATACTACATTGATTACTATAAGTTTATAAGGCATTTTAATAACCGTCAAAAGTCTTTCCACATCTCTCTTCAACAAAGTTAATAGCTGGTGTCATCCATTTGTTCTTCCAGGTAAATTACAAAACCATTTTGACAGGCTCCCAAGAATAATTCCATTTGAGGCTATGCTGGATCTATATATTCATTTAGGAAAAACTGAAAATTTTACAGCCTTCGATCTTGCCATTCTGGCATATGGTATAGGTCCCTTTTAAATCTTTAAATCTTTTAACCTAATTTTTATAGGTTTTTTTATACAAAATTTCTCATTTCTGTTAGATATTATTTATTCTATTTCCCTCATTATATTTATTAACTGATTATTGCTGTTATTTAAGGAAAAAAAATTTTTTTTTTGTTAAATAGTAGCTAGCCACTTTACTAAACCTCCTTATTAAGTCCAAGTATTTGAAAGCTGATTCACTTGGGCACTGTGAGAAAGGAGCCATGCCTCTTACTCCCATTTCATCTCTCACCAGGTTGACCAGCACTCCAAAATACCAATCATGAAATAACAAAATATAATGTGGAGTTACCATATGCCAGGCACTGTTTTACTCACTTTTCTTGTATTAACTCGTTAAACATTCACAATTCTACAAGTACTTCTATTATCCCTATCTTGTAGATGGGGAAATTGAGGCCCACAGAGGTTAAGTGACCTGCCCAAGGTCATACACCCTGACCACAGGGGAATCTGGATTTGACATCGAACTATCTGGTTCTCAATCACTCCTATGGACTTCACTACTAACTTTTAAAAGGAATCTGTCAATACTAGGAATGATACTGGCTGATCATCTGAAATGATAAACAAGCTTTTAGGATGCAATCAAAGGATTCACTCCATCAGCAGAGGTTAGTCCTCCTATGCACCAGACGCTGTTACCAGGACTGAAAGCATCCTGTACTTTAAAAGAGTAAGATATTTTAACTAATAAAAGGTGCTGAGTTCACCCAATTTTTGTTTTGCATCTACACATACAGAGGTTTTCACCTTTGGTCTACTAATGGGAAGCATTAAGAAATTTCCTAGTCTAGACATCCTTACCGTCCTGCATGATCCTCCAAGTTAGGATGGAAGAGACATAAATACCTGTACGCATATAAACATATGAAGAGATTTCTTTCTCTCTCAGACTTCAGCAGTAAGGTTATCCTCTGGGATATTCCAACTATCCCTCTGTTAAATAAGTTATCTACAATCCTAACCTACAATCCTCACAAGCTCATGGGCACAACAGTTAAGCCACAGAGTCTATTTCATAGATAATCCCTTAATAAGTTTTCTAACTTCTTGCATGGATATTGGTTGTTTTAGATTTTGTGTCTTTTTGTGAAGATTTACATGTCCCCAGAAAACGTACCATCGAAAAGATAATTTCAGTGAAATTATCACATCTATTAGCATAGACACAGCACACCATTTTCTTTTTACATTTAGATTTCCTCTATCACCACTGTTATGTACCCTTCCAAAAGTCTATTTTTTTCTTCTTAAATTTCCAAAAGATTTTCTCTACAGCCACGGCCATGTAGCATTTCTAAATTCTGATTTTTTCTTCTTAGATTTATAAGCAATTGGTCCATTTTATTGTATAAGCTTTTTTTTTAAGCAGCTCTTACATCTTTTGTTCTTATATGTTTCAACAATCTTCCTATTTTCTAATCAATTTCTTTTAATTCTTTCCTCTTTCCTACCCAAGGTTATTTTCTTTGTCCTTTTTAAGTTGGTATTATTCTTTTTCAAACTTCTTGAGTTGATGGCTTAACTCCAAATTAACCTAAGAGTTACATGGAAAACTCCCTTTTAAATTGTTAAATGATTTTTTTAAGATTTTTATTTATTTGAGAGCGAGAGCACAAGTGGGGAGCCCCAACACGCTCGTGGCTTCATCCCAGGACCCTGGGATCATGACCTGAGCCGAAGGCAGACACTGAACCGACTGAGCCACCCAGACGCCTCAAACTTTTAAATGATTTTTTGTAATGTTATTTAAAATCTATTACTGTGTGTGTTCAGAGGGTGTAGCAGGTAGGCTTTCTGAGCTCAGAAATGTACACTTTCCTTGTGGCCCACCAAAAGTGACCTGTGTTTTTGTAGCTACTGTTTAGATACTAGTTTGCAGGGTGCACACCTTTGAGCTGTATGTACCATGTGATTCTAAGCTCCTGGAGCAAAACCCCTGCATTTTCTGTGTTGTTCTACCCAAGCACCAAGCACAGAGCCTGGCATGCGGTAGCCATTCAACAAATCCTGGTTGATTAGAACGAATCAGTTAATTAAACCTAATACTAGAATACTGATTATTTTTAAGTCTTTGTAGAGCATTCCTTCATCTGTCTGAATATAGGTTTCCAACTATCATGCTCTTTTTGTCAATTTCTCCTGTGCTGCACTCCATGCTTTCACTGCAGGGAAGATCTTGGGGTTGTAGCTTTGATTGTGACTGTTGTGTGCTTCTTTGGGAACACCTAAGAGTCTTAGTTAAGAGAGTTAGGCCAAGTGTAAGAAGAGCCCTGGCGGGGGCCCCAAGTCTCACAGACACAGCCCAATGCCCAGCACGGCGCTGGTGATGGCTCCCAGTCACAGAGCACCTAGCATGTGCCGGGCACTGAGCTAGGGCAAGTGGATGCTGTAGAAAGTATAGCCCACTCCATTCCTGTGGAATGAAGGAATAAGTGAACAAATGAATAAGCCAGGCTTTGTTCATCGACATCTTTCCTTTGGGATACAGTCCTGTCAAAAGAAGCTGCTGCAAATATTTGGATTAAATCAAAAACCATCTGGGCCCAAGTCTGGTAACCAAAGTCTGGGAACATTTTGGAGCATGTCCCACCACCCACCTGTCCTTGCCACTTCCGTTCTTCAGATTCACATCCGTGCCATTAGAGATGAGGATTTTCACAAGCCTGAAGGAAACAAATTGGAAGGTAACTTGGATACACAGCTTTGAGGGGTAGGAACCCACAATAATGCGGGAATGATGCACAGCACCATATTGAAGACACATCTCCACACTTTCTTTTCTGCCTTCAGAGGGCAGCTGGCTTCAAAGACAGGACATTATTAAACCAGAAAACTACCTCTTCAACATCAAAAAAAGGGGGGGGGGCCTTCTCCCTCATATGAATTATTCATTGAAAACAAAATATACCACACAAAACACATTGTTCTGTTGAGCTAATTCACTGTCACCTTAATGACCATTTTAATATATTTCCAAATGGCAGCATTTAATAAGATATACATCTTTTTTTTTCAAAATGGCACTTTAGTATTAAATATGATTGTAAAATAAGCCATTAGTGTGTATGCTTCTTTGTGGCATAGAGATAATCATATCCGTGAAAATTATATCTTAGCAACCTCTCAGGGAAGTTTGTTTTCCAGAATTAATATCCTTCCCCCCTTTTTAAATATAAAATATTTATATTTTAAATATATTTTATTTATGGGACATATAAAATATATTGCAAAATATAATTAAGTGGCTACCTCTCTTCCTCACCATAGGATTATATATTTTTACATTCTCTGCCGCATGGTATAGAACTTCAGGATTCAAACAGCCGAGTTTTTGTGCAGCCCGTACGTGGTACAGTTTCGGAAAGCGAGAAGAAGGGGCCCTCCTGCACACACACCTTTTCCCCTCCCATCCGTGCTCTGACCGGAGCCTCTGGGCGAAGTGGAAGGTTCAGCCACTTAGAGATAAGAAAGGAGGAGGCCTACCTGGTGTAGCCTTTCTGGGCCGCGACCATCAGAGCAGTAAAGCCAAACTTATTGGGAACATCAACCTTAACATTTCTTGGGGAAAAACACAGAGAAAAGAGATTAACATGCTCGGCATGGCTCCCAGTAGATTCACAGCTGAGGTCTCTTGCAGGACACAGGTGGCTAAAATGATTCATTTTCCCGAAAATTCCAATTTCTTCTGGGCCATTAAGTTTCTCTTGTCTTAAACGGCCCTGCCTAATATTTTTCAAGGATCCAAATTCACAAGGAGAGAAACTGCTGTAGTTTCGCTTAAAACAGGCCCTCCCTTCAACTCAAAACCATGATGTGAGCAGATAAAACACTGGGACGAGCCCCGCCCCCTTCTATAGCAGAGGACACAGGAGTGTAGACACTCCGCTCCGCTGTGAGCCTGGACTGGGGGAGGCCTGCATTTCTCCCCTGATGCAACTGGAGGAAGAAAGCAGAGCTCTTAAATACCAGCTTAGAAGCGCTGGCTTTTTGTAGGATCCTTCTCTCCTCCAACTTATGAGCCCTATTCGCAAAAGGACTGGTCTTCTAAGCTACTCAAAACTACCGAGTCAAGAAGAATCTAAGTAACATCGTTTACTTTGCATTAGGAGGCAGCTTCAAATATCCCACGGCAGCAAATGTATTTGCTACTGTTCTTCTAGTGTTTTACCAACCTTTTGAATCAGAAAACGCTGATTTAATGATTCCTTAGATAGCTGCGGGCACCTGGGGGTGAAATTTGCCTAAACGCTATGGCATATAAACAAGAGTCAGAAATTATTTCTGGGAATAGGATACCCAGATTTCTACTTTTCATTTTCAATTTTCATTAGATAATTACAAAATCTAGCATTTGCACAGGGCTAAAGGTCATCTTTGCTGACTGTGCTGGACTCACACCAGTCACTGGAGATCTATTTTGGAGCAATTTCAAAGGCATGGAAAATTGGGGGGAAATAAAATAAGTGCAATTCCATGCACTTGCTGGGCGTTAAAAATTTTTAAACTTTAAGGCAGGGCTCTCTCACCCTCCTTGAAGTATTCGAACCAGCAAATCTTCATCATTCACATTGACAGCTCGGTGAAAGTGCTCACTACTTATGGGTTCTCCTGAAGAAAGAAGATGGAAAACGGTCATCCGAAGTCGAATGAAAGAAGATTCATTCTGGCTACGCACCTCCCACAGCCTTGAGTAGGTGTTCATGCTCCCCTCCAAGAAGGCACTTGGCCATTCAGAGAAGTATAGCTTACATTTCCTATTCCACTTCTCTCACTGAGAAAGACCTTGTTTCCATATCTTAAGAACATTCAGATTGTCCTCAGGACTTGGGATATTCTCAAGTTATAAAAGTACTGCTTTGCGAATAGTATTTTGATAGGTGAAAATAATCCTTCCAGATTTCCTAAGACTTACTAAATGTCTCTTACAAGCAAGGAAAGGCCCCACCATCGTCGCAACACGCTGGTTTTGTTTGCCAGTCACTAAACTACTTGAACAAATGACAAAAATAAATTGTTGTAACATTTGACATACAAAATTTCAGTGCTTCCCAGGAAGATAACATTCATGTTGGCCTTGTCTCCCGGAGCTTCGGGGGGTGGGGGGCAGGAGGAGCTCATTCACAGAGGGGGAACGCCGTGAGAAAGCCTGATTATGGGGGAGAGCCTGCCAGGCAGAGAAGAGCAAGGAGGAGCTGCAAGGTACTCCAGGAACAAGGGGACATGGGGCAGAAGGGAGGGCGTCCCTTTGTGCGGGGGGGGGGGGACCTTAGCTCCTCAAGGAGGAGAACAGGAAGGGCAGAAAGGAGCAGAGTGTGACAATAAAGTGCCAAGTGAAAGAAGCCCGTCTTTCAGGGCTTGCTTCACATTCTGTGAGTTTCTAATCGTTTGAATGATTCAGCGTAAATGGAACACACGTGAAGCACTTAGCAGAGCACCTGGCATGTCCTAAATGCCCGGGTCTGCTGTGAGGCGGTGGGAAGGGCAGTGGTTGCTGTCCTTATCCCCACCGTTCCCAGGCCCAGCCCCTCACAAGCTGAGCGTACCTACCTGAGTGGGTCTCTTCCATTCACTCAACAAATGTTTACTGAGTAACTCACATGCCCAGTCTCGACGCTGAGGGTCCCAGGGAGAACAAATCAAGCATGTTCCTCACCTTTGCCATTTACACCATAGCACCTGCTTCCAACCTATCATCATCTTAAACCCTGAAAGAAAACACCCATCTCCTACCCTGTCCTCCCACTTTGCCCCCGAGACTGCGTCCTGGGGCTCACCTACCCCTCACCGCCCTCTTCCAGGCTGGCCTCCAGAGATCCCCTGGCCAGCGCCCCCAGGTGGGGAGTGAAATTCCCTGTTCCTGCACCTATGGTAGAAAAACTCTCTGGGACGAGACCTTGGAGCTGACTGGAACTGGGGATTATAAACTCAGTACCCATCTGGGTCAGGTAGATACGCTAGGAAAAACTCCTGGGCCCTGGAGCCACTTTTCTACTTGTTTCCTTGGAGGATTTTAGCTGGGCAAATTATAAACCAGGAAACCGGGGGACAGAAGAATGTAGTGATCACTAGCAGAATGACCTCTAGCTGATACCCTTCTTCTTCTGGTAAAAAAATAAATTTAAGCCAAGTGAAAACTGTTTTTGAAATAACAATTTTGTCTGCTAGTGCTTGCCAATCTCCTAAAGATTTTTTAGCCACACTGTACTTCCTTTTCATCATTCCACACATATTTTTAGACCAAAAGCTTCAAATAAAAGTATCACGATAAACTGTCAGAGGGCAAGGCCCACCGCTTTCCCTGGCCTTCCGAGGACAGATCATGCCTAGCCTGGTGGTTCCACTGGGGGGCTATGGAAGGGAGCAGGGTTTTGTATACCCCCTGCCCCAACACCACCACCACCACTAAGAGGACATTTGGTAAAGCCTGGAGACTTTTTTGGTTGTCACACCTTAAGGGTTCATGCTACTGGAGTCTAGTGGGTAGAGGCCAGGGATGTTGATAAACATCCTACAGTATACACGATGAGAATTATCCAGCCCTCAAATGTCAAAAGTGCCAAGACTGGGAAACCCTGGGCTAGAATAGTATGGACTTAAAATGATCTATTGGGTGACGCATCCCTACTTTAGTGGACAAACTAAACCCATGGAAAGTTTCCCTCCCTTCTCACTTCCCAGAAGGGAGGGAAGAGTGGGATAGTGGTGGTATATCCCACCAAACAGCCCCCTCTTGTGACTCTCAAACTTCAATTGCCACTAAAAATACAACAACTAATTTGCATAGAATCATCTAGAAGGACATAGGAAGCTCATCCTATTTCTACTCAATTTTAAAATATGGCATCCTAACTCAAGTCTTATTAACTAAGCTCTATCTAGGACTCGACCCAATGCTTTTTCGGTTCTTCAGACCACAAAACTGAGAGCCGGGAAGGCTGAGTGAGCAGAGCTCACACCGAGTCTTTCGTGACGCCACGCTCCTTCCTGGGGTGTTTTAATACATGCCGAGGTGGCTGACCAATCCGTTCTGTGCTTCCAACCTTATTACACTTGGAAAATAAGCAAACTGCTTAAATAAACAAATATGATCCCCCTGCACAAAGTGTTAAATGAAAGGGGACACTAAAGCCTAAAAGCTTCAGAAAAGTGCTAATTTCTTAAGACTTTAAAGAACGTTCTAAAGGCACATGCAGTATCCCCGCGTATCTCTGCGCCGACCCACCTCCAACGCACATCATCTGTCCTACCTAACCAGTCCAGCCCTCCCAGTGGGGGGCGCTTCCTGCCGCATCCTACCCAGGAAGCTCTGCAGCTTGCAAATATTGGAAAGTGAAATAAGTTCATTTTGTGCTTAGAGGCTTAAGGACTATGCGCAGCAAAGACCGGGGTATTTTGATAGTAGGACATAATTTAAATGAATGCATTGCCCTATTCCAGCTTCTGCAAAGGTAATCAATGCCCTCATAACTTAATCTGAAAACAAAAGGACATCTCACGGAAGGGAAGGAACACAGCACAATGGTTAATCTATTCCTTGTTTGCAGAGTTTCTGCAAAAGGAAGCAATAAGTATCATTCGGGGCATAAACGCTCTTTCTCAGCATTAACTCATTAACCCCTCTCAGACCACTGCCAGGAAGGCAATGAGGTACTGAGGATTAGCACCAGACCAGACATGGATCAACCAAGGCACACAAAGGTCTCCGTTTATGTGAATCAGACAGAGGAACAATGAAAAGGCTCCTCTTCGCAGAGCAGAGCAGAGAAGTCCTTTCTCCCTCCCACTATAGGCAGGAGTCACAGAGAGAGGAAATTCCAGGGTGAGCCAAACGTTCCACTCCTCCTACCCATGAATCCTCGAAGACTGGTGGGCCTGGCCCAGGGGACTGCCATCAAGTGCAATTGAATACAAAAAAGGCAGGCTTTGCCTCTGTGGGTTTGTTTGGCTAATGTTTACCCTGAGTGTTGCAACAACAAATACTGAATCGGTGCTGCCCGTGGGGAGGATGTCCAGGAGTGCCTGCCCTTGCATCCCCACTGGATGGAACTCATCAGGTAGGGCCAGGGGAGGGGACACCCAGGAGGGGAAAGCCATCCCCATGGTCTGTAAGAGGGTCATTTAGTGGCAGATGTGCCCACAGATATTATAATGTGGCAGTTAACACCTTTCTGGGTGGAATTCAGGTCTCTGTTAGAAGCAGTGAATAAATGATGAGCTCATTGGAGGAGAGATTTGCCAATTAACAAGCAGCAGCTGCTTGTCTCTTTTTAAGGGCCCAACTGATTAAAATTGTATGCCTCATTTAAGCAAGAGACTCATGTACTTTACCTGGAATTAAAAAAAAAAAAAAAAAGGCTGAGCATCCTTTATTCAAACAAAGTACATGCTTTCGTGATTCATTAAAAACACTTTCAAACTGAATGCAAATGATCAACCCACAGAAGCATTTTTTACTTGTTTTGGAAAATATGCCCATTTTTAATTCTTTGTTTAGCATGATCTACCTCCTTGAGGGAGTCTGCTTTGGATATTATAAATCTAATAATAGCATAAGGGAGCAGCAACCATCAGGAAGAGGGACCCTTGCCACCCGGGAGAGCCCCCTGAGGCTGAGAGTCTGTCTCTTCCGCAGCACAGCACTGTGACCAGACCACGAAACTCGCAGGAAGCCCGGTTCGCGGGTCATCACCAGGAACCACGTCTCCATCACACCCTGGTCCCTGCAGGAGGTCTGGCCTAGTGACCCACGGAAGCCACGGACTGCAGTCACAAATGCCCTGGGCCCCCGGACCAGGTCTCCGTGGCTCCCTCTCGGAAGCCAGCTCAGCAGGAAGGCAGCACAATCCTTGTCAGCTGCTAGAAAGCTACCATGGTGTGCAAGACTGTTAAATCTCAGATCTACCTCTGAAACAAATAATGCAATATATGTTAAGAAAGAAAAAAAGAAGAAGAAGAATGTAGCAGGAGGGGAAGAATGAAGGGGGGGAAATCGGAGGGGGAGAAGAACCATGAGAGACGATGGACTCTGAAAAACAAACTGAGGGTTCTAGAGGGGAGGGGGGTGGGAGGATGGGTTAGCCTGGTGATGGGTATTGAGGAGGGCACGTTCTGCATGGAGCACCGGGTGTTATGCACAAACAATGAATCATGGAACACTACATCTAAAACTAATGATGTAATGTATGGGGATTAACATAACAATAAAAAAATTAAAAAAGAAAGCTACCACGGTTTCTGCCTTCCCGAAGAGCTCCAAACGGTAGGCAACCCCCCCGCCCCCCCGCCCAACACGTCAGCTCTGGCCGGAAGGTCCCGCAGCCCCTGTCCGGGCGTGAATACGGCAGCAGGAAAGATGCCAGGGGCAAGCTGAGGCTCACCGTGGCTGCTTCTGCATCCTGTTCGCCCTCACCGTGCAGGTGCAGGGGGACCCTCCCCAGCCCCTGGGACACACGTCCATCTCCCCACAGACGGGAGTGCGAGCTGAGAAAATCAGTGTTTCCCTCCTCATCCTAATTCTGCCTCTGGGCCTTTCCATTCACCGTCTGTCCATCCATTTACCTTTATCTTCTACACCAGACATGACCGATTCATCACATCCTCCACTTCGGAAGCACGCAAGTCGGTGCGAGACGAAGATGAAAAAATACACGTAATAAGATGCACTGGCTGTTATCGGAGGTGATACCCAGCCGGGTACTGGGGCAAACACAAGGAACCGCCCCTGAGCGGAGCTCTGCCTGGCGAGTGGCTCAGCAGACAGAGGAGCCGAGGGGGCGCCAGGAAGGAGGGCTCCGAGGAGGGGGTGCTCCAGAGAGAAGGGGCAAAGGCAGAGGAGTGCGGGCGTGGCCTGTGGCTGGCTGGGGACAGCAGGACAGGAGGGAGCACACTGGCCCAGTGTCCCCTAGAGAGTCTCTATTCAAACAATAGGTTCCCCTTTGCCAACTTTTCTCCTGCCCCTGCTCCTCCCTTCTCTGTGCCTGCCCTCAACACAGAGGAAACCAACCCACACTCAGCGGCTCTGCCTTTTCTTTCCCCTAAAAGCTCCAGAGCTCCGGAGCTCCTATAGGAAGGAAATGCTTTCATGGTCACCACATGAAGGACAAGCCCTCTTTCCTGACCTGCGTCTCTGTAACTGACCGTTGCACTTGGAAACTCTCCTCTGAAATTATGTGTCTTCGCAGCGAGCGGAGCACCTTGGGGAAGGTACACCCCTCTCAGCTGTCACCGAATTCTCAGTTTGCCAAACTAAGACCCGACTCCCTAGTGCCTTGTTTGCAAACGAAGAGATGATAGGCTAACTCAAAACCTCAATCATCTTTAATCCACATAAAAATCTCTCCAAATAAGAAAAACCTTGAGAGACTCTTAACTCTAGGAAACAAACTGAGGGTTGCTGGACGGGAGGTAGGTGGGGGGGATGGAGTAACTAGGTGATGGGCATTAAGGAGGGCACGTGATATGATGAGCACTGGGTGTCCTACGCAACTGATCAGTTACTGAACACTGCATCTGAAACTAATGATGTACTATAAGTTGGATAATTGAATTTAAATCTAAAAAGAACTCTCCAAATAAATGCATAAAGGACACAAGTGAAAGCCACAGAAGGAAAACTATGTTTTACTTATATATGTATATGTGTGTGTACACCCACATACGCCATATGCAATATTGATTAAAACTTTAAAATCACTTTTACTCACAAGAGGAAGATTTTTGTTGTGCAACTGAAAACAAGACGTGTGTTTTCAGCAAGCGGGCCATGAAGAACATTTCTGACCATTTTAATCTTTACCACATCCTAGATACGCACACATCTTTGAAACGTTTTAAAATACCAATCACAGAAAATATCTGCACCCTCAGATGGGACCTGGGAGAAGGACACGCAGGTCAGAGGCCGCCGGCCCCTCGCCCCGCCTGTGTGTTTGTGTGTCACTCACACTGTTCGTTCTTCCTTACTCACAGCCTCCCTGGGAATCCGATTTGTGTGTCAAGACATAAAACTGAGGTTGTTCAAAAGGGACAAAATGCTCTGCAGACCTTGTCACCTGAGGCACACCCCAACAGGCAGACGGTTTCTCAGCCCACACGCCCCGGCCCACTTCCCAAGAAAGGCGACTCCACCCTTCTGTACTTTTAGTCCTGAATGTGCACTCCCAGGGCGGTGCTGGCCCCAGAACAGCTCTGCCCGTTTGTTAAAGCACAGACTTCCCTCCTGCTGTGGCCTGGCCTGGCCAGGGAACAGTATCAGCACAGTCTTTAAAAATGGAAGAGCCTGAGTGGTTCACTCGGTTAAGCGTCTGCCTTCAGCTCAGGTTGTGATCTCAGGGTCCCAGGATCAAGCCCCAGGTCAGGCTCTGTGCTCAGCAGGGAGCCTGTTTCTCCCTCCCCTCCCCACTCATGCACTCTCTCTCTCTAAAATAAATAAAATCTTTTTTAAAAAATGAAAGTTTCTGCTTCCAGTAAGGCCGAGCAAAAGGCAAGATATTTTTACCTCTATATGGCTCGTTGTCTTCATTTATCTTTAGATAAAGGAGGACAGTGGTTGTATACTCACTGGTGGTAGATACGGAGACCACTGGGCTGTACTCGTATTCTCCAGAGGGGCTGGTGACCTTCAGTCGGAATCTGTACAGTGTTCGTGGTTCCAGACCTTCTACAACGTGCTTTGTTGAGTATCCCCTATGTGGGAGGAGACACGCATGATGAGGACCCCAGGGGATCAAATCAGCACGCCCTGAAAGTCACTAAAAGCAGGTGGAAGCAAGGTGTGAATTCTGTCTACTTCCAGTATGACCCCATCTTGGCTCTTATCAGTCTCCCACACTAGACGGGGAGTGCCCTGAGTGCAAAGGACAAGTCACGCATCCGTCCCTTCCCACCCTGCCCCAATCGCAGAATCATGAGCAAACACAGGATTTTTTTTTTTTTTTGCTTTAAGCAAAACTACTAAGTTTGGGGGTGGTTTGTTATGCAGCAAGAGATAACTGATACATCACGTCCCCAACAAAGAAACTACAACAAAGACAATGAAGAAATGATACCAGTGGCATTAAGAAAAACATCTGAATTAAGAAACCAAGAAAACAGAAGGGTTAAGAGTTGATACAAATATATTTACCATAAAAGTGAAAGTTCTAAAACCAAGATAAATACTCATAAAAACTGCATGGCTTTAAAAGTCATTATCATCATCTAAAATACATCCACCTGCGCAAAGTGGTCTCAAGAATAGGTGGATTTTGGGGCACCTGGGTGGCTCACTGGGTGAAGCGTCTGCCTTTGGCTCAGGTCATGATCCCAGGGTCCTGCAATCAAGCCTGGCATTGGGCTCCCTGCTCAGCAGGGAGTCTGCTTCTCCCTCTCCTTCTGGAGCTACTCCTGCTTGTGTGTGCACGCTCTCTCTCTTTCTCACTCTCTCTCATAAATAAATAAAACCTTTTAAAAAAAAAAAAAAGAGTAGCTGGATTCCCTCACTAGGTGAGCATACATCCATATCTATAGATATGGGAATCCTAGAAAGGGAGCCCAGAATTTGTGGCATCTGAAAAGATCTTTAGGAGCGAAAATTGAATACAATATCCAAGCTTCGATGGAATTCAATGTCAGGTGTCAAATACTTAACATAGTTTCCAACCAAAATAAAATCAAAAGTGCCCCCAGTAAAATCCAACGTTGCTAAATATCCTAAGTTCACGCTGAAGCAAGCAGCACCTTCATCACCCCTGGAAAGAGGAATTACACAACTGTTTAGAAAACGGAAGTCACTGGGCACATTTAGGGAAGCCTAGAGACTCTCCCTTCAATCGAGAGGACCCCGAGGAGAGTACCAGACACACACAGGGGCCCCGGGACACAGCTGTCCGCCGCGGTACTCCGCAATGATCACAGCCCAGCTGTGGGGAGACAAATGGAAGCCGTTCGGGAAGCTCGTGGAGAAGCGCAACTTCCCACGGCCCATGCGTGGTACCTAAACGAGTAAAACAGTCTTGGGACTTTTCCACAATAGAGGAGAACACATGAAAGTCTAGGGCTTGCCTGTATTTTTGTCGTCAGTCGATAAGCAAGTATTTGACGCAGCAGCTGAGCAAACATGGGACATAAGAAACCCAATACGGGAACGCCGAAGGACTCGGTTGCCAGACTTGCCCTCTCTCTCTATGCTCCCCCCCCAGTTCCAATCCAGTCCAGCAAGAGCTGGGGACCCTCCCCTAGGCCGATCTTCCCCAGCTGCTGCTCCTTGACATCTCCACTCGGCCTCCAGCTGATGCCCCAACTGAGCTTCTGCTCCTCTCCGCACCCCCCATCTTCGCATCTTTGTTATTGGAGATGCTCAGGCCCAATCTGCTGGTGCCGCCTGTGGAAGACTAGATTATTGGTCCCAAATATTTGGTGCCCTCCCCCAAGGGTCCTGTTACCCCTGCCCTGTCGAACTCAGACATGGCCGTAGGACTTGCTTTGAGCAAGGAACCAGAAGCAGGAGTGAAATGGGTCATTCTGGATGGAAGCTTCTAGAAACAGTGTGCCCTGGCCCTCTGCCCATGGCCACAGTGACTGGCAACCTCCAGGCGGAGGCTGCTCCGTCAGCCTGGGCGGATGTGGATGACAGACACCGTGGAATGAAGCCCTGGCCAACACATGGGGTATGTCGCGTGGGAAATAAACTGTTGTCCTAAAGCATGGAGATTCTGAAGTTGAGGTTTAATGCAGCGAAACCCGCCTGTCCAGGAGGGGCAGATCTAGATCTACCCCCTTGACACTCCTCTTTCTCTCCCATCTCCTATCTGAGCCACCAGCAAAGTCTTCAAGTCTGTCTTTCAAACCATCCTAAATTCAACTAGGGCTCGCCCTGTTCCATCACCTCCCACCTCACTTACTGCAGAAGTACTCGCTGCCTTGTGCTTCCATGGAGCCTGTTCTCACCTCAGCAGCCAGAACGACCGTCAGAGAGCAAGGTGTCAGCCAGGCCCTGCCCCTCCTCAGCCTAGCAGTCTCCGCTGGCTTTCCCGCCACAGTTCTGACCCCCCCACCCCCGCCCCAGACTCCAGCGACAGCCTCCCATTGCCTCGCTGACCTCATCCCGTGCTGCTCTTCTGCTCGTTCACTCGACTCCTCAGTGTTCGTGGAACATACTGGGCCCAGTCCCATCTCAAGGGGGCTTCACTTGCTATTTCTTCTACCTGGAATGTTCTTCTTTCAGATACTCTCCAGGCTCCAGATCTGCCTCAGTTGCTTCTTTATCCAGATGCAACCTTCTCAGGGAAGTCTTCTTTACCTCTGCTCCAAACCCCCAACTTTTCCTATGCTTTTTCTCCTTGGTACTTCTCACCATCTGTATTTACCTACTCTGTATTTTCACTTACATCTCTTATTTATTGTTTTTCTCATCATGAGGGAGGAATTTTTGTCCGTTTGTTCAGGGCGCATCCCCTGCATCCAGAGCAGTGTCTGGTGCGTAGTAGGTACCCTTTAATACATGCTGATTGAACGAAATGCAAGATAATCGTGCATGAATGATTCATGAATGAAATGCACAGTTGTCACAGGAATTTAGAGGGATAGAGAATAGGTTATTGATGAGTTTCTTAGTGGAGGTAGAATCTAACCATGTAGAAGAAAGGATCAGCCAGGAAGACATTGGTCTGAACAGAAAAAACTGCTGAACATACACACAAGAAAAGTCAGGGCCTATTCAAAGGACAGTAAACAGATCTCGTTGGAGGATTCATGCTCAGAAATAAGAGACAACAAGGTAGGCAGGTTGTGGGCCAACTGTGAAGGGCATCATCTGCAAAGTTTGACCTTCATACTTCCAAAAATGGAGATTCCCTGAAGAGAATTTGACAAAAGGATGATTAGTAAGACAGAATGGAAGGCTAGAAGACAAGAGAAGAGGGACAAGGCCCATTCATTCAGCAAATGTGCAACTTAGCTGCAGGACCTGGAGATGCATCAGGACACTAGTCAGAAGATGGAGCCTGCGTCCTGGTCGGGCGGAAATGCCACGGTATCACGAGGGGAAGCAGAATGAGGCATTTGCAAAGGGAGAACTCACAAAACAGGGTAAGGGGCTGTGAGGTCACCACCGATTCAGGATGGCTGGCGGTGAACACAGACAGAAACGGACAAGGCAAAAGGAAGTTCTTAAATCCGTAATTCCAAGGTCAGATATTCGGAAACCGCTTTTTCAAAGTAAGGCCTTGCTAGTCTTCAGGATACCTAGAGAAAGTGGTGGAAGGAAGCGGAAGAGGTCAAGATTAACACAGTCTCATTCTGCCACCTAGTGGCAACTTCTGCCGTCAATTCTCCGGGGGCAGGCAAGCTTGGGGGTGGCAGTCGGCAGGTCTTGCTGCCAGCTCCAGGATGCCAGGCCCTCCTCCGGGCGGACCGCCCCCCAAGCCTGACAGCACTCATGTCTCTGGGGAACGTGCGACAGCCGCGACAGATGCCCCAGGCTGGAGGCCAGTGCGTGGCTGAGCTCCAGCGGGGCGGGGGGCGGTCCGCCTGGCTGCGGGCCGAGAAGGGAGAAGGAAGAGGAAGGAGCATCAAGCACGGCCCCACCTGACGTGCCCGAGAGCAGCGTGTGTGCCAGGGGCGCCCGGGAAAGAAAGGATGTTTCTTCCCTTCTCCATACTCCTACTTCTAATATCCTAATTCATGCTTTCAGATTTCAGATGGAAATTACCTAATAGAGAATAACACGGCATGACCTCATTAAAATACCATTTTTGAGTCGTGGGGCCAAAATTATTTGCAGATGGTAACTACATTTCAGAGAAATGCATTTGGTTTTGTTGTTGTTTTGGGGTTTTTTGTTTGTTTGTATCTTAAAAAAAAAAAAAAAACCCACCAACCAACCAACCCCCTTGACACTCCTCTTTCATTCATTAAATATCAGGGTTGTCATCATTCAGGGAAGAGTGAAAGCCTCTGTTAATGCCCTCAACATCATCTCGATGCCACCTTGAGAAAAAGCTAGCAAACTGCTGGAAATGCTCTGGGCCTTGACCACATCAACACCAGTCTCCTGACTGCGAGGCTGCCCTGTGGCATCCCGTAACGTTAGCCCTGGGGACATGGGCAAGATATACACAAGATCTCTATTATCTCTTTCTACTGCCTGATAGGAATCTATGATTGTCTCAAAATTCATTTTGTTTTTATTTTAAAGATTATTTATTTATTTATTTATTTAACAGAGAGACAGCGAAGAGAGGGAACACAAGCAGGGGGAGTGGGAGAGGGAGAAGAAGGCTTCCCACTAAGCAGGTAGCCGGGTGCGGGGCTCGATCCCAGGACCCTGGACTCATGACCTGAGCCGAAGGCAGACACCTAACGACTGAGCCACCCAGGGACCCCTCAAAATTAACTTTAGTTCACAGCCATATTTGTATCACATTTTTGGTATCCCTAAGACAGTCATTTGGCAAGTGGTAAAGCAGTCAAAGGGAAGAAATAAGAGTTGAAATGAAGGCTAAGAAAAAAAGGACTTCTTGATTACCCCCAGTTACATTGATTTATTAATCCGTGTGACAAGTCTTCAGACTGCCTAGGAGCGGGGGTATCAGGTGTTAAGCAAGCAGGAATCTTTTCTGCCTCGCAGAGTTTAAACACTGGTGCGGAGACAAAATGAACAGGTCAATGGGACAGATAATTCCAGCAGAGCCGAATGTTAGGAGCACCTCAAACAACGTCAGGACAGAGGGGGTGCCTGGGTGGAATATTTGACCTGGTATTTGCATGGTGTGAAGGAACCAGCCATGTGAAAACAGGAGGAAACCTAACGAGAAACCAGCACAGCCTGAGAACAGCTAACCAAGAACAGCCGGGTGACAGGAGGTCCAGAGGTGTCCTGGGTAGACCTGGGGGCCCCAGCCCACATCTCCAAACACAGCAGCCTCCTCCAATTTCAAATGCTCTTGATTCTGTCTCTACATTTTAGAGTTTTAAAATATACCATGTGAATACTGCAGGAGCCTAAGACGCTCTCAAAGGTAGAGGAGGCTTCATTTCAAAGTTACTGCTAATGCTGATTTTCCAAAAATTCTAATTCATAAAAAGCATGCTGGCAGATGATGCCAGCTCATTCTTTTCTTTCATTTAAGAATGAGTCTTTTTAAAGACAATAAAAACCATTCCAGCGCATCAGGAAATCAAAGCAAAATGTTAAGCAATTCAACATTGCACCTACGTATAAATGATACCGTAAGTGTGCATTTTGGGGTCTTCTTCTTCAATTGAGAACCTGAACCACTGCTCCTGAGGTCCTTGCCGTTTCACTCGCTTTTCCAGATCCCAGTATAACTCGATGCTGTGATGAGTCACTTTGCCCACAACAGGTGGATGAGGCTTTGAGGATGGTGTGATTTCTAAAAAAGAACGATACAGACTTTAAGGACTCCATTTCCGTAAGGACCCGAGATCAGCTGAGCGCATTATAGCTGCTCAGAGATCAGACTGTTTTCCTATGCATCAGACACAGATTTGAGTACTCCTCCCTGCTGCTTGAAGAATATCTGAAAAGCTTAAGTGACAGAAAATCCAGCTGATGTAGTGAGCTACCACATACTTCAACGAGTAGGTTGTATCATAACCCATCAATACGATATTTCACTTATGGACCTTTCCAAAATGATGGTTAACATATCAGACTAATTAGGTTGTTTTTGAGCTAATAAAACTCAGTATGCTGCTATAATCCTTCAGTGAACTGGCTGGTAAACAAAGCCAACAAATATAGCTTGTCCAAATATTTGTGACATAGATGACAAAGGATTGATATCTATTCTAGATAAACAGCTCTTATAGACTAACCAAGGGGAAAAACCCAAAGGCTAACAACCAACCAGGCAAAAGATGAGCAGCGCACAAAATCTCAAAAACGAATAGCCAGTATAATGTCCAAACAGACATGGATGTTCCCTACTGGCCACAGAGATTGAAAACAATGCTATATAACTTTATATCCAGTCAAGCCCAAGATGAGATATCACAACTATTAGAGGTGACAGTGTAGGGTGAGGACACTCTCAAACATTGCTGGTAGGGAAACAGGAACTCTAGCCTTTTTAGGAAGCAATATGGCAGCATGTATTAAAATTAGACATACACATAGCCCTCTCTCCAGCATTTCCATGCCTGCAGAAATCAGAGCACCAAAGCACAGAGGGACATCTCTACAAGGATATTAAGTGCTACAGTTTTTAGCAGGTTACAGCAAACAAGAGATGACCTATTAATAAGGGCATGGTCAAATAAATGACATGTCCATAGCAGGGAATATTCCATGGTCTTTTTTATTATTATTATTTTATTAACATATCATGTATTATTTGTTTCAGGGGTACAGGTCTGTGATTCATCAGTCTTACACAATTCACAGCGTTCACCATAGCACATACCTTCCCCAATGTCCATCACCCAGCCACCCCATCCCTCCCAACCCCCTCCACTCCAGCAACCCTCAGTTTGTTTCCTGAGATTAAGAGTCTCTTATGGTTTGTCTCCCTCTCTGGTTTCGTCGTTTTATTTTTCCCTCCTTTCCCCTATGATCCTCTGTTTTGTTTCTCAAATTCCTCATATCAGTGAGATATGATACTTGTCTTTCTTTGATTGACTTCCCTTAGCATAATACCCTCTAGTTCCATCCACGTCATTGCAAATGGCAAGATTTCATTTTTTGATGGCTGCATAATATTCCATTGTATATATATATACCACATCTTCTTTAGCCATTCATCTGTTGATGGACATCTAGGCTCTTTCCATAGTTTGGCTATTGTGGACATTGCTGATATAAACATTGGGATGCATGTGCCCCTTCGGATCACTACATTTGTATCTTTGGGGTAAATACCCAATAGTGCAATTGCTGGGTCGTAGGGTAGCTCTATTTTCAACTTTTTGAGGAACTTCCATACTGTTTTCCAGAGTGGCTGCACCAGCTTGCATTCCCATGAACAGTGTAGGAGGGTTCCCCTTTCTCCACATCCTCGCCAACATCTGTCCTTTCCTGACTTGTTAATTTTAGCCTTTCTGACTCATGTGAGGTGGTATCTCATTGAGGTTTTGATTTGTATTTCCCTGATGCTGAGTGATGTTGAGCACTTTTTCATGTGTCTGTTGGCCATTTGGATGTCTTCTTTGCAGAAATGTCTGCTCATGTCTTCTGCCCATTTCTTGATTTTCCATGGTCTTTTAAAAATGAACTAGTTCTATTCTAGATGCCTTGAAAGGATTTCCGGGAAGTATTGTTGAATGAGATGCAGAGAAAAATACAGGCTATTGCTATCAAAGAAGACAAGGGGCACAGCACAGCACACACCAAGTTGGTCGCATCCGGCTGTTGCACTTCATGTTAGCTTCACATGCCCTGCTAGATTTTTCCATTCCTTGAGGGCTGGGTCCATGTCTTACACTTCTTTTTTTTTTTTTTTAAGATTTTATTATTGGGAGAGAGAGCGCAAGCAAGTGGAGGGGCAGAGGGAGAAGGAGAGAAAGAACCTTAAGCAGGCTCCACACCCAGCGCAGAGCCTGACGCAGGGCTCGATCTCACAACCCCGGGATCATGACCTGAGCCAAAATCAAGAGTCGGACACTTAACCCACTGAGCCACCCAGGTGCCCCTTCTGACACTTCTTTTAAAAACTCTCTGTATCCCACGGGGCCTTTCAGGCCTCAGAAGTATCAGTGATTTACCACACTTGCTATTCACTAATAAAGGGTGTTGTTCTTCCCTGAAGCCCCGTCTCAGTAGCGGACGTACTACTCCCCACAAACCCCGGGGCATCCTGCAGTGTAGCCCTCCTTTAAGAAGGCAGGGTTGCCCTGATCTTGTTGCCTGCTCCAGGCCCCAAGGGCAGACAACCACCAATTTCCTTTACTTCCCACAGATACACTAGGGGGCAGCCTGCAAGCTCATTTTTCCCAACTTGATCTTCCTAGTATTTATCGAAAGCATGGCATGATGGAATTGGATAAATCTGGGTTTAAATTCATGCTCTGAAACAGAGTCAAAAATATTCAAAGTGTTTTGTGATAACTCAGTAGCCTATGAACTTGCTAACTACGGTGTACTTCACACATTGAAATCTTACACAGCAGCTAAAAGGAGCTAGATCTACATGCAATATAGGTAAATCTTAATAAGTGAAAAACACACGTTCAAAGGATCCACTACATCATACTGCTTATGTAAGTTTTTACAACACAACACTAGATACTGTTTGTGAATACACAAATATGCAGTAAAGGTTAAATACATGGATGGGAAGGATGCACACCACCAGGATAGAGCTATCTCCAAGAAGTCGGGGCAGGGAAGGAGAGGTCATGGGGAGGGAGACTTGCCACTCTATTTGTAGGGTTTTAGTTCTTTAAGAATTTAAAACCTATTTGGCAAAATGTTTGCATTTTAAACCTGTATGGTACATGGAGCCGTATGATTTTGATAAGAATTCTGGTATTTTTGTTATGACCTGCTATTATACATATTTTAGGATGTTGGCTTTAGGATCCAAAAATATATGTATAAACAGGTTACTAGTCAAAGTGCAAACATCAGGATGCCAAAGGAACAGAGGCCTGGGTCAGCACTGAGCCTCCATGGGAGCAGCCAGAAATGGCAAGTGATATGCCTAGCGGCTGGGGAACAACAAAAATCATATGGTATCTACTCGGTGCCAGGCACTGTCATAGATGCTTTACACTTATTTATCCAGGTAACCTTCGCTATAACTACAGATGGAAATAATAAAAATCCTTCTACCACTATAAAATATCAGAGACACAGAGAGGTTAAGGAACTTGCCCAAGTCAGACGTAGTAATAGGCAGAACCAGGCAGTCTGACTCAGGAGTCCTTATTTTGAACCCTGAACCATACCGCCTCGTAGGAGCAGAGATCTGAAGGTAGACCTGGGTGAAAAATCTATTCATTAGATCTAAAGAGGTCTTCAAACCATTCATTTTATTTTTATTTTGAATCCAGTATAATTAACATAGTGTTGTATTAGTTTTGGGTGTACAACATAATGCTTCAATTTCCATATATTACTCAGTGCTCATCAAGATAAGTGTCCTCTCAATCCCCATCCCCTATTTCCCCTGGCCCCCCAGCCACCGTCCCTCTGGTAACCATCAATGTGTTCTCTAGAGTTAAGAGTCGGGTTTTTGGTCAAACCATTCATTTTAAAAATAAGGTTTGACTTGTGAACCAGCTTAAACCCCCAGGAAACTGAAAAATGAGCATGAGAAGCTGACAAGAAAAATGGAGACTATCATTGTTTGAAGAGCGGGGATGTTACGCACAGGAAGGGGAAGGGAGGGTAAGTTCCCCACGGCACTGGGGCCAGGGAGGCTGTTCATCTTCAGGAACTCAGTCCGCAAAAAAGAACATGGTCTGAAAAGAGCACAGAACCCTAAGTGGGGGCCAAGAAGGCAGAGAGCTTCGGCTGCCATCCACCTTGACACTGTGAACGTGGGTAGGAAGCCAGCCAGGGGCCTCTTTATGTCCAGCATGGAATGTGGAGGGAAAGATGGCAGTAACAGGTCAAGAAAAGGTTATAGCATGTGGGGTAAACAATTAGTGAGATAACCCCTAGAGAAATCTGAGACAAGTATTTATACCAGGCCAGGGAGTACACATCATACTGGAAAAATAAGCTACATCAAGTGTATTACCAACACACGCACACATTCCTCTATGTTTAAATTTTGTCACCCCCACACTTTACAGGGAAGCTAGAACTGCAAGGGGTGGGCGAGATAAGTGTATCTAGGACCCCAGCTGCGGCTCACTCTACTCTAGGATTAACCGACTGGCTGTATGACAAGTAATACATCTTTCGTAAGGTGACTAAAATCAACATTTTTTAAAAACTCCAGAAGCTCACCATTTTGCTATTTATTTAACCAATATGTTTGTATCCATACTTGTATTTATCTTCTATCATAAATGCTATTTGGGGAATTGTCTTTTATAAGTTTTATAAAATGAATGTACAACACACCACAAACACACACTAATAGACACAAGTTAGATGCGACTTCATTATTTTAATTCCAGTAGAGTCAGTGTACAGTGTTAGACTAAGGCTGCTTTTTATACAGAACTTTTGGAACTCTCGTTTTCCTGTGAGTATCAGATCTTTTAAAAGATGCTTTTGCTTAAGTCTGATAACCAGTGTCAAAATTTAGACAATCACATAATCTCATGTCACAAGCTCTGGCTTAAAATTTAACTTTCCCAAAGATACCAACAAAAAGGAAGAAACAAACCCTACCTTCAATTTTGCATGGTTCCTTTAAACAGTTGGTAGGTTCTTTCCATTGTGGCAAACTTATCTTAAAAGTTTTCCAACAGGGAACAAGTTGGTGGTGGCCGAGGACAGGGGAGAGGGCGGGGGAGTAGAGGGGTGGAAAGGTACGAGCTTCCAGCTATGAAATAAGTCAGGAGAATATGATGCACCACAGGATGGCCATAGCAAACACCACCATTCTGCAGCTTTGCAAGTTGGTAAGAGCAGATCTTAAAAAGTCCTCATTATAGGAAGGAAAGAAAAATGTTTTGTAACCATGTGTGGGAACCCATGGTAACTAGACTCCCTGTGGGGCCACGAATATTGAATCACTCTGTTGTACACCTGAAACTAATGTTATAGGTCAATTATACCTCAATAAAACAAATACCAAAAAAAAGTTTTCCAAATTATGAAAAAGGAAATACTACAAGGCAGACTGCAAAAGGATGATTGCATGAGGATTTATGCATGTGTTGTGCACCATAAGTGCTCTTTACAAGAAAGTTCTTATGCAAATCTGACAGATAAAACAGTTTTATGCCCCTCTTGCCATTTGTCAAGTAATAAATAATATGAACATAAAATATAGAGGCCTTCATACACTGTCACCATTCAGTCCCAATGGTTACAAAGATGGTAAAAAATATGGCTCTTAAGCACATGAGAAATCCATTTTTAAAAAAACTATCATTTACAAATTATAGGTTTAAACACGAATACTATAAAGTGTAAGTAAACCACTGTACAATATTAGGCCTTAGCATCCTAATTTTTTTAAAAATACAGGTTGTAATAATATAATACAACAGAAATGTGCCAGCCCTATAAAAGGAGACTCAAAAGATGAATGCATAACAACATCAGATTAACCTGGTCGCTCAATGACAGCCACGTGACAGTATTTGAAAAGCTACAGAGAGAACTGGTGATCACAGTCTATATTGAAATTAGTCGTGATTACGGTCACAGAAAGCAGAAAATGATGGAGAAGCAAATAAGAATCTCGTCACTGTAAATATAGAATACCATAAAAGCAGAATGGCAGTTTCCCTGTCCTTCCAAAGACACCTGCAAATTTACTGAGGTCAAATTTCATTGACAAGGGACATCTGCAGCCTGGCCTCGAGTGGCAGATGGTTTGTAATGAAGATGACAGCACACTGAGGGGACACTATATAAAGGACAGTGGTGGCTGTCACCTCGAAGCCATTCGTCATGGCTTGACCATATATTTATAGCAACCATAAATCAAAATCATATTCCAAATCAATATGACAAGGAGATCATAATCATTCCCACACCCTGGATTTTTAGAAGTATCAAAAAATGTTTGCCGCGAATACATACCGAAGAAGGAATTTTCAATCAAATATCACAATAGCCACATAGTGAGGACAGCTTCTCCTTTAACTTAAAAATGAAATGTGACAGCCAAAATGGGCTTAGCCTCACCAAACTATCCTATTGCTTTCATAAAATGGAATCCTATAAAACTCTAATAGATGAAAGGACCAAGGACAGAAGTAGATAATTTGGAAAAACTATAACCACCAGGAAATACAATTAAGAAAATGTGCAAAGTTACTACTAATCAAAAAAGGGAGTGTTAAAAAAGCAAAAACAGGTCCATGGACACGGAGAACAAACTGGTGGCTGCTAGAGGTGGGGGAGGCGAGGTGGGGAATGGACAAAGTGGGTGAAGGGGAGCAGGAGATCCAGGCTTCCAGTTCTGCAATGAATAAGGCACAGGAATAAAAGGCACAGCATTGGGAACACAGTCCCTGATCCTGCAACGCGTTTACGGTGACAGATGGGAGCTACACCCGTGGTGAGCACAGCGTAATCACCATGCTGTACACCTGAAACTCATGTAACGTTCTGTGTCAACTCTACTTCAATAAAAAAGAAGCGGGGCAGCGGGGCGGCGGGGCAGGGCGTGGGGGGGGGGGGTGTTAAAATAACTGAGGTACCATTTTATTTATAAAATTTGATGAAAAATAGCACAGGGTATTACCGTTTCATGTTTAAGACTGTGATAAAACTGGTTCACTTACAGATTTGGAAAGTCCTGTAAACAAGTCTTTACCAAAGCTATTTGGCCACATTCAACAAGGATTATACAATATCCCACCTGGTGACTCCTCGCCTAGAAACATGTCCAAAGAAAATAATTCAAAACCAAAAAATAAATACACAACCTCAAGGGTTTTTTTATTGTGTGTACTTTTACTTCATATTGTAAAAAATAAAAAATAAATTCAAACATAAAAAAAGTAGAAAGAATAGCATAGTGTCCTTGCACCCGGCACCCAGCTTCATCAATTATCAGCATGATCACGGCCAATCTTATTTCATCTATGCTTCCACCTACCCCCGTCACTCCCCCAAACCTGGATTACTTAATAGCTAAATTTTAATGAGCCTTCACTTTGTATCAGACTGTGTTGTAAGCAATTTGTGTATCACACCTCATATATTGCGTCTCCTATGTCAATGACATTATGTATCACTTAATCTTTATAACAACCCTAGGAAATCCTAGAATTTCCTCCATTTTACAAATGGACTGTAGATAAAGGTCGCAGAGCTCGCCAGGGAGGACATCCAGGAAGCCGCAGAGCAAGGCTTTACACGCAGGCAAACGACACCACAGCCATGCCCTTAACCTCTCTATATACCACCTACCACCTCCTACATTTAACTATCCACACACATACATAAATGATACGGAAAAACCAGAGAAGCACCTTAGCATCACTGATGGCAATAAGAACTGTCAACAATCTATATGTTCAAGAATATGGAATTTATTGTATACACTATGGTACATCATTTATATGCAAGAATACTTAGCCACTAAAAAGCCACATGGGAGAATATATACTAATGTCAGTATGTTTGATATGCTAAGGGAAGAACACAAATTTGCATAGACACTGATTATAATGGTATAAAAGATACAGATGCATATACGGGAAAACTTAGAAAAATGAAAGACAATTAGAGCAGATTTTATGGCTGATTTGGGGGTAAGTTCTATTGTCATTACAGCATTGAATATGGGAAAAAAAAAAACCCAAGATGTTATTGCACATTTTCACATATTCTTAATGAAAACAAAATTCAGCTAAGATCAACTATCAGCCTAGATTCTCTCTCCCTGAGCTTACATGTACATGAAGAAACAAGTCTGATAAAAATAAACCAATAAGTCAATGTGGATGCTTCATAGCCTGAGACGTTTCAATTACACTCTGGCTCAATTTATTGACCATTTTAGTGTCAAGCAGATATTCTGCATCACACCTACTTCCAAGGAATAAGTTTACATCCATTCATTCAGCATATCTGTGGGACACCTCCCATGTCCAAATGGCACAAGCACAACCAAGACCGAGAGGGGGAGGGTGCTAAGAGACCTGACACCAAACAAAAACAAACCAGAGGCATGCCGCAGGGAGGAAAGGAGAGGTAGCAGGTGTATCTCGGGGCGGGGGGGAGGGGGTGCAGCTGGGAGGGGTGAGATGCTCTCAAGAGAGGTGTGAAGGGTCAGAGGGGTAAGTCTAGCAGAGCCTGAGGGCAGAGAGGACACCATCTATTAAAAAACACTTTTATTTTCTTTGGGGCGCCTGGGTGGCGCAGTCAGTTAAGCATCCAACTCTTGGTTCCGGCTCAGGTCGTGATCTGAGGGTTGTGGGATCTTGCTGCATGTGGGGCTCCATGCTCAGTAGGGAGTCTGCCTGTAACTCTCTCCCTCTGCCCCTCCCCGACTCACTTTCTCTCAAAAATAAACAAATCTTTTTAAAAATTTAATAAAAACATTTTCATTTTCTTAGAAAATTTCCTTATATTTTTATTGCCAACCACCCTTATCTTCTAAGAGAAAATAATATAAAATACAAACTGCTTAAAGGTGCTTCTCTCTACTTTGCTAGAAAGCTTTTAGAGGAAAACAGAAACCACACATAAAGCAAAACCCAACTAACAAAAAACAAAAGACAAAACCTCCCAGAGTAAGAATTAGGAACCACGGTCTCTTGTCCTGGCTCCACTGCAGGTCTCCCTCCTCAGGAAAAAGAGGATAAATAAGGAGGACTGCCTCCCTCCCAAATTTCCCACAAAGAAAAAACAACAAAATATTGAAAAGTGATTTGAAATGTATAAGGAGCGTCAACATCAGATAGAGGTAATGCTTTTGAAAACGTTCACTTACTTTGTCCTTTTTGCTACGTGGAAACCCTGCTTGGAATTCCCTATGGGTAACAGGTAGTAGACAAAATAGGAGATGTGTTTCCAAACTCTTTCTTGCCCGGAGCAAGGAAGGCACTGCACTGGACACTCAAACTGCAGAGCGTCTAAACCTCTCGGTGACCCGACGCTCTTCACGTACAGATGAGGAGCAGAGAGGAAGAGACAGGCTCAGACAGGCAAAGCCGCTTGTTCAAGGCTACAAAACCCGTAAGCGGGGAGCAGGTGTTGCAGCCCAGGTCTCTACCCGCAGAGTCTGCACTCCTTCCCACGTGCGCCTGGTGGGGCTCTTCTGAGCTTCTCAGTGGAGACGAGTAACGAATCCAGGTAAAAAACGCAGTCTTTCCAAACCAAATATGAAAAGTCAACTTGCTGTTTATATGCTTTTGGCACAGAGCAGGTCACTGAAGTTTAAACTATAGTTAGAGTGAAAATCGTAGGGTATTTTAATAGTAGCAATAGAAAGATGTTATGTGCATCTGCTTAGCTTACGTACATGAAGAAAACTGCACTAAAGACTGTGACCGAGAAACGTAGCAGAAGCAGAACACCAATCACGTACACTCACCCTCACCGATCATCAGAAAAGGAATCCAAAGGAGACTGCACAATCAAGTTTATGAAAATTAAACTCTGCTGAGTGCAGAGAAGAGAAACAGTTGGAACGTTCCCAGACTGCCGGTGGAAGTACAAACTGGGAAATCTCTTCGGCAAGCTATATGTCAAAGTGAAGTAAAGGGCCTTCTCCACCATCCAGCCATTCCGCTCCCACCTACAGTCCCTGGCGTGGCAGGAATGTTCACGGCAACTCTGATTTGGAAAACATTGGAAACAAGCTAAATCGCCAGCATGAGAAGACTGGACAAATTACGAATAATCATACACTGGAATACTGTATGGCAGCTAAGATTAAAGTTGCAATTAATTAGGTCTAAATTCATCTACATGGATAAATCAGGAGGGTAGTTGAATTACAAAAGCAAGTTGTAAAAGGATGTGTACATAATGAGACGATTTCCATAAAGTTTGAGAAAACAAAACCGTATCAAGAGAAAGGAGGGCAAGGAATGGAATAGCAGAATAATTTTACTGGCAACGCTTGGTTTCCTAAGCTGGGTGGCAGCAGGTGATAACTTTTTGATGCCTAAACTACTTAACAAAAGAACAGAACAAGGTACTGCACACACAGATGTATTTCTAACCTTATTCTTGTCTTACTCACTGCCCAAGTAAATGGGTATCCAGATCACCAGTACTCCACAATCACCCTGAAGTGTTATACGAAGGTGGTTCCATTTCAAATTCAGACACCCACGGGAGTCATGGGTCTTTAATATTTTCTACATTCCAGTGATACATTCAATCTAACTTGAGATCAAGCTCCTTGAGGAGAGTGAACTGAGGTTCGCTCTCCACCCCCAATCACTTTATGAAGGCTTGATTCGAGCTGACATTATTTCAATATTCAGGGAATTACCTTATAACTCCTTAAAATAGGTTGCAATTAATTCAACCATCAAAGATAAGTAGTCTTAACACGATATATTATTTACCGTGTTTTATTCTATAGCTGTCAGTGCTTATCCATGCTTAGACTGCATATTACTGACCAGTAGGTGTGAGAAACAGCAACTTCAAATAAACAGAGAGGTTTCCCACCTCTTGTGTTGTAGAGTTCAAATAATTATGTTGCCCATCTTCTAGTTCAGCCTGTCATCCCATAGGATGTGATACTTTGTCTCCTGAGGTAGAGGTTTGTCAGTTGCCTTCCACCTAGGCCTATAAAAACTCAATCCAGCTTGTAACATAAATAACTATATTGTTTGAACCCCTCTTATTCACATGAACGTAGTGGAATCGTGTGAACCCACAAAAATCTTTGTAATCCTACAGCTTTTTAGCACATTTTGCAGTTTCAAGTGATTATATCAGGGGTCATCGTCTTAAATTTCTCTCAAAACTGCTCTTTTCCTGCTCTGTTCTCTATCCAACCAATCTCTTTCTTCTACCTATTCTCTGGTCTTTATTTTTCAATATCTTTTTTTGAATGTTACTGTGTGGTAGGCACTCTGCTAAGTACTGAGAGTAGGGTGGTACAAGACAGACACTTCTAGCCCTGAGTCCAGTCTTAGAGCAGATAGAAACATTACACAAAGACACCCC
Organism: Halichoerus grypus; assembly: GCF_964656455.1. Taxonomy (NCBI): domain Eukaryota; kingdom Metazoa; phylum Chordata; class Mammalia; order Carnivora; family Phocidae; genus Halichoerus; species Halichoerus grypus. The sequence goes on from NC_135718.1 coordinate 6,475,727, forward strand.
TCCCCCAAAAAAATCACAATTATGATCATTGCTTGACAAGAAACAGACCAAGGTGCTGAGAGGCCTTTGATCTCATGTGTCAAGAGTGCAACCCAGAAAGGGCAATGATGACATTATAGCAAGAAAAAGGACTCATCATTCCACTTAAGTTGATGGTAACATGAGGTGCAAACTTGCCCCCATACAAAATCCAAACCAAAAAATGAGTTGGATCATTTTAATAGCAACTGAGTAGTCTGACTAATATGAAGACCTCTAGAGAAAAATTCAACCCTCATCATGGACATACAGGGCTCTCTTGCTATCCAAAAACAGAACGTTCCTGTGAAACTTTTTATAAACCAAAATGGCATAAAACAAAGAAGCAATTATCATTAACTTATATGGAAAAAGTTGTTAGCATTCTCAGACCCAAAAGATAACCTCTCGTAGGCTTTTCTGGTCCCTTGGGACACATCTTGTTAATAGGTGCACAAAATAAATGGAGATGAAGCACAGATGCTCACAGACACAGGTCAAAGCTGGATGCAGAGATGCTGAGTGGAGTCTCCTCCTTAATGCCCATCACCCAGTTACCCCATCCCTCCACCCCCGCCCCTCCAGCAACCCTCAGTTTTTTTCCTAGAGTTAAGAGTCTCTGATGGTTTGTTTCCCTCTCTGATTTTGTCTTCTTTTGTTTTGCCTTTTTCTTAAAGTGAAAATCCTCTTCAGATTTCTTTCACTTAGCAAAAACAGGTACTAACGTAGGTCTTTGTAAAAGTGAAGTGGCGTAACGTGAACGCTTGAAAAGCAGGGGATACCCGTACTTGATAAATGGGAATCTTTAAGAGTCGTGATTAATGAAAACATTGTGCTTTTCTGTTATACATCAATACACATTTCCCACATCCTGGGGCTCTTCCAAATGGGGTTCTTTTAGAACTTATAACCACGCCGTTTCTCCAACATTGCTTTCTGCAATGGTTTGCAATAAAAAGAATGAACAGAAGGGATGACTGAACTTACCATATAAAAACTGTTTTTTAACCATAAATTTCTCCAAACTCACTCATTCTAAAGAAGTTACCAGGGTATACACAGGAAAATAATTATACTTTGGCAGCCAGTATGGAAAAAACCAGAATCATAAATCGGGCATTAATTATAAATAATAGTCATTGTTCTTTGCATTTATCAGGATAATGTTCTGAATAAGAAATCCCCTGCTTCTATTATGGGATTGTTTTCGTATTCATCTGTTTCTTGGCTCCCATCAGGTCTTGGCAGCCAAGATTCATGATCAGACACTTTTCTGTACATAGTAACTAAACCTGTTCAACAAACAAAAATCAGAGGCAGCTACTATGTTATAGTTGTCCTTCCAAAAAGTCCCTCTCCTCCAGTGTGTACCAAACAGTTTGAAATAGACTTCCTTCCCCCTCTCTGCACCTGTTATAAATGTACAGCTTTGATCTCAGTTTGAAGGCAAATAAATTTCTTGCATCCTCTGAGCCAGCCTGCTTCCCCTCCTTTCCACCTTCTTCAGCTCCCTTCCTCCACAGCTTTTCCTCTTCACACACTTACATCCTCCCCAACTCTTCCCTTCAATTTCTGGAAAATGTGTAGGAAATGTTGACTTGAAATTATCCTTAAACCACAAGCTTTTGTTTTCACTCCCACGATCTTACTGTCGCATGGAAATGTACATTGCTTTTTAAACGGAGACTATAAAATTTATCCTACAAATGAAAATTGGCACACGTAAGCATTTAAGCATAACCTCAATTAAGAGGCAAAGTCATTACTGTCCAATCAGATGAGTTCTAAAAAGTATGCTGTACTGTCTTTAAAAAAAAAAAGTATGCCGTATGGTCTTCAAAAAGAAACAAAGATACTTATTCAGATACTGGAAATTTTTAAAAAGAATTCTCTGGATTAAGCACATTCCTCCCCCCCCAAAATGATGACCACTAGAAATTCAACAAAGATTCAAAGATTTCTTGAGCATGGATATAGAAGATTTTCCAAAAATGACATCAGATTCAAGGTACTGTTTTGTAGCTTGCCAATTTAAATTAACAGGCTACTGATAGTTTTGCATGTTAACATATGTGGCTTTAACTCAAATTTTGAAAACAAACTACTCTCTGTATATGATAATCTTGTACAGATAATACTTCAATAAAAACTGTGGTGCATTTAACTTTACATAGTGATACAAGTATTCTTATAAGACATTCACAGAAGTAAAATTGTCGAGTTTTTGAATAAGTATAGGTTTCATTTTGATATACATTGCCAAATTACCCTTTAAACGGTGCATATATCAATGCACCAACAGTATGCAAGAGACTGGTTTTCTTGTATCCAGACAAACAAGACTATTAATCAACCCCCTCACCCCAGAAAACAGGTTTAAAGTGAGACATATATTCACACATGTGGACAAGATGACCTGGTAAGACCACAGTCATGTTATTAATGATGTAATGAAAAACTGGAAATACCCTTCTCAACAGGAAAATGGATGAATTGAGGTTTATTTGTATCACAGAATATTATACATTTTTGTTGCTCTCTTAGAAAAGTAATGGTATCTGCTACTTAGAAGCTACTGTGCCTGTGCTTACTTCAGCTCATAGTTAATTACCGTATCAAGTATGCAAAATAATCTAATGTGTTATTTACAGATCTATACATATATAAGAATTATAAAAGCATTTATTCAGCAAATATTTAACTGAGAGCCTACTATGAACTATGCACTGATCCAATACTGGGGATTTAGCAATAAATTCCACAAAAATCTCTACCTCAAGGAGTTTATGTTTAGCAGGTGAGGGAAAGATACTAAACAAAATGAATAAACAAAATACAAGGAACGTTAGGACAAAATTTTACAACCACTCATAATGCAAAGATTTCCTACACAGGACATGAAAAGCATTAACCACAAAAGGAAGAAAACCTGATAAATTGAGTTTCAATAAAATTAAAAACATATGCTCTTTGAAAATCACCATTAAAATAAAAAGGCACACAGAGAACAGGAGAAAATGTTAGTGATACATACATCTAACAAAAAACACATGTCCAGAACATATTTAAAAACATTTTGAATGTTTTCCCAACATCATTTGTTAAAGAGACGTTTTCCCCATTGGATATTCTTTCCCCCTTTGCCGAAGATTAATTGACCGTATAACTGTGGGTTTATTTCTGGGTTTTCTGTTCTGTTCCACTGATCTGTGTGTCTGTTTTTATGCTAGTGCCATACTGTTCTGAAGACTACAGCTTTGTAACATAACTTGAAGTCTGGAATTGTGATACCTCCGGTTTTTTCTTTTTCAAGATTTCTTTGGCTATTTGGTAAAACGATGAAATGCCTAGAATGAGTAAAGTAAAAAAGCCTGAGGAATCTAAGTGTTGGCAAGGATGCAGAACTGTAACTCACACATTATTGGTGGAAATCTAAAACTGTACAATCACTTCAGATAACTGGCAGTTCTAATCAGGTTAGACAGAAACTGCACAGTGAAACAGCTCCGCCCCTACATCTCTATCCAAAGTGAATGAAACATATCTACAGACTTGTACATGAATGTTCAGAGTAGCTTTATTCATAACCAACAAAATCTGAAAACATACCGAATGCCCATCAGTGGGTAAATGAAGACATTGTAATTATCCGTACAATGAAATATCACTCAGCAATAAAAAGGAATGCATAGTTAATCCATAATGACCAATGAATGGCTGTTGTACTATTGATACATGTAGTAGCAGATAAAACTCAAAACCAGTATGCTGAGTCACAGAAACCAGACAGAAGTGTTCATATTGAATGACTCCACTTACATGGAGTTCTAGAAGAGGCAAAGATCCCTAGAGACAGTAATCAGACCAGTGATGGCCTAGAAACGTGCCTGCAACATAGCACAGGGACCTAGGGAGGGGGGTTTGGTGATAGAAATGCTCTATACCTTGACTGAAGTGGTGGTTACACAGGTGAATACATTTGTCGAAATTCCACTTACTATATACTTAAAATGGGTATACTTTATTATATGTAAACCATATCTCAGTAAAGTTGGTTTTTAAAAGAAACAACATATAGTACATAAGAGGACCCCAAGTGCTAAGGAAAAATATCAAGCAGGGAATGGGACTAGAGAGGGTGGGGTCAGTTGCGGTGTTAGACTGGGGTAGCCGAGGAAAGCTGCACTGGGGATACGACTTTTTTTTTTAAAGAGAGTGCACAAATGGGGCAAGGGGCAAAGAGAGCTGGAGAGAGAGAATCTCAAGCAGGTTCCATGCTCAGTGTGGAGCCCAATGCAGGACTCCATCTCACGACCCTGAGATCATGACCTGAGCTGAAATCAAGAGTGAGATCAAGAACAGAGCAGAGAACAAAGTCATGGAGGAAGGGCACTCCAAGCAGCGGGCACAGCTAACACAAATTACAGGCGGCAGCAAGCCCAGCATGTTTCCTGAACTGCAACGAGGCCAGTATATTAGAGGATCATGAGCGAGACCAGGAGAGGATGAGGGGAGAGAAGTCCAGGGGCAAGGAGGTGGACAGGAGATGTCATCCAGGATCTTTTGGTCACTGCAAAATCTTTGACTTTGGTGCTGCAGGAGATGGAAAGTCATTCAAGCTTTCTGAGTATAGGAGTGACACAGTCTGATTTAGGTTTTAACAGGATCCCTCTGGCTACCATACTGGAAATAGACCAAAGTGAGGTAAGGGCAGGAACAGGGAGACCTGTCAGGAGGCCCCTGCAGTAATCCAGGTGGAAACAGGATGGTGGTGAGGGCCTGGGAGGTAGGAGGCCGGGTCATAGGGTGATCAGATATAGGCAACAAAACCCATCTGACTCTCTGAAGGACCCTCCACTCCACAATAATTAGAGCTAGGATGGGACATACCCTTTGAGGCACCTTTGGTCTCACAAAAGGTAGAACAATTATCCAGAGACAGCCCACCTCTCCACCCCCACCCCAATTTAAAAAATACTGTAAAATGTGAGCAGGGTTCAGATCCATCACGAACCAATGGGAACAGAAACCTGGGCTTCATTGTCCCTGAACAACCAGAAATCAGGAAGGAAGGAATTGCAGAGGCGGAGAACCAGGGCCAGAGAAGCAGGGAGTCAGAGCATGGGAGAACCAGAGCTGGCCTCATCTACGAGCATCAGGGCCTCGAGTTAGCACGAGTCCAGAGAAATACAGCACCCATGTTGCTGCCATATTGGAGTTGGGAAGCAACAAGCAACAGTGGAACCAGACTCTCCCACTCTAAGTGAGGGATCCAAAGTGGCCATGGTTCCTTTAAGCTCAACTACCTCTAGGGCAGAAGCAAATGCTCTTTGACAGAAAGATCCCCCAAGTTATTAGCCACACAGCTTAAGATCAAATAAAGAGGGACGTGTGGGTAGTTCAGTGGGTTAAGCATCTGCCTTCGGCTCAGGTCATGATCCCAGGGTCCTGGGATCGAGCCCCGCATCCGGGTACCTGCTCTGTGGGGAGTCTGCTTCTCCCTCTGACTGACGTTCCCCATTTGTGCGCTCTCTCTCTCTCTCTCTGACAAATAAATAAAATTAAAAAAAAAAAAAAAACAACATCAAATAAAGATCACCAAACACAAAGGAAGGCAAGCTACCACACAGTGAGGGATATAGACCCTTGTCGTAAGCATGCCTTTTTTATTGTGAGGTTTTGACATCTGGGACCTTACTGACCCTGGGGAGACTGCCCCTCCCAGGGCTAGCCAATTCCTAGAGGCCGTAAATTTGCCTTCCAGTGCACCTTTCCTATGAAAACTAGCCAATCCAGAGCACACACTTCCTCCCACCTCCTCTAAGCTCTTAAACTCTAAGCCAATATCCACCTGCCCTAACCACCTGTCAGATACCAAACCAACTAGGGACATCCTATGGTCCAGAGCATATGGGAATTATTCAAAGTAGCCAACCTTAAACCTGCTTATTCTGCCTTGTCTTTCCCACAGAAACTGCAATAAAGTGTCTTGCCCACAGTCCTCCTTACTCGCCCCCTGCCTCCTGACCAATTTGGTACTTCCCTGTGTCTCCCCATCTCCACAGGGCCCGGCATGCCCCCTGCTCCTATGAATTGTGAGTCACAAACTGTCTTTCCGATGACAGCCTCCTGGTCTGTATGTGCCCCCACATGAATAATAAACCTACATTTAAAAATACCCTCCAAGAACCGAAGAGGTTGGAATGGTCAGATTCAGATGATCTAAGAGTTATGTACATAAGTTTTAAAGAAATAAAAGATTTACAAAGTTAAACATATAACAAAAAACTATTAGGAATGCCCAGAAATATCAGACAAAAAAAGCATATGGAAATCCTAGAAATGCAAATATAACTGTTGAAATAAAAAACTAAGCAGTGGATTAAGTGGCAAAGTAAGCAGAAATGAAAAGAGAATTATATGTTTGAAGAATTTACCCGGGATAAAGCAAATATATAATATATAAAATAGAGGTCAAGAAAACAGAATGAAAAGATCAAGATATAGTCCCTCCGATTGCCAAAAAGGAAAAATAAAGAGTGGAGAAGAGGCAACATTTAAAGACTAAACACTAAAAATGAACAGTAACTAATTAAAAATATAAATGCACAACTTCGGGAAGAAAAACATATCCCCAGCAGCATTAATAAAAACATGCCTAGACACAAACATGAAACAACAGAACAGCAAAGGCAATGGCCAGATCCCATGAGCAACTAGAGAGAAAACACGTCCCCTCACGAAGGAAGGTCAGGAGAAGACAAGAATTCTTTTTTTTTTTTTTTTAACATTTTATTTATTTATTTGACAGAGAGAGACACAGCGAGAGAGGGAACACAAGCAGGGGGAGTGGGAGAGGGAGAAGCAGGCTTCCCGTTGAGCAGGGAGCCCGATGCGGGACTCGATCCCAGAACCCCAGGATCATGACCTGAGCCGAAGGCAGACGCTCAACGACTGAGCCACCCAGGCGCCCCGAGACAAGAACTCTCAACGACAACAGAGGAGTATCTTCAGAGAGAAGAGAAAAAGTAGCTGTCAGCCTAGAACTGCATACTCAGTAAAAATTCCCTTCAGGAACAAGAATGAAATAAATGCTTTTATCAAAAAAGGCAGGCATTTTTTTAAAGATTTATTTATTTTAGAGAGGGGGAGGGGCAGAGGGAGAGGGAAAGAGAGAATCTCAAGCAGACTGCACTGAGCAAGGAGCCTGACATGGGGCTCGATCTCACAACCCTGAGATCATGAACTGAGCCGAACCCAAGAATCAGACCCTCAACCAACTGCGCCACTCAGGCGTTTCCAAATAATAAAAAAAAAGAAAAAGAAGGCATTTTGCAAATATTTGCAAAACCTACCAGATAAAGGACTCGTATCCAAAACATAAACAGACTTCTTAAAATTCAACATTAATAATTGAGAAATTGGCCAAAGATCTAAATTGATACCTCACCAAAATGACATACAGATGGCAAATAAGCATATGAAAAGATCCTCAACATCACATGCCAAAAGGGAATTGCAAATTAAAACAACATGATGCCACCATACACCTATAAGAATAGATGATATCCCAAAACCTGACAATACCAAATGCTAGCCAAGATGCAGAGCAACAAGAACTCTCCTTCACTGCTGTTGGTACAGCCACTTTGGAAGACAATTTGGCATGGTTTTTGTTTGGTTGGTTTTTGTTTTGTTTTGTTACAAAGTTGAACATAGTCTTACCATATGACACACGAATCAAGAGCCGAAGTAATTACCCAGTTGATTTGAAAACTTACCTCAACACAAAAACTTGTGTGAGAATGTTTATACAACAGTTATATTCATTGTTGTCCCCAAATGGAAGCAACAGGCCCTTCAGTAAGTGAAGAGACAGAGGATCTATGGTGCATCCCTACAGTGGAATGTTATTCAACAATGAAAGAAATGACCCGCAAGCCACGAGAAGAATCTTACATGTATATTGCTAAGTGAAAGAAGCCAGTCCAAAAAGGATACATCCATACTGTTCCAATTATAGGATATTGTAGCAAAGGCAAAACTGTGAAGAGAATAAAAAATCAGTAGTTGCCAGAGGTTTTAAGGTAGGGAAGGAGGGATGACTAGGTGAAACACAAAGGATTTTTTAGGATAGTGAAACTATTCTTTACAAATCTCTAAAGGTGGATACATGATACTATGCGTTTTTCAAAAACCACGGAACTTTACAGCACAAGCAGTGAAGCTTAATGTATACAAATTTTTAAAATCATTTAGGTAGTTGGGGAATCCCAAGGTGGAATGCACAATGTGATAAAACAATCTTTAACTGTTACAAATGTATGAAACCACCTCATTGATGGGTAGGGGAAAAGGGGCCGCCCTAGGTAACTTTGAACTATGCAGAGACTCAACTCAAGGGAAAAGAAACCACCCACAAGCACTCCACTCCAGTGGATAACACCATTTCCCACAGGAGTACAGGTTAACAATTGGGGGTTTTTTTTGTTTTTTTTAAAGATTTTATTTATTTGAGAGAGAGAATGAGAGAGAGCACATGAGAGGGGTTATGGTCAGAGGGAGAAGCAGACTCCCTGCCGAACAGGGAGCCCGATGCAGAACTCGATCCAGGGACTCCAGGATCATGACCTGAGCCGAAGGCAGTTGCTTAACCAACTGAGCCACCCAGGCGCCCCAGGTTAACAATTGTTAATTGTGCATGTATACTTGGCATCGAACAATTAAGTAAATGAACAGCAGATGGTAAGAACCAAATCTGTCACTACTGGAGGGGGACTTCACAGATAAGCAAGGAGAGGAGGCTAGAATGATCCACATGTTAAATTATAGTTATGGAGACATCAGTATGAACTCATGTGTAGCTTAACTTACATATACATATATTATATGTGTGTCCACACTCCTCTATTTCTTTGCTCTGTCAGCTGAGAAGTCCTAAAAAAAAATGATACCCCAATAAATAGCAACAAGCAGAGCCAGCAGACCTTGGTTTCTAATGTCATTCTTCAGTTAAGAAGAAAGCCAGCCCTTGGAGAAAGGGCTGATTTTAGAAATGGGGCAGGAAGCACACAAGATGAGTCTGCGGCATCTTCTAGTGCCAGAAATAATTAAAAAAAAAAAAAAAAAAAGCCCAGAGTGCCCAAGAAACACAGGCACCAACTGAAAAACTCCCAAAGACTCAAGCTGGAACATTTGAGCAACAAAATGAAGTTAGTATTGGACTATACTCCAAAGTATGAAGTATATCTCCATGAGTCCCCACTGATATGAATGAATAAATGTGAAAGAAGAAACAAATCTCCCATGCAGAATGACTTCAGATAATGTGGGCGATCTGCCCTCGAGGAGGTAGAATATAACTGCTTGCTCCTTCATTGTGGGCCACACATCGAGTTCAGTAGGGACAAGAGGGGGAAAGGGACTTTAAATGGAGAAATCTGACAAACACCATTCCACCCAGGTGGTTAAAATTAACATCAATAGTGCCTCATCAGTGCAGTGAAAATGGCATTTTTACCTCTGTGGTCTTCTGTCCCAAACCCCACAAACTCAACCTAATCTGGAGGAAAAGGTCAGATAAATCCCATTGAAAGACACCTTACAGAACACCTGAACCAGCTTTCTCAAAATTGCCAAGGTCATTGAAAACAAGACAAGTCTGGAAAAACTGCCACCACCAAGAGGCATAAGGAGACTTGATGACTAAATATAATGGGGTATTCTGGATAGAATCATGGAAGAAAAAGAAAGGCATTTGGTAAAAACTAAGGAAATATAAAGTATAGACGTTTGTTAACAGCAGAAACTAGGTGTGGGTTATGGAGAAACTATGTACTATCTTTGTGGTTTTTTGTAAATCTAAAACTTTTATAAAAATAAGCTATTTTAGAAGAAGCAAGCACCATCAATATGAAGCAGAAAATATTACCTATAATGAGGAAAAAAATCAATCAATAGGAATCAACTCAGAAATGCCATAGATGATAGAATTCATAGACAAGCACATTAACTTAGTATAAGTATGCTCTAGGTGTTCAAGAAGATAAACACCAGCATGATGAGGAAAGAACAGAAGACATAAAAAATGTCTAACTGGACCTGTTTCAAAGATACAATAGGAAATGAAAAAATAAACTGAATAGAATTGATAGCAGATTGTATATGGCAGAAAAATGTCAATAAATTAGAAGACAGAGCAATTTAAAAAATGGTAAAATGGTGGCATCTGGCTGGCTCAGTCGGGAGAACATGTGACTCTTGATCTTGGGGTTGTGAGTTTAAGCCCCGTGTTGGGTGTGGAGATTACTTAGATTAAAAAAAGAAACTTTTTAGAAAATGAAGCATGGAGAGAAAAAAAAACTTGAGAATTAAAAAGCATCAGTGAGCTGAGGGCAAATATCAAGCAGACTAACTTACATGTAATTCAAGTTCAAGAAGGAGAGGGAAAAAAGTAGGCAGAGAATTTTTGAAGAAATAATAGCCAAAAGTTTCCCAGGTTTGATAAAAAGTATAAACCTACAGATCCAGAACTTCAAGAACCCTTAGCAGAATAAACTTAAGAAAACCATGCCAAGTAGATTTTAACCTAATTATTGAAATTCAGCAAAAAAAAATCTTAAAAGCAGCCATAGGTAGGTGGGAGAAAAACCCAGAGGAACAAAGAAAAGAGTGGACCTTTCCTCAGAAATTATGTACACGAACACAACATAGAAACATCTTTAAAGTACCCAAGGAAAAAGAAGGGTCTACCTAAACCTTTACCCAGTGGCAATCTCTTTAAAAAATAAAAGCAAAATACAGGTTATTTTAGACAAAAGCTGAAAGAATTCATCACCAGCAACCCTAAACTATACAAAACGTTAAAGGAAATTTCTTAGGCAGAAGAAAAATCCCAGGAGATGAAAATCTGGATCTACACAAAGGAATAAAGAGTGCTAAAAACAGCACATATGTGAGTAAATAGATCATATGCCTAAAGTAAACGAGAATGTATCGTGAGGTTAATAGTATATAAAGAAGAAACATCTCGCGATAGCACAGAGAACCAGGGGGTACAAGTGCATGGTCGCAGGGTTCGCATGCATAATATCAAGGGGTGCGATATTAAAGACTTTGAGGAGCTCTAGACCACCCAGGTATACAAATTTATAATGAGTTACCATTTCTCCTTTTTAACTGTTTACTATCTTCCCTCTGCTTTGTCAGGTATTTTCTTAAGGAACCTGAGCAAGTCCCTTCTTGGCCACTAATATCGCTAAATGAATATACCCACAGATTATCAATCATTTAACTCTTATAATTATTAAATTTTCACTTTATATTTATTTAAAATGCCTAACCATAACTTTTAAACTTTAAAATTACTGTAATCCCTTTATACCACTACAAACACATACAATAAATATATTATATCCCATGTACCTGTGCTGTATTTTCTGAAAACCCAACAAGCGCCTTAGGTCAAAAGTAAAAAATTTCACCTTGACTGAAGTGGGAAAGCAATAAAAATAAAGATTATTCATGCTCATACATAGCAGTAAATCTGACTGTGCTTTCCCATTTTCTATGCTTGAATAACCTGCATTATATATGGTGGCTTAATGGTAGAGCATGCAGGCAAGGGAGAGCTCTAATAAATTTTATTTTCTGTACAATCTTTGAGAAAGCCCTTCTGCATCATGCGTGAAATATTTGCATTCTTGGTAGGTGAAACAAACACCTTGTAGCCCAAGTGTTACACAACTTTCTTAAGATCTCCATTTTCCCCCTCATTTGAACTTTAAAAAGGTGAAGAAATAAGAACGTGACCTCACATAGCATTCTGCCATAGCCAGGATAAGTGATCATAGTTCATTGAAATAAAAAACTTCGAAAACCTTAAATTCCTTGAACATTCCTTGAGTTAATTGCCCCCGCCACTCCCCTACCTGCCTGCTTGGCACTGCTGAAGAACATACATTCTTTCTTACTGGGAAGGAACTTGATTTTGTTTGGGAGCTAAATAATCACTTGAGATGAAGCATGTAACGGAGTTTTTATTAAAACATCATTTAAAAAATAAGGTACTTAGGGGTGCCTGGGTGGCTCAGTTGGTTAAGCATCTGACTCTTGGTTTCAGCTCAGGTCATGATCTCATGGGTGGTGAGATCGAGCGTCGAGTTGGGCTCCGTGCTCAGCAGGGAATCCGGGTGAAGATTCTCTCCTTCTGCCCCTCCCCCCATTTGCGCCCTGTCTCTCTAAAATAAATAAATATTTTTAAAAAATAAGATACTTAGAGGGGAGGGGGGAGGGGGGATTGGTTAGCCTGGTGATGGGTATTAAGGAGGGCACGTACTGCATGGAGCACTGGGTGTTATACGAAAACAATGGATCGTGGATCACTACATCAAAAACTAATGATGTATTGTATGGTGACTAACATAACATAATAAAATTAAAAAAAAAAATAAGATACTTATATCAAAGAGGAGTATTACAAGTGTTTCCACAGAAATCCTTTGTCAAGCAAAGCAAGTGACAAAAAGCACCAGAGTGATTTCTGCTAATGTTATGATTTTAGGCAACTGTTTCTTTTAAACTATTTTTTACTCTTAAATAAATGCTCTATTAGTTGTTTTTTTTTTTTTTACCTAAAAATCCATTTTGCCCGATGTAGGGGGGGAAAGCCATTAACTACTGAAATTCTTCTGTGATATTGAATCCATATTGAATCCATATTGCTTTTATTTGAAATCGTTTGATTCTAGGAGGATAATTTTATGCTTTTCACCACGTAACAAAACCGTCATGGCAATCCCAGTATTTATGTGAGCACTAACATTGTGCCAGATGCTGGGCTGAGTGCTGGCGAGCAGCCATCTCATTCAGGCTCACCAACACCCGTGGAGGAAGGCAGAATCCTTACCCAAAAGTTGGACTCGAACACGGAGGCCTCCCAGAGGTAGGAGTCGCCTGACCAGGAGTGGCTAAACTCTCCTCTGCCTGACTCGAGTTCTTAACCACAAAGCTGTGTTGGATCTGGAGGTGTGACTCCCCAGGAAAGGGAAAAGTACGTACGAATCAGCAACCAAGAGGGATCCGGGCCCCACAGGCTCCCTGGGACAGGGACCTCCAAGGAAATCTAGAACATCAACAAGCTGCTCCTCTTCCAGAGCCCAGAATCCAGGTCGTGACCTTGGATCTTTTCCCCTGCAATGGAACCCATTCTTCAAACAAATTCATCTGTATGATCTCAATACATTGGACATAACAGAGCTGATCTGGTGAAAAAAGCGGGCAATGAGGGGTCTGAAGACCACCCACACAGCCTCCCAGCCCCCAGAGGGTGTCCTGAGGCAGCTCCTTTCTACTTAAGAGGCATGGAGGGCAGTTTGGAAATCACTATATAGCCCTCAGCCCAGACCAGTCCCCTGGGTCCACGGGCCTCTTGGAGATTCCACCTCAGCCCAGAGCCGGAGGCAAACCCTGAGCCTGCCCCAGCAGAGGCTAGACTTGGCAGCCCTCCCAGGACAGTGGGCTGTGGTGGCCACTGGGCAAGTGGTTCTCAGAGTGTGGTTCCCAGCTCATCCCTGGACACTTGTTAGAAATGCAAATTCTCAGTTCTGACCGGGACTTACTGAATCAGAAACTCTTGAGGCTGGGGCCGAGCATTCACAGTGTTTTTACATACTTCCCGATGATTCCAGGGCACACCCGAGTCTGAGAACCACCCTAGAAATAGATGGTAAGCTGTGCCCTGGAATCAGCAGCTGAGAGGAAAAGCACCCAGCATTTTCTACAGACATCTCGTGGGGGTAAAGCTGCCCATCATCCCACAGGGCCATCAGCCTCCCCTTTGCTGAACCTACTGCATCAGGCACTAATTCTGGAAGCACGTGAACGTCTCCTGTCTCAAAGGAGCTAGAGGGATCCACGTGGCCAAGACACCAAGAGCAAAGTGCCACCCAGCGAGAGAGAAACAAACGGAGATAAAAACAAAAAGGATGATCAGCTCAGTCTCAGGGGGACGGTTTTCACCAAGATGACACCTGAGCCCCTGCAAAGGGTGAGTAGAAACTTTCCAGGGACAAAAGGAATGCTTTGGTAACCAAACTTCCCTGCAGCACCTGTAAACACACCGTGGTTCTGGTTTGGGACAGAGCTCCCCCAGAGAGGATCTTCTCTGAACTAATTTTTTTTAAGGTTTTATTTTTAAGTAATCTCTACACCCAACATAGGGCTCGAATTTACAAGCCCGGGATCAAGAGTCACATGTTCTATGGACTGAGCCAGCCAGGCATCCCCTCTCTGAACTATTTTTTTAAACAGCTTTATTGAGGTAGAATGGAAATACCATAAAATTCATTTATTTAAAGTCTATAGTTCAGTGCTTTTCAGTGTATTCACAGAGTATAATCATTTCAAAACTTTTTAAAGCAGCTTTGGGGTTTGTGGCAGGGCCCCTGGGCAAGAAAGGGCAACTCTGGGCCTGACCATTTACCTAGATTGGTACAGAAAGCTCCAGGAAAGTGCTCTTCACTGAGCAAGACCTTTGTAAATGCATGTATCATCAGCCACCGGACCCAGAGAGAAAAAGGACAGAAGAATGTCTGGCTGGAAAGTCTGATGCTCTTGATAGAGACCTTTGCCCTCATTAGGTGATAGGTTTCTACTTAGATGGGGGGGGTGCGGGGGGCTTCCCCCACTACAGAAAATGCTTCTCCTTTGCCCCCCAGGCCCCAGGCTGGGCTGAGGCATCTTGACCCCACAAACACTTGGGCGGACTCAGGTGGAATCCTGCAGCAAGCAGAGGCAGCATGAAGGGAAGCATTTCCCTGGCGCAGAGACAGCACCCCAAAAATGTTTAGTTTATACTAGCGATCTGGGACATGGTGTGGCCCAACAGACAAATATTGTCCAACCGGACCCATATTTATTAAATTCTTAGGAACGGGTCCCAAAGCCATGAAATGATTAGACCCAGAGAAAGATTTACTACAGAGCTCATGAAGCCTAAATCTTTGGGGTCTTGAACAAGCGTGGGCCCCTTCCAAGTGGTCTTAACAATGTGTTCACGTAGCAAAACATTTTCTTGTAAAATTTGCCAACAATGTCAGAACTCCTAATTGTTAGGAGCGCACCTTCTTCCCACTCCGACTACCCCTCTGCCCACCTCCCCTGGGTCTGGCGGCATTGTGGGGACTGGTAGTCCTACGATCAAAGGGGCACTGAGCTAGAAACACATTTCCTTTGGTAAGGTATTGGTGTAGCTCGAAGTCACTTGTGTGCGTCACCGAGGTACTGCTAAGTCCTCCTTCTGGAAACCGTGGCTTCCCAGGACGCTCCATTACTGACTGGGCTCACTCCCCATCACACAGGCTCAGGGTGAGCAGTTCCTACTGCCCTAGGAACATGCCCTTCAGGGAAAGACAGCGAGATGGAGAAAGCCAGAAGCTAGTCTGTGGAAAATTCTCCCAAACATCAACTATTTAAAATCTGAAGCAGAGGATGTGGATCTCATTGATAAATAATTAAAACAGAAGTTTTCACCTGTCAGGAATATACTCAATAGGCAGCATATACAATTATAAACATACCCTACTTTTCTCTTTTTGCAGTAAGTTACATGAAATAAAAAGTAAAAATTCTTGGTCTGTAGGACACAAACACAAAGCCTTACTTCAAACAGCAAATATAACTGACGAGGAGGCCGCACGATTTATGCATTCCTAGGCGCCTTAACTTAGCCAAGGCATCTCGTCCTCACAAAGTCTGACAGTTCCAGATAAAACAGCATGCAAAATTGCCACCAATACAGCCAAGTAGCCTGAAGATACAAATGTCCCAATGAAAAACTCCTACACATATCCCATCAATAATTCACTATGCGTAGCCTGAGAATAATTTAATTACACAATTATGGGGTTCGATCAAACACAGTGGCAATTCTTAAATGAATTTTAACTGCTCTTGTGTTTGCCTTAATTTCAGATAAATTTTCTATTTTCTACAATTATTGATCATTCCAAAACTCAAATACACTGGAAAGTAAGGACCCTACTGGAAACTAAAAGAAAACTGAAAGAATAAATTGGCAGGACCTTCAAAATGTTAAGGGGAAGAAAACAAAACAAAACAACTCTCCCATTTAACAATGAAATTAAAAACTCTCATGGTTGAAATGGTACGCAGAACCATTTCAAAAAGAATTGTAATAGTCAAGAAGACACTGATAATAAAAATGACAACAAAATAAATAAGATTACGAGAATCAAACACAAAATAATTTCCAAAGAGGAAACAATTTGTCAGCACAGCCTCCTTTTAATGAATGTGTTGACTTCCATAAGTAGCATGAATGCTCATCCTGGTCTGTTACACACTGTGTGTGCGTGAGTTTTTCACCTGCAAAATCATGATCTCAATTTACAGAGAACCAAAATGAGGATCTGTTAAAATGCTTCTCAAACAGGTATTATAAAACACATTTAAATACGAAATTGTTATAAGATCTTGGCTAGTCTGTTCCACAACTGATGAATATACGTATTGGGGTTGGTTTTTTCTTTTTTTACCGATATTAAATATTTTTAACAAGATCCACTTTACCTACACCACATAAGTTTTCAGGCGGAATTAAATATATTAAGAACTCTCAGAAATCAGGTGTCACAGAACACAAGGAGGTTATGTTTACTTGGATGACACATAAATTAAAATGTACTTTTACCATCGCCTGAAGAACAGACGAGAAACAACATACAATATTATTTGAAGTACTAAAAGGAATAGTTGAGGGCATTCAATTGTTAAGTGAAAAAGGATTACCCATCAGACAATAAAAGGCAATGCTCTTCAGAACTTCAGGAAATTGTCAGACTAACTGCTAGATCTGATCCCTTTTTACATGAGTGCTTGGAAAACTGTCAAAATGAAGAGACAACATTGACTTATTTATCCAAAACAGCTCATGAAAAATTAATCAAACTAAGGGAAAACTTGAGCAAAATGAAGTGAGAAATCAAAACCAGACATCAAGTAAGCCTCTCTTGCTTCAGATTCTGCTGTAGTGAATTGCTTTGGATACGCCATGAAGTGTGCAACTCTAAGATAAAAAAAAAACAAAAACACTTGGGCATGCAGGAAACCAATTTTTAACTTTTTTGCCAAAATTCATCTGAAATTTAGGCACACACAAGAATCACTCAAATGCAGTTTTGGCAATTCCCCAGAGCGAATGAAGTTTTGGACAACCGTAACCCACGCTGCACACTTATAATCATTCAATGACAAGACTGTTAGGAGAGATGACAAAGTTTCAAGCACTCTTTGAAAACATTAGTAAGCACTTAAAACACACTCTGGATGCAACTCATTCCTAAATCACATCAAGAAGAGCTCCTCCCAATTTCTGAAGTTGCAGACTACTTCAGGATTTTGCAACAGTTATTCTTTCTTTTATTAGATGCAGCATTTTAAACAGATGCCAGGGGTACCTGGTGGCTCAGTCAGTTAAGCATCTGCCTTTGGCTCAGGTCATGATCCCAGGGTCCCGGGACTGAGCCCCGCATTGGGCTCCCTGCTCAGCAGGAAGTCTGCTTCTCCCTCTCCCTCCATGTGTGTGCGTTCTCTCTCTCTCTCTCTCTCTCTCTCTCAAATTAATAAGTAAATCTTAAAAAAAAAAAATGCCAAATTGGATTTTTTTTAAGAGTCTAAGGATGGTGAAATGGTTTGCCTGTTACAAACAAAGCAGTGAGATCTTACAGCACAACATTTTACAACTTTTTTTTTAAGTAGGCTCTATACCCAATGTGGGGCTCAAACTCACGACCCCCAAGATCAAGACTTGCATACTCCACCAAATGAGCCAGCTGCCCCGCAGCACAACATTTTGAAGTACAATAACAATTTTAACTACTCTGAAATATTTTTTCTAGGACAAGATAAACTTGGAACATAAGACACAAGTTTATTCAAAAAGTTAATAAAGGCACTAAAGGCCACATATTGTAGAATTCTGTTGATAGGAGTTGTCCAGAATAGGCAAATCCATGGAGACAGAAAGCAGATTATGGTTGCCAGAGGCTGGTGAACAATGGGAGTTACTGCTGATGGGGATGGGGGTTCTTTTGGGAGTGATAAGTGAAATTGGATAGTATGTTCTTAAAATTGAGTATCACCACTAAAAAACACTGGATTGTACAACTTTTTAGAAGGCATATTTTATATGTGGATTATTTTTAAATATTTTAATGCTTTAAAAATTAAGAAAGTTTGACTATGCCATCCTAACTACAATTTGGAAAAAATCCTTTTAGATTATTTCACTAAATTAAAAATTTCAGATTTGGACATATAGGAAGGATTTCAATTTATTAAATACCGAAGTATAAAATTATTGGAATATGAAACAAGTGATTAAAAAGGAGCAATGAATTTAATAGAAATTATTCTGATATCAGGAAGCAAATTGTAAGAGGAAAATTTGCAGATCTCAATAAAAGCAGTAATGAAATGGTAGGAATAAATTTCAAATAAAGCGAATAGGCACTGGATACCTGATAACCCAATTAATGAAGAAGAGTGGATCATATGAACATCAGGAAAATACTCAATATTTTGCTGAATTCTCATTAAAAATAATTTAAAGATAAATGAAACTCATAATTGCTACTATTATGAAGACCTTGCTGACAAACTGTTTAATACTGAGTATTTATGATTGCCCTGATCCATGAAAATGTGGATTATTACAGGAAAGAAACCTGATGGAAATCATAGCAAATTTGACAGTAAAAATCTAAAAAAAGTACCTGACATTACCAATAGAGTTGCAGAGCTAAAACTCTACCAAACATTGTTTTTAATGCAATCGAAGACTCAATTATCTTCTACTTTTCCTTTTGATACCTACAAGTATGCAATTTTATGAATGTACTATATTTAACCCATTCCCTTTTGTAGGACGTTTAAAATATTTCCAGTCTTTTTACCTATTATAAATAATGATGCAATGTATATCCTGGGTTCATAGACATTTTCATTCACATAGGAATGTATCCTACAGATACATTCCTAGAAGTACAATAGCTAAGTCAGAGACTATATGTTTTTAAGTTGGATTAATAAGATGCTCCTTCCATGCCCCAGCAAAAATCATGCCTACTTCCCTACCCTCAGGAATAGTGTGTCAAATATTTAGATGATTCTAAAATGGTACCTCCTTGTCATTTTTTAAATATACTGGTTTTTTAATTTTTTAATTTTTTTAAAGATTTATTTTTGAGAGAGGGAGAGAGTGCACAAGTGGGGGAGAGAGGCAGAGGGAGAAGCAGACTCCCCGCTGAGCAGGGAACCCAATGAGAGACTCAATCCAAGGACCCTGGGATCATGACCTGAGCCAAAGGCAGATGCTTAACCCACTGAGCCACCCAGACCCCCAATATACTGTTTTTTTAGAACAGTTTTAAGTTCACAGCAAAACTGAGCAGAAAGTACAGAGTTCCCACACACCCCTGACCCTACACATGCACAGCCCTCCCCACTATTAACATCCTGTGCCAGAGTGGTACATTTGTTAAAACTGATGGGCCTGCATTGATATATCATCACCAGAGTCCATGGTTTACATTAGGACTCACTCTTGACCTTGTATATTCTGTGGATTTGAACAAATGTATAATGATGTATATCCACCGTTATAGGATCATACAGAGCAGATTTACTGGTTTTACTGCCCTAGAAATCCTCTGTGCTCTGCCTTCTCATCCCTCCTTCCCTGTAATCCCCTGACAACCAATAGGCTGACCTTATTTTTATATATTTAGTCTCCATAGCTTTGCCTTTTCAGATTCTTAGTAACATGCACTTAAGGTTCCTCAGTGTCTTTTCATGGTTTAGTAGCTCATTTCTTTTTAATGCTGAGTAATATTCCATAGTCTGGATATACCACCGCTTATTTATCCATTCTGCTACTGAAGGACATCTTGGCTGCTTCCAAATTTGGTAATTATCAACAAAACTACCCTAAACATGCATGAGCAAATTTTTGTCTGGACATAAATTTTCAACTCCTTTGGGTAAGTACCAAGGAGTGTGATTGCTGGACTGTATAAGAGCAGGTTTAGTTTCATAAGAAACTGCCAAAATGTCTTCCAAAGTGGCTACACCATTTTGCTTTCCCACCAGTAATGAACGAGAGTTTCTATTGCTCCACATGCTCACCAGCATTTGGTATTATCAGAGTTTTGGATTTTCATCATTTGAATGGTATGAAGTGGTTTGTTTTCATTTATTTACTTCATTTGTTATTTTAATTTGCAATTCCCTAATGGCATAGGACATTGAGCATCTCTTCATATGCTTATTCGCCATCTGAGTATCTTCTTCGGTGAGGAGTCTGGTCAGATCTTCTGCCCATTTTTTGAGTTATTCATTTGCTAATTATTGAGTTGTCATTTTAATTAAGATTTCCCTAAGATTGAACTTTTTAAGATTGAACTTTTTTTGATGTTTAAAACCCATTTGCATTTGCTTTTAGAAAACATGTGCAATGTCTGTTTGAAACTTCTGCCTATTATACTATTATATAGTCGGTCTTATTAACTGTAAAATTCTTTACGTATTAAAGACATTATTTTTAAAATGAACTAACATTCTTCCACCATCACATTTTTACTCAGTTTCATTTTCCTCTTCCTTACACAGCCAACTACATCTTCTATGGCTTCAACACTTTGAGCCATGTTTTGAAAGATCTTCCCCACTCCAAGGTTATTTTTAAATTTCATATTTTCCTTTTTTTAGATTTACTTTTTTAACACTTAAATCTTTGATCCTTCTGAAATTAGGTTTTAAAATATGGCTATCTGTTTCCCCCAACATGTACTGAACAATCCCAAGTTCACCCCTGATTTGAAATGTTCTTTTTCATGTATGAATTGTCTCTTTAATAAAGGGTCTATTTCTGTACTTTTGTTTGCCTCTTTGGCTTTTATGTCCATTCATCTACCTGTACCAGGCAGGTTTACTTAAGCTTTCTATTCAGTTCTAGTCACCTTTATTTGTTTCATGATTTCTTTGCAGGTACCCACATACTTATTTTCCATATATGAATTCTACAATTATTTAGGCTGAAAAAACCTTCAGAAATTTTATAAAATGTTAAATTTCTAGACTGAAGGAGAATTGACATCTTTATGAAATAAGTTTTTCTAGGAAAAAATATGTCTTTCCACTTTCAAGTCTCCTTTTATGGCTCTCAGTAGACTTTCAAAATTGTCTTCACATAGATCCTGCAGGTTTCCCATGGGATTTATTCCTAGAATGCCATGTAGGAAGTTCCCTTCCTATATCTTCTAATTGGTTGTGTGTGTGTGTGTGTACAGTTTATACAAATAAAATTGATATGTCAAGGCTATTTCTTATTAATTTTATAATTTTTATTATGACACTTGATATCACTGGATAATGTAGAATATATAAACATAATAACAAGCAGACGCTGTAAAGCAACCACCAGCTGAAGATCTAGAAGAATATGAGTACCAGTGACTATACTTTTGTGCTGTCCTCATCCTATTCCTTAATCCTCCAGAGAGAACACTACCAATTTGTTATGCCTATGATTTGTAGAAGTGGTTTAACGTTGTATATATGAGTCCCTACTTATTGTTTAGTTTTGCTGGTATATTAACTTTATAGAAGGATATTAAACTGTATTATCTTCTGAGACTTGCTTTTTCATGAAATTTTATGTTACTATCATTTATCAAGTTGTGAATAGCTTTTCATTGCTGTATTATATTCTATCATGTGAATATGCTGTAATTTATTCAGCCATTCCGACAATGGACAGATGGTCTTTTCCAGGTTTTTGCTACTGTAAACAGTGCAGCTACAAACATTCTTGGTCTCCTGGTAACCATACACACAAGCTTCTCTGGAGTTTAGACCTAAGAATAAAGTCTGCTTGTCTGTAGGTATACAAATGTTCACCCTTTATATAATGCCAAACTGTCTCTCAATCTGATTATACCAATTTATACTCTTACAAGTATAAAAATTATTGATCCATAATCTATCCAACACATTATCAGACTTCTTAATTATCACTGATCCTGTAGATGCAAAATGGTATCTCACTGTGGTCTTAATTTTTATTTCCTTGTTTACCAAAGAGATTAACTGCCTTCATGAGATTTTATTTGCTAAAAATATTCCCTCTTCTGCAAAATGCTCATTTCCTATACGTTGCTTATTTTTCCATTGGTTTTTTATATCTAATTCACTTGTAGAAATTCATTATATATTCTAGAGGCTAATCCTTTGACGTTGCAAATGTGGAATTTCTGCAAGATTTTGTCTTTTTTCATAAAGGTAGATCATTAAATGAAGAAACAAGTTATTTTCTATTCCAAGCTTAGAGATGTATTTTCCTATAAATTCTTCCAAGTGTTTTAAAGCTTTGCCTTTTACATTTAAACAATTCATTTGGTACTGATTGTTACATACAAGGTGAGATAGCAAACCAATTTCATAGGATTTCCCCCCCTATATTGATACAATTGCCCCAGCACCATTTTGGGTTTTGTTTTTTGTTTTTTTGGTTTTTTTAAGATTTTATTTGTGAGAGAGGGAGAGAGAGAGAGCACAAGCAGAGGGAGCGGCCGCAGAGGGCAAAGCAGGCGCCCTGCTGAGCAAGGAGCCTGATGAGGAACTCAATCCCAGGACCCTGGGATCATGACCTGAGCTGAAGGCAGATGCTTAACCAACCAGGCGTCCTGCCCCAGCACCATTTTGGGTTTCGTTTTGGTTTTTTTTAAAGATTTTATTTGGGAGAGAGGGAGAAAGAGAGAGAGCAAGCAGAGGGAGCGGCCGGCAGAGGGCGAAGCAGGCTCCCTGCTGAGCAAGGAGCCTGATGTGGGACTCAATCCCATGAACCTGGGATCGTGACCTGAGCCAAAGGCAGATGCTTAACCAACCAGGTGTCCTGCCCCAGCACCATTTTGATTAGAAATTAATAAATTTACAATTCTCAGTCTAACTACCTGTAAGTCATTATACTTTTGAGTCTTTAGTAATGTCTTTCAATGAAGTGGTGTAAGTTTCTGCATACAGGACTCACATTTTGTTAGATGTATTCCTAGGGTCCTTTGAATTTTATATAATAATGATATTTTAAAATTATGCTTCCTAACAATTTATTAGCATATAGAAATGTAGTAATTGATATTTGCAAGTTGATCTTCTAGTAGCCACGTTATGAGACTCAGATAATAATTTGTCTTCAGTTTCTATAAGGTAGGATATAATGCTATTTTGGCAGACAATCACAGCACTTGCCAAAAAAATAAATAAATCACCCCACATCAGCTCATGGATATCATTCTTTAAAAAAAAAAAAAAATAGTTGCATAGCACTCCATTGTGTGGATGTATGGATGTATCATAATTTATTCATCCAGACTTCTATGTATGGGAAATTTCCTGAAATATTAAATTTCATGAGTAAAATTTAGAGGTCTTCCCAAATTTGACAATTCCAAAAATTTACACAATACAAAAACAACAAAGCATAATCTTTTCTAAGCTGTCCATACTTTATAAAAGTTGCAGTGCAAATTGAAACCATAAAAACACCACTACACAGGTGCCAGAAAATCTAAAATTAAGGAGACAGAAAGCACTACCAAGAGCTGGTGAAGAGGCAGAGCACTCAGAACTCTCATACACTGTTGGGGAGGGTGTCAACTGCAATGTCTAACCAAAGTTGATCACATGCATACCCTCTGACCCAACAATTCCACTCTTAGTTATATATACTCAACACAAATGCATATACATGTTCACAAAAAGACATGTCCTAGAATGATCATAGTAGTATTTATTCACATAGCCAAAATATAAAAACTATCCAAATGCCCAACAGTGAAATACATAAATAAGTTGTGGTATATTCAAACAAGGGAATAGCAAGGAGAGTGAAGGATTTGCTACTATGCACAATACAAATGAGTCTTATAAATATAATGTTGGGGTAGATAAGCCAGATCCAAACAAGCACAGACTGGATGGTTCCACTTAAAGTTCAAAACCAGGCAAAACTAGGGGCGCCTGGGTGGCTCAGTTGGTTAAGCATCCGGCTCTTGATTTGGGCTCAGGTCATGATCTCAGGGTTGTGAGATCAAGCCCCATGTCAGGCTCCCTGCTCAGCAGGGATTCTGCTTGAGATTCTCTCTCTCCCTCTGTCCCTTCCACCACACTCCCCACCCCTCTCATTTTCTCTTTTTAAAATAAATAAATCTTTTTTAAAAAAAAATCAGGCAAAACTAAGCTATACTGTTAGAAATCAGGGCAGTGGAGTGGAGGTAGTACGTGGAAGGGACTGTATGGAGACCTTCTGGGCTGGGGTCAAGTTCTGTTTCTTGCTGCCAGTTCTGGATGTATAGGTATATTTATCTCGTGAAAATTCAGTTAGCCACAGCCTGAATTTCTGTGCTTAGGGTATACTTCAATTAAAGTAGGTTTTAAGTTCCAGTTAAGTAATGAAGTAAAAGTACAAAATTCACCAAGTTCAAGTAAATCTAAACACAAATGGAAGCACAAGAATAGAAACCAGATGACGATCTTAGGTTCTAAAGTGTTGAGATATGAACTCAAAATTATGGCCTTATGAAGTCTCATGTTCAAGCTTTAAAAATTAATGTATTTTCCATTCTACTCTAGGATATTCCAGTTTTTATTTTAGTATAAAAATGTTTCAGCGTGTATACTAACAAGTAGAACCGATACCCCAGGAAGAAGTGTCATGGTTTCCTGGAGTTTGAAAAACCTACCATCAACTTTGCTAGGGACCCCTGCATACAGAGGATCGGCTCCGAGAAGTACACAGACCTTTCTCCTGCTGGTGGCCCTCGTTAGGTTTAAAATAAAACAGAACTGCACTTATAGCAAGATTAAGCAAAAAAGTCTAATAACTTTAGAGTAAGACGTTTAATAGCTACATTAATGGAAAGACTAAATTATCTTTCTCCTCTGGCCACAAAATTCCAAGGTCACTTGTTACACACGTGGGGATGCAATAGCACGCAGCCAGAACATATAGAAATAAAAACTAAATAACAGAAATCACAGTTAATAAAAATGTTATTCTTTCTGGATTTCTGTGGCATTTTTTTTTATTTGGGCAGCTTATGTTTTTAATTAGTTGTGCTTTCAGTCATTCTAAGTAAGTATACACCTTCATAACCAATTTTACGTTCATAATTTCCATTCTTGTGCTCATTCTGGCAACGCATAGACTCTAACTTCCATTCTTTTTCTTGAAGATGGCTCCCCAAATTGCTTCAGAACTCACAAAACCCAGGTCTGCCGCTGAACGGGATTTAAGTTTCTAGCAAGTCTGCAGTTTCTTACCACGCTCAATGCAGTTTGGAAGACAGGGCTGTGATCTAATAACCTACATGGCAGCTAAGAACTAAGAAACAAAGTTAATTTAAGGCAGTCTCAGTATTCATTTATTAAATAGTATTGTTTTCTAGTTTTACTGGCCTGTAACTGACATATTAGCTTCAGTTGTATAATGAATATATTGTTAACGTTCATCATCTCCCATCGTTACAATTTTTCTTGTGTTGAGAACTTTTTAGATCTACTCTCCTTGCAACTCCCAGATATACAACACAGTAGTATTAACTATAGTCATTATGCTGTGCACTACAACCCCAGGACTTACAACTGAAGGTCTGGACCTTGCGACCACCTTCATCCATTGCCCCGACCCCCGTGCCTCTGGCAACCACCAGTCTGTTCGGTTTCTGTAAGTTCAGTTTTAGATTCCACTATACGTGGGATCACGTAGTATTTGTCTTTCTCGGACTTAATTCACTTAGCATAAAGCCCTCAAGGTCCATTCATGTTGTCACAAATGGCAGGATTTCCTTCTTTCTCATGGCTCAATATTCCATTGTGTGTATAAATATAGCACATTTTCTTCATCCACTCATCTGGTTGATGGCATTTACCTTGTTTCATGTCTTGGTTACTATAACGCTGTGTTGAGCATGGGATGCAGAGATTCTTCCAGACCGTGATTTGGTTTCCTTCTGATATCTACACAGCAGTGAGACTGCTGGATCACATCGTAGATTTTTTTTTTATTTCTACCCCTAATGTGGGGCTCAAACTCACAACCTCAAGATCAAGAGTTGCAAGCTCCACCAACTGAGTCAGCCAAGTGCCCTGGTATTTTTGTTTTTAATCTGAGGAACCTCCATACTGTTTTCCATAATTGCTGCCCCAGTTTACATTCTCAACAGCTGTGCACAGGGTTCCCAACCTGTGCTTCCCTGACGCTTGCTGACGCTTGTTCTGTCTTGTCTTTCGATAATAGCCATCCTAACAGGTCTGAGGTGCTAGCTCACTGTGGTCTTGATTTGCATTTCCCTGATGAGGAAGAACTTTGAGCACCTTTCCATGTACAGGCATTATCTCCTTTTATTGTGCTTTGCAGATATTGAGAGTTTTTGGGGGGGTGGGGTGGGGGGTGTTGTTTTACAAAGTCAAGGTGTGTGGCAACCCCACATGAAGCTAGTCTATTGGTGCTATTTTTTCAACAGCATTTGCTTATTTCATGTCTCCAGGTCACATTTTAGTAATTCTTACAATATTTAACACATTTTCATTATTATTCCATTTGTTACGGCGATCCGTGATCAGTGATCTTTGGTATCCCTACTCTAACGTTTTGGGGCATTATCACCCACGCCCATACAAGGCTGCAAATGTAGTCGAGGTTAACTTGATGTTGTGTGTGTTCTGACTGTTCCACTGACTGGCCGTTCCCGTTGCTCTCCTCCTCCTTGGGCCTCCCTCTTCCCAGAGACACAACGATATTGAAATTAGGCTAATTAATAACCTTACAATGGCCCCTAAATGTTCAAGTGAAAGGAGAGCCACACATCTCTCACTTTAAATCAAAAGCTGAAGTGATTAAGCTTAGTCAGGAAGGCGTGGCGAAAGCCAAGGCTGGTGCAAGAGGCCTAGCTTTCAGCCGACACGCAAGCTGTGAATGCAAGGGTAAGATTCTCGAAGGGAATTACCAGTGTTACTCCAATGAACACATGAATAATAAGAAAACAAAACAGCCTTATTGCCGATATGGAGAAAGTTTTAGCAGTAGACAGAAGATCAAACCAGCCACAACATTCCCTTAAGCCAAAGCCAAATCCAGAGCAGGCCTGACTTCTCCAATTCTGTGAGGGCTGAGAGCTGAGGAAGCTGCAGAAGAAAAGTTTGAAGCTGACAGAGGTTGGTTCATGAGGTTTAAGAAAGAAGCCGTCTCCATAACATCAAAGTATAAGGGGAAGAAGCCAGGGCTGATATAGTTCTAGCTACAAGCTGCAGCAAGTTATCGAAGATCCGGCTCAGAGAAGGAACGTGGCTACACTAAACACATTTTCAACGTAGACAAAATAGCATTCTTTTGGAAGAAGTTGCCATCTAGGGCTGTTAGAACCAGAGAGAAGTCAGTGCCTGGTTTCAAAGGACAGGCTGACGCTCTTGTTAAGGGCCAATGCAGCTGGTGACTTTGAGGTTAAGCCAGTACTCATTTACTATTCCAAAAAATCTTAGGGCCCTTAAGAATTATACTAAATCTACTCTCCTGTGCTCTACAAATGGAACAAGGCCTGGATGACAGCACATGTTTAGGACATGGTTTACTGACTATTTTGAGCCCACTCTTGAGACCTATTGCTCAGGAAAAAAAAGATTCCTTTCAACACATTACTGCTCATGGACAACACACCTGATCACCGAAGAGCTCCGATGGAGATGGACGAGATGAGTGTTTTCATGCCTGCTACCACAATATCCGTGCTGCAGCCCATGGATCAAGGCGTCCTTTTGACTTTCAAGTCTCATTATTTGGGAAATACATTTCATAAGGCTACAGCTGCCATAGATAGGGATTCTTTGGATGAATCTGGGCAAATCTTCTGGAAAATCTTCTGGAAAGGCATCACCATTCCAGAGGACATTAAGAACATTTGTGACTCACGGAAAGAGGTCAAAATATCAACAATAGAAGTTTAGAAGTAAGTTGATTCCAACCCTCGTGGATGACTTGGAGGGGTTCAAGACCTGAGTGGAGGAAGTCACTACAGCTGTGCCGGGAACAAGAGAGCTAGGATGAGAAGCGGAGCATGGAGATGGGACTGAAGCGCTGCGAGCTCATACACAACTTGAACAGATGAGGACTTGCTTGGGATGGACGAGCAGAGTGGTTTTTTGCAATGGAATCTAATCCTGGTGAAGATGCTGTGAAGACTGCTGAGATGACAACAAAGGATTGAGACTATCGCATAACTTAGCTGATAAAGCAGCAGCAGGGGTTGAGAGGATGGACTCCAAAGCTGAAAGAAGTTCTACTGTGGGTAAAATGCCATCAAACGGCATCCCATGCTATAGAGAATTAGTGTGTAAAATGAGGAAGAGTCAACCAATGCGCCAAACTTCACATCTTATTTTTTTTTTTTTTAAGATTTTATTTATTTGACAGAGAGAGAGAGACAGCGAGAGAGGGAACACAAGCAGTGGGAGTGGGAGAGGGAGAAGCAGGCTTCCCGCGGAGCAGGGAGCCCAATGTGGGGCTCGATCCCAGGACCCTGAGATCATGACCTGAGCCGAAGGCAGACGCTTAACGACTGAGCCACCCAGGCGCCCCATTTCACATCTTATTTTAAGAAGTGGCCACAGCCACCCCAACCTTCAGCAGCCACCACCCTGATTAGTCAGCAGCCAGAGACACGGAAGCAACACCCTTCACCGGCAGAAAACATTATGACTCACTGAAAGTTCAGATGATGGTTAGGGTTTTTTTAGCAACCATTTTTAAATTAAAGTATGTACATTGTTGGGGTTTCTTTTTTTAGACATAATGGTATTGCAACTAATAGACTACGGTATAGTATAAACATAACTCTTACATGTACTGGAAACCCCCCAAATTATTTTGACTTGTTTTATTTTATTTTATTTTAAAGATTTTATTTATTTATTTGACAGAGAGAGACACAGCGAGAGAGGGAACACAAGCAGGGGGAGTGGGAGAGGGAGAAGCAGGCTTCCTGCAGAGCGGGCAGCCGGATGCGGGGCTCGATCCCAGGACCCTGGGATCATGACCTGAGCCGAAGGCAGACGCTTAACGACTGAACCACCCAGGCGCCCTATTTTGACTTGTTTTATTGTGATATTTGCTCCACTGTGTGGTGGTCTGAAACCAAACCCGCAATAGCTCTGAGGCAGGCCTGTACCTACTGGCCACTCCTAGATTTTCTTTGAGAAAATGTCTATTCAGGTCCAATGCCCATTTTTTAATCAGATTTTTTTTTTTTTTTTGCTATGGAGTTGTATCAGTTCTTTATATAATTTGGATTTGCAAATATTTTCTCCCATCCTCCAAGTTACCTTTTCATTTGTTGTTTTCCCCTGCTATTCAGAAGCTTTTTTGTTTGATATAGTCCCATTTGTTTATTTTTGCATTTGGTGTCAAATCCAAGTCATCACCGCCAAGACCGATGTTAAGGAGGTTATGTTTTCTTTTTTGGTTTCAGGTGTTACATTCAAGTCTTTAATCCATCTGAGTGGATTTTTATGTATGGTGTAAGATGGGGTCCAGTTTTCCCAATACTATTGAAGGGACTATCCCTATTGTATATTCTTGACTCTTTTGTTCTAAATTAATTAACCATATGTGGACAGATATATTCCTGAGCTCTTCTGTTCCGTCACCAAGTAGTATTAAAGACCTTCTGGGGGTCAGGAACTGTGCGAAGCTAGGAGGATACAATGGTGAGCAAACTGACATGGCCTCTGCCTTCGTGAAGCTTGAAGTTCTATAGAGCAGTGAGCTAAGAATTGGATAATCCCCCAATTACAAACTATGACAAATGCGATGAAGGAAGAGGACTCAAGATAATCAGAGTAAAACAGGAGGACTTTCAGCAAAGGAATGAAGGGGGTGGGGGGTGGGGAGGAGGATGCCCCACGGCAGGGTATCTCCATCAGAATAGAAGGCTGTCTTTGGTGAAACAAGGAGAAGCTCTGCCCACACACTCCCAGCAGACGAGACCTAGCGTGCTGGGAAAACGGTCTCAACCCAGCTGGACTCCAGCACTGAGCTAACCTGCAGGGGAAACAACACGGTGCTGGGACGCACAGCTCGGTGAGACCCATGACAACATGGTGGTAGGGCCAGCGCTCACCATACCCAAGCTGCAACACCAGCAGCGCCAGCAACAGACTGTCGTGGCCTGGTGGTGAAGAGCAGTTGTGAAGCCAGACTGGGAGGGAATCCTGGTTCTGCCGCATTCCAGCTATTGGGTGCTCTGCATAGAGCTTAGTCCACAGTGCTAAATAAGTAGTAGCTGCCCTCCTGTGGCCCCCCTCCCCCTCCCTCCAGTTTTGTTCCTTCCACTGAGTTCTAAGATCAGCCTTAATTCATCCAGGACTGGAATTCCACCCACAGCTCCAACCCTACGAATAGCCAGACATCTGCCTGCCCAGCACGGCCACACTTCCTGCCTATGGCTGGACTCCCTCAGAGCCAGGCTCCTCTCAGCCCTTACCCAGCGCTCTGTCGCAGAGATGCCGCGGCCACCCATGACCTGGCCGGTGTTCATCCCGTCCCACTGCGTCGGTTTACCACGCGACCTGCCCCACCTCTGGAAGATGCCCGTTTCTTTAGTAACATACGGTAACGGGGCACAGTCTTAGTTTCCAGTCTCCTCCCCTGGAGCCGGGAGCCAGGTTGCTGGCATTCACCCCCAGTTGCACTGACAAGCCTTTAAACAGCCACCGCAGACTTCTAAGTTATTGTGGAAGAGGGAACTCAAGTCCTACTTATTACAAATTATATATTAAACAGCAGCCAGACAAAGCAGGAGGCTGAGAAGGAGAGCGTTGGGCTCTAGTCTGAGTAAACTGACCAGTGCAAGAACCTGAATGTCCTTTTCTTTTACCTCCACATGTAAAACTACATCCCAAGGTTAAGCCTGCCAGAAGCTCCACCTCCAGAAGCTAAAAATCTCACTACATTTTGTAAATTTCTGCCATCCAACGCTGCACAGGTATTTCAAAAATATTTCAACAAATACTTATGAAATGCTACATACAAGCCCTTGTACTAGACAACGTCACTACCTGTGGC
The DNA here is from genome assembly GCF_964656455.1 of Halichoerus grypus. NCBI lineage: Eukaryota > Metazoa > Chordata > Mammalia > Carnivora > Phocidae > Halichoerus > Halichoerus grypus. The sequence goes on from NC_135718.1 coordinate 6,506,937, forward strand.
CTTTACTCTCATCCTTAGCTATGTGCACAGTCAGCCATTCTGTCTGTCTCTCTCCCTCGCTGCCCCGACAGCTTTGGGTTGTTGTCCCCAGCCTGGTGAGACCCCACCCCTGGCACTCTTGCTTAGCTTTTCCGTTGTTGTTCATCCCAGCCTCCTGTATGGGCCCCGGTAATCTCAAACTTTTAACAGGTTAAAAAATGAACTTCTCTTTTCCCCCAGATCAACTCTCCTTCCAGCCTGGCTCCTGGCTGTCGTGGATAGCTCAGCCTCCTCCTAGCCTCCCACACTTGAACGCTTGTCTAACTCCCCTGGGCTATTTGTGCTGCTTCCCCCACAAGCATGGTCAGGTCTTGTGGATTCCTGCTTCTTCCCCAGAGACTGATGACTGTGTGACGTGAACATTAAATGATAAAATCTGCTCCATCTACCACCATAAAATGTACTGTAGCCTGACGCTTTCACTCTGGATGAGGAATATTCCCCCCAAACCTCACTCTCCTCCACCCCCAGCTCTGGCTCTATTCCTGGTCTTTAGCTTCTGTCCTGTCCTTAGAAACCCACCCTCCTAGCTTCAGAACTCTTTCTGGAACTGAAGCCCTCCTCAAGATACAGCTCCTAGGATTTGCTCACCAGCTTCTCAATCCAAAACCCTCACAAGCACCCTGATACCACCCTTTACCTTTCCATCTCTCAGAGAAGACCAGGCAGGGGTGGCACTTCATCTTCTAACCAGAAAAATCATAAATGTGTTGACATTGAATTATGGGCATCCCTCACATGCTGAGTGGTGAGTAGGCACTCAGGGCAGAAGAGTGGCAAACCAGAGACAGATTTCACCTTTTGCACAGTATCGTGTAGTTGCTACTCCTATCCCAGCCAACTTTCTTAGGGAGCAACTTGGCCTTGACTGCAGAGTAGCCCTGACCAAAAGGAGACGATGATAAATCCTCCTCACTCATTCCCTGGGCCAGGAAAGGCACTATCTAAGGCCAGGTCATCCACACAGGCCATCCCCACCACTTCAAGGGTCTGCCATGTTGTCAAAGAAGAACGAAGTATCTGCCACCTGCAAAATCGGCCTAAATGTTCTTATGTTGACTTGAAATTTTATGCTATAAGTAAATGAAAAACCAATACTATGGTTTTAACCAATAGAAACTATTAAAATATAAAGTGATCATTTTAAAATGTTTGTCTTAATACCACCTAAAATGATGTTCTATACCAGATCTTAGGAACTACCAATTTAATGGAAACTACCTGGCATGAAATTTTTCCTACTGCTAGAAGTTCTATCACTAAAATATAATTGGTCTTAAAAGCTTAAATTGAGCCATAACAAAAACAGTACAGAATACATGTGGTATAAATGCCATTTTATAGGAAAGTCAAACAGGTAAAACTAAACAATGTATGTTTAGGGATACATTCACATACAGTAAACTATAAAGAAAATCCAAGTAATGAAACACAAAATATCTTTGTTATGAAAACAGTCTTCCTACTGAATTGCTTTACTAAAGTGAATCTTAACAGATCAATTCTGAAAACTTAAACATGAGCATAGTTTTAACATTGTTTTCTTCCACACCACATTATGTTGAAATAAGCTACTTAAGTGATTCCTACATTAGACTTAAGTACTTTTAAGAGCAGGGGCTGTGTTTTATGCTTTTTATTTCCAGAACAATTACAGACAAATCATCTAAGGAGCTAAGAGGCCAGAAAAGCATCCATATGGCTCTATGGTGCTTGATTTATAAGAAAGGAGACATTGCAGAATAGTGAGGAAAGGATGTCATCTTAAGTAATCACTGACACTACATCAGAAACTAATGATGTACTATACAGTGGCTAACTGAACATAATAAAAAATAATAATAAATAAAATACAAAAAAAAAAAGTAATCTCTACACCCAACATAGGGCTCGAACTCATGAGCTCAAGATCAAGAGTCACAGGCTCTACTAACTGAGCCAGCCAGGTGCCCTGGAAAGAATGTCATTTTAATACAACAGTGCTAAGTCAACTGAATAACCAGATGGAAAAAATCTATACCATACATAAAAATAGAGATAAACCCAAAAAGATTTCTAAAAGATAACAATATATTTATGACCTTAGATTAGGCAAAAGAAATTTATAAAGAACACTGAAAACATTAGCCATAAAGGAAAAGATTGATAAATTAGACTACATTAGAACTGATTATTTCTATTTATCAAAAGAAACTGTTAGGAGAATGAAAAAGCCCCAAGAAAATCTAATCAGTAGGTTCCGATTTAGAATAGATTTGACAATTCCCTCACATCAATACTAAAAAAAAAAAAAAAAAAAGACCAGCAACTCAAGGGAAAGTGAGGCAAGAGACTTGAGCAGACTCTTCCCCCAAAGAGAATATCCACGTGGCCAATATTGAAATATATGAAAAGATGCTCAACCTCTTTAGGCATTATGGAAATTCAAATTCAATGAGATATTACTACATACCCAACAGAATGACCAAATTAAAAATGCATTTAAAGCTGACCCAATAGTAAGTATTGGGAAGGATGGGATACAATTGGTACATTCATACACCAGTTGTGGAAGTATAAACTAAAATTTAGCAGTATCTCCTAAAGCCGACCATAAACATGCTCTACAAAACAACACTTCCACTCCCAGGTACAGAGCCAATAGAAATAGACACATGTGTGCCAAAAGAGATGCACAAGAAAGCTCACAGCAGCATTACTTACAGTAGATCCAGACTGGAAACCGAATTTCTACCACCAGCAGAGTAATTACATTATGGAATATTAGTAAAATTGAATTTATTCAACAGTGAACACAAACTAACCATTGCTATGTGCGAGGCCATGAATGCGTCTCACATAGCTAATGCTGATGGAAAGCAGACAGACAAAAAAGTCCCATTTATAAAGTGCAAAAATGGGCAAAACTCATCTACAGTGTAAAAACTCAGGATGGGAAATTTCTCTGGGGAGGAGGGTAAGGTAGCAACTGGAAGAATAGAAAGGAGGCTTAAGGGGGTACTGTTAATGTTCCATTTCTTTTATATTAACTACGTAAATATTCACTCAGTTGTACTTTTATAATTTTAACTGTATGTTTCTTAAACCTATATGCGCTTGCCTATATATAATTTATATATCGATTAGAAAGTTCATTTTTTTTTAAAAAAAAGTGTAAGAATGAAATAAAGACAGCATACAAGACACAGAAACTCAGGGAGTTTGCCCCAGGAGACCATTACTAAACCAAATCCTAAAAGATGTTAATCAGTCAGGAAGAAAGTGATCCTGAGTGGTATGAGAAGAAATGAAGAACAGGGGGGAAAAATAGTGAATTTATGGCCGAAACTAAACAAATATTAAGTGTATAAAACAATAAAATTTCCCATGAAATAGAAAAACAAAAATGGTAAAATTGAAATACATCAAAACAACCTGAATGAATCTCAAGAGAATTAAGCTGAATGAAAAAAGTCAATTTCAAAAGATTAGATCCTATATGGTTTCATTTATATAATGTTCTTGAAATGACAAAAGTATAGAAACGAGACCAGGGTAGTGGTTGTCAGGGCTTAGGGAGAGAAGCAAGTGTCTGTGGTTAACAAAGGGCAACACAAAGGATCTTTCTTACAGAACCGTTCTATGTCTGGGCAACAGTAGTCCTATACGTGACAGGAGAGCATAGAACTAAATACACCCACACATGCACACACATAAAACTGGTAAAATCTGAATAAAACCAGTGCATTGCATTAATGTCCATTTCCTGGTTGTGCTATGATATTACAGTTTTGAAAGATGTTATCATTGGGAGAAACGGAGTAAAGAGTATATTTGTATTATTTCTTACAACTGAGTGTGAATCTACCAACATCTCAAAACAGAGAGATGGAAATGAAGAAATAAATTTAGATATACTATAATAGCATAACTCAAGTGGAATTAAAGCATTTAAAATACTCTAAAGTTCTTGTATCACCCAGGAGGTAAACTTTAGACTTTTATAACTTAAATATGCATGTTTAGATTAGTATGATAACCACTGAAAGAATATAAACAAAGACTTCCAAACAATTAGAGAAGAAAAAAAATTCCACTGGTCCAAAGAGGACAGGAAAGCGGGGCATTGTGGGGGACAAGTAGAAAATATAAAATAAGATGATCAAACACATACACATCAGACACACAACCATATGGAGGGAATCCAAAAACATCAGGATATGTAATAAACGCAAAGTGACTAAATGATTCGGTTAGAAATTGTTAAATTGTTCAATCCAATCCCATGCTATTTACAAGAGTCCTATCTAAAATATAAAGATACAGGAAAAAATAAATAAAAAAATAAAATATAAAGATACAGGGGCACCTGGGTGGCTCAGTCAGTAAAGCGTCTGCCTTCAGCTCAGGTCATGATCCCAGAGGCCTCGGATGGAGCCCAGCATTGGGATCCCTGCTCAGCGGGGAGTCTGCTTCTCCCTCTCCCTGCTGCTCCCCCTGCTTGTGCTCCTCCCTCCTCTCTCGCTCTCAAATAAAATCTTAAAAAAAAATAAAGATACAGAAGGGTTGAAAGATATTATACATGTAACACACATACACTCAGCAGAGGGTGGCCAAAGTTACTGTAGCTATATCAATCATCTGTACAGTTGAGAGCATACATAAATGAGGAAAGCATTTCAAAAGAAATTCAAATTACAAAGAAGATACATGGTTTTGAAATCATGTGCCCCAATATAGCCTCAAAATTGAAAACAAAAGTTGACAGAAGGTAAGGAGAAGACAAATCTACAATCATAGTGGCATATTTAACATCTCTCAGGCAATAGAAAAAGTAAAAAAAAAAATAGGAAATTGTAGAATTTTTAAAAATTATGAAAAAAGACTCAATGGACATGTATAGAACACAGTATCTTAACTGCAGAAACAGACTTCCTTTCAAGTAAAGGTGAAACAATTTCAAAAAATTAACCATATATTTGAGCGTCAAAGCAAGCAACAAATTTTAAAGAAGTGGCATACAGATCACAATCTCTAACAACATAATTAAGCTGAGAGTGAGAAACAAAGGATAATGAGAAAATCCACATTTTAGAAATTGGGACACATACTGCTGAATAACCCATTGATCAATGATAAAATTCCAAGGAAAATTCATTATCGTCAGTTCTACATATCAAAAAGTGAGATACAGCTGAATCTACTCTTAAAGGCAAATTTATAGTCTTAAATGCATACTGTAGAAAAACACTGAAAAATAAAATCAATGAACTAAGCGTCAATAAATTAGAAAAACAAGATAAACTCAAAGAAACAGGAAAGACGTAACAGAAATGAACAAAATACAAAGAAACAGACAATAGAATCAATCAAGCTGAAACTCGGTTCTTTAAAAAGCATAATAAAATTCACAAGACTTTAGCAAGAGTTAGCAAGGAAAAAAAAAAAGCCAAAAATCAACAACAGATAGCACAAAATGAGGCTTTTATTTTAGACCTGAAGACTTTGAAAAGATGATTTGCAATTATAACTTTATGCTAATAGGCTTTAAAGTATAGACAAAGAACAGTTTTCTGGAAAAAAGCAGTATCAAAACAGACTCAGAAAGTAGAAAAACTGAGACATCTTCTACATATCAAACACATTGACTCACTAGTCAAAATCTTCCCTTAAAATTTCTAGGCTCCTGTGGCCTACCAAAATGTTCCATGAAATATGCAAGTTAAAAAAAAAATCTGGGGGGGCGCCTGGGTGGCTCAGTCGTTAAGCGTCTGCCTTCAGCTCAGGTCATGATCCCAGAGTCCTGGGATCGAGCCCCGCATCGGGCTCCCTGCTCTGCGGGAAGCCTGTTTCTCCCTCTGACTCTCCCCCTGCTTGTGATCCTGCTCTCACTGTGTCTCTCTCTGTCAAATAAATAAATAAAATCTTTAAAAAAAAAAAAAAAAAAAAATCTGGGGCACCAGGGTGGCACAGTCGGTTAAGCGTCCAACTATTGGTTTCGGTTCAGGTCATGATCGCAGGGTACTGGGATTGAGCTCCAAGTCAGGCTCCACACTCAGCCCAGAGTCTGCTTGAGATTCTCTCTCCCTCTCCCTCTGCCTCTGCTCCTCCCACTTGTGCTCTCTAAAATAAATAAGTCAATCTTAAAAAAAAAAAAAGAAAAAAAATCTAACATAAACGCTCTCAGATAATAGAAAAAGAAGAAACACTCCCCAGTTCATTTTATGAAGTTAAAATAAAAATAACCTTGATACCAAAAGCCAACGAGGCAACTGCAAGAAAAGATATTTATAGGGCAATGTTATTCAATGTGGATGAAAAGGTATTTTGAAAATGTGTTGACAATTTATGGTGCTGGCCAAGATGCAGTATTCATGTTGGAGACAGTCATTCTCTCTGATTACAATGAGACAAAATATAAACTGCAAGGACTCGAAGACTCTGAAAAGTAAATGGCAAGCAGATTGAGACGAAGTCAAAACTTGGAAGAATGATCAATATGGCAGAATGCAATAGACTATATTCTGGGTCATGAAAGTAACCCTAACAATGTTAAAGAATTGAAGTCACATCAAGTAAGTTTTCTGATAACAGAATTAAGCCAGAAATCAACAAACATTTCTGGAACATTGCCAAGTATGTGGAAATTAATGTACTTTTAAATGATGTGTGGGTCAAGGACAACTAGAAAATATTTTGAACTGAACGTATCAATTTATCAAAATTTGTGCCAGGAGGAAAATTTATAGCACTGTTATTATATCAGAAAAGTATCAAGTCAACCATCTAAGTATCCACTTAGAGAAGAGCAGAGGCCACCCAAGTCAAGCAGAAGAGTAAACAGAAGAGACTAAATCAATAAAATTTAAAATAGAAAAATAGAAAAGTCAATGAAATTCAAAGCTGGTTCTTTGGGGAAAAAAAAATAAAATTAATAAAGCTCTACGCAGACTGACCAAGAAAAAGGGAGAAACACAAATCACCAATACCAGGAATAAAGAAAGGAAGCACCATTCCAAACCCTACAGACATTAGGTTAAGAAAGGATACTTACAAAGACGACCTTTGTTTAGAAATTCTACAAATTAAATAGATCAACCCCTTGAAAGACAAATTACTGAAGAAAACCAGAATATGTCACCTCAAAATACGCCTCTTTTACATAAAAATTATTTTGAGCGGAAGGCAATTAAGCCCCAACAAACACAGGAAAAGCTTTGTCCTCCCTCCTTTATGCCTGAAGGCAGGATGTAAATTCTTCTTTTATAGGAAAAAGACTTCCCAGCCCAGAGATGGCACCAGAGGAATCTGCAACCAAACTTTACTCCATTAGTTTCCTCATTTTATCTGTATTTTAATCTTCCCAGTTTGGTGCCCTTGGAAGCCTAAAACTGCTTTCCTTCTTCCTGTCATTTCTCTACAAACATATTGCCCTTTGCTGAAGTTGCTACATAAGCAGGCTATTCTAAACCACCACTCTGAGTTACTTTTCACTGAGGTATCCCCTGTGTGATGTGCCCCCCACACAGGTTAGCTGGTTTTCGCTTATTAATCTTTTTCTTACAGAGCCCTAGCTGAAAACAGAAGATGGGTCAGGTAAATTTTGCCTCCCATACACCAGCACACTCAAGAAGAAATAGATAGCTCACATACTCCTGTATCTATCCAGGAAACTGAAAGGGTCCAGCCGCTTGGGAAAACAATTTGGCAGTTTCTTATAAAGTCACACATATACGGACAATGTGGTCCAGCAATCCTATTCCTAGGTATTTACTCAAATGAAAACCTACGTTCAAAAGCCAGTTTGTAAACATACATAGCAAATTCATTTATAATGCACTAATAAATGAAAAGATTCCATTCCCCCAACGGTGAACAGATAAACCATGCTATATCCATACGATAAAATACTAAGTATAAATAAAAAGGAATGAACTGGTGATACAGACCATAGGGTAAATCTCAACTGCATTATGTTAGTGACATTCTGAAAAAGGCAACACTAGGCGGATGTGGATCAGTGGTTGCCAAGGGCTAAAGGGGGAGGAGTTACTACAAAGGGGGAGCGCAAGGCAATTTTTAGAGTGATGGACGGTTATGGATCTTCACTGTGATAGTGGATACATGACTATTTGTCAACATGACAGAGCTGGACACCAAAAAGAATGAAGTGTACTGTATGCAGGTTTACAAAGTCTACAGATGTATTTGCAAACTAAAGCCAGCAATATATTAAAAGGATAAGTTTTGTTTTATTCCAGGAATGCTTGATTTTTACATGGAAAAAAAAAACCTTAACACATCATCAGATTAACGGAGAAAAAAAAATCATCTCAGGTGCATAAAGTATCTGATAACATTCAAAACCCATTTCATTTTCAAAAAATAAGCAAATTAGGAATGGAAGGGAACTTCTTTATTCTGATAAAGGAGATCTACCACAAACAAAAAATATTCTCGATGAGAAACACTGAAAGCTTTCTCTGAAATTGGAAAGACAACAAAGATGACCACTGTCAGCATTTCAGATCAATATTTTACTGTAGGTCCTAGTCAGTGCAATAAGGAAAATAAGAGAAAGCAAAAGAATAAGGCAAGAGAGAAAAAACTTATTTACAGATGATTTGGTTAACTATATTGAAATTTCCAAAAGAATCTATATAAGTAATGAGCAAGTTGGCTAGGCATACACCCAACAATTAAAAATTAAATTTTAACAAACTGAATAATTTATAATAGCACTAAAAATGCAATGAACCTAGTAATCGACCTATGAAATGTGTAAGACCTTAATAGAGAAAACCATATTTTAGAATGTTCCAAAGACATAAGAAATGGGAAGACAAATGAAGCTCATGGTTTCCATCGATTGGAAAATTCGATACTATAAAGTTCTCCCCAGAATGAGCTATTGATTGAATCCCCATGGAAATCCCAACAACTTTTGTGAAAAATATAAATTTTAGAATTGACTTACCAGTTAAGTGCAAAAGGCCAAGAACAGCCAAGATCAAGGGAGAGGAAGCAGGGAGATGGACACAAATATTTTCCTATTAATGAATTAGGTGGCCAGCAAAATAAATATGTAGCATCACAGAAGAACAGTAGTAGGCATATAAGTATCCCCCCAATTTGCTTTAAAATAAACAGAGTTTTTTAATACATTGAAAGCTGATTTTTAAATGGATGCAAACCCATAAAAACCTTCACCAAAACGCCTGCGTATCAAAGCCTTGGTCTACTGATAGATTGGAGTTCTGACCAGCAGTTTGCAAAAACCATTACTATACGTTTTGTGCAGCCGCTGACGTATCAGCTGCCCAGGGCTCGCTCTGGGCCAACAGCAACCACAGTGGCTGAGCCCAACTAGGACACATTTGCCATTTATGATCATCATTGTAATGGTGTTGACCCTACTCATAAATCACACAGAAAAATAGAAGTGTTTATGTGGCCTTCTACCAAAAAAAAAAAATCATTCCAGAGTATTTGCATTTATTATTAAGACTACGCCAGGAGACAGAAAAAAAAAAAGCTTGTTTTGTTTTTTTTTACCTTAGAAAACATTTTCAGAAAAAAACAAACAACAAAACAAAAAACCTTCCTGAAATTTTCTACTTAATGACTCTAGCATATTGGTGCACCCAGCTGGCTCAGTCAGTAGAGGGTGCAACTCTTGATCTCTGGGTTATTTGAGCCCCACAATGGGTGCAGAGATTACTTAAAAATAAAATCATTAAAAAAGTTTCTTTTTAATAAATAAATCTAGTGTAGTGAGGAGCAACATATTCATCTGGACACCTTATGAAAATGGCCATAAGGGAACATTAGGTCCAAGGTCACATCTAACTTTTACAACTGGGCTAATGCTCCATCACAGTGCTGGAAGACTCAGAGGCCGGAGATTTCAAGGTTCAGTTTGCATCTGAAATCCAGAAAAACAAAAAGCAAAATGTACAGGGGCACCTGGGTGGCTCAGTCCGTTGAGTGTCAGACTCTTGATTTCGGCTCAAGTCATAATCTCAGGGTCATGGGATCAAGCCCCACATTGGTCTCTGTGTGCAGGGCTGAGTCGAGTCCGCTTGGGTTCCTCTCGCTCCCTCTCCCCCCACTCACTTGCACTCTCTCTCAAATAAGTAAATAAAATCTTTAAAAAAAAAAAGCATAATGTACAGGTCAAATGATTGCAGCTTTCTTCTGCATCCTAGATCTTGTTTGTTCACAATAGTCTCAAGTTAATTTTTAGGTTCACCAGTGCCCCTCAGCAAGGGGAGAAAACATAGGGAGTTAAAAAAAATGTTTTTGAATGTCTAAAGTTTCAATAATTCTGTACCATTTGATCAAATATGAAATAGTAACCTTAGAAATTTTTAAATAGGGGCGCCTGGGTGGCTCAGACGGTTAAGCGGCTGCCTTCAGCTCAGGTCATGATCCCAGCGTCCTGGAATCGAGTCCCGCATCGGGCTACCTGCTAGGCGGGGAGCCAGCTTCTCCCTCTGCCTCTGCCTCTCTCTCTCTTTCTCTCTTTCATGAATAAAAAAAAAAAAAAAAGAAAGAAATTTTTAAATAACCTTTTCAGATAAGAATGAAGATAACTAAACATGAGCTCAAATTTCCCCCATTAAGTGGGAAAAGTTTTTACACATATTTTCATGACTGTTATATAAAAAGGGTAAAGGGAGTTAAAATATTTTTTAATATCTCAGAGAGAGAGAGAGCATGCACGCGCGTGCACACACACGGACGTGAGCGGGGGTGAGGGGGCAGAGGGAGAAGGAAAGACTCTCAAGCAGACTCCCTGCGGAGCATAGAGCCCCCCCACTCAGGGCTCGATCCACGACCCAGAGATCATGACCTGAGCCAAAACCAAGAGTTGGATGCTTAACCTCCTGAGCCACCCAGACACCCCGGGAGTTAAATTTTTTTTTTTAAGATTTTATTTATTTTTGAGAGAGACAGAGTGAGAACACGAGCGGGGTGAGGGGCAGAGGGAGAAGCAGACTCCCTGCTGAGCAGGGAGCCCGACGCAGGGCTCGATCCCAGGACTCCAGGACCAGGACCTGAGCTGAAGGCACACACTCAACCAACTGAGCCACCTAGGTTCCCCGGGAGTTAAAATTTTTAAAAGCACAGTTATGTGCAAGAGGCAGCAGTTACCACCGCATCCATATTCGCCCCCCGGCACTTTGAGACGTGGTCTCAGGGTCATCTGAGCTGGAAGAAACCACTATTGACTGGAGCAGTTGCAAAATCTAAACTCTAGTCGTCATGAAAAGTCACAATAAGGTAAAATTCCAGAAGCAGTATGGGCAGAAACAAAAAGGTCATACACCTGCTGTGTGGTGAAGCAAGGAATCAGGACCAAGCGTTCCCAAAAGAATTCATAACAATTACAAAAGTAAAGTCAAGTAGCTTTGGGGGCGGTTAAAAAAGTTCATCAGAAAGAAGAAACTAGAAAATAATCAAATTCAGTGGAAAAACTCATTTGCAGGTTTATGGTCAACCTCAGAGCATTTTCATCACACCCCCAGGGTAAGGATTTTGCAGCAGCTGTGGGCAGAAGGTGTACCCCAGGGTCACAAAAGGAGAAAGGAAGTGAACGTACAAAGCCCCAGCAGAATCAGACAACCTCCACCGGCAAAGGTCAGTGAGGGTGAGCTGGGTTTACACACCTCTGACCCACTTCAAAGCCTTTGTATCCCTCAAAGGACTGATTCCTTCTGAATGTTATGGGTCAGGTCCAACATGGAATAGCAGCAACCACCATTAGCCTGAGGGGTTGGCTAGTCTTTAATAGTCCACCTGACTCCAAAGGAAAGACGACTCCTCTCATTCCTCAAGGTCTCCCAGGTCCTCGCAGGAGATTCAAAGGGGGCATTCCTACCTCCAGTGTTTCCTAGTGTCGATTTCTATTGGACATCAAACAAATGCAGGCTAAAGACATTAGAAGTTGGCTTTACCGAATATTCTCCGTAGCTAACAGTTGCCGACTCCTCGTTCTCTCTAGTGAGCTAGGATTTCAATCTAGGTAACTCTCAGGACTTCTAGTTCATCTTGAAACCTAGAAATTCCTTCCCTTTCCTATTGATTCACATTTCAATTATATTTAGACTTAACCAGTCCCAGCCATCTTTAGCCAGTCTCTGTTCAAACAATATACATGTGTTGCTTACACTTTCAATTCTATTAATTATTTTTGAGATTCTCCACTGATATTTCTCCAGCTATTTAGAGAGGAGTGTGGCAGGGCAGAAAGAGGGCATGATTTAACATCATACAAGCTGACGTCACATTTACCAGCTGTGAGACCTTGGCTGTAGAAGCAGTGCCTCGGAGGCTGGTTCTTCATCTGTGATCTAGGGACCGTATTCACTGTGCAAGGCAGTTTTAAGGATTAGTGGAGATGTACCTAAAGCATTTAGCATTTAGGAGCTGCTCAAATGACAGGTGTTTAAAAAATCTTTACTGTGGCAAAATATTTAACAAGATTTACAATTTTAACCATTTTTATGTGTACTTTTTTTTTTTTTTTTTAAGATTTTATCCACTTATTTGAGAGTGAGAGAGCACAACCGGGGGGAGCAGCAGAGGGAGAGGGAGAAGCAGGCTCCCCGCTGAAGAGGGAGCCCGATATGGGACTCAATCCCAGGACCCTGGGATCATGACCTGAGCCAAAGGCAGACCCTTAACTGACTGAGCCACCCAGGCGCCCCATGTGTAAAATTTCGTGGCATTATGGACACTCACACTGTTGTACAACTATCAGTACTATCCCTCTCCAGAACTCGTTTAATCTTCAGCTAAAATCCTATACCCATTCATTAAACAACTCCCCCTTTTCCCTAGCTGCTGGCAAGCTCTATTCTACCTTCTGTCTCTGTGGATTTGACTACTCTAGGTAAGTAGTGAACTCAATCTCTAGGCCTGAGCTGGAGGGACTCCAGCCGCAGGGGTCACATCAGCAAACCAAACTTTGCTGTTTCTGTAAATGCTCCGACTTGACCAGGAGCACCTTATATCCAGTCAGCCAATCCCCAAATGCTGAGCCAACTGTGGGCTCTACTTAGCTCCTCCTTCCTTGATCTTTCTAAATAAGGTCACGTATGCACCCCCAGACAATCAAATGCCCTGTCTCTGCATTGCCCTGCTAAAGCTCTGTTATCATTCCTTCTTTCCCCATATCCCTCAGGAAGAGTGTTCATTGCTAGACACTATGTTCCCCCACCCACGGCTTGTTTTCTCTTACATAAAGGACAAGCATCACTAATTTATTTTTGTCCTCTGACAGTAGAATCACACAGTATTTGTCCTTCTGTGACTGGCTTATTCCACTTAGCATACGGTCTTCCAGATTCATCCCTGTTACAGCCTGTGTCAGAAGCCTTGCCTTTTTAAGGCTGAGTGGTATTCCATTGCATGTATAGACCATGTTTTGTGTGCTTATCTGTTCATCTGTTAATGGACACCGGGGTTGTTTTCATCTTTTGGCTATTATAAATAATGCAACTGGCAAATTTCTTTTAACTATAGATTTGTTTATACCAAATATACACATTAAGCAATCAAAATAGTTTGCCCCAGGCCCACAAAGGTTGTCTTCTTAGAATATCTTCTTCATGACCCTATGTGAGGGAAATACAGACAACTCTTACTTTCTATTCATAAAAATCCTATTTAAAACCTCTCATTACCTTTTCACACCCAGAGGAAAAAAATAGTTCGACTACGAGGAAAGAAACAAACTGCTAATCACAGTTATTACAAACTGTGAAGTTAATGCAGAGCAATCTAAAATTTGAAAATGCCAACCACTTACAAATTATAGGAAAGTATCTGTGCTTCAGTGGAAAAATTATGCATTGTTCACCTCATCCACTTTTGGGTTTTCCAGTCTAGCCTTGCACAGCCTAGGTCACAATAAGTTGAAGAGAACCAGTGGCAACAGAGGATTCTGGTCTGTGCATATGCAAATGAATCTGTCCCCTAGAGGGGCAATTCTCCCCCGCTATGGCAAAGCTGCTTTTGTATCATTTTCAAGTTCAATATTCTTGGATGCATTCCTGGTAGAACTGGATCTACCAGTCTTTCCCAACCTTTCCCAGGGTTTTGCCAACCACTTCCAGCCTGCCTGGCTCCCTCTCCCCAAACCTCCCTCAGATGGGATGCAAGTTCATTGCCAGAAATTCTTTAATTTCCCCTCCATGCCTCACCCAACCCAGGAATTCATAGACCACACTTTTTATCACAACCACCCTCTTCCCCTCCCCTTCTACAGGCAATCAAATCTTCAGGAAGTAAAAGTAAGCCCACAGAGAGACCCAGGCCTCAGATCACGGACCTTTCATTGGAGCAATAGGCCCCCAAATTAGTTCCTGAAGCAGGGAATGGAGGGGGTGGGTGGAATCTTCGTTATTACGTGGCCTTTCAAACTCAACCATACTTACGTATTTCATTCCTCTTCTGAGTATTTAATGTTTCTTAGGGAGAATTTAAATTTTTCTCCTTGGGGAAAAATAATATGGTAAAAACAAAACAAAGACACTGCCTTGGGTCAGCATTTCTTTATCCATAGCACTATAGGGTTCCCCCAATCGTGAAGTTTTTAATCCTGCCCACATTTTTAGGTCTTCCATTTACTTTTTCAACCAATACTTGAGGCCCTAAGCGCTGGTGACACAGTGAACAGACAGATGTGGTTTCTGTACTCCTGGGGTTTTACCACCCAGCTGAGGCAGAGGGTGGGGTGTGGGAATATAAGAGATTATGGAGATTTTTTTTTTTTTAAGTCTGAAAAGATGCACAATGGAGCTTTGGAAAATGAAAAATGTCATGTAAGTTTAGATTGTTACATCACAAAAGAATGAGGACTGTTACATATTCTGTGTTGGGGGGGAAACACTGACCATAGGAAGTTGTTTTCCTGAGGGAAAAGAGCAGTGTCCCACACTGTAAGGGGTATGTAGGAAATTTCAAACTACTAACTCTAAGGGTAATTTAAGTGTTGTTAGCATTATCACATTTTTGTAAATTGGTTCACTTTTATCTAAAAGGAACTCAAAGTAAACAGAGGCCGTTTGGAAGCAGTGGTGGTAGGGACCACCACCAGAGGGAAAGCTTTGGCAGAAACAGCTGGAACAAACCAGCCTGACTCACTACTCCTGTGTCATCAAGTTACCATCCCACAGTGATTAGTGAGTGAAATGCATCAGGTGCCAAGCCTTTGGACAGTGGGCCTCACACAAATACGCCCTCTTTTTGGCAGATGGCTAAAGGGCTCAAGTTTAGGGGTCAGGCAGAATGAGGGACAATCAAAATGAGGACACACGATCAGAGAAGGATGGAGACGCACAAGTCTATCTTTAAAGTTATTTGTTGGGTACTTGTTAATTATCACCAATTCCGAATAGCAAGAGGACAGAAGTCACATGTTTTTCTTAAAAAGCTTCATCATTTTATACCGTTGTCAGTAACCAAAAAATTTTTTATAATTGGGCTCATTGGCAATAGATTTCTATTTCCATGACTTATTATACTGAAGTTTTGTTGTTTCTTGAAAGGTTTGAAAATTCTGAATATGTACTCTAACACTGGTTGGCACGGAAGCTAAGCACTATGTATTAAGTAAGTTTTAGCTAACAGCTCAAGTGATTAACCAGGATATTTCTCGGGTCAGAACTTTTACCAAATAATTTTTTTAATTAAATTTCAAACCCACCAGGCTACATTATAAACAAAAGAAACTAATTTTAAAAAGTTAGAAGTCTCCAATGTTTTCAGGAAAGTGATAGCTTTTTCCTTTTCCCTCAAGTTTTAAGATCTCAAAAAAGTAAAGATGTTGGCAATGCTAATAAGAAAAAAACAGAAGGAATGGAGGTGTAACCACCCCCAAGCTAAGAGAAGGAAGGTGGTAAAAGGTTCTATATATCACTGGAAAAGCACAAGGTTACAGTTTGTGGTGCAGCTGTTAGTCCTTAAATAGGACACAAACAAGTTTTTGCTCATGAGCAAATAATCAATAAGGATTGGCTACCTCTAGGAGCCGGGATCATGTTGCCCTTAATGGGAAAGGTCTGCAGTAGCTGCCTGGGACACAGAAGCAAGGTGAGGCCGCGTGTTCTTTCTTGATCCCACCTTAGATCCATAAAAAAAGAAAACAACAAAAAACAGGACAAGCATGCTAGGCAACCATTCCTTAACTCTTATCAATGATTGCAATTAGGATGTTTTTGTCCAAAACCAAGCATTTTGTTTTGATAAATAAAATTTGATGGGTCTATACATGGATAAAATGGATCCTACATAACATTTCTTACCCACTATTGTAGAATGGATGCCTTTGGATACATATCCTTTTATCACTTTTGGGGAGAACCCACCCTATGTAAGGTAGTAGCAGGAACGCAGGCAAACAACGTGGAATAAATAGAAATAAGGACTTAGTCCCAACTCTGAAGGAGATTCTAAACATGGTGTGCAGATGAGGAATATTTAATAATAATTAGCTTGTTCAAAGAAATTAGGGCTTTTCAATTGCTGAACAGTGAACATCCAAAGTTTTGATCACATACTCGTTGGGGAGGCTGTAGAAGTTGTTCTCACAAATATTACCATTGGAAGTGAGGATTAGCCAAACCCAACACTGCCCTCGGGCTATTCCCCATCTAGGCATTTATTCTGCAAATATGCTTGCACAAAATGCAGAATGTCCAACATACAAGGTAACTGAATGCAACTAGGTTTATAATTGTTTGTAATAATAGCCGTACTGTTTCCTACGGCCTTTGTAACCAATT
Source organism: Halichoerus grypus (assembly GCF_964656455.1). Taxonomy (NCBI): domain Eukaryota; kingdom Metazoa; phylum Chordata; class Mammalia; order Carnivora; family Phocidae; genus Halichoerus; species Halichoerus grypus. Next base: position 6,523,748 of record NC_135718.1, read on the forward strand.
CCCATAAACACAGCAGGTTAAAACAACACAAATTCATTATCTTACAGCTCTGGAGGTCAGACGTTCACAATAGGTCTTGGCCCAGCTAAAATCAAAGGCTTGTTCTTTCCGGAGGTTCTAGGGGAGAGTACATTTCTGAGCCTTTTCCAGCTTCTAAAATCTTCCCACATTCTTTGATTCCAACTTTCTAACACTCCAAACTCTGCTCACATCCCCTTCCAGACTGATGCTCCTGCCTCCCTCTTAAAAAAAAAAGACTCTTGTGATTGATTACACAGGAGCCACCTGGATAATACAGACTCATCTGCCCTTTTCACGACCCTTCCCTTAATCGCAGCTGCAAAGCCCCTCTGCCACGGAAGGTGACACACTCACAGGTGTAGGGCATTAGGATAGCAGACACCTTACACTCACCCTACCACAGTAGCAAGAGCCTGAAAACTGCCGCTCACTTGTGGACTGGTTAAATAAGTTACAGCAAATTTCTATCATGGAGTATTATACAGTTGTTTAAAATATGAGAAAACTCACGTAATAAAAAGAAAGCAAAATATAACGTTAGGTGAAAAAAGCAAAATACAGAACGGAGACAGGAATGTAGTATATATAATGTACTTGTATATATAACATTTCAACTGTCCCTGGAAAGATCAGAAGCAAAGAAGGTGCTTGCCTGCAAGGCAGAAACTGAATGGCAGTATTAAAAGAATGAGACTTTTCACCATATACTGTTATAATTTTTTATTTTTGAAACCTGTGACTATATTACTTATCCAAAACCACAAAATAATAAAGTCTAGAAAGAGGAAAAAGCAGCACAAAGGAAGTTATAGTAGGGGGAGATCCACGTGGCTTGGGGTCAGAAAGGCCGGGTTTCACAGCAGCAGGTACAAAATGGTGTCTGATTCCAAGGCCGCATAACAAATGACCTCAGCACTTAGTGGCTTAAAACAACAAGTACCCAACAATTGTCTCACAGCTTTCGAGGGTCAGGAATCTGGGAATGGCTAAGCTGGGTGGGTCAGAGTTTCTTTAGAGGTGGCAGTCAGGTTGACAGCTGAGGCTGCTGTCATCTCAAGGCTGGGCTGAGGCTGGAGAATCTGCCTGCAAGCCAGTACTTGGCCTCTGTCCCTATGTGGGACATTCCATAGGGTGCTTGAGTGTGTCCGTGACATGGCAATTGATGAGTAATCCGAGAAACAGAAAAGGAGAGAGGGAGCGAGGGAGGGAGGGAAACAGAGATTGAAGACCAGCCCAAGGCAGAAGCCCCAGTCTTTTATAATGCAATCTTGGAAGTGACATGTCACTGCTACCATATGTCACTGGTCCCACGGACCAACCTTGGTACAACGAGGCAGGGTACAGGTGAGCACACCCGGAGGCGGAGGGCTCCTGGGGAGCCATCTTGGAAGCAGCTACCACAGAAAGTACAGAGCAGTGGAGGGCAGGGCTCTGGTGAGTAAACATGAGGGAGGCAATAAAAACGTGAATGACTATAGTGAATGTGGAAGACAAGACGGAAACAGGCCTAAGTAGAATCATAAGTATATCCTGGGAAGCAGTGAAAACAAAATATGGAGAGTAGGGTTCGCCTCAATTACCAAGCCCCTGATTCACTATTCTTGCCATGCTCACATCTGTGTTCTAGTCTTAAGCAGTCTTATCACACTGGAAGATTCTTTCATACATGTTAGCTTCTCTCTTCTGCTAGGAGGAGATGTCTTCGAGAAGAGGGCATGTTCATACCCCTGCCACCCACTACCAGTAAAAGGAAGCATGACGCTGTGGCTTGAGCAATACAAACTGAGCAGCTCCTGCAGCACCAGTCCTGACAGCCTTGGGAAACTAGTCTTCTTCTGAACAGATTGCCCAACTCTTAATTACATTTCATTCCAGAACATTCATCTCTTCTTTTTCAATGGCAGCAGTGACATTGTATCAAAATACAGAACGGACATCACGTGCCTCCTGATAAGATGTAACAAAAGAGACAGAGCAGCATCTGTGTAGTATTACACTCCTTGTAAAAATATTTGACTCAAAACATCAGGAGGCAACAATCAGACAAATCCAGCATGGAACCTTCTATAAGACAACTGGCCTGGCCACTTCAGAAATATCAGTGTCATGAAAGAAAAAAAAAATACGGAGACTATTCTACATTAAAGGAGGCTGAAGGACTATGACAACTCAATGCCATGTTTAATCCTGAAGAGGGTCCCAAGCATTTAAAATGAAAGAAAAAACCATAAAGGACATCATTAAGACAATTGGGAAAATACGACTAGGGACTACGTATTAGATAATATTACTATATCAATGTTAAATGTTGGGGTGTATTAGTAGTATTGTGGTTACAGAAGAAAATGTCCTGGTTCTTAGAGGAGAAAGATGCTGAAGTATTTAGGACCATGGTGTCATGGTCTGTCACTTTCAAATGGCTCAGCAAAAAATGTGCTTATGTACATTTGTGGGTGTGTGTGAGCGTGGGCAGGGGAGAGAAAGGCAGAAACCAAGTGTGGCAAATTGTGAACAATCACATCTATGTGAAGGGTATGGAGGTATTCATTGTATGACTTTGAACTATTCTACAGCTCTGAAAATTTTCAAAATAAAAAGTCCATATATCTATGTTTCTGCATATACTTCTGTTCTACGTATATACGTATACATATATACAACAGAGAGCATAAACTTAAGAGAAGTTGAGTATTTATGTAACTATAGTGCCCAAGGGGACTAAGTCCAATCTTGAACAGAACCGTTATTCTTTTAAAGATTGGAAAAGCCCACCTCACAGTTCACAGTGGGGACGAACTAACCCAAAAAAACCTTGTCATTCCAAGGAGCTGAGCCGCAGAAGGCAGGATGTAGATCTTTTCATTTCTTATCCCACTGGAACAGGTGATGGACAATCTTCTGTGAAGGAGAAAGGATCCAAATATTCAAAGTGCAACGTTATTTGAGTCATGCGGTTACTGAACTCAGCCATTCTTAACTTCATTCCTGAAGTAAACTGGGAAGTTTTGTCCTGAACTTTGTCATATTTGGTCTTCAGCGGTGAAAGAGGCAGAGGGGGCTTGTGGTGCAGGCCGCAGAGCGCCGCTCAGAGGACGCTGGGACGTAAGGGACGTTTCCCAGGCTGCAGGCTGTGAGGCCGCGGTTTGGATTCCTCTACCAGCCCCTTTCTCAGAATTCTATAATACACTAAACCACAGTTATTCTCCCTTTGCAGACTACCAAGCGAGAGTTCTGTAGCTACTTCATGTCTCTTAGAGCTCATTATGCTGGCTAAATCGTTCATATTAATCTCTATAAAAGATCTCTTAAAGAGGCGCCTGGGTGGCTTAGTTGGTTAAGCATCTGACTCTTGATTTTGGCCCAGGTCATGACCCCAGGGTCCTGAGATCGTCAGGCTCTGTGCTCAGCATGAAGTCTGCTTAAGATCCTCTCTCTCCCCTTCCCTTTGCCCCTCCCCCACCCCTACCCCCTACTCCTGCACCTGTGTGTGCTCTCAATAAATAAATAAAAATTAAAAGTGATCTTTAAATGGGAGCCTGCTTCTCCCTCTCCCTCTGCCACTTCCCCAGCTTATGCGTGCTCTCTCTCTAAAAAGTGATCTTGCAAAAAAAAGATTTCTTAAAGGTCGGTTTGTGATCATCTCACCCTGGAGGACAAGAGAGCAGGTTCAGGTACATGGGATTTCCTACAGAACACTGTCATGATTATTTTTCTCTGAGAAATGGGAAGGAAGGAGTCCCACGAATAAATCCAGGTGTAGCTACTGAGTACAGTATGTTGGAATGCTCCAAATAAAAGAATAGGAAGTGACTTTATATTGATCAACAAGACCTGGCTGCAATAATACTTTGATTTTCAGCAGTACTTGGCTCTGTTACCTTAAGCAAGATAAAGTGGTTGGTTCATAAAAGGTAGGTCCCTGCTTCTCTGAATTGATATTACAGCTAACTCAATGAAAAGTCAGTCCCTTCTTGTGACAACTTTGAAGAAGGTGAATCAATGAGGAACAGCCTTCCCTCTAACAAACCAGAGAGACAAGTAGAAGAACCTCTGGACACAGTATGGAACTGTTGTAGTTTTACACGATCACCTTGTTTGGCAAAGGTCTGACATTTCCCCTAATCTTTTCAGCTTTCCCTGCACGTGAGCTGTTGTGGACATGCCTCCCCTCCAACGTTCTACCATGGATGAGCAGTATCATGGTGCTGGGGGTCAAAATGCAATATAAGTCCTACTGAAAGGCAGGGACAGGGCCCCTGGGTGGCTCAGTCAGTTAAGCATCAGACTCTTGATTTCGGCTCAGGTCATGATCTCAGAGTCGTGGGACTGAGCCTTGCGTTGGGCTCCACGCTCAGCATGGAGTCACTTGAGACTCTCTCTCCCCCTGCCCCTCCCCACCCTGCCCCCCACCCCCAACGGTTGCACTCTCTCAAAAAAAAAAAAAAAGAGAGAGAGAAAAGGGAGGGGCACTAGTAAAGGCCCCAAGTTTTCAGCTAAGATCCCTGAAATAACTACATCCTAAGAATAAAAGCAAACTGAAAATAGACCACCCTCAGCTAAATTAAGGTGATTTGTTTGTACCTAACTGCCAACCAAAAGTAAATAAAATCCTTTATGGATAATATCTACCAAAACCTCTATGATTTTCACAAAGAATGTCAAGCATTCAATAAAAAATTACCAGGAATGCGAGGATATGTGACCAAATGACCAAAAAGCAGAAAAGAGAGACAAATCTATAAGTGATTCAGGTGTTGGAATGATCAGACATGAACTTTAAAGTAACTGGCAATATTATGAGACTCAGGCTTTGAAATAACTAATAGTCATCTGTCTCTTGATCTGGGTGCTAGTTATGGGTGTGTTTACTTTGAGATAATTCACCAACCTGTATATTTAATACTGTGTACGTTCTTGGACGTATGTCGTATTTTAATATAACTTTACAAAAAAAACTTGTGGAATGCATTTAAATCTGGGCTTAGAAAGAAATTCATAGTCTTAAATGCACATATTTGAAAAAGGAGGCGGAAAAACAACTATGTTATTATCTAAAAGACTTTTTTAAAAAAGATTTTATTTATTTGAGAGAGAGAGCACACAAGAGCAGGGGGGAGGGGCAGAGGGAGAGGGACAAGCCGACTCCCTGCTGAGCAGGGAGCCTGACATGGGGGGGCTCTACCCCGGGACTCTGGGATCATGACCCAAGCAGAAAGCAGATGCTTAACCGACAGCCACCCAGGCACCCCCTCAAAGACTTTTTTTTAAAAAAGAACAGAAAACTTAAAAGATGGAAACAATGAAGATAAAAGCAGAAATCAATGAAATAGAAAACAAATGCATAATGGAGAAAATACAAAAATTCGAAAACTGGTTCTTTGAATGATACCATGGACAAGTGCTGTAGTGTCTAGCCTGCAACAATTCTCACCTCCTGCTATTCACGCCCTTACATAGCCCTCTCTCAGGCTCCCTTGTCGTGAATAGCGCTGGCTTGTGTTATTAAGGCAAATGACAGTGTATGACATCCAAGGCCAGATTATAAAAGATGCTGAAGCTTCTACCTTCCTTTCTCTGAGATCATTCACTCTGGGTAAAACCAACTACCAAATTATAAGGACACTCAAGCAACCCTATAGAGAAATTAATGTGCTAAGTTACTGAACTGTCCTACTAACATCCAGTACTAACTTGTCAACATTTTGAGTGCGCCATCTTGAAATCAGACCCTCCAGCCTCAGTCAAGCCTTTAAGTGACTGAAGCCGTGGCCAACATGTTGACTACAATCCAAAACAAAAGCACTCAGCTAAAGTATTCCTGAAATCTTGACCCACAGAAACTATATGAAGCAACATGTTTGTTTTCTATTGCTGCATAACAAATTACCACAAATGAACATTTTAAGAGAACACATACTGTATCACTCACAGTGGTTTTGCTTTTTCTAGTTAAACCCTAATTGATACAAATATTAATACAGAATCAGATCCAAAGAACAGAACCTGTAGGATGACTTCTCTGAATTGGTACTGAATTGTTTCTCCAATCTGATTAAAGACATTACTGACCCCCAGTGGTAAAGGGGACACTGCTAGTCCATTGCTTACAGTGGCAAAAACTTAAAATATAAACTTGATACCTATCATCAAATCCTATACAAGGCAAGTAAGAGTAAGTAGTACAATACGGTTAATTGGTTTTTTCCAAGTGCTCTAGAGAGCTTCAGGAAAGAAAACAATGATGAGCTCATGGCTTCCCACCCCCACCCCCAGCTTTATTGAGATATAATTGACAAATAACATTGTGTAGATTTAAGGTGTACAACCTGATGATTTGATACACTTATGTATTGCAAAATGATTACAATAGGATGCTTAACACCTCTATCAGTTCACATAATTAACTTTTTTTACATGTATGGAGAGAACATGTAAGATCTATTCTCTTAGCAACTTTCAAATATACGATATAGTATTGTTAACTGTAGTCACCATGTACATTAGATCCCCAGAACTTATTCATCTTCTAACTCAAAGTTTGTATTCTCTTACGTTTCCCCGTTTCCCTCTACTCCCAGCCCCTGGCAGCCACCATTCCACTTACTGTTTCTAGAAAGCTCTACTTGTTTAGAGGGAGATCATAATCATACAGTGTTTGTTTTTCTCTCTTTGGCTTATTTCACTTAGTATAACGTCCTCAAGCGTACATCCATGTTGCCACAAAGGGTAAGATCTCCTTCTTTCTCATGGCTGAATAATATTCCATATATGTTATATATATTATATAGGTATATTATATATATAGGCATATTATATATACATTATATATGTATCTTGGCTGTTGTGAATAATGCTGCAATGAGGGAGTGCAGATATCTCTTCAAGATCCTGATTTCGGGCGCCTGGGTGGCTCAGTCGGTTAAGCGTCTGCAAGCGTCTGCCTTCGGCTCAGGTCATGATCCGAGCGTCCTGGGATCGAGCCCCGCATTGGGCTCCATGCTTAGCAGGGAGCCTGCTTCTCCCTCTCCCTCTGCCTGCCTGCCTGTCTGCCTACTTGTGATCTCTCTCTCTCTCTCTCTGTGTCAAATAAATAAATAAAATCTTTAAAAAAAAAAAATCCTGATTTCATTTCCTTTAGATATATACCCCGAAGTGAGATTGGTGGATCATATGGTAGTTTTATTTTTTAACTTCTAGAGAAACCTCCATACTGTTTTCGATAGGAGCTGTACTAATTTACATTCCCACTGATGGTGCACCAGGATTCCCTTTCCTCCACATCCTTGCCAACGCTTGTTATCGCTTATCTTTTTTATAATAGCCATTCTAACAGGTCTGATGTGTTAGGTCATTGTGGTTTTGATCTGCATTTCCCTGATGATCAGTGATATTGAGCATCTTTTTGTGTACATTTTGGCCACTCGTACACAGGTTTTCCCAGCTATCTCGAAGTAGAATGTTCCTATGAAAACTTTCACACGCTGAAATTGTGTAGAGAAGCAGCAATTGCTATGAACTAACATGGAAAACTTTTTTTTAGCATTCTCAGATCCAAAAAACAACCTCTCTTAGACTTTTCTGGTACCTAAGGACACATCTTGCTAACAGATGCACAGAATAAATCAAGATGAGGCACAGATGCTCACAGACTGCTCACAGCTCTGGCGGTAGAGATGCTGAGCGTGGTTCCCGGTTAAGGCTCTTGGCGGCGCCGCTCTCCCTGCTTGGGGTGCACGCTGCTGCTGTAAGGGCTCACTGCAAAATCACTGATGAACACTATCTTTTTTTTTAAAGTTTTATTTTATTTATTTGAGAGAGAGAGAGAGGACGCAGGGGGAGGAGCCGAGGGACAAGCAGACTCCCTGCTGAACACAGAGCCCAACACAAGGCTTGATTTCAAGACCCGAGATCATGATGAGCTGAAACCAAGAGTTGGAGGCTTAACAGACTGAGCCACCCAGGCGCCCAAACTCTATTTTTGATTAGAAAAAACAGGTACTAATATAGGTCTGTCATAAAAGCCAAGTGGGTAATGTAAACTTTCGAAAAGCAAGGTATAACTGTGACTTCTTTGGGAAAATGTCTGTTCAGGTCCTCTGCCTATTTTTAATTAGACGATGAGGATGATGATGATGATGATGATTGCCATTGAGTAGTGTGGGCTCCTTATATATTTTGGATATTAACCCCTTATCAGATAGATGGTTTGTGAATATTTTCTCTGTGTAGGTTGCCTTTTTATTTTGTTGTTTCTTTCACTGTACAGAAGCTTTTTAGTTTGATGTAGTCCCACTTGTTGATTTTGCTTTTGTTACTTGTGTTTTTAGTGTCATATCTAAGAAATCATGGCCAAGACAAATGTCAAGGAGTTTTACCCTATGTTTTTCTTCCAGGGGTTTTAAAATTTCAGATCTTATGTTTAAATTCTTTATCGATTTCAAGTTAACTTTTTTTTTTTTTTTAAAGATTTTGTTTATTTATTTGACAGAGAGAGACACAGCGAGAGAGGGAACACAAGCAGGGGGAGTGGGAGAGGGAGAAGCAGGCTTCCCGCGGAGCAGGGAGCCCGATGCGGGGCTCGATCCCAGGACCCTGGGATCATGACCTGAGCCGAAGGCAGACGCTTAACGACTGAGCCACCCAGGCGCCCCATCAAGTTAACTTTTAATGGGAGAGCTGAACAGATAAATATATATTGATTACAACGTGTTAGAATAATAAACGTATTAATAAAATGCAGACAGTACCTAGGAGGAAGAAAGTAACTCTGATTTGGGTTGGGGGATGGTAAATAGACAGGCAAAGTTACTAAGAGACAGTGATGTCCAAAACTTGTTTTCAAGGATAGACAGGTAGATAGGCAGGAGTGCATTCCGGACTGAGACACGGAGGCAGGAGAGTCTGAGGATGAGAAGACACTCCCAAGAAGACAAGGCCAGAGAAGGGTCCCTGACAACCTGGGAGGAGGAAGGGCACAGCTAAAGGAACTGGCACCTGGGGTCTAAGAGAAAGGAATGCCTCCTCCCTTCCTCTGCCTCGCGAGAGAGAAATGCCCCCAGAATGCAGGCTGGAGGATCCCAAGGATAAGCATCTTTGCCCCTGGCTTGCCAGCCAGCCCTGTGAGCACAGAAAATGCAAGAACATTTCTTGCATTGTGAGTTGTTTACTTGTTAACGAGTTCACACCACCTTCTGTACTTACTGAGTCATTCAGGCCATTCTTGGATGCCACTGGTGTGCACAAACCCCCCCTTCCATCAGGTTGGCTGGCTCAGCTCCCGGGGGTGATCAGGCAGGTCCTCCAGAGGAGGCATGTCATAACAGTGCTTCCTTTTCCCATCAAGAGGTAAAGTCCAGGTTACCAGGAATACACTTGGTCTAGGAATAATGCTGAGGTGGATGTGAGCTTCTGCTGAGACGCAGCTGCAACTGCCCAGGGGTTTTGCCCCTTTCTGGGGCTGGCGGCGCATCCGGAGGTCAGGATTACAGTGAATTTTAGTATTCTGATGGGGCTTTGAAACTATCAATTTAAAAGATGTTGCTTTGAAATTGTTTTTTTTCCTAAGTTTTGAACTTGATTTATATAAGCATTTACTTCTTAATGATATTTCAATTATAACCAAAGTGATAGAATTCATATTCTTTAGGGGCTAAGACTCCTTGAGAAAAAACTGTTAAACAGATTTTTTAAAACATTCCTGGGCTTACATAATTACTCTTAAATTCTTACCAGTCTCTCGGGTAACCTACGTGTGAGTATCCCATGGTAGTGCAAAGATTTTGTCGGAGCTATGATCTGGTGAGCCTTTGGTCTCAAAAATAAGATTACTTGCCTCCTTATTTTTTTAAAAGATTTTATTTATTTATCCGAGAGAGAGATCACAAGCAGGGGGAAGGAGTAGAGGGAGAAGCAGGCTCCCTGCTGAGCAGGGAGCCCGATGAGGGACTCAATCCCAGGACCCTGGGATCATGACCTGACCTGAAGGAAGACGCTTAACCAACTGAGCCACCCAGGCACCCCTCCTTAATTTTTTTGGATAAAATGAGATTCTTAAAACATCTCATTTAGGCTAGTAAAAAGCAATGCCATGTTTGTAATCCAGCTAACAGGTGTAAGCACCTGAGTTAAATGAACTTGACCTGAAGCACCCTCCACAAGAGGCACTTGAGATTTCACCCGTGCACAGCCCTTCCTGTTATAGAGTAAAATGGCTTTCAGTTTTAACGACACCACATTCTTAAGGAAATAACATTAGATGAGGCATTCAGCCATTACCAGCAGTGCCATCCATCAGTAAATGCTTGTTCAGGGCTTACTCCACATCAGGCACTAGGGCCAGAAGGGCATGCAGGCCCTTTTCCACAACGCTACAATCTGGTGGCGAAAACAGATTTTTTTAATTAACAAAAGAAGTTCGAATTGTGATCATTGCTAGGAAGAGAAAAATGCAAAGGTCTGAAGCGGGGCACTACCTACTTTAGGGTCTAAGGGAAGGAGTCAATGAGCAGGGGACGTTTAAGCTAAGACCAGAGGATATTGAGTCAGATCTGTCAGAACAGGAGGGGAAAAAGCTGGTGCAAAGATTCACCGTCCTTAAAGGAGCTTGATACGTTTAAGGGACTAAAAGACCCATACACTTGGGGCACCTGGGCGGCTCAGTCGGTTAAGCGTTTGCCTTCAGCTCAGCTCATGATCTTGGGGTCCTGGGATCGAGCCCCAAGTCAGGCTCTGTGCTCAGCGGGGAGTCTGCCTCTCCCTCTCCCTCTGATCCTCCTCCCCGCTTGTGCTCTCACTCTCTCAAATAAATAAATAAAATCTTAAAAAAAAAGACCCATACACTTGAAGCATAATTATCTAAGATCACACACCTGATAAGTTTGAAGAGACAACTAGATCATTATAAGAACTCTGGAGGGCTTTTGGCAGAGGAGTAACATGATGTAATACGTTATTCTGAAGAGGTCACTCTGGCTTCCAGGTGGAGCACAGACGAGGCAGGGGAGAGGGACTGCAGAAGTCAGTAGAGCCTCCAATCAGGGCTTAAGCAAGATGGTGGCTTGGAGTCCCAGTGATGACAGTAGGACGAGGAAGGTGCACATTTGGGGCGTCTTTTGAAGGTGGAGTAAACAGGCATGCGGGTGGGTGGGGTGGTGCAAGGGAGGGGGAGTGAAGAGAGGAGGTAAGGATGACTCTTTGATTTCCAGCTGGAATAACTGGGGAGATGATGTAATCCTATCAAAGATGGGAAAACTAGTAGAAAAACAGGTTTGGAGAAAGGCTTCAGCCCTTTAAGTGAATGCCTCACTCTCTTAGTCATTGGAATAACTTAGATCCCCATTTGCCATTTCTTTTTTTTTTTTTTTAATTTATTTATTTGACAGAGCAAGAGAGCACAAGCTGGGGGAACAGTAGAGGATGAGGGAGAAGCAGGCTCCCCGCCAAGCAGGGAGTCTGATGCGGGGCTCGATCCCAGGACCCTGGGATCATGACCTGAGCCGAAGGCAGACGCTTAACCATCCGAGCCACCCAGGCGCCCCTTGGCATTTCTTTCTAAGGGCAGGTGTGTAGCAGTCAACTGCGGCCTGGCCTAACCTAGACCTAGATTTTTTATAGAGAGAGTAGGCAGCAATAGGGTTCTAAGTGGGAGCTGGAGGTTTAGCTTGATGTTGCATTTGATAAACATACACAGTTTTTATACCCAGATTGTATGTTTGCTTAGGGTGATTTGGTGGGCTAGGAAAGATCATGAGAGAGAGGGTAAAGACCCCCAAAGCTACCCCTTGGCATTGTCATTCACTAAGAAATTAGGGAAGAGACAGTACTGTTGAACTTAAATATTTTCTAAAAACAAAACCAAAACCAAAAAAAAAAAAAAAGAATTTGATGTATATTTTCCATGTTATTTCATACATGGGTTAACTTTCCAATAGTCTAGTTGGTTTATGAAGAAAATAATTAAAGATGTACATGTGTAAGCCGAGAGCCAAAACCACTCTGAACAGCCCAAGGTTGTGAACTTACTTAATTTGCCCTTTCCCTGAGGAGTCATTTCTTGGCTCATTGATTTATTATTATTCTGTAAAATAGTGGTAGCCCCTGTCCTCTGCCTATAACCAGAGTATGATCCCGCTGTGAGGTCTGAAGAGTTTATGTTTATTGGATTTTAATGACTCCATTAGTAAAGGTCATTCCTAAAAGTAACAGAAACCTAAGTGTGTGGAAACAGTATGGATAAGACTGATTCTAGCGGTTCTTTGGTGTTTTCCTTGGGTATATGTCTAATCCTTAAAGCAATTAAGAAGGATCCTTCCTTTCAATCAATGCACTGATGCTATGTGCAGCTAAAGTTGTAAAATGTTCTCTGAAACCCGTCACTAACAAAAGGTACCGTGTCAACACCAGGCTTAAAATGCGTTAGGTAATATTGGCATCACAATATATCATTAATATAATAATGATAACAGTCGTTATACGTAATTATAATACTTCTTAATACCATATCTATAGTGCTCTCCAATATTTTTGAGAGAATGAAATAACGTGAGTTTCAGGTAAAATCTGAATTTTGAAGGTTGGATATGAATTTTCAAGTTAAAAGGGACCTTAAACATCACAGTGAATGATTTAGTAAATATTTACCAAAACTGGTGCTTATTAGACTGTGAAAGAATTTCCTGGGGCACCTGGCTGGCTTAGTCAGTAGACCACGAGACTCTTGATCTTGGGGTTGTGAGTTCGAGCCCCACATTGGACGTAGAGATTACTTAAAAATAAAATCTTAAAAAAAAAAAAAGGAATTTCCTAAGATAACTGGTGATTGTTTGGATTACCTGAAATTATATTGATAAAAGCATTTAAGAATATGTGGAGAGGAATAAACGTATAGTTGTCCCCTAGGCATGGATTAATTAACAGAAATTTTCCACCTCAAAACCCAATGCAATGGGATATAAACATATAATTCATACACATAATACATTTTTTTTTTTAAGAGAGGAAGCGGGGAGGGGAGGAGCAGAGGGAGAGAGAATCTTAAGCAGACTCCATGCCCAGTGTGGAGCCCACTGTGGGGCTCGATCTCACAACCCTGAGATGATGAACTGAGCCAAAAATCAAGAGTTGGATGCTTAACTGACTGAGCCACCCTGATGCCCCATAATACATTTCCTACATAGTTTTATAAAGCCTTCATGATCTGGCTGTTGTTGACTTTTCCAGACCTCTCTACCCCCAAGTCTTCTTAGCTCCAACTTTACTAATCTTCCTACTCTGGGTCTCAAACCCACTGCTCTTCAGGTCTCAGGGCCTATGTACCAGGGGTTTCCTCTGCCTGGAACCCCTTTCCCTTATCTTTGCTGGGTCATTCTGCAGGCCTCCTATTACTTCCTCCAGAAGCCTTCCATGTGTCTCCTCTCTCTGTCTCAGACCTGAGGGAGGTGTGGGTTGTACTTGGGCAAGTCTCTGCAGGGTTGCCTAAACTAACACTATCCTATTCATTGTGCCACCATCTCTAGAGCAGTGTCTGGAACACAATATATACTATGAATGAGTGAGTGGATAAAGACAGTGAGCACTGAATTAGTTGAAATTTATACTTAACACATTTAAACAATAACAAATCTGAGGGAATAAAGTTGCTGTTTCTAAAAGATACATGTCACTTCATTCCTCCATTAACAGAGAACATGCACAGCCTGGCATCAGTTTGACACCAGACAAAAGTTTTTAGTATTGTCGTATGCTCAGTTTCTTTCAACGAGTTAGATAAGATGTAAAATCCGGAGAGTTATACATGCAAATGGCAGGATAGTGTATAAATTCAATTCAAGCAACTGTAACTCTCAACTTAAATGAGTTAAAAGAAAGTAAAAAAACCTTTAAAGCCTTCTTGCCCCAAACTAACGACCTTTTAAAATGCCAGCATTTTCCCCAGAGAATGGATTTGATCTGAGTACTTCCGTTTCTCAAATTGTCCAAGAAAAGCCGACTTGGTTTTGAGAATCAAATTGCAAACTTCTATAAAAGTTTAAGTCTTCCAAGTCTCCATAGAAAACACTGTTCTCACTTTAAGAACAAAAGGAGCAACAAGACATTAGCTTGGAAAAGAAGGACAGGGTACTACAGCCCTAGAGAGGTTTGGGAGCCAGGGAACCCAGTTAAGTTAGAGCTCGTATTTGATCTTTAACTCCAGACTGCCCACGTTTTGCCAAACAATGTGGGAAACAGGAAAATGATTTTTTTTTTTTTTTTTTTGGAGTGTCCTAGCTCGTACAACCTTTAGCAATGAATCAAATACGCTTGAACAAAGCTCAACTTTTTTCTCCCCTTTAAGTCACAGACTATGGAGTGGGGGGTGGACGGGTTCGCTCTCATAAATGCAGCTCAACCGAACGCAAGACCCAGCCTCGTAGCTTGTTCAATTGCTGACGTTTTAGAAGCAGGACGGCTCTTTACAATGAATGAACCAAACTAAATGACAACAATGAGAGTGATAGTAATAACACACGGATTTGCTTGGGGTAATTTCAGGAAAGAACACAGCGGGGGCGCTGCCTCCTCCCGTCCACACTCCCGAGCTCTCGCGTCCCTCCGGCGCCCAGCGGACTCCCTTGGCGCTCGTGACCCAACCGGACACACACGGCAGGTTTGGGCCCCTCTCCTCCCTCCAGGAGAGAAAAGAGCGAGGGGGAGAACCGTGTTTCCGTGTCGTAAGCGTTTAAAGCCTGCGACCGCGCAGGGGGCGCCCACCCTCGTTCCCCGGAGGCCCCGGCCCGCCCGCCCGACCGACCCGGCCGCCTTACTCTGGGGCTCCATGCTCAGCTGCTCCCGGGCCCCCAAGGGCCGAGCCCGCGGCGCCGCCGCCGCCGCGCCTAACGCCTCTTGTCCGCGGCAGGCGTCGCTCGGGTTGCCTTGACAACCCGGAGGGCGGGGAGGAGGGGCCAGAAAGACGGCGAGAGGGAGGGACCAAAAGCCGCGAAGAAACGCGGGCGAGCGTGAGGGCCCGCGCGTCGCCGGGGGCACCGAGCGAGGGTGGCGGCCCGCTCGTCCGCTGAAGACTCTGCCCCTGAGGCCCGGTTGGGCGGTCGCGCCCTCCCCGGCAGCCCTCGAGCCCCCCGGCGGGGCCTGTGCCCGGGCCTTCGGGGCGGGGGCCTGCGGGCCCCCCCCGTCGCCATCCCGAGGCGTCCGGCGGTCCGTCAGTCCGTGCGTCCGGCGAGCTCGGCCTGCCCGGCGGGGAAGGGCGGCCGGGGCCGGGCCTCCTTCCCCGGGCTCGGGAGCCGCCACTGCAGGTAAAGGCCGGCCGGGCGGCGGGAGGGGCGGGTGGGCGGCCGCGGCGCACCTGTTGCGGCCGCCCGGGCTCGGCGCGCCCCCGCCGCCTCGGGGGGCCCCGCTGTCCGCCCGTTGGCCCCGGACGACCCCGCCCCGACTCCCGAAACGGCCGGGGCGGAGGCCGCCTGCCCGCCACTACCTCCCGGGTCCGCGTGTCAGCGGCAGGAGCGACCCTTTGCGCCCCAGCCCTCCCGGCAGGACGATCCCTCGGCAGCCGGGGCGTCGGCCAGGCCCGGGCAGGGTGGTCACTCCTGCCGCATTTATGGGAAGCATAAAACAAATGCGAGCCTCTTCTGTGGGCGGCGGCAGTGGGCCAAGTGTGTCTGCTGAATCCTGGAAGCCAGCAGAATTCCGTTGCCCCACATTGCACTGTCATCCCGAGTATCACGTTTCAGGCAGTGGGCCTGGGTTGGATCTTTCCGGTTGGACTGGGGGTTGTTTCGTGTGTTTGTTTTGTTTATTTCCATCCTCCCCGTTTTCGGTGGGGCTGTGGAGTCAGCTCACATATTTTGTACCAAAACTTTGTGGGGCTGTTAAACGAATGTAACATTATCCCACACAATAGTATCATAATAACTGGCTTTTGAAATACAGGTGCCGGTTGTGCCTTAAGGAAGCTTTGGGGATCACAAGAGATTGTGCCTGGTAGGTTGTAAAAAGGCAAACCACCGGGAGAGTCCTAGATGAACAAAAACGAGCCTTAAGGAGGAAAGAAAAATGGAGGAGCGAGAAGGAAAGAGCAGGCGGGTGGACACTGCATGATTGATTTAGTGCTCATGTCTGGAGATTATGGCCCCTCTGTCTGTTCCTCCCGCTGCTCTAGACAGCACTTGAGGGAAATGAAGAGAAGAGCCCTTTTTGGGTCATGTAAGCGATTACTCATTCTTTGCCACTAGAGAGATTTCCACTCATAGATGACAAGGACACTGAGGAAAATTACTTTCCTCTTAGAGAATCGTTCAGAGGTTAATTGAACTTGAGAAGCATATATTCTCTGTTGGAAACGGACATTTATTATGTTCCACTAAACTGGGCTTCCCCTCTCAGCCTGTCTAGAGCCTTTTTCAGATTAATTGTCAAAGCAAGAAGGTTTATGTGTGGATATTGACAAGCAGTGTGATATATCCTGAACCCGTAATTCATAAGCTAAAATATTGAAGTAATAAATTCAGGTTGGGAAGTAAACACTTCATGGCACCTTAATTACCTGTTCCTGAAACTTAGAGACAGGGGATGCATTTTTAGACAAACAGCATCTAAGATCAACAGCACTTCTATAGAACAGTGTTTTCAAACTCTAGTTTTCGTATCAGCAAAATCGTGAATTTGTCTTTTCATCCGAGAAACATAGTGGTGCATTAGTAGTACTATAAAGTGACAGGTTAGTGATAAAAACCTGGTCTTTATTAACACATAAAAGAGGTAGGGTTTTATTTTCTCAAACAGTAAAGGATTCAGCATTTGTATTTAAAAAGAACAACAAAACAATATTGTCGATCACCACACTGAAATAACAAGGACTCAAGAATTTGGTTGTTGCATGCATATTTTAAAGTTGGAAAAGTGGAGGTATATGTTGGTACTTTAAACTTAGCAGTGTAGAAGAATGATTTTATCAGTAGCCGTGAACTTGACATTGAGGAAGTCTTGCATTGAAATATTTCAGGTAATAGGTAACTGGCAACTGTGAAAAGCAACATTTGATTTTCCGGGATAGTGAGTTTATGGAAGAAATGACTGGTTGAGGGGTGGAAGTGGGGAAGGGAAAGGTACTAAAATGTTTAAGGACAACATTCAGTTTCTCTTTCTCCCTCCAGCAGCTGGTACAGGGTACTTGCACGTGTCTGTTGAGTGAGAAGAGCGTTAGAGAAAGTGCTTTAGATAAAGGGATATGCTTTCTTTTTTTTTTTTTTTAAGATTTTATTTATTTTTATTTGAGAGAGAGAGAGAAACAGCATGAGAGCGGAGAGGGTCAGAGGGAGAAGCAGGCTCCCCGCTGAGCCGGGAGCCCAATGTGGGACTTGATCCCAGGACTCCAGGATCATGACCTGAGCTGAATGAAGGCAGTCGCTTAACCAACTGAGCCACCCAGGCGCCCCAAAGGGATATGCTTTCTTACTGGAGGAGCTATCCTGAGGTCAGAAAGTTGCTAATGGGATAGGGGTTGAGATGAATGGCAAACGTATTGGTTGCTCCTTTTGGGGATTTCCTACCGTGTGTGTGTGTGGTTTTTTTTTTTCTTCTTTTCATTGGCATGTTCAGGATGTCACTGATGGTCAGGTAAAAAACAATAAAGTCCTGATTTTTAAAAAAATCTCCAAGCTCATCAAATTAGATAGAATAATTACATTATTTACTTTGCTGGTGCTTAACTAAAGTAGCAAACCAAAGCACTATCACCAGGGAATAAGGTAGCAATGGAGGGACAGACATAGCCTTTCTTTTTCTTACTTAAATCTCTTAGCCACATCAGAATTCAGAATAAAAATAATTGTGGTAGAAAGTTAACGTTATTTAATGCAAGTAGGATGATTTTTTAAAAAAAAAGGAAAGACAAGCAAATGACTGTGTTGTTTCCTAGCCTTACTGTCCTACGGATAGGGTGTTTATGGAAGTCAGAGGAAGTTTTTGTTTTTTTTGTTTTTTTTTTTTTAAAGATTTTTTATTTATTTATTTGAGAGAGAGAGAATGAGAGAGAGCAAGCACATGAGAGGGGGGAGGGTCAGAGGGAGAAGCAGACTCCCTGCCGAGCAGGGAGCCCGATGCGGGACTCGATCCAGGGACTCCAGGATCATGACCTGAGCCGAAGGCAGTCGCTTAACCAACTGAGCCACCCAGGCGCCCAAGTTTTTGTTTTTGTTTCCTGGATTTTTGTTTGCTTTTTGTTTTGCGAGAGTGAGGGTACTTTTTTCTCTTTTTCTCCGCTACTTTCTGAAACTTACAAGGAGTTGAGTCAAGGTAGAAAACGAATTTCCATTTTTGCCTCGTTTCCTCTTTGTCCTCCAGATCTGTGATGGTCTGCGCTCAAAATTGTTGGACTCCAGGAATGCTCTTTCAGCGTTTTACTCATTCTTAGTATAATTGGGCTGCAGGACCGTGCTGCTGCCCCTGCATCTGGAAAGTCTTCCAGGATTAGGTTAATGCCCACAAAATGCACCTCTCTCTCCTACTGGGGCCACTACCCAGTTTGGCACCTAGCCCTGTACTCTACTTTTTTGTAGAGTTTTCTCCTACTTTATGTGCATGGGTCTGTGCCTCTGATTAGATTAAATATTTTAGGAACTAAGTCCAGTACTCCTTTTAGCTCATAGTGGGTTTTCAGTGTATCCCCGATAATTTAAATAGGATAATGATAGAGGACAGGCTTTTAGTCAGGGATGATCACATTAAGTTCTAGCTGTGCCACTTTGGAAAGTCAGGAGCTATTCCTCATTGGTAACTGGGAATAACAAGATCTGCAATGATTGTCTAACAGTTGAGTTGTGAAAATCAAAATCAATGAAATGTGATTATAGATAGGAGTGAAAATATCTTGCATATTGTAAAGTAAATGTAGGTGGTTGTTATTGCAGGCATACAGCAAACATATATTGAGCATCCATAATGTGTCAGGTACTTCTTGGGGGTTGCTCTTCATAAGGGAATAGGAAATGACCAGATGGATTGTGTGTGAGGGCTTCCCGGGCAAAGGCACAGAGGCACGAGAGAACAACACTAAGAAGGAGTCCATTGTGGCTGGAGCAGAGGGAACTTAATAGAAGAGCATAGAAGGAAGTGAAGCTGGGAGGCAGATACGCATTAAATCAGAAAGAACCAAAGGAGTGAGATTTGTATCTTGAAGGTAATGAGAAGGATTTGGGTCAGTGACGTGATCGGTTCTCCATTTGAAAGGGGTCGCTGGCAGCCTGTGAATGACGGATTGGTGGAGAGCCAAAACTTGAGGCAGAAAAACCAAGCTGGAGATTTTGTAGTAATTCCATGAAGAAATGATAAAATAAGTGTGGTGGTTGGGAGGGCGGGGAACAGAGGGTAGGGGCCTCTGAGAGGGTCCAAGTGGCAGGTCTTGGTGTCGTAGGGGGCGAAGAAGAGGGAAAAGCCAAGGATGACCGCCCAGGTGATGGGGGAATTGTTCTGTTATCGAAATCCAGAACACAAGAGAAGGAAAGAAGTCTTTTTCTTTTTAGGGAGTGTGAGAAATGCATCCATGATGAGTTCAGTTCATTTGAAATGCCTGTCGTCTAAATTGAGATTTCCCTTAAGTAGGAGTCAGACGTGGGTCAGGAACTAAAGAAAGAAGCCTGAGTCTTTCAGAAATTGAAGTTAAAATATGAATGGTTTTCTCCAGGGAGATTATGTGGAATGAGAAGAGAGTCAAGGCTAGGACCGTGGGGTGCACAGCTATTTGACATGAGGTGCGTGTGGTGGAAGAACCCAAGGAGACTGAGGAGGACTGGCCAAAAAGGTCAGCTCAAAATCTGGAAAGATTAATGAAGCAGAATCCCTGCTCTTGAGGGGCTCGTGCATTGGCATTCCCTGAAATTATATTTTCTTCCACTTGCCATAGAACACACAACATACTTTATCAATCTTTTATTGTTTTATTAAAGTTACTGCAAAATGACTACCCATGACTTTCTTAACAAGAAAGAAAATTTCCTGATATTTGTGGTTTTTCACCATCTCCATTTGGAGCAATAATTCAAGTAAAACGTAGCTTCGGGAGTTATGATGATGCCTCATACAAATGCTGTCTTTACAAAAAAGTGGGCGAAAGTTCACTTTATAAATGTTGGAGGTAAAATATATTATCTTCCTAGGAAGACTGACAATAACCTTTTCTTTGACTTTCAGCTTCTGCTGGATCTCAGCAATTTGCCAAGGTAATATTTTAGCAAACTTTTTTAACTTTGCTCTTACTCAAATACTAGTTTTTAGAATATTCTTCAGTAAAACAGAACAAAACAATATTGAAGAGCACTGAATGGCCTAGTCATTCGAAAGTCTAATAAAACCCTTGATTTACAAATGTATATGTGAGGAGTGATAGGTTATCATGATATGTAAGTATTGATTGAGCTTGGGAGATCTTCCTGTATATAAGTCTACAAAAATTTAAATTACCAGTGGAATGTAGGATTCTTAAATTAATTGTGTAAGATTGGTTATTCCAGCTGTATTTGGTATGAACCGATATTGAGTTAAAAGTGAATCATTTTTTTAATTTGAGTGTTTTTAAAAAACCGACTGATGTAATTTGCTTACTTAAAATCAAAAGTCCACTTGTTAAAAGGCTGGAGATAAGATTTTTTTTTAAATAAATGCTGAACTTTTATCTTGTTCAAGAAAGATTTTAAGTAGATACTAGAAACCAAATAGGATGTGCTTTGGGGAGCTCTGAGCCAATTAAAAGCAAACTACGGGGTAACCTTCTAAAAGTCCTAGTAATGATAAGCCCATTGTTTCAGTTAGAGTATCACATGCCTGGGAGATAAAGTTTACCTATTAAATATTTGGCTGTAAGGCCACATGGGTGATTACAGCCATGTTTTTCAGAAATTCTCAGATGTCTTTCTTTTCATAAGAGAGCTACACTTGTTCTGTTTTATGGTATTTCTTCCAGACCACCCCTGCCTGACATGTCCCATAGCATCAAGGGTTCCTTCAGCCCACGGTGTTTCAGCGTGAGCCCGTGTTCTTTGATGCAGCCAGGAAGTGGTATGGCACAGTGTGCTTAGGCGTACACGGTACGCTTAACTGGGGTTAAGCTGAGATCAGGCTGCTTGACTTCAAGCACCTGCTCTCCCACAGATGAGCTATTAGAAGCTGGATAAATTAACTAAACCTCCGAAGGCTTAAATCTCCTCATTTGAAAAATGGAAATAATAAAGTAAACCCTCACGGGGTCTTTAAGAGTTTAAATGAAATAATCCATACAAAGTGTTTAAGTACGTAGAGCATCTGGCACCCAATAAGCACACTCTATAAAGGCTAATTGGTGGAATTATCATCATTACCATTATTGTTATCAGTTCAACTTTAGTAGCAGTAGAGAACCATGCTTCTCGAAGCGTGATGTGCATACCAGTTCCCGTCCACAGACTGTTACTGGTTGGCAGTGCGATAAGGAGCTTGTGCCAGAACGTGGACTGTGGCCCTAATCCTACTGCTGCCTTGAGCTGACATTTTTAATAGCAAGACTTCTTCAATGAAGGAAGCAATGAGTTGATTTACATTCAGTGCAAGCTCTTTATGTTGCCACAAATAAGCATTTTGAATGGAATTGGCATGGAATGTTGGATCAGTGATCCTGTTCTCTAAAAAATAATAGCCCTTTATCCTGAAGACAGTTATTATTCACTTGTAATGCCTCATTAACCTTCTCTGTTCTAAACATTATAATTATGGGTTACAGGGATATTGTTTATTAGTTGAGCAAATATTTATTGATCACATGGTCTGTGCAGAACCCTATATCTTATTTTGTAGAAGTTGTAAAGATGGCTCAGAAATGGATCTTGACTTTAAGACGTCTGTGGTGAACCTAGAGCAAGAGGACAAAGTGAAAATCTGAATAAATGTGTTGCGTACATGTAGCGAGTGTTTGCATTAGTCCTGTAGTGTGGTTCCAAAGGCTCCACGTAGACAGATGTCTCCTTTTGCTAAGCTGTTCCCATAAATGGCCAGAATTAATACTTTTTATTTTTCAGGACGTACACTATCATAATAGAGATCAGACTTCACTTTATGGAGGGTAGTGTTTCTCCTAGGAGATTGAAAAATCTGCAACACTAGGGAATAACTGAGTTTGGGGACACAAATGACAAAAGTACAACTTTTTAAGATTAGTATTTACAGAAGACTCATCCTTAGGTTTTGTTTTGTTTTGTTTTGTTTTTTTAGATTACTGATTCTGTTTGAACCTGTATATAAATATTTAATAATAAATAATTTACTGCTGTGCAGAATATAAGGAGACCTTAAATAGATACGAAAATATTTATAAAGTTTCAATACAAATTAGCACTGATTCTTCAAGAAAAAATTCATTGGCCAAATAGTGTCAACACAGATTTGGGAGTCCTATAAAAAGAATAATTTTTTTAAAAGGCAAGATATGTGTGTGTGTGTTTCCTTTTCCCCCAGAACCCTTTCCCTAAAGAGTGGAGATGAAAAGGGATTGGCTCTGAATTAGATCATAGAACAGACTATTTTCATAGACCTATCAGAAAATGATTTAAAATGCTGAAGAAATGTTATTTAGCTTTTATAAATCTTAAGAATTTTTGTACATGAAAATGATCTTTTGCTGGGCTTAGTAAGCCAGCTCATAACCCCACTATGTGCTTCATCCTGCCATTTGCCTTAAAATGTTACCAGCTCTCCTAGAACTTGTTTCACTAATGACTTTAAGAACATTATAATTCTTAGTATTAAAAAGTACTACAACAGGGGTGCCTGGGTGGCTCAGTCGTTAAGCGTCTGCCTTTGGCTCATGTCGTGATCCCAGGGTTCTGGGATCGAGCCCCGCATCGGGCTCCCTGCTCGGCGGGAAGCCTGCTTCTCCCTCTCCCACTCCCCCTGCTTGTGTTCCCTCTCTCGCTGTCTTTCTCTGTCAAATAAATAAATAGAATCTTTAAAAAAAAAAAAAAAAAGTACTACAACATATCAAATCTAAGAGGAGAATTGTAAAAAGAAGCAAAAGAGTAAAACAGAATTTTGATCGAGAAATGA
Organism: Halichoerus grypus; assembly: GCF_964656455.1. Lineage (NCBI taxonomy): Eukaryota > Metazoa > Chordata > Mammalia > Carnivora > Phocidae > Halichoerus > Halichoerus grypus. The sequence goes on from NC_135718.1 coordinate 6,546,827, forward strand.
CTGGGTAAGTTAGACCCATGGCATTTAAAATAAAACCGTTTCTTTAGCACACCTTTGGTGATCTGGCCCTGTCTGCTCCGTGAGCTCATCTGTGCCAAAACCTCTCTCTCTCCTTTTATGTACCAGCCACACATCACATCTTCCTTCTAGTTTCTTGACCATGAGAGTAAGTCCGCATGTCGCAGACGATCTCCGTCCCCACCCCTGCTCTGCCTCGCTGGATAGTAAGCTCCGTGAGGACAGGACCCAGACCTGGCTGTTCTCTTTGTGACACAGGCCTGTTCGCAAGGTGGACACTTAGTGGGCGCTCAGGTCCTGGCTGAGTAAGTAAATGGAAGACCAGAAGTGTAGGCATGGAAGATGAGAAAACCTGAGGATAGAGAAAACCTATTAGATCATGAATAATATCTATCATAAAGCAGACAGATGTTAGTCTTAAAAGTGGAAAATCCCTAAAGAACAGAAAGTGATTCAGTCATTAGCTCCTCAGCCTCTAATTGCTAATTAAGCACCCACAATATTCGGGCTCAGACCGTGGCAATTACCAAAGAGGGTATCGCTCCAGTAACAGTCTAAGCAGAGAGACCAAAAACACAGGGCAAGGATAATAGGTAGTACAGATAGTTGGGCAGTTGCCTGGTACGTAAGGACGTTGCTTTGTCCATATCGGTTATGGAAGGTCGGAGGCCTGGGGCAAGCGTGGTCCGCGCCTCCGACAGATCTCAGTGCGGCCCTGGTGGTTTCTGCACCATGACTCTTCTGAAAGAAGAAAACAGCTTTAATATTGAAAAAAGCGTGAACTGTGGTTTGGGTGTCTGATTCAAGGACAAACCAAGAACCTATACAAATATTTCAGTTTTGGAATCTGGGAATTCCCCCGGTTCAGGCCAGAGCCTTTAGGAATAGCAGGAGTCTGTCCTATCGTTAATGAAAGGGGACACAAAGTCACAGAAGTCCCGAAGCGTAGTGACAGTAGGCCGTCACCGGCATCTCGGCATGAAGTGAAGGACTAGGGGAAGGGGAGGAACTGAACCCTGAGGAGTTTGAAAGGACGTCGTCACTGACGCAATGTTAGGCAAACTTGGAAAAGTTGAGTAAAACCATCTCTGAAGTGCCAACATCATTCACTCAACAAATACTTACTGAATGCTTAGTATGGTGCGAGGCTCTGTGGTAGACAGCAGTGAGCAGAAGGGACACAAATCCCTGCCTCATGGTGCTCGCCTTCTGGTGGAGGACACCAACCAGAAGCAAGATCAAGAGGTAAAATATATACTTTGTTGGCCTGTGGTGAGCGTCAAGGGGAAAGACCAAAGCAGGAAAAGAGGGTAGGAAGCGGGTCTGGGTTGTGGGGCATGTGGGTCAAAGTGTAGACAGGGTGGCCAGTAAGCCCTCACCGTGCTGACATTTGATAAAAACCGTTACGAGGAGAGGGAGCTAGCCGTTGGGACACCTGAGGCAAGGACATTTCAGACAGAGGAGCAGGCTCGAAGTCCCGAGGCCAGCCTGTGCCAGAGTGTCTGTGCAACATCAGGGGGCCACGTGGCTAGAAGTGTGAGGAGCGAGGGAGTGGTTGGCAATGAGGCCAGAGCCGTTGCCCAGTCCAGAGCCTCCAAGCTTGTTGATCCTGTTAAGTGTTTGGGGTTTTCCTTGGAGTAAGATGAGATGGGAAGCCAGTAGAGACTTGTGAGCAGAGGAAACATGAGCTGACTTTAACAGGGTCACTGCAACTGGGTTGAGAAGGGCTAAGAGTGAAACCAGGAGGCCAGTCAGGAGGCTGCCACGGTGATCTCGGGGAACAGCTGCTCCCAGTGGTGCTCCACGTATTTTGAAAGTAGAACTGACATGATCAGGTTGTTTTCTGTTGCTCCTGTAACAAATCACTGCAAAGCGAGTGGTTATTTATTCTCTTACAGTTTTGTAGGGTAGAAGTCCATCAAGGTTCTCACTGGGTTAAGATCAAGGGGTCGGCAGGGCTGTGTTTCTTTCTGGAGACTCTAGGAGAGAACCCATTTCCTTGTCTTTTCAGCTTTTAGAGGCCACCCACATCATTCCTTGGCTCATGGCCCTCCCTCCATCTTCAAAGCCAACAACACTGCAGCCCTCTGACTATAACTGGGAAAGGTTGTCTGATTTCAGGGCTCTCGAGATTAGATGGACTCACCAGAATAGTCTCCCTAGCTGGAGGGCTTTAACTTGGTGACGTCCTCAGTCCCTTTTGGCCTTCAGAGTACTCATTCCCGGGTTCTGGGGATGAGGACATGCACATCTCTGTAGGCTGTTATTCTGCCTAGTACATCCATTGAAGGATCAGATGTGGAATTTGAGATCAAGAGAAATCAAGAATAATTTCAAATTTTTTGGTCTGAGCAATTGAAAGGAAGTCATTGACTTGGGAGGACCAGGTTTGTGGCTTTGGGGTAAATATCAGGAGCTCAGTTTAGGGCATTCTAGGTTTGAAATGCCTGTTATATATCCAAGTTGGACGTGATGAGTCGGTAGTAGAACACATGAGCCTGAAGTTTAGGGTGAGGACTGACAGCACACATAAGTGGGAGTCCTCATATGGGAGGCATCAAAGCTGGGAGACCGCAGGAGGCCACACAGGCCCTATCGGATCTCCGCAAAGTCCTCACATTGTACGTCTGAGAACTTGATAGGTGTGAAGAATGTATTGTTGGTAAATTGAACATGGAGAAAAATGCAGAAGAGGAACAGCGAACAGCGAAACCTAATCCAGAGTTTCTCAGGACAAATTTCACAATCTTGTCTTACTTAATCCCTTGCAAACTTTACCTTTTCTGTGAACAGTGTTTCTAGAATTAACTGCACCAGAACCAAGGATCGCAATGACTAAGACATAGCTCATCTTACATCAACTTCTGATTCTTTCTTGTTGTAGTAGTTTCATGTTACATTAGATCTGTATTATTTTTCATAAATGCTCGTTTAAAAGTTGTAATAGACTCACTTCAAAGGGCAGTCCTTGACAAATTATGCAGTCTACAATTTATATAGAAGAAAGCTTTGAAAAGGAGCAAATACCAACCTTTCAGATTCTTATAGTGGAATGTAGCTGATACTCCTAACACAACAGTTCTTATTAAATTTTATTTTGAGTGGCATGTCACCTACCATATTTGTTTTCCCTTACTGGTACTACTAAATTTGCCAAAGGCCAAAACATGGATCTCTTGTATGTATTTAATTACCTCTAAGAAAATACTGACATGGGTCACGCCAGTAGCAGAATAAATGTGGAGAGGTGTTGTCTATCGTGAAAACTCCGCCACTGCCCCCTCTAAATCTGGGACTCAAACCGTCGAGCAACAGAAAGTCCCTCTGAGTAGTGAAAATAGATCATCGCGAACTTCATAGTGCTGCCCCTCAGACGCACTGGATTCAATATAGAGCCCTTTGAGGCCTCAACCTTTACAAGTATTGTATCTGTCCAACAAGCCTAACTGGTTTCTAACATGCTGAGTAGGAGAGCAGGTCAGAAAAGCAGAGGACGGCCGCACTAGGTAAGCACACGGACCACAGTGTGACGTGGGTGTCGAATCCCTGAGGAAAAGCGGGGTTCCAGACCAGTCTGGCCTTTGATCCCTGAACACTTCAGGGAAGTCTGAGGACATCATTCTGTTTAGGAACTGATGTAATGGTGACCCTGAGTCATGAAGAGAAACTTAGATTGTTTTAGTAGGCGGAGAGGTCTGGTTATCTGTTGCTGCCAAGACCAACGCCCTGGAATGTAGTAGCTTCCAGAAGCGGTGGCCGTGTGTTCCCTCTCACGGTTTTTTGGGTTGACTGGGTGGCCGTGGGTGCTGCTTTTGCTGGGTGTTGTGTTGGCTGGGCCTGTGGTCATCTGGAGACTTGACCTGGCTGGAACCATCTTCTGTGGCTTAACCCACGTGGCATGTCTGTGCTTTCTGCCAGAGGAAGCCCAGCTTTGGTCTCTGCCCAGTGGCCTCGCCATGTGGCCTGGGTGTCTCACCGAATGACAGCTGGCTCCAAGAGGGAGTGTTTCAGGCATGTGAATGCCTTGGAAGTGGTTCAGCGTCACTTCACTGCATTCTTTGGATCACAGTGACTCACAGGGCCAGCGACAAAGGGAAGAGGAAGTAGACTCCACCTCTCCAGGGGAGCAGTGACAGAGCATGTGCGGCCGTCTTTAATCCAGCCTAACAGAGAAGTTGGTGATGGAGCCGTACAGCGTACGTGTGTGTGGTGAAGGGGCCAGGTGACGCTTCCATCTCTAGAAAGAGGACTGTTTGGAAAACTCGACTCTTTCCTGATGGTTCAAAGTGGTCGATACTTTATAAATAAGATTTTACTTTAAAAGATTATTGCACCTTTACGGAGTATTATAAAACTAAGAAAAACATTTCAAGGGTGTTTATTTGGTAAAAATAATAGCTGTGTTTTTTTAGGTAAAACAGTTCAGAAATAGACCTATGGCAATCATTAATCATAATAACAGCAATTTAATTTACATGTAGAATGAGAACCTCTAGAAGGGATTCTGATCAGAATAAAGGAAAAATTGAATATAAAACCAAATGTTAACTTCTCTTAAGCAGTGGAATTTTCTGATTCTTAGATGACTTCTTAAAGTCATCTTGTCCTGTGATCTCAAGCCCGTGTGTTTCTTGGAGCTGTTCTGTGGATCTGGTCTCACCCATGGGAGCAGCAAAGAGCTGTGACGTTAATCCATACTACATTTGTGTTATTACACCATTCTAATTTTGAAACAACTTTCAGAATGAATTTTGAAGAACCCTACCTTTGAGGGGCTTAAACATCCTTTCTCCCGTCCCTCTGGTTATTAATTTCTCCCTCTTTTGGCCTATTTGTGTGTGAGTTTGTAAAGTCTTGGTCCTGACCTCAAAGTATCCTTAACATGTGTTATTAACTGAAGCCCTGAGGAGGCACTCAACAGGTGTTTCTTGAGTGTGTGTTTCCCCGGAGCCTGACTTGAACAGTGAAGAGCCTTTTTTTTATTACGTAGGATGAGGAGCTAGCCCTGTGAGCCCACTAACCATCTAAAGCAATAGTTAAATAAATGAGGTGCTGTAAAAAGAGTAATTTGACAATATCATGAGTTACAGATTACGCTTTGTTCTTTTTTACTTGAGTTTCTCTGTGTTTTTAGTTTTCACCTGGTTAATGTGAAAAGGGGCTTATTCCCAGCAATATTGATTGGATTTTAAAAAATCAGGATTGAAAGATCACTTACCTGACTTGTAGGGAATAAGTTACTGGTGTAAATTTGCCCTTGCTTGGGTAATTTCTCTTCTTCATTTAAAATAAATATTTTCTGGGCGCCTGGGTGGCTCAGTCGGTTAAGCATCTGCCTTCGACTCAGGTCATGATCCCGGGGTCCTGGGATTGAGCCTCATGTTGGGCTCCCTGCTCAGCAGGGAGTCTGCTTCTCCCTCTCCTCTGCCCCCTTCCCCCCAACTTGCTCTCTCTCAAATAAATAGATAAATGAAATCTTTAAAAATAAATAAATGTTTTCTTCTGTTGTTGCTTGAATTAGATATTTTGGGATCAAGACCCTGGAATCTCAAGAAATGTGCTTGAGGCTTCTGGTTTGATTAAACAAACGAAAGACCTTATTAATAAAAGCGAGCTATAGCCTCCGAGGGGAAAAAAAATAAAGCCACTTCCCTCACCTGTCATTGTAGACTGGCATAAGCAAATCTAAATGAAGTTTTTAAAAACACTCTCCTTTAAGCTAGAGGATTTCTTAATTAAAACAAAATAGACTGTCTGGTAACCAGGTTAGGGAAGACTCCCTGGCCCTCAACAGTTTTCCCCGTTACAGGATCCAGCATCTGTTTTGTAGTGGGGTGAGAGACCACGTGATAGAGCCTCACAACCACCACACCCCGGCTCGCTGTCGGCACCGGTGCCAGAGGTCAGGCCGAGAGCACCAGGTCCAGTGTGGAACTGTCCCCAAGCTGGCCAGGAGAAAATTGCAGCTCACCAAACTTGAAGAGCTAGCCTGAATTACTCCTAGCCTTTCGAAGAGGCAGCAGAAATGACAGGCAGGAACCAGCTCGCGGAAGAAAGCCAGTTAACGCTTTTGTTTTGAAGGCCTGTGCTTTTTCTTTTGAGCATCTCGTATGTGTACCTGATTTTCCTTCTTTTGTTGGTGTGTTTGTAGGGTGGTGTATGGACAGTCATTTAACGTGCAGAAGAGCGCTTACGTGAGCTGGTAGCGGAGGCCGCACGGCAAAGAAGACCGGATGCGGATCCGAGGAATTAACTTGCTAAGACTTTGAGCTGAAGTCTTGGCGATTGAGGCGCCCAAGTTTGTATCCGTAGACTCTCAGCGCTGTTTGCAGTGGCTTATTGTCGGAACAGCTTGACCGTAGGATGCCAGCTACTTAAGCTCCCTCTTGGACAGGATGGAAGAGCAGGGACTGGGATGCCCAGGCTCTGCCTCTGAGAAACGCTACTTCCCCGAATCCCTGGATTCCAGTGATGGGGATGAGGAGGGGGTTTTGGCTTGTGAGGATTTGGAACTTAACCCTTTTGATGGATTGCCATATTCATCGCGTTATTACAAACTTCTAAAAGAGAGGGAAGATCTTCCGATATGGAAAGAGAAATACTCCTTTATGGAGAATCTGCTTCAGAATCAAATTGTGATCGTTTCAGGAGATGCCAGATGTGGGAAGAGCTCTCAGGTGAGTAGGCATTACGACATGCCATTTGCTCTATGTGTTGTATTTTTTTATTACTTAAGTAAGTGCAATGTCAGTGTTCAGTTTTAATAATGATATCGAAACCAGAAAAACCCAAAACAGAACAAAAAGAGCATTAGCAATTCAGGCACAACAAGTAAGTTACGGTCCTAGTTTTATTTCTTAAAGCCAGCTGAGTAACAGTTAATTATACCTATGTGGATATTGTGTTTAGTGTGCCAGTAAATTTTCTCTAGAGTGGTAGATAAAAATCCACTTAAATTATTTCATGGTTCGTATTACATTTAAAAGATACGATAGGTGTTATTTGCCTGCCACAGATTTGGGGATTGTCATGTTCATGTGCCCAGCAGTCTGATGATCGTGAGGTGTTTGGTCATGCTTCATGGTGAAGCTGGTTAAATTACAGAAATTCAACAGCACAGAAAATTTTTATTTTCCAGACTATAAGAAATAAGTGAGTGGTCAAATATCATCCTGGCTCAAGGTCCTACATTTTGGGATCTAGTATGGAGGATAGAATTAGGGTAGTTAATGAAAACATAATGTCCAGGCTGTTCTTATACCTGAACTTCTAGATTTGATTTTAGTAGTATCTGTATTTTGGTTTTTAAATTCTAAAGCAAGCAGTATTTTTATTACAAAATTCATGTATGGATTCTTGCAATGTAAGAATTAGAATAGACCATAAAGATAATCTGACAGAATGCCTTCATTTTTCAGATGATGAAACTGGCCCAGAGGGATTTGATAATTTGTGTAATGTCACACAACTTCCTAAACTGCAATTCCAAGGATACTTTCTACTGTACATTACCACGTTCAGGTTGTTTGTTACCTCTGAGGCTTACTTGTTCTGACTTGAAGAGAGAAAGGATGGACAATAGGTGGTTTTTCTTAGAGCTGCCAATGTGGAGGGTTTGCTATGAATTGTTATTTGTTACAGTGAGTTGTTACAATGAATGCTTTTGGTTTGTCAGCAGGAAGCTACTGTTGAAAACTGGGTACAATAATCCTCATTTCTGTGGACAAATGGCAAGTTAAAAAATCATTTGAAGTTGTTATTTTGCAATAATTCAGACTTAGGAAAAGTTGCAAAAATAGGACAAAGATTTTCCATATGTTGTTCACCCAGCTTTCCTAAGTGTTAATATTTTACATTTGCTTTATCATTCTCTCTCTTTCCATGCACACATGCACACACATACAGACATGTACAGTTTTTATTCTGAACTCTTTAAAAGTTGATGATATGATGCCCTTTGCCTCCAAATACTTCAAGTATTTACTAAAAACAGGGCACAGCCACACTGTAATTATCAAAGTCAGGAATGTAGAATTGACATTTCATGATTACCTAATGTACAGATACTCAAATTTCATCACTTTTCCTACTAATGTTCTTTATAATAAAGTATTTTTCTGGTCTAGAACCCAATCCAAATTACATTGCATGTAATTTCCATTTCTCTTTTCTCACCTCTAATCTGAAACAGCTGCTCAGTTTTTCCTTGTCCTTCATGACCTTGACATTTCTGAGGAGTACCGCTAGGTGTTTTGTACAACATCCCTCAGTTTGATCCTGTCTGACATTTCCTTAGGATTAGATTCCAGTTACGCATTTGCAGCGGGAAGACCACGCAAGTGCTCTGGTGTCCTCAGTGCATCCTATCAGGAGGCATAATAAGATTTCTCCCCTGACGTTAATTAAATTTGATAATTTGGTAAGGTGGTGATTGTCTTGTTCTTCATCGTAAAGTCACTGTCTTCCCCCATCATTTAAAAGCTGTGGGGAGATTCTCGTACCCATTGCCTACTTGAAGAAGTAAGACACTGTTATTCTCAGAGGCTGTCTGTGTGGCCCTTCCCCATACTTTATCCTCTTTCCTCCACAAAGTAACTTGTATTAATCATTTCTTGCTTTTCTTTATAGCTTTACCGTGTTTTTTGGTTAAAAACACTGTTATTTCAGTTAGCCAGTTTTTCACTATTAAATGAACATATTGTGTTCTTCTGAGACCAGCTTGTCTTGCCCACGTGTTACTGACATTCAGCCATAACAGTGATGCTCTAACCTGAGTCAATCAGACTCACCTGGAAGCCTTCCAGAACCGACTTGCCGCTCCACCCCCCCCACCCCCCCACCCCCGCCTCAGTATCTAATCCAGTAGGTATGGGGAGGAGAGCTGGGGTGGTTAACAAACCTGCAGGTGATGCTAATGCTGGTGGTCTTGAGAAACCATGCTTTGAGAACCATGGATGATTCTGATGCTTTATAGCTGGGCTTCCTTTGTTTTTCCTTTTAATGACATCCCATTGTGAGAATATACCAGTTTATATATCCATTCTCCTGATGATGGGCACTTGGGTTGCTTCCAGTGTTTGGCTGTTCCAACAGTGTTGTGTTGAGCATTTTTGGTTGTTGTTGTTTTTTTGTTTGTTTGTTTTGTTTTTTAAAGTAGGCATAGAGCCCAATGCAAGGCTTGAACTCACAACCCTGAGATCAAGGCCTGAGCTGAACTCGAGTCAGACACTTAACCGACTGAGCCACCTGGGTGCCCCATGATGAGCATTTTTGTATAAATCTTCTGTTAAATATTTTCAAGAGTTTTTACATAATGGAGTAAAAAAAAATCAGTGTTTCACTTAAAAAAAAGTAAAATAAAAGATATGGGGAGATACTTAGAGACTATATAAAGTACGCTTCTCGTCATGCGTTTGCCTACTGGTTTTATTTAGCATCCTTAGATCATTCTTTGACATTATTACACTGGTGGTAACCAAATTGGTGATTTTTCTAATTCTGACATTCCTTTTACATTTAATATTTGGACTTCTTCTGAAAAGCTAAACTTCCTCTTTGTTATTTATCTGTTCATTTATTTCAATGTGGGCTCATAATTCTTCTATGGATTATAATTCATTACTCAGCCCATTTATTTTGTTTCTCAAATTGTCCCTGATATGGCCTGTGGGAACCCCTTCAGGATGACTCCTGTGTCCTTATGACATGCCCCCTGGTTCTTGAGCACTTCTTTGCTCTTTCCCAGTAAGATATTTCAGGCTCCACTAGTGTCTGTTCCAGTCTTAGAAATAGCCATTTTTCTCAAGGAGCCCTGCTTCCTTTTAGTGGAGAATTGTACTTAGAAACCAAGATGGGGACACTAAGTGGCATTGCCATCGGCTTGTCATTGCTTCCAGGCCCTGTCCGTTAACAGAGCAAGGAAGTAAATGTGTGTGGGGGATGTATGGCTACCCCCTCTCGATACCTCTAACTCTGCTTCTCTGTCTCTAGCTCTTTCTGTTTCTCTTTCTCATGTATTTGTCTCTCTCTATATATTTATCTTTATTTCTCTCTTTGTGTATTTTAAAAACCACAAATTCATGCTGATGCCTCTGGTTCCATGTCCATACCACAAGGTTCATTGTTTTTGCCCATTTCCCATGTGTAACTCCGTTCTCTAACTGTGGGAAACCTGCCACTCATTATTCGCGATAGCTTTACTTGTTCAGTCTTAGAAACATGCTCATAATGTAGTTTCAGAATTGCTAGCCCACACTTTTGGCTAAAAAAAAATTAAATATATACTCCTTGAGTTTTCTTTTAGAATTTGTGATCTTTAAGGACAAGGATTATCATACATTTGTAATATGTTAATACCTAGCAGTGGTTTCTCCTGTCATCTTTGACTTCTCAACCATTTTCACAAATAATGCTTGTTTTCTGTTAATTGGGAAGTCTGTGTATCGACAGGGTGGCAGAAATCAAAATAGTACTCAAATGATGGGAAAATGGGCCAATTCTAAACTAATTTAAATACTGGGAGCATTGGTGGTTTTCTCAATTCTGGAAACAACCTGATTATTTTTTACAGAGAGCTTCCAAGACTATTTTGTTCTTCAGAGTTTTAAGCCTTTCAAACAAAAGTTTGTCTTTAGACCCAAGCCTTCTAAAGAGGACCACAAATATTTTGCAGGATCCTAAAAATTTCATCTCTCTTTGGTCCAGCTGGCGTTTTGTGACTGCCCTAGGGAAAATAGGACAACCTTTCATATATTTATAGAGCCTTTTCCTATTGCCTTTTTTGGGGGCAGCTTTATAAAAAAGCCTGAAAGAGAATGAAATATTTTTAGAACTATCTATTTTACTTGCGTCTCCTTCTCTAGCTTTTGTCCTGAAATTTCCCAGGAAATGGATGGGTTAGTGAGGTGGATAAGTGCGATGTGCCTGAGACTTCACCTACATTAAGAAACTATATGGTATAGAACATCTCCACCCTATTAATTGAGTAAACATGCCGACCATTTTCTGCTGGTAGATTCTACCTGTGTTCACTCCATGTCGAGATATGTACAAATTATGATATCCAGGGACATGGGACGTATGATTCAGAAGGGGACCCACTCCTCAGTAATGTATCCTTAGGAGCATGCTCAGGCACAGGCACTTTGCAGGACTGTTTTTGTAAGGACTCATACCTTTGGGTGAATCAGTGGTGCTGAAGGTTCCTTCCAACTTTTGGATTCCCTGGTTGTGGTGCTGGAATAAGAGGGAGGGATCAGAGCGTTGGCCCTGGCTGCAGCCCCCGTGGTCCTAGAAAGCGGAAGAGGAACCGGGCTGGCACGGACAGAGGAGTGATGGGAAACAGGGGCTCGTGGGGGCCTTTGGGACCAGGGTGTATTAACAGGAGCAGCGTTGTGTCTCATAGATGACTTTTGTCTCGCTTCATTTATGCACGTATCCATCAGTGAGCTGAGACCGTCTCTGGCAGTGGGTGCAAGGACAGGGAGTTCTACACGGATGTGGCTGTCCTCTCGCCCCAGTGGCAGCCGTGGGCCCGCACACAGATGCCGCTGCCGCTGCTGCTGTCCCGGATTGGGCCCACCTGCGGGCCCCGGGCCCCAGCTCTCCCAAGCCCAGCCGCCGGCCTCCGGGCCTGTTGCCTGGAGAATGGAGCATCTTCGCTTCACTTTGAATTTGTACAACTTGTAGAACTCCAGCCACTAATTTAAGCTGATGAAGCCTTGATGTAGATTAGATTCTGGTTACTCAGAGGACTCCTCTTACCTACTCTCATGCTGCAGATGGGCCAGAGTCCTGGTGATCTGCTTTCAGGCGGGAGACAGGAGCTGGGGACGCACATTCTTACTGTGCACTCTAACACTGATTGCCTTGCACACCCCAGAGGCAGCTGAGCTGGGCTTTGGGACAGAGCGGGGGCATGCTTCAGGCTTTAACACGCTTGGCACATCACATGGTCCAGGAAATGGCATTTAAAAAATGGGTTGAGGGAGGGATGCCTGGGTGGCTCAGTCAGTGAAGCGTCTGCCTTCGGCTCAGGTCATGATCCCGGGGTCCTGGGGTCGAGCCCCGTGTTGGGCTCCCTGCTCGGCGGGAAGCCTGCTTCTCCTTCTCCCTCTGCCTCTCTCCCCCTGTCAAATAAATAAATAAAATCTTTTAAAAAAGAAGAAAAAATGGGTTGAGGGAGTTTGAAACAATTGTGAGGTGAGTTCTGAATGAAAATATTTGCAGTTGTGATTTCTAGTAGGCAGAGTTTCTAGACCAAACATACAAATTTGGGGGTTGTCTATTGCCCAGACGCCCAGATAAGTGTGTAAATAGGTTTATTTTTGTCGTGTGTTAAAAGAGCAGTTTCTGTTCTCCCCCTCAGTGGCCCGAGGTGACCTCTGAAAGTGGTTCGCTATTCGCTTGACCCAGAAAACCCTACAAAATCATGCAAATCAAGAGGTTCAAGTCTGCGTGTTCACTTGAAGAACACACGTGAAAGTGCCCAGGCCATCAAGGGTGTGCAGATCTGAAAAGCCACCAGGTAGTGAAGGATGTCACTTTGCAGAAGCTGTGTGTGTGCCCCTCCGTCGCTGCTGGTGGAGCTGGTCCGTGGGCCCGGGCCAAGCGGGGGGCTGCACACAGGGTCGGGGGCCCAAGAAGAGTGCTGCAAATGCAGAGAGTCATTCTGAACATAAGGGTTTAGATGTCGATTCTCTGGTCATGGAGCACGTGCAGACAAACAAAGCCCCCAAGATGCGGCCTGGAACTTACAGGGTTCGTGGTTGGATTCACCCCTACGTGAGCTCGCCCTGCCACACGGAGTGATCATCCTGACTGAAGAAGACCAGATTGTTCCCTAAACCAAAAGAGGAGGTTGCACAGAAGAAAAAGCTATCCCAGAAGAAACTGAAGAAACAAAACCTTATGGGCCCGGGAGTAAATTCTGCATAGAATAAATGCAAAAAAAAAAAAAAGGCGGTTTCCTATTTTGTTCACCAGATTGTACGGCTTTTGCTAAGTTCTTTTTTTTTCTTTTAATTTTATTTGACAGAGCACAAGCAGGGGGAAGAAGGAGAGGGAAAAGCAGGCTCCTCGCTGAGCAGGGAGCCCGAAGTGGGGCTCGATCCCAGAACCCTGGGATCATGACCTGAGCTGAAAGCAGACACTTAACCGACTGAGCCACCCAGGTGCCCTTTTGCTAAGTTCTGAAGTGTTACTTAAGGCACAAAGCGGCCTAGTACTCAGTGTTTCTCTCTACAAAGAGTAAAGCCAAATGATTTATAGAAAGGTGTAGGTAGTTAAGCTGTCCAGGTTCTTGTGGTACCAACTTATAATATGTTCTGGATGCCAGGGGGCAGGGGACCATCTTCCGCAGAGAAACCATGGAGGGTGGAATGAACTCTCGAACAGGTGCATAACTCATTGGTGAGAGGCTAAGGTATATTGGGACAAAGAAAAAGCCACTCCCAGAGGAGAGTCAGAATCAGGCCACAGAAGGCCACAGTGTTTATTGTTGGCACAGAGAATGCAGGCGTGCCCTGTGACGCTGTAATTCTGGTGTCCCTGGAAATGATGAAATGTCCACATTTCTAGCAGTTGCTGAATCATACTTTTTTCAGCCGATACTTGAGTTAGCTAAGGTATCACACTTGACAATGGGCCTTGGCTGGCTTAGTGATTCAAAAGGTGCATAAAGCCAGAGGAATTGTACTGAGCAGGACAGGTGAGTTCGTATTTCCTTTCCCGTGCGTGAGCGTCACTCGCTGCTACTGTCCATGTGTAACTGTTCCCACAGGGGCTGTGCATCGTGGGCAGTCAGAGCGACACTCGAGTGGGCTGTCTGCAGTGAGCCGTGGCTTGCGCTCCACTTGTCATTCGGCTGTGTCAGCAAACATCCCCACATTAAGCACAGTGTATGCATGTGGCCAGTCTTTCACTGGTTATTTTAACGGATATAATTTAGAAGAGCTGTTCCTACTTCTCAATTAATTTTTTTGCCTTGTAGGTGAAATAATTCGCTCAGTTGTGGAGGGGGACAAAAAAGGACAATGAAGACTGTTGGATTGTTATATTTATTGCACTTCCAGACCTATATGACATTTATACCATTATAAATGCCCTATAATAATCTAATCTTGCAGCATTCGTTTATATGAGTAGATAGAAAAGAAATGCAGTCAAAATCCCAATCAGTAGCTTGGGAACGTGGCCCGTAATTGTTTGAATCATGTAGCATTCCAGACTTTGAAAGCCAGCTATCCTGGATCGTAGAATAATAACCATGTCGAATATATTCAGATGTTCTAGCGAAACTGGATGGCGTAATTTCAGCAACAGTTCTCCCTGTGTAAAACAGTGCGGGTGGTCATCATAGTGTTGTGTGTTGACACTGTCGTTAGCCTGGAAAGAGTGATTAATTAAACATGTTGACAGCTGAGAGTCTCGCGGCTTCCATTGCCACCTTTGTATGAAGATGCTTGGAAGCACCTGCGTGTGGTGGAAATTACGCTAGACGAGAAGTGGGAGGATTGAGACCAGTTCGGGCTGGGCTGCACACTGGCAGGAGGACTCAGGCAAGGCACCCTTCTAAGACTTTGCTCGTGTGTAAAATGAGAGTGTGGCCGACGTGCCTTCCAGAGATTTCCTCCAGCTCTGAAATCCTGTGATCCCTACGCCTACCTTGAGCTCCGGCCCCTCGGCGCTCCTGGCCTGTCAGTTGCTCTCAGGTTGGCTGCACCTGGATGTGCACCCTTAACAACCCGACCTAACACTTTCCTCACTCGCGAAGGTCAAAGGTCGTCTCCCTCCCCTCCTAGCTCCTCGCTGCCTCACAAACGCACCCTCTGCTGTTTAGCTTCATTCATTCTATTTTATTTTACTTTCCAGTTTTCTATTCTTGATGGTTGGTGATACTAACCCTACTATTCTTAGTTAGAAATCTTAGAATATTTGTTTCTTCTTATGCATAGTTACTCAGCTTGTACTACTCATGCTTTCTTTGTAGTTAAATGTCCCTTGGTTTTATTACTTCTCAGTTCTGAGTCCAAGCCTTTTCCTTTTCTTCCTCTGATTATTATTACGATATCCTTAACCTTCCATCCATCCAAATATTTATTATCCCTATTATGTGTGTCAGGCCCTCTGTTAAGGATTGGGGAAAATATGAACCACACACATCCAGCTTAAGGACTCTCCAGTCTAGTGGGGAGACAAAAATTCAAACAAATGGTTTTATTTTATTTTATTTATTTGAGAGAGAGAGAGCATGAGCAGGCTGAGGGGCAGAGGGAGAAGCAGACTCCCCGATGAGCAGAGAACCTGACTCCGGGATCATGACCTGAGCCGAAGGCAGACACGTAACCAACTGAGCCACCCAGGCGCCCCTCAAACAAATGGTTTTAATACGGTTTTCACAAGAATGATACTTAAAGTCTCAGCTAGACACCTAGAGAGTGGACCGTGATATGAAGGGAATCAGGTTAAAAAGCAAGGGTTTGGCAAGAATTAAAAAATTACTTGCTAGGGAATGAGGGGACAGAAAATTTGTGTGGAAAAAAGAAAAATTTAAGTCAATTCCCAGTGGGGTGATCTGGTGACGGTGAAGCAATTCAAGGTAGAGCATACAGAATCATAGGCTTTTAAAATATTTTTGGAAAGTATAAGGAATTTGTTCATTCATCAAATATTTATTGAGTAAAATTACTTGAGATTATTTGGTGACCAAGATAGACAGATCTCTGGTCTCCCAGAGCTCATAGTGTGGCGGGCCGGGTGGACCCCAGGAACAGACCAGCAGCGGCAGGAAGGGTCATCAGTGTATGGTCGTTGGGTAGTGCCCTATGGGATCTAAGTAAGCCTTGTGGAGCAAATGTCCCAGGAGCTTAGACTCGAAGGTAACTCATCCCTTCAACCCATTTTATGGAGAAGAAACTGAAGCTTAGAGAAATTGTGATTTACAAATAACAAACTAGTTGGGGCGCCTGGCTGACTCAGTCAGAAGAGTATACAACTCTTGATCTCAGGGTCGTGAGTTCAGGCCCCACCTTGGGTGAAGAGATTACTAAACAAACAAACCAAATAATAAACTAGTAGCAAGCCAGGCCTGGAAGTCTGGACTGTGGTCCCTGGAGTACCTGGTCGTTCCCTGCTGTGCCCTGATGCCACATTCTCTGGGTGCAGTACCTTAAACCTTCATCTTTCACAGAACAAAGTGGGTGCTGAATAAATTAATTACTGATTAGTTTTCAACCTGTTGACAAGGCTGACACCTATCTTAAAATGAAGGAACTACATTTGCACTATTAATCATCAGGGATTAGCATTCTATAGCAGTTCATTTTGGAGTTACTTATGATTTCTGGTTGTGTTTATTTTTCAAATTATAGTGAGGATTATAATCTAGGAGTTCTATGATGGCTCTACTAAATAGCACATCTCAAAATAATTAAACATGTTAAAACCTTTAAGTACCTTAGATCTATTTAAAAACCCTCTTGGAATGATTTATTTTAAAGACACATGTAACAAAGCATGGCTTACTGACGGTGCTAAGGTTACAGCATACAGATGAAACAGGTACTTTCTACTCTACTCATTATTGCACAAATGAACTTGAGAAAGCCAATTGCTCTATAATACATTTTCAGTAAAAGGATTTTTAATATAAATGACTCAACAGCAGCCTTGGAATTGACTCTTTCCAAATCTGGATGGATTGGTTGACTAGCTCAGTGGGCTTATTTTACATCGTATTTAGATGTTAAACGCTGTGAGATTTCCTTTTAGCTTCTCTTACCAGGGAAATGTTGAGTAGGCTTAGCTGGTTATTTTGTTATGATCATTTAGGTTTAAATGTGCATGCTTTAATTTGGAGTCACTATTTTTCATCAAAATGCTATTTAATATTTACATTGCTTAAAACATAGTAGTTGATACCAGAAGCCATATTTTTTTTAGATTTTACTTAAATTCAACCTAGTTAACATACAGTGTAACCAGAAGCCATATTTTTGATGGAGCTCTCTTGTAACCAGGAAGAAAATAACAGTCTGTAAAGACATGAGTCTTTTCAGAAACCCAGCTGAGGTTAAAAATCTTTTTTTTTATTTTGCTTTTATTTTTATCTGCATTTTTTTTTCATCTGGAGGAAGTCAAACTTTCCCAGTCCCTGCTAACCCTTAAACTTTTTAATAGGAATGATTCTGTGCATAAGCACAGATGGTTCAGATTTTCACTGAGTGAGATGTAGTGTAGCCCACTGGTGATCCACTGGTGGAAGAAACAATTCTTTATAAGATGAACCCTGGTCTTTTGGTGGTTCTCCCAGAGGAAGCTGATCCTGTCTCATTTTCCCCGTGAAAGGTTCCTCAGTGGTGCGCCGAGTACTGCCTCTCCATCCACTACCAGCACGGGGGCGTGGTGTGCACACAGGTGCACAAGCCCACGGCGGTGCAGCTCGCCCTCCGCGTGGCAGACGAGATGGATGTGAACATTGGCCATGAAGTTGGCTACGTGATCCCCTTTGAAAACTGCTGCACCAGCGAAACCATCCTGAGGTGGGTGTGGGGAGCTTGGGCCTGCTGTGCCTGATGACGCTCGGCTTGTGTTCTACCATCCTAGAGGAGCGTGTTCCTGTGTTCTACATTTTAGACATCTATACTGTGTCCTAGTAACGGGCCGCTCCGTCTCCAGCCAGACGTGCACTGGCGGTTTTCCTACACGGACATCATCAGGGATTTCTTGTCTAAACTTCTTCTGTATCTCCCCATAATCCTCAGGGAAAAGGTACGACTTGTTAGGTTGGACCCAAAGGCCCTCAAGCTTGGGCTTCTCAAGCTCCTCATGATGGGTCCATACAAGTTATCTGTGCAACAGGCAAGCTGACACATACGTGTGGTCCTCTTGTGCCCCTGTGCCCTCTGCTTGGAATGCCGATGGCTCTTCTGGGGTTGGCTAATTCCTTCTAGGCATGCAAGACTCCATGCAAGGGTCACCTACTCCAGGAAGGCTTCCCTTCACCCTCCTGTACTGTACCTTAGAAAATACTCGGCCGGACCTCTATAAAACTTGGTACCAGCCTCCATCATGGCAGGTTTGATCAGTGTTTGTCTAACTCTACTTTTCAGAGTTTTATAGGTTCCAAGGATCCTTCTCAGTAGCTACCACAAGCTGAGGGAGAAAGGCATCTTTTTATCTCTGTTTTTAGCTTCACTGTGAGATTTCCTTTGCACAGAGGGTTCTAAGAGCTTAACACACAGAGGAAAAGAGAAAAGAAAAAATATAATTGAAAAAAAGCAGTGCTCTGGGCCAGTGTTTCTCCAGAAGTTTTATATCATGGCCCACCTAGAAAGTGAACATACCTAACAGCACCTCACGGAGATGGTCAAAGCTGCTTGGCCACCCCAAGGGCTTCAGGGCCCCAGGCGCTGCCTGACCACTCCAAGGGCTGAGGAGACAAGTGTCTTAGGAACAGTGCATTCGCACATCTGTAGCTCCTTTATGTGACACACCACTGGGGAGGCTCTGCTTTAGTGTAACAGGGATGGTATGTATGGTATGGTGTGGTGTGGTACGGTGTGGTGTGGTGGCGTATGGTATGATGTGGTGTGGTACTGTGTGGTGTGGAACTGTGTGGTGTGGTGTTGTATGGTATGGTATGTGGTGTATGGTATGTGGTGTGGTGTGGTGTGGTACAGTACGGTGTGGTGTGGTACGGTACGGTGTGGTACGGTGTGGTATGGTGTGGTGTGGTGTGGTGTGGTACGGTGTGGTGTGGTGCGGTACGGTGTTGTAAGGTACGGTGTGGTATGGTACAGTGTGGTGTGGTACGGTGTGGTACAGTGTAGTGTTGTGTAGTACAGTGTGGTGTGGTATGGTGTGTGGTGCGGTACAGTGTTGTAAGGTGTGGTGTGGTACAGTGTGGTGTGGTACAGTGTGGTATGGTGTAGTGTTGTGTAGTACAGTGTGGTGTGGTGTACGGTGTGTGGTGTGGTACGGTGTGGTGTGGTACAGTGTGGTGTGGTGTTGTGTGGTATGGTATGGTGTGTGGTACGGTGTGGTGTGGTTCAGTGTGGTGTGTTGTGTGGTACAGTGTGGTGTGGTTCGGTGTGTGTGTGGTACGGTGTGGTGTGGTACGGTGTTGTGTGGTATGGTGTGTGGTGTGGCACGGTGTGGTGTGGTACGGTGTGGTGTGGTATGGTACAGTGTGGTGTGGTGTGGTACGGTGTGGTGTGGTGTGGTATGGGGTGGTACGGTGCAGTACGGTGTTGTACGGTATGGTGTGGTACGGTGTGGTGTGTGGTACGGTGTGGTGTGTGGTATGGTGTGTGGTACGATGTGTGATTTGGTGTGTGGTGTTGTGTGGTATGGTGTGGTACGGTGTGGTGTGTTGTGTGGTATGGTGTGGTGTAGTGTGGTACGCTGTGGTGTGGTGTGGTACGGTGTGGTGTCGTATGGTGTGTGTGTGGTACGGTGTGGTGTGGTGTGGTATGGTGTGTTGTGGTGTGGTATGGTGTGGTGTGGTATGGTGTGGTGTTGTGTGGTACGGTGTGGTATGGTATGGTGTGGTGTGGTATGTGTGTGGTACGCTGTGGTGTGGTACGGTGTGGTGTGGTACGGTGTGGTGCGGTACGGTGTGGTGTGGTACGGTGTGGTGTGTAGTACAGTTTGGTGTGGTACGGTGTGACGTGGTGTGGTGTGGTGTGGTACGGTGTAGTACAGCGATGCTGGCTCTTGCTTCCTCATATCCCCAGCATCTGACATGCTTGTTTCATAGAGAATATTCAACAAATCTGCTAGTGGAAAGAAGGAGTAGTGCCCTCTCCTAGCTAGCTAGAGAGCCTAGAGCCTCTAGTGGTAAAGTCTGGAGACTTTTCCCATTCAGAAAGGCCATGTGACTCATTTGGTTTGTACTAAGCTGCTTTCCTTCAAATGTTTATCTTCAAAAATGGAAGATACAGGTCTTCGGGCTAGTGTTAAACCATAGGGAATCTTTCCATCAACAGCGATAGGACTTGAACTTCTTGAAGATCTGTCACCTTCTGCTTTTATAGCCACGGTGTCCCCGAGTCATCAGATTAGTATATATGCATAAACTCTCTATTATGCAAATGATCTGTGAATGATACAGATTAACTAGGTTAAAACCTCCCTGCTGGAGTTGGAGAGGGCAGGACATCCTGACCCAGAAGGAGTGAAGGATCCCCAGGCTTGACAGATTCATTCTTTATCTTTTACATTTTGAAGTGGCCTTTCAGATGGTCATGGTATTAATTAAAGGACAACTCTGACTATAGTCTAAAGTTAATATAGGTATTTTTATATCTTTAATGCCATCTGGACTTTGAAAACCTTTTGGCAGGAACTCTTGGATGTAGTCACTTTTTAAATGAAATATTACAGTATTGTTAATATGGACCAAGTATATATTTGTTTTTTTAGAAAGCCACAGAGAGAAATAATTGTGGAGAAATCTAATAATGTTGTCAGAGTAGATCGAAGACACATCTCTCGGCTGCGACTTGGCTTCCATGTGATTATTTTCTGGAAACCCCTCCCCCCCCCACCAAGCATTCAATCGTGACAGCCAAAGGAAGGGCTACAATTTATGTTGACCTCTTTTTAGTTCTTATCTGCATGTAGCATTCCCTTAGTAAGGACAACAGCTTTCAGCTGTGGGGCTGCTGAGGCGCAGGTACACGTCTGGAGGCGGTGGGACTCGGTGGCCTGCCGTGGCCCCAACAGGTTCTGCTTCCTGCTGCCTTGGCGGGGGGGCCTGGCCCTCACACTGTCTTTTGTATCTGCACTTTGCCATCATTCTCGTGGCTGGGAGACTGTTCGTTCTTCTCCAGGCTGACGGCCCCCAGCCAGTGCAGAGTCAGCAGGTACTCTGGGTGATGCTAACAGAGTTTGAGTCGCAGCAAAGAGGCTCAAACTAGTGAAAAGCCGTATGATAAAAGAGAGTGGCTCCCCCATCTCTCTCCTGGTATTCTGTGCTCTGAAGAGGAGGCAGCATGGCTGTAAGAGGACTGTCCCCACCACTTGCTCCCCTGAGCCCCTCACAGGCCACCTGACCGCTCCGGGCTCAGGCTTCCTTGTCCGTAAGATGGGGTGCTTACTCTGCCTGCTCACAGGGTTGTTGTGAGGGCAAAACGAGCTAATCCGTGGGGCTGACAAGTGTGAGCACCTTGTACATGTTGGCTAAATTTTCATTATCTAGGTAAAGCGGAACCAGATTCATTTTCTTAGAGAACTGTGCTAACCATAATTTTTAAAAAGCTCAGATTGAATAGCTATTTAAATGAGAGGCTTTAAAGTGACCTGTTGATTATGGAAGGCAGAGTTCTATACTTGCTATTGTCTTTTTCATTTTTTTTGTAACCCCTTAGTATCTAATTTATCAGGCATGTAATAGACCCTTAGTAAATATCTTTATGCCTAGTACCATTTTTTTGGATGTTGTATATAACATCTTAATTCTTCTGTAAGCTTTTTCGTGACCTTTTTTGAAACAGTGGGTCCCTAAATATTATATACCTAAAAAATAGTCTTTCTGAACCAGGTATCCAGACTTGTAGAAGTGACACATAAATTTCAAATATGGACCCCCTAGAACATAGATTTTAAAAGAATTACTCATATTTTCATTCAAGGTCAAATTCAATACATTTAATTTTGGAAAATATTAATAAAACTATCCTATATTTTATTTCTAGCTTTCAGAAAGTCTGTTTTAGGAATTTGAAATATAAACTACATTTCCTGAAACCTTAACAATCTATTTTTTTTTTTTTAAAGATTTTATTTATTTATTCATGAGAGACAGAGAGAGAGAGAGGCAGAGGGAGAAGCAGGCTCCCAAGGAGCAGGGACCCTGATGCGGGACTCGATCCCAGGACCCTGAGATCATAACCTGAGCCGAAGGCAGATGCTTAACCATCTGAGCCACCCAGGCGCCCTCTATTTTTTTTTTTTTTAATAGTTATCAGGAGCAGCACTTTTTAAAGCACTGTACACACGGTCTTTGTAACACAAAGGTAGG
Source organism: Halichoerus grypus (assembly GCF_964656455.1). Classification (NCBI taxonomy): domain Eukaryota; kingdom Metazoa; phylum Chordata; class Mammalia; order Carnivora; family Phocidae; genus Halichoerus; species Halichoerus grypus. Next base: position 6,568,869 of record NC_135718.1, read on the forward strand.
AAGTAGATCTCTGTGTTATGGAGAAAATTGAAGGTTTATATAGTTTTAGGATTGAGCCTTAGTATTCCCTTAGCGTTACCTGATCATCTGGAAGGCCCAGGCCTTGCTGAGTCTAGAGGCGTTTTAAATAAGTCACCACCTTCCTCTTTTTAATGAGGCCTTGGTGTATTTCCATAACACACCGCATCCTCCTGGCAGAGAGCATTTCTCCCCGTAAGATCGGTGCTTAGATGAGTTTTTGCTGAGAAGGGAATAGATTTAATTTCTAACATGAAGGAAGTAGCACAGATTTAAATAATTTGTTTTTAGACCAGAGTCGGTAGTAACGTGTGATGATGTCACACTAACCCCTCAGTTAGAGGGAGGGTGTAGCCGAGGCGTTTGTGGTGGTGGTTGGAGTCTCCGACTTTTCCTGAGGGCCTCTGACTTTCCTACTGCTTCTTCGTAGGTATTGTACGGATGACATGTTGCAGAGAGAGATGATGTCCAGCCCTTTTTTGGGCAGCTACGGGGTCATCATCTTGGACGACGTCCATGAAAGAAGCATCGCCACCGACGTGTTACTCGGACTTCTGAAGGATGTGTTACTGGCACGCCCGGAACTGAAGCTCATAATTAACTCCTCGCCACACCTGATTAGCAAACTCAGCTCTTACTACGGAAACGTGCCTCTCATAGAAGTGAAAAAGCAGCACCCTGTGGAGGTTGTGTACCTGAGCGGGGCTCAGAAGGAGTCTTTTGAGTCTATTTTACGCCTTATCTTTGAAATTCACCAGTCCGGTGAGAAGGGGGACATTGTAGTCTTTCTGGCCTGTGAACACGTAAGTCATATTCTGACCTCACAGAGGCCTCGGGTTCCTTAGGGGGAACCTTTTAACCTCGTTGGGAAGCTTTTAATAATTAACATCCAGGTGTCCGTTTACTGACTCACTGTTTAAATATTTGGTTCCAACACACCTTTTTTTTTTTTCTTTAAAGTACTCGAGAAGCCATGCCGGCAGGGTAAATAAGACGGGTTCTGAGCGGAGGACACGGGAGGGCTTGTGAAATCACGAGCTGTGAGAGCAGGGGACAGGGGAGGTGCTCGGGACTCCACAGTGGGGGTCTCCAGAGCTCTTGGGCCGGGTCTCAGGCTGCCCGAGATGCCCAGCCCCTGCTGCGCCTGCATGCTTGGATGGTCTTGGAGAGAAGATGCACGCTGACCCCTGTCACCCTCTCGGTGGTCTCCCGTGTGACCAGGAGTGTTTGCCGTAGAGGAGGACTGTCCCCTAAGCACTTGACGTAGGGCAAAGGAACAAAAAAAGTTCCCACAGATGTTCCTACAATAGTCAGTGGGGTGTGAGACAGAAAGATAAAATTTATAGCGTTCCCGGAAGGCTTTCTTCCTACACTGGGCTCCTCTTCTTAAAAGATGAATGAGAAAAATCTGACTTGGATTCTAGATGTGCTTTCAAAAGAACAATTCGAAATGTGTAACTGAGCATCTGTTACTGCTTTTACATCCTCAAGATGCCATTTGGGGTTGCTTTGGATTTTGTTTTTGTTTTTAATTGCAGCTGTACAGTGGCCTCCTTCCCTTCTAGTACTCTGTTGGCCGAATCTAGAAGCTTCCAGAATCTCAAGAATTATACCTTTCTTGGGCGCCTGGGTGGCTCAGTTGGTTAAGCGACTGCCTTCGGCTCAGGTCATGATCCTGGAGTCCCTGGATCAAGTCCCGCATCGGGCTCCCTGCTCGGCAGGGAGTCTGCTTCTCCCTCTGACCCTCCCCCTCTCATGTGCTTTCTCTCTCATTCTCTCTCTGTCAAATAAATAAATAAAATCTTAAAAAAAAAAAAAAAAGAATTATACCTTTCTTCTTAGAGACTAATTTCCTGGTCTTTGTTTTCCTACCCATCATCTTACTCAGTAAAAGTACTAGTTTTTGGACCATGACCCAAATATGTAGTGATTCCAGTGACTAAGCAGAGACCAAAAAGGAAATTGATTGGCTCAGCCACCAGCTGAACAAAGACAAGTTTCTGAGCTCTCCATCAGAATCTTAAGTTTCACATGCTTTCAGAAATAACTTACAGAAGTATTTATTCTGTTTTACATTCAGAGCATAAAGGATGACTGACCCTCCTAGCTTCAGGAACTTTAGACAGATTTTACCTGCTTCCATAAAGAAAGTAATTTAAAATCTCAGATATATGATAACTACAGCATGTTTATCAATTTTTCATGTATAGATTATATAATTTGTTCTTTTACCTATTACAGTGATTTATTCTATTATCATTTCCTAATCCTGCATGATTCAAGATAGTCAAGAAAGTCCTGAGGAGAGTAATAAAATGATTAAGCAGCCAAGAGAAGGATTTATGAAGATGATTAAAGGTTCTCAGTGTAGCCCGTAGAAGACTTAGAAAGGGAAGAATGGCAGAATTAGCCAGTGTCAATGTCAGTCGCTAGGTGAAAAAGAAGACCTAAGTTTCTGGAGGCAGGGGGAGTATAATTAAGACTGGTAGAATGGGTAGTCCTTCTTCAAGTCAGAGTAAGCAAAAATTCCCAAATGGATTTTTTTTAAGATTTTATTTTAGAGAGATTGGGGGAGGGGGGAGCAGAGGGAGAGAGACATGCTGAACGCAGAGCCTGACACAGGGCTCCATCCCATGACCTGAACCAAAATCAAGAGTTGGCGCTTAACTGACTGAGCTACCCACGTGCCCCCCAAAATGGGTTTTTGAAAAATAAAGTTCGTAACAGAATTGGGGATAGTGGATGGTCTTAAGAAAGGTAGTTGATTCTTATAAGTTTAATATAAGCTGTAATTAATGACATGGTGACTTTTGAAATGTCAGACTTTAGGAGATGCATTTTTACCCAGGCTGGGAGTCTAACCCCAGGGCTTACAGAGGCATATAATCTTTCATGAAGTTGGACCAGAAAGACATTTCCTGTGAAGAAACCATAGTCTTGCGATGTTGGGCAGGGGCTGCAGGTCTGACCCGGGTCCTGGGGTCTCTGCAGGAGGCCTCCCGGGGTCCACAGGCTCAGGCAGAGACCTGGTTGGCAGCGTCGTGCTTCAGCATACCTCTGCCGGACCAGTTTTCCCTCCCAGTTCGGCTCCGAACTCCACAGCTGGTGTCTGCTTCTCCCCGCCTCGCCCCAACAAACTGGACACAGTTCATCTCCTGACGGACATTCCTCTTTTCTTCTTCACCACTTCTGTCAGCATTACCATTAAGATATTCCTCTCCTGGGCCGTCTGGGTAGCTCAGTCTGTTAAGCATCCAGCTCCTGATTTCGGCTCAGGTCATGATCTTTGGGTCTTGGGATGTTGGGCTCTGTGGGGAGTGTGGAGTCTGCTTAAAGTTCTCCCTCTCCCCTCCATGCCCCACCCTGGCTTGTGCACTCTCTCTCTCTCAAAAAAAAAAAAAAAAAAAACTCCTTTCCTGTGGTCTTACAATTTGTCTCTTTGAAAAATTTGCCTTGCTCTGAAATCCATGTTAACAGCTATTGATCATTTTCCTCCCGTACTATTTGAAGCTTTCTTAATTTCTATATAAAACTTTCAAATCTGCCATGGCAGTTAAATGTCCTAGGAACGCAAGCAGTTAAGTACATGAACAGAAACGTACTGCTGGTCATTTTCTATGTTAGGAGCTACATTTATGGGGCGCCTGGGTGGCTCAGTCGGTTAAGCGGCTGCCTTCGGCTCAGGTCATGATCCCAGGGTCCTGGGATCGAGCCCCACATCGGGCTCCCTGCTCGGCAGGAAGCCTGCTTCTCCCTCTCCCACTCCCCCTGCTTGTGTTCCCTCTCTCGCTGTGTCCCTCTCTGTCAAATAAATAAATAAAATCTTTAAAAAAAAAAAGCTACATTTATAATTGTAGAAATACTCTGCAGCATTTTGGGTTGGTGAGCACTCGGTGCCCCACGTGCTGTAAGCGCTGGCCTGACCCTCACCAGCTGTGGATTAGTTCCCACGGCCCCGTGCTGCCCCACGTCTTCACACGTGATCGAGGCTTTGAGCCCTCAGTGTTTCTCATTTCCTCATCACCTAACTGTCTTCTAACCTGGAAAAGTGAAATACGTTAAGTAGAGAGTGAAGTTGAGATTTATGGTCCCATCAGCCGATTCCTGTGCCCTCTAAACCATTCCAGAAAGGCACCGTCAGGTTGAAGGGTTTCTGGGAAGTGCTCCGTGCGGTTTCGGGCCTTTCGTTTGGAGCCCAGGGATCTCCCTTCAGTGTGTCTTGTGCTTTCCATGGCTTTGCAGGGGATCCTAGGAAGGCCCCCCCATAGGTCAGTGCACTGTACCCGTTGGGTAAGAAGGAAATGAGTAAGAGGTTGGAAGCACCAGATATGTATGTTGAGCTTTTTTTTTTTTTTTTTTTTCAAATTCTGAAGGTTATGGCCTCAAAGCCCTGTCAGCTGAGCCTGAGGAGTCTGAACCACATACAGCGTCGGTTTCTATTTGCTCCGTTTTTTTGCTTTTGAAGATTTCTTTTATGCCTTTTTCTTTCTCCATTCGGAACAAAACTCAACCTAAGAACCCACCTACAACCAAGAAGGTTTAGTAACTAGAAGCAAATAAAAAATGAGCGGCCCAAATTACCTTTTAACAGTATTCTAAGAGAATAAGAGAAACGTTTGGGTCCAGTTTGAAGGTTTATTTTGAAAAATAATTGCTCACAAGCAGGCTGCTGGAATCTGTGTCCATCTCCAAGTCCAGTAGCACCTGTGGGCAGCCTGCTGGGAGGAACAGGGGATGTCCTGGGGGGCCGAACTGCGGCCAGCGGCAGGGACGCACAGCCCACGTTCCTGCTGTCCCTGTAATTTCTAACAGGCTGTTCTCACATACGATGATGGCGTGATCAGAATTATAAGTTTGTTCCGATTGTCCCATTCGGCAAGTTTTCATTCATTATGATCCACGGTTACACTCTGCTTGGTAGACCTCTGCCGCCAGGAAGCCACCTCTGTGGGACGCGTACACAGAAGAATGTAACTGGACACCTGCTCACGTGGAGGCCTCTGCCCCGCTTCCTGGGGCCTCCCTGCGGCTCAGGAATAACTTTCAGACAGCTCACCCATGATGCCATTTTTCCAGGCAGATCTGTCTACAAAACCCTTCTGTTAACCCTCTTCTGCAAATGAATGAAGGAAGGAGAGTGAGTGAGCTAGCACACTGGAAAACGGAATAGGTCTTAAAACTTGAACGGTCACGGAAAGTCATCTTTTTTTTTTTTTTTTTTTTTTTTTTAAATTTTAGTGAAATCTAATGAATGAAATGAGGCTTCTTCCATTTGGTAGTTTGTTGGGCCCTTAAGAAAGTAGAAATTTTAGAAACATAAATGAAAAATGTGTAAGAATTAAATTAAGTGACATCTTTTTTATATGAGGTCTTAAAAAACTAGTTGTATTTGAGAAATAGAAAAATACTATCTAAAATGCCTTGCCTTTTGAGCATTTTGCACTAGTTACTTACTTATGTATAGTTTTAAGGGAAATAATTTACTTTTTTTTTAATACATTTGGCGGTGAAACAATTTAAAAGGATATTTCTAAATACCTGAATCATGCCAAGGTGTGTGAATTAGCAGTGAATATTTCCTGCCTACTTCATTGCACGTGTGCTGTCTTAAAGTACTAATGGGTCAAGACAGCTTTCAGAGTGACCCAGAGACCCTGATTACAGAATGTGTATGTGTATATGTTTTTATTGGAAGTCCAGAGATTGTTTTATAATTCTCTACTCTGTCACCATTAGTTCACAGTGATGCATCATCACTGATGTGAAAATAACTTTGGTTTTCCCGTCATTGGTAATGGATTTGAGAAAATGCATCAAGCTAGAAACATAGGATAAATGCATGAAGGCACAGGTAGTACATTTCACAAGAGGAAAACCATTTTGGACTTAAAAAGCCATGAAATTGTTAATAAATTATATTTAACTTCCCCAAAGAAATGTTCTTGTCCAGTTACATCTTCACGTAATGATTCACGTAGACGACACAGGTATTTCTTTCCTTGTATACATTATGCGGCTTTTACCTATAGTTTTATTTAATTAGACATTTTTTTAAGTAATAAAGTTGTTTGTGACATGTTTATTCTCATGGCTGATGTTATTTTTTACTTTAGGATATTGAGAAGGCCTATGAAATCATCTGTCAAGAAGGATCGAACTTAAACCCAGATCTTGGAGAGCTGGTGGTTATTCCTTTGTATCCAAAAGAGAAATGTGCATTGTTCAAGCCAAATGATGAAACAGAAAAAAGATGCCAAGTTTATCAGAGAAAAGTGGTGTTAACTGCTAGCTCTGGGGAGTCTTTGATCTGGAGCAACACAGTCAAATTTGTTATTGATGTGGGTGTGGAAAGGAGAAAGGTAATTATTGTCGAGTCGGTCAACCATCTGCTGATCATTGTCCTTGGGTTCCTGCCAGTATGTCCACTGGGGAAGTGAGGATGAAGCATGGGATCTGGGGAGTCTCTGGCTCCTGTGCGGAAAGGGAAAGTATTGCGAGTCTCGTTTACCCGTTGCTGCCTTTCATTAGCACGTAGGTAATCCCCAAACTGAGTTGATGGACGTGTCACAGGAAGACGTCTTTAGAAAAGACACAGCTATAAAGATGGTGGCTCTCCTGGTCAGTGGTTTTTCTTAAGCTCTGGTGCTAGCAAGGCAAATTACTGGACTCCTAAACCAACCTTTCCCTATGTCCATCCACTGAGTATTTTTGGTAGCCCCGTTATCAAAATGATTAGCCTCTTCCCTGAGGTGATTTACCAGAAATTAGTTTCAAGTACACGGACTTTAATCTTACCAAGTTTTAGCTTTAATGTTGATATGATAAAATTCTATCCTAAAGTTTTAAAAATATTTTTTATAACTACCTTTAAAGAAGAAAATTAGGAAAAAGGGAAGTAGGATATCTCAAACTCTCAAAGACACTGGAACTTAAGAAATCCTAGCATTTAAGAACTGAAGGAACCTACCCAAGTATTGATCCGTTTCACCTTATTAGAGATTACGTATGCTTTTATCCCTCGAGGAAACCGGGTCTTCTGAGTATCTTACTGCGACAGAGCAATTCCAACCATTCTGAAGGTTCCCTTGGAACCAGTTTGGGCTCTTACTGAATTAGTCCACCATTCAGAGAACCCAGGGCTATTACTTGCCCCCCTCCAGCCCCCGTAAGAAAAAAAAAATCACTGTTGGTGCCATATGCAGTTTTTGTCTGAGCTGATATGACCGGAAAAGCTCAGCATATTATTATCAAGGTCAGACCGCTGAGATCACAATTTGAATAGAACCTTGAAGAGACTCACCGGCCGATGATAATGCTTTCCTCCGTGTGGCGTATGCCGATCTGCTGACATCACAGGGTCGTGCTTTGAGAAGTGACGCCGCTAGCATTTCAGGAGATGGTGCAGAGGTCCCATATTTATGGAACCTACAATGAAAGCAGACAACTTGAAATCCATTCGTTAAGGCGCTAGCAGTTTCCATCTCAAGGCAAGTGAAACCATAATAAAGATGGTCCAGAGAGAATGAGTCCGTAGCAGAGCATTTCACCAAGTGCTGCGAACCACACGCTCCCCTCCGGTACAGCGAGCCTGCGAAATCTTGAGCGATCTGATGCTAAAGCTGCCGTCTCTCCGTTTAAAGGTGTACAACCCTAGAATAAGAGCAGACTCCCTCATCACGCAGCCCATCAGCCAAAGCCAAGCGGAGATCCGCAAGCAGATTCTCGGTTCGTCGTCTTCAGGTAGCACCACGATCACGAGGGCTGCTGTAAATTCCTGAACGAAGGCAACCTAGAGACATTAAAACCACTCTCCTTGGTTTCTTCTAGGAAAACTCTTCTGCCTGTACTCTGAGGAATTTGCTTCCAAAGACATGCGGCCACTGAAGCCAGTGGAAATGCAGGAAGCCAACCTCACCAGCATGGTGCTCTTCCTGAAGAGAATAGACATCGCGGGCTTGGGCCACTGCGACTTCATGAACAGACCAGGTAGCTCTGTGCGCGCGGGGCGCGGGGCCGAGGCGGGCCTCCTTCCCTGCTGTCCGGGCCGGGCCGGGCCGGAGAGCAGGTGGCCCTCGGCGGTGCGGGCAAGCGTGGGGTGGCGGGCTGGGTACGGAAGCATCTTTCCCTTTAGAGGCAAACGTTCTCTGAAGGAATTTTTTTAAAAGCCTCTAGAAATCCCTGCCCTGACAGTGGAGGATGGTCTGCCGTTGGAGCCGGGAGCCCGGGGGGGGGGCCCGCGGGCCCTGCTGGGGTCTGAGTGTGGTGTCTGAGGCTGCCTGCAGCCGAGGGCAGGGGACTTCGGGCAGCTTTCAGGTTTCCTGGTGGGACGTGTGGCAGCCAACAGTCCTTCGTCCTGCGTCGCTCTGTCACACCGGGGAGCCCGCCTAGAAGCTCCCTCCTGTGTAATTACGGTCCAGCTCTCCTGTGAAGGGGTGAGGTTCCTGAACCTAGGGCTGAGACTAGTTCCAGGCCGGTCACGGTTCTCCGGGGGAGTCTCTCTGGTGGGTCCCGTCACCCAGGAGGTGCCGGCGGTCTCCCCTCCAGGGCCGCCCCTCCCTCGCTGGGACGGCGGCTGCTCTCGGGGGCACCAGCACGGTGCTGCGGAAAGGCCCAGAAAGCACGGGGCAGGCGGCCTCAGCGGGGTGTGGGGCGGCCACGCCACATGCTCAGCTCGGGAAGGGAAGCCGGGACCTTCTCTTCTTAGCCTCCCGCCTTCTCGCACATTCCCGGTTGGCTTCTCCTACCTGGTGGGCAAACGCTCTTCCGCTCTGCCTGCAATGTCTGGGGGGTGACACTGGCTACGGAGTTTAAAACGGCAGCAGTCAGCCGGCAAAGAAAGGCTGAAAGTAGCAAATGCTCTCCTTGTTCTTGTCCATTTAAACATCTGCCTGTCCTCTCCGGGAGAACAGCAGTACCCTCCGGATGGCCCGCACAGACACAGTTGTTCAAAGCTGCAGCAAGCCCCTGAGGCAAATGCTCCGATTCGCTCCATTTTACAGATGAGGAAACTGAGTCACAGAAACCAGGTCACGTACACAGACGGAGAGGGTGAACGCTCTGCTAGAGTGTCTCCCTAAACACACCGGAGCTCCGTGGGCCTAAACATCTCTCCCAGTCGCCTGTGCCCTCTTTGCCTTGGGGAGTGGTCTGGCGCTTCTCCACCGCACCCCCAGACCCCCAGCACCCCGCCCCCGAGCTGGCAGGGGCGGCTCAGCTGCGGCTTGCTGAGCGCGACCTGCCGGGGCTTCCACGGGAAGGGGTGCCTTCCGCTGCCCCCCCCACGGGAACTGTGGCGAGCTAGACGGGGGTGGGGGCCGCCTTCCCGTGGCCTCCGTGCCGTCACTTTCCAGCCGCCCCCTCCTCTCCGGGTGTCCTTCTGACCGCTGAGGAAGAAAGTGAGGGTCTCTGCCACGTGCCCCCATTTCTCGGGTTTCTCCTCGGTGACCTCAGAGCTTCAGACGACTTTGCGGGAGGCCAGTTGGCCACAGTGACCCCTGCAGAGACCTTCCAGAGACCGAGCTCTGAAGAAACGCACTTCGTTTCCGGGAAAATGGCTGCCCAGCCCCCCCGCTCGTCTCTCAGGCCCCGCGTCAGCACGTGTTGACTCCCCAGGCGTCGTCTTGGCTGCGGACAGGGGTGTTCGGTGAGCTCGCCGTGAGGGCAGAAGCGGACAGCAGAGCCCAGCAGTGCAGAGAACCTGCGTTCCCCCGGCGGCCCCGTCTGCGCCGCATGGGCCGGAGCTGGTCACCGGGGACCGAGGGTAGGGCGGCGGCTTATTGTCGCCTCCCGACAGGACGCACAGAGCTGTGTTCTGCTGTGCTAGGGGAAAAGCTAACTGTGGAGTCACTCTGGCTCATCGTTTTAGGAGGAAAAAAAGATGATGCTTGCAGCTGGTGCATTTAATTCAACTTACCATTGAAATATGCAAATGCAGCAAACCTGTTACCCTTTTCAGGCTTCATGAGCCATGTGAGAATGAATTTGGCATAACTAGGCTACAGCCTATTCACTGAGCTCCCTTGATAAAGATCTCTTAAAGAGGACAAAAAGAGAGCCCATTGTTTTTTCTTCCCTGGTGCTGAAGACTGAGCTCCATCACGAGCGACACCGTCACTGTTGATGTGGATCAGGAGGCCCAGGGCCAACTGAGCACACATTTCCTTCTGGGAAGCAGTGGCACCTACACCGAGACTGGGGACAAACTAGCTGCCACGTACCCGCCCGCACCAAGTGTCATCTCTGTGTCGATGCAGAGCTCGTGTGGGTGAGACGACTGGCTCTGGAATGATCCGGGAAGAATGAACCCGCACACGGACTGGCCAGACGTGGTGTGCAGGACGAGACCGAGCCCTCGGGGAGGCGGGCAAGGACACAGGGACGGAATCACGCCGCGGCCGTGGACACCACTGTCGGGAGTCGGCAGGACGAGGGCTGAGAGATGCTGCGGGGGCCTGATCTGCGGTGATGCCGCAGGGAGTTCCCCAGAGGAGTCAGGATCTTCTGGAATCCCGTCTGCGCGGGAAAGCCTCGTTCGTGGGCACGCTGGCGAAGCGCCTCTGCTTGTCTCTGCAGCACTGGAAATGGGGCATTTCGCTTCGGGGTTTGCAAAAGGGTCTTTAAATGTGACCGTCTGTACTCAGGGGAGAGCAGGGGCACGAGGGGCTGCAGACGCCACGTGCCCGTGCTGGTGCTCGCAGACGGCCTCGCCGCACACCCCCCACCAGCGGCCACCCCCCCCCAACCCCCCCGACAGCCCCGGACGTGAGCAGAGAGGCCGATGCCACACGGGCAGGAAGCCCCCGTCCAGGTGTCCACGTCAGCGACGGTCACACTCGCAGAGTTTGTTGCTGTATTCAGGTGGCGGGATGGGAGTGTGGAAAAGAGGCACAAAGTACTTTTTCTTCACTTCAGTGAAGAGACTGGGAGAGATTTTAGAAGGCAGAGAATGGAAGCATTTTCAGCTCTTGATTCGCATTAGGCTCATCATGGGTCCCGTGAGCACGGGACTCACTCTCCAGGCCAGGACGTTGGAGGGCAGAAGGGGACGCTGTTGATAATTAAGCCGTGGCGAGCCGTGGGACTGGGCCGTACTTGGCCCGCGGGGCAGAGGGGCCCCGGATGAGGGGCCGCACCAGGGAGCTCGGGCTCCCAAGCAGACTGCCAGGGCTCTGGCCCCAGCCCCCCACTCCCGTGTCACATCCGGCATTGTGTCACCCCCTCGGGCCTCAGTTTCTTCATCTGAATGTGAACATAATCAAAGTAATTGGTCCATAGAGTTGGCAATATAAATCCGTTTACGGGACTGGCCTATAGTAAATCCTGTAGCTGTCCCCACCTGTGTGACTCCTACCTGAGCTCCGAAACAGGCCTTGGGCCCTGAGCGGCAGAGTCCCTACAAAGAGCAGTTTTCACCGTGTGAGAAGCAGATACGGAGCTGCAGGCGTTCGGAGGCAGCCCCAGGCTGCTCACAGCAGAGCGTCCGGCTTGGAGCCAGAAGACACACAGCAGGTGCAAAGGCCCGGGCCCCCGTCCCCGTCGTGCAGCCGCGGAGACAGGCTGCTGAGGCCTGTGTCTCTGGCACGTCACTTAGCTTTTCCTCATCTGTGGCATGAGGCTACGGTGTGTGCCCTCTCATGTCAGGGGCTCCTAGAGGCGCACAGGAGATGATTTATGCCGAAGTGCTGTGTGTAGTGTGTAGGGGGCGAGGTTAGGCAATTGCCAGGCTTTATGAGCATGTCCTTTGAAATTTGGGGAAACAGAAGCCTGTCCATCCTGGCCTCTTCAGAGCCAAACTCTTAAACCAGTTTCCTAGAAGTCCCAAGAGTTTAGAGTCTACACCGTCAGCCCAGAGCCATCTCCTGATTCCTCAGTGTCTCCCCTCTGTGCACTGTGCACCGTGCACGATGCCCAAGTCCCAGTCCTAAAACCAGTTGGGACCAGAAACTTCCTTTTTACTTTAGTCCTCTCAAGCTGTGACTTTATTTCTCTCTGTTGTCTTTCTCCGTGTGTGTGTGATGAATGCAAGTACCTGGCACACGGTGAGAGCTTTGAGGGCGGCCGTTCTTGGTCCTTCCATAGGCCAGCTTGGCCCCTACCTTTTCGAAGCTCCAGCGGCCTTGAATTATTATGATGTGGTGTATTAGTTAGAATTCCTCCGGACACGGTGCCAGCAATGCGGTTCACACTAGCCATAAGGATCATAAGGACATTGGCGTGTCCTGTGAAATCCAGGGTGAGAAGGAAGTCGAGCCTCAGGAACACTTAAGAAAACAGAGACTTGAACAACCTTGGCACACGGTGTCTCATCTCTGGGTCTCTTGGTTCTTCTCCTTTGCTCTCTCTCGTCAGTCCTTGTGGCAGAATCTCAGCTGTGTTCTCCAAGTCAGCCCCTGGAAACCCCTCAGCTTCTCTTGATCCAGACCCTGAACCCCCCCCCCCGCCCAGTTAGAGCGTCACTGGGTCGGGTTGAGCAGGGCCCACCCTGACCCAGGCAGCCGTGTCTGGGGGTTAGCGGTAGTCTGGGAGGTGGTCACGTGCCACAAAATCGTGCTTCTCTAGGAGTGGGGGTGCACTTCCTTGAGAAGAGGCCAGTCGGGTAAAATTGCATCTCCGGACACTGGAAATTGGTCGTTGGTTTATATGTGGGTCTCCCTCCTAAGACCTCCAGCTCCAGGAGGGCCAAGGTTGGGGCCCATCCGCCCACGTGTGTCCCTGCCCCTGGGGCCTTGCAGATGCCAAGATCACAAGACACTCACATGTGGCTTGAGAGGAAGTGAGTGAATGAGTTGAGTGTTATCCTTAGAAGGAAATAAGTCCACTAACCAACAGCCAGCAAGGCAGCCCCTGGAGATGGACTCCACTCCCTTCTTCCCCTTAGTCCTTTCCTAGGCCTGGGCCGGGCGGGAGTGACGGGAGGTGCCGGAGGCTCTCTGGTCTGCGAGGGTGTCCTTCCAGGGCACGGCACGGGTAAGCTCAGAGGGCCCGGGCCGCCCCTGCCTTGTGCTGCGGCCCGAGAACCCCGTCCGCGGCAGGGCTGGGGACAAAAGGGTCTGCTCCTACCCGTAAGGAGTCACCTTGCCGTGGGCATGGCGCTGAAAACGCGTCTCTCTCGGTGACCAGTGGAGGCCCCCTATCTCTCAGATCCTTTCCAACTGTAGTGACGCCAATCAGACCTTAATCCTGTATCCTTATTGGTTAGAGAGTAGGTTAAGGGGTCTTGGGAAAGAGAGGAATCAGCCGTGGCGACTGCTGACCAAGAGACACCCCCTGCCCGGTTCTGCTCCGGGGCGACATCTGTTAGCACAGTTTCCCACGGCCCGCACTGAAACGACGCGGCTGTGAAGAGCCTCGTCTGCACCCTTCTGCTGTTTAGCTGAGACCGTTTTATGAGCCACACTGGGGAGATGTCTTAAAGTGTGGCCGTAATATTAGCAAATCCTGTTCAGTTATTTATTATTGTTCTTTCACCTGTGTAATCGACATTCATTAACTCGTTCCTTCTGATATAATAAAACCCCAAGAACATCCTCTTCTTTTCTGGTGTTAGGACGGGAGCAGAATTAGGAAGTTATTTCGTAATCCTGTGTGCAGCCAACTGAGCTGCAGGGCATAAAAACGAGGAGTAGGTGCCCTCTGGGGACAGAGCCCAGCTGCGGAGCCAGATGCTTACAGGGACAATTGCCAAAGATCCTGTAAGTTATAACGCAGCAGCTTTGCTGATTTATAGAAACTGGTTTCTAAACAGTTTTCAGTAATTAAGTTTGTGCTCGCAACCCGCTCCTGCTGTGTTTAATCTGAGATGCGTGTTTCTACGACTGCGTCTCGCACCTTCGCCAGCAGGTCAGCTGTTCCTTCATTTCATGGCTCACTGAGAGAACTCTCGGACTTTTTTTTTCTAAATAGCCCATCTGTCTCCTTCCCGGGACCGTGGCTTCTCAAGGTCTCCTCGTTGCCCAGGGATGTCCAAGAAGGAACGAGGAGCGCACCGGTGCTCCATGCCAGCACCCAGGCGGGACTGGGGGGGCAGAAGGCGGGGAAGGACAGGAATCTCCTGGGAGCCCTGCGCTGCTCAGTGTTCAATCTCAGTGAGAGAATTCGAAAGCAGTAGGGGAGTTAAAGTTCTTGTCTCCCAGTTGGGGATTAAAGCTGTGCTCCAGGTCGTTCAGCGGGCGTCTGGAGTCCAGGCAGGTTCGCAGGGGGCTACTTCTTAGAGCCTCTGGCAGCCCTGACACCTGCTTTTCCAGAACTGATCTGCTTGCGACTGATGCGTCTCAGGTTGAGATCAGGCCTGTTACCTGCTCTGCTCTTCTGCAGCGAAAGGACTAGAGACTTGACGAACTGCACGTCACCCTCAGCGAGCCATATCTCCATCCACAGCAGTGGTTTCTCCTGTTGTTTTCATGGCATCTTGTTAGCAACGAGGGGATTGTAGCAAATCTGAGCTGGTGACTGGCCTTTGAGTTACACAGTTGGCCTGAAATTTTGATAAGTAGCTTAGCGGTCAGTGTTTGAACAGCAAATAAAATTTTTACTATTTGTTACATTGAACTCCCAGATGCAAGTAGGAGAACTTGCTGCTTGGGTCCCCATCATATTCATCTCCTGCTCACAGTGCACCTGCGAGAGTTGAGACACATGAAAGTGATCTGGAGGTGCTCGGAAACCCTTCAGTGGGGTAGAACACGACAGCAGCTTAATACTGTGTGGTGTGCTTCTTCGTGTGGCCTTTATTGCTGTACCACCTGCCCAGCAGATGAAACACACACATACTTACTGATCTCCTCTTCCTCTGCAAGGGCAAGGAGAGTACCTTGCTTGAACAAATGGATTATCTTTTTTGGTGGGGATTAAGCATATATGATAAACACCACACCATTACTGATGTTCTATAAACTTAAGAAATACAGATCTGGAGAAAATTAGCCTTCTGCCCTTATTTGCACCGGCAAGTAACTCTTAAACATCCTTGCCTACTATTTCTGTCATCTCTGCAGGTTCTGGGTCAGTTTCAGTTGATTAATTTTTCTCTTTATTATGGGACTGTATTTTCCTGCTCTTCATGTCTCTACGTAATTTTTTATTGGATGCTAGACATTGTACATTTTGCTGTGTTGCATACTGGATATTTTGTGTTCCTATAAATACTTTTGACCTTTATCCTGGGTTGCAGGATGATCCTTTCAGGTCCTGGTTTTACGCTCTGTTAGCTGGCACTGTAGAGTGCCCATCAGGGGTGGGGGGCGGGGATTCTTCCCTTCTGCTTCTCCTACCCCGGGCCCCATAACTGTGCAATTTCCCAGCCCAGTGGGTAGAAGTGGGCAGTATCCTAGATCCCGTGTCAGCACCCGGCACTGTCCCTCTAATCCTCTGGATGGTTCTGTGACCCGACATAGTTTCTTCCGCGTGCTCCGCTGACGAATCGAGGAGACCTTTCGTGGATCTTCCAAGTCCTGTCTCTGTATGGCTCTCTCCCATCAGGTAGTCCCACCTGCAAGCTCTGGCCACCTTAGCCTCCTTGGACCCTCCGCACCATCTTCATAACTCCAGCAGGCTCCACCTGGGTCCACTTCCGGCACTGCAGCCGGGAAACTCTTTCAAGGCCTTACACTGGGCAGTCATGGCGCTCACCTCATTAGCGTCCCCCTCTCAGGAATCACTGTCCTTCACTGCCTGATGTTTTTTGTCTTGCAAACTGTCATTTCACATGTCTTGCCCACTGTTTGGTTGTTTCATGTGAGGGGAGGCCCAGGACGTGTCACCCCATCTTGGTTCTAGGAGATGGGTGATGATTTTTTTCTCTGCTAGCCCCAGAAAGTCTGATGCAGGCTCTGGAAGACTTGGATTACCTGGCCGCACTGGACAATGATGGGAATCTCTCGGAGTTTGGGATCATCATGTCGGAGTTTCCTCTTGACCCACAGCTCTCAAAGTCTATCCTAGCATCCTGTGAATTTGACTGTGTGGAGGAGATGCTGACGATCGCGGCCATGGTGACAGGTACTCCTCTGGGAGCACAGCTCCTTTGTGCTGTCAGTCTGTCCCAGGTCTAGATTTAAGTGAGATCCGTTTGAAATATTTTAAGAACCTAAGAGAGACTTTGACCAATTCATTTAACCCTTTGAAGTGATAATTAAGTACTTTAATAGATTTAAAAGGTAGAAAGTTAGACGAATTATCTTTTTTTTTTTTAAAAGATTTTATTTATTTATTTGACAGAGAAAGAGAGAGAGAGCTGGGGGAGTGGGAGAGGGAGAAGCAGGCTTCCCGCTGAGCAGGGAGCCCGATGCGGGGCTCGATCCCAGAACCCTGGGATCATGACCTGAGACGAAGGCAGATGCTTAACAGCTGAGCCACCCAGGCGCCCCACAAATTATCTTAATATGAAAAAAATCAAAATCCAGTGAATTACTCAGACATTGAAAGAAAAATGTGTCACTAGAAGTGTTCTTCCCCAAAGAGTTATGTGTTTCTGTTTTTATTTCCTACCTCCTCCATTCTTCTTGCTTTCTGTGTTTTAATGATTTCTTTTACTGGCAGCCCAGGCCAAGGCTGTGGCTGGGCCTGAGTAGCTCCAGTCCCCAGGGGCCCCCCTGCTCTGACTATGGTACCAGCCGGGGACTCACTGTACCTGACAGAGGCAAACAAACAGGGACAAAAACATGATGGTAACACCCTAAATCTCTGATTTCTAAGTAAGCAAGAATAACATTTATTCAGAGAAATAGGAGCGGTTCTAGATGCACAGCAGTGAGCCCTTCCCTCTGCGTGTTGTGCTCAGGTCACAGGTCTCCAGTCTCGCTGACCTTGTGACCTTTTGCATCTTAAAGCTCCCAACTGCTTCTCGAATCTGCCACATGGAGCTGAGGAGGCTGCCTTGACTTGTTGGAAGACGTTTTTACATCCCGAAGGAGATCACTTTACCCTCATCAACATTTACAAGGCCTACCAAGACATAGCTCTGAACTCTGCCAGTGAAAGTAAGTGAACGCTTGTGATTCAGAGCATCTAATTTCCACCTTTCCTTCCCCAAAGAAAGCCGAGTTGTTGTTCACCCTTCTCTAGCCCTGTTGGTCACCCGAGGGGCTGGCGCTTGAGGGTCCGGCTGCGCTCGCTGCCGAGAGTTGGAACCCCAGCACTCCGCCCGGCCAGCCCTCAGGGAGCTACGTCGGCATGGATGACATGGGGCCACAGAGACTTGCACGGCACAGCTCCCACCCTCCAGGGTCGGGGGAAGAAAGGAAGTGCCATCTCCAAGTGCCCTGGGGTCAGAGCTGTGCTTTGTGCTTTCCCTAACATCCACATTCACTCCTAGGCGGAGAGAGAATAGAGACATTCAGAACCAAACCAAACCAACCACCCCGGGCCTCAGATACTAGGAAGGAGTCGGTGGGTGTGCTGAGGGGGGCTGGAGAGAACTGGACTGGAACTTGGCCGAGGGGAGGGGAGGGGAGGGCACGTGGAAAAGCTGAGGCAGAAGTCCTGGTGCTAGCCCACAGTGAGCCCGACGGTGAGCGTGTGAACTTCCCCGAGGGGGACCCGACGAAAAGGGAGCTAGAACACTCTCTTCCCTTAAAGACAGGAAGAGGATCCTGAGGGGCAGGCAGGGCAGAGCAGCGGGCGCGGGCTGGGGCCTCCAAAGGCAGCCAGTGAGGGGCTCCCTTCCAGCAAGGGAACCTTTGTTTTCCATGAAGCATCTTTTACCTCCTTTGCTCTGGTGGACAGGATGAAAAGTGAGCTGAAAAAGATGACATGGCAGTTTGAATGGCAGTACAGCTATAGGGAGTGGGGAGTTAATTTTTCAGAGCTGAGAAGATAAAGTCAGTGGAGCCAGCAAGGATAGGGGGAGCTTGGTGGCATCTTTTGAGAGCAAGGACGGTGGGTGCCATTGTTTGCCCAAGTACATGCTGTTGTTGCTGAGGCGGCCTGAGGGCACAGGACAGGGTCAGCCGGGGTCTCCTCCCTGCTGTGCCAAGGCCAGGTGCAGTCCCAGCACAAGGCAGAACTCCAGGTCCATCCTAAGTGACTACGGGTAGCAAGAAAGCATTAACTTCAAACTGAACCAGATGACTGAATTTTAATATAAAATTTGCAGCTAGAGCGGGTAGGTGAGCTTAACAGAATTCCCAAATCAGCCTAGTAGTAATCCTTTTCTTATAAACATGTTGAGATATTTTCATGGCTCAGGGGAACTTCTACCGTAGACCTGCCCCTCCTAGTTTGAATAACTGCTGGGGCCGGGTACATCCTCACTGTTCTTACACGAGACAAACGGTCAGAGACACCCTCCTCTGTCCCCCTTCAGAGCTGCCGATGAAGGGGGCTACACTGGTCGGCACTAGAACATGCTGCTCCCACAGTTCAGTGGGCTTCCAGAACCCCCACGGCCAGTGCAGGTCCTGCCAGCCAGCCCATGTCCCTGCAGCCTCCCTCCCACCCGCTCACGTGACCTCCTGTTGAGGCGAGGCGGGCAGAGGACACAGAGATCACACCTCCTTCCAGGCCGGGGCTCTTACCGCTTATGGCAAATCATTTCTTCTTCTTTCCTTCCCAGACTGTGTTGAAAAGTGGTGTCATGATTACTTCCTCAACTGCTGTGCTCTCAGGATGGCAGACGTTATCCGAGCTGAACTCTTAGAAATTGTCAAGCGAATCGAGCTCCCCTGTGCAGAACCTGCTTTTGGCTCAAAGGAAAACGCTCTGAACATAAAGAAGGCTCTCCTGTCCGGTTACTTCATGCAGGTGAGAATGGGGATGGCAGCCTTCACTTTGGTCTTTCCAGAATGTCACGTGTTCGGGACGGTCTGTCAGGAAGTTCTCACCTAGGAGGATTCTTTTATTGGTGTTAACTTTAAATAAAACTGAAAACCTTCTGTGTTACTAAAGATATAGTATGTATGTATGTATTTGTAAAGATTTTATTTATTTGACAGAGACAGACACAGAGAGGGAACACAAGCGGGGGAGTGGGAGTGGGAGAGAGAGCAGCAGGCTTCCTGCCGAGCAGGGAGCCCAGCATGAGGCTCGGTCCCAGGATTCTGGGATCATGACAGGACCCTGGGATCATGACCTGAGCCGAAGACAGACGGTTAACGACTGAGCCAACCAAGGGCCCCAAGGTTTAGTATTTAAATGTACTTCCAAGGGAATTGAAGGGCTAAGCCAGAGTATGTTCACTTTGTCCAAAAGGACAAAAGGCCTTTTTCATCACAGAGGGAAAGTTAGGAAAACACACTCTTTGGCTGAGCATCAGATACAGTCCCTCATCTCATCGGTTTGTGAATTAGCTCACATTTAGCCGATGATACTAACACCCAAGAAATAAAGGTAATGTCCATTTTTCATCCCCCAAATGAAGGCTGCCTAATGCAGCTCCCCTAAATTAAAGCACATTGGGGAAGGAAGCATGTTCTTCATGTCACGGTCAGAGAAATTGTGGTATTTCCACTCACACTCTAAAGTGGTCTTAAAAGAGGAAAAAATGACATTTTAACATGAATTTCCTCATCATGTACAGAAAGTAAGGTTCCTACATCACAGTGTTACTGTTTTAATTGAGCTAAAACATCCGGCATAAAGCACCTGACATCTGAGTATATTGCCCATAGTGTGGCAGGTACCACGCTGGCTTTCACGACCCAAACATTAACCTCCGTAGCTATGCTTTCCACCCACTGCCCTGAAATTACTGAAGTTAGTAATGTCATCATCACTGTCTCAAAGTTTTGGGCAAAACCTGTTTTTGGCTTATTTTCTAGATCTGAAAATAGGAAACATGGGTGGCAAATGTGTAATTTTTATTATTTTGAACAAAGTACTTTGGAATTTTTTAAACAAAACATTTTTGTCTATTGATCTCCATATTAACACAAAATCTTTTTTCTTAAAAACTCTGCCTTGTAGATCGCGCGGGACGTGGACGGATCCGGGAACTACTTAATGCTGACACATAAGCAGGTTGCTCAGCTGCATCCCCTGTCCGGTTACGCCATCACCAGGAAGATGCCGGAGTGGGTTCTCTTCCACAAGTTCAGCATATCTGAGAACAACTACATCAGGATTACCTCAGAAATCTCTCCTCAACTGTAAGTTTAATAGAAAAAAGGGAGTTCTTTCCAACTCATACTTGAGTAAATGACAAGTTTGGCTTTTATTACATTCTCAGTTAGGTTACGCCAACACCAATTTAATTTATACGAGCGTACCTACTCATGGTCTCTCTGACCTAAATGTTCCTCTCTTTGGGATCACAGCGTAAATCATATACCACGCAAAGGGGCTCCTGGCCGCCTCAGTCAGTGGAGCCTCCGATGCTTAATCTCGGCATCAGGAGTTCGAGCCCCATGCTGGGTGTAAAGATTACTTAAAAAAAAAAGTGTGGAAATATTTAACAGCATACTGCCTCTTAAAAGGCACAAAAAGCTGTAGAGAGAAAGTGTTTGCAGGTGCAGACCTTGAGGAAGGCCCTCTGAGAACAGACGTGCCCCAAGGCTAGGGCCAGTGGGCAGGGAGCGGGGAGGCAGGCGGGTACCAGAGGTGTAGGCCTTATGAGCCGAATGGGGGTCTGGAATTCATCCTAAGCGCAGTACGAAAGAATTGGAGAGTTTTAAGCTGGAGTAACATCTCTCCGTATAGACTTTTAAAGATGACTCCAGTGGCTACGAGAGTGAACTGCAGGGGGCAGTAGTGAGAACGAAGAGCAGTCTTTGGGGGCCATTGCAGATGTGGGTCCACGTACACTCCTACCTGGACAGTGATGTTCAAGGCAGGAACCAAAACTAACCAGTAGCTGGATGGGGAGTGGCATTAGTAAGACAAAGAGGCCAAGACACCCCCTCTCTTACCCACCCAGAGTTCTCTGGAACACCTGATCTGATCTTTCCCATGTTGTGCTGGGCATCAGCCACTGTGTGGCGTAACACTAGAGAAGCCAACTTATTCTAGAAATGCAATTGGATTGACTCCATGAAAACCGCAGGAAGTATTTATTCTGCAAAGGCAGATAGAGACGGAAGAGTTCAAATTAAATACCAGGTCTACAACTAGATTCTCCCGGGGTGGGAAGTTCCCACATGTAATGTTTGGTATCTCTCCCTAAAAAAGAAAAAAATCTCACCTTTTTGTTTTCAACAAACAGATTTATGCAGCTGGTGCCACCATACTATTTCAGTAACCTGCCTCCTAGCGAAAGTAAGGATATTCTCCATCAAGTAATGGATCACCTTTCACCTCTATCAACAATGAAAAAGGAACAGAAAATGTGTGAGAAGTGCCCTGAGCCTACTGAGCAGAGATGCACCATCCAGTAACTCTCCAGAATCTTTACAGGAAGCGAGATGTGCAATAAGTACCCCCCACCCCGCCGGCCTGAGCGCAGCCCCACTGAGGTGCAGACATTTAACTTGAACAAGAACACACCCCACACGAGAGTCTTGAAAAAAATAACACTTTGTATATTATTTAAAAATAAAAAAATAGAAGTTTTTATTGAGTTCTTTAAATTACGACTCCACGTTTTCCTTCTTATTGGAAAAGCTTTTAATCAACCATTCATAATTTGACCAAATTTTTTTAAAAAGCTATTTTGTAAATGGGTCACACACATAGGTGACAGAGCCCTACTTTTTTGTAGAGGACCTTCCTCTGAATAAAGTCACGAGTTTTTCAGTAAATCTGAGCTGTTTTCTGGTAATTTTATATACACAAAACCACCCCACTACTGTCCATGGGAAATGGGTCAGACAGAAAGATGTTCTTTGAGTTTATCCATGATTTCGTTCATCCTGTCACCTGGAATCAACATCACGGTTCGCAAGGGCTTCATCGGGACATCATCAAAGGACCACCTGCCTCCCAGACGAGTGTCGCTCTCTTCCTGCACTGAGTAGTTGAACTTCAGGATTGCCTTCTGAACCAAATATATAATCGTAAGTTAAAAATTCAGACAACCTAAAGGCAAAACTTATTTACGTGGCAGCCAGGAATACTGTTTGACGTGTTTGAGAATGACAGAGAACAGAAGCAAAACACGGACTAAAATAAGCTCAAATGGGATATTCAGGCCCAAGTTACAAAATGCTTACCAAACAGATTTCTAACCTACAGGAGAAGCATGGAGAGCAGTGTCCCAGTCCCAAGAGGTGAACAGCAGCTAAGTGACATAATGCTACACCATTTATAAGCGTTTATAATTCTGAAGTCATTCATACTCATTCATATTCATTCTCATTGGATTCTCAATCTTGCAACAGAAAAGTGAAACAAACACTTGTAACATTTGACAATTAATGAGAAGCATGGTCTTCAAACACTGGTCTTTCCTTTGTCCTGGCTGCTCCCTTGGAATCATGCCGTGTGAAAACGGTAACCAGGCCATCTTAAAATACCCATCCAGCCTTCCCTGAAACTATCTGCCTAAGGTGCTCAGGCAAAAAAAATTTAATTTTCACTATTTACTTCCTGAAAAACAAGGGCAGAGCTGAATCTGTGGTACTTTAGTATTTAGTCGAAGGCTTTTTAAAAGTAGTGACAGATGGGGGCGCCTGGGTGGCATCTGACTTCAGGGTGTGAGCCCATGTCTGACTCCCTGCTCAGTGGGCAGCCTGCCTCTCCCTCTCTGCCTCTCCCTTTCCCACTGCAGCTCCCCCTGCTTGTGCTTGCTCTCTCTCTCTAATAAATAAAATCTTAAAAAGGTAGTAACAGACATCCTCTAATCTAGGAAAGTAAGTTACCCCTCAGATTTACTTAACATTTTTGAGAAGAGGTCAGGGTGAGAAAGCGTATTCTCTGGTGTCTAGTTGTCTGTCATGGCATAAGCCACCTTTCTGCAAGAAAGTGCTAGAAATCCCAAAAGTGGGAGGACATCCAGGACCAAGGGCACAGAGAAGCATGTAAGCCATCACTGGGGAGCAGGGCCTGCCCGAGCTTTCACATCAACCACCTGCATGACCTCAGATAATGGATCTAATCTCCCTCAGACTCAACGTCCCCATCGGCAAACCAGGACTAACGCCTACCCCGTGGAGTGGTTCTAGAATTACAGATCTTCTAGTAAGCATATTGAGTGCCTGATCACCATTCAACGTTCATGGCTTTTCTCCTCCCCAGGCTCCACCCTGGGGGCTGGGGGGCTGGTGACGAACCCGCTGCGAATGTACTAGGTGCGGGCACCGCATTAGCCTCCAGCCGCTGGCAATATGGAGAAAGAGCCGCCATCCTCAGAGGATTTTGCCATAAACAGGAGAGCAGTCAATCCTGCCTATTGTCAAGAAAATCCTTGTTTACATTCAAACAAATAGATAAGAACAGGACAGTCTTACCTCATAGAAAAATTCTTCCTCCGCATTTGCAAACATTAATTCCTCCTCCTTTTGGTTGTTCCCTTTCTTTTTGGAATTGTTTTTTCCAGCTTCCACAAATGTCTTGCTAATCAAAAGGTAGAAGTAACACTTCCCACATGGCTTGTTAGTTTCGTGTGCCTCAGCTAGTTCTTTCCTGCAAAGCATAACACAGAGAAGGTCTGCCTGCTGAACCGGGTGAAATCCAACAAACCAGAACACAGGGGAAACCCGTGAGGCCTCTGCAGGGGGTTCTGTCGTCTCTGACACGGGCTTGATGGACAGACATCAGATCTGGACACTTCTAAGCCGTGAGTTCTCCTTACGTAGGCAACAGCACTTGTAATGGACTATAGCAGTGTTTTATAGTAAGCAGGAGGAGGAATCCCTCAGATGCTGAGCTGTGGATACACAGCAAATAACAGGAGTCTCAAATTCAGTTAACATCACTGCTCTGCTTCTGCAGAAGTTTAAAACAGGTAAGAATCTGGTTTTTCAAAAACAAATGTGGGGGCTCCTGGGTGGCTCAGTTGGTTAAGCGACTGCCTTCGGCTCAGGTCATGATCCTGGAGTTCCGGGATCAAGTCCCGCATCGGGCTCCCTGCTCAGGGGGGAGTCTGCTGCTCTCTCTGACCCTCCCCCCTTCATGTGCTCTCTCTCTCTCTCATTCTCTCTCAAATAAATAAAATCTTAAAAAAAAAAAAATTTAACAGCCACAACCAATGCCATTAGAGCATCTGACAACTGGTCTCCAAGCACTAGAGTCCGGCACTATGACTACAGTCCTGACACTGCAGAAATGGCATGGCAGGACAGATTCCTCTAGATTCTAGAATAGTCCACGGAGTGGCAACATAGCCTTCCAAAAACTGCGCATGTCCCTATGTATCTGGCTAATCAAAGATGTAAAGACTTCAGCTTTCTTTAACAGAGGACCAGGAGAAAGCGCATCACCCTCCTGTGAAACCAAATAAAAATGAGCTCCAGCTGATCAGAAAGAAAGGCTAAACAAAGAACATGCAGAAGTCCAATGAATGGCAGCTGGGCATCAGGGGAGCGCGGGGATGAGAGTAAAACTAAAAAGCAATGAACCTGTTAAACGGGAAACCTGAAGGCTCAGCCTGTCCTCACACCCCCACCAGCGACCAGTGGGCAAACCCAGGCACCGCGCCCCCAGAGCAAGAGCGCCCGTACCGCACGGGCCAGTCGATTTCCATCCGCTCTCCCTCAGAGCACAGCAATGCCAATCCTTAGCTCTTCTGAACAATTAAAATGTTGTAAACCTAAAACCCCTGCATTAAGAAAGTACAACAGGGGCACCTGGGTGGCTCAGTCAGTTGAGCTTCCACTTCTTGGTTTCAGCTCAGGTCATGATCTCAGGGTCGTTTTAAAACAAAGAAATAAAAAAAAACAAGAGCAAACCCCAAGAAGCCAGAGACACAGGATCAGGACTGCGGCTTCCTAGTTACAAAACATCCCAGTGGAATTGAGGAAGTGTACCCAGTTTGTTACTGGAGTAACTGTTCAGCATTTTATCCATGTCACAGAAATTTGGGAAGAGGATGAAAACTTTAGTCCAGTAGGGGGTAAAAAGCCTGTATGAACTCATCTGTGTTTCTACCCTGGACACCTTGTAAGACTATTCAGACTACCACCACAAGCCATTAAGAAGCCCACTGTTAAGAAGGGACACGCCTCTGGCAGGAGGGTCCTCCACTCGCTCGAGCCGCAAGGCTGCCGAGAGGGCGGGCGGCGCGCTTCCCACTGCAGCCGACCGCTGGGCCCGCCCCGGACAACTACTGTGCAGGGGCACGTGGCCCAGGCTCTTACTGGAGCTGCTGATGCATGGGCAGCGCGATCTGAGGAGGGATGTTGATGAACCTCTCGCTGAGGAGAAAGCCCACAGGCTTGGAGGTGTCGTTCAGATGTGTGTCCAGCTGCTCTACCAAGCTCTTTCCACAGCTCTTCTCACAGGAGCTCAGGATCAGCTCTTTAATCTGCTCAGCACACTGGGTACCCTAGGAAGCGAAGAAAGGCTTGCTGTTCAGTACAGGCCACACCTGGAGCAGAAAACAAAGTGCTTTCTACCACCTTCTAACCTCACAGTGAGGGCAGTCTCCTGCCACCGCCTTTAAAATCCCACCTGTCCTCAGTGTTGACAGCTTAAGCGTTTCTCAAGGTATCTACACCTGGTTATTTACGGCCCCACGAGCAGTGGTGACAGCGTTACACCAACACTCACACACCAGAACAGCACTCCCGGTCCATCTTGTAAAGACAGGTGGCAGTAACTGGAGAGTTCACGTAAAACCTGAAGATGAAGTCTGACCGGCATCTTATTCTGAGGAGGGTAAACAGCTGGTTTTCCTTTTCTATTAAAACTCAGCGAGTCATGGGGCGCCTGGGTGGCAGAGGCGTTAAGCGCCTGCCTTCGGCTCAGGTCCTGGGATCAAGCCCCACACTGGGCTCCCTGCTCAGCAGGAAGCCTGCTTCTCCCTCTGTGCTTTCCCTCTCCCAAATAAATAAATAAAATCGTAAAAAAAAAAAAAGATTACAGTAAGATTTCACAAAAGCACATATCCTTATTGTTAATCTCATCGTCTGATATAAAAAGTCATCATGCATTAAATGAAACAGGAGCTCAGATGCCACCCAGTGAAACCAACCTTTCTTTCAGTTAAATTTAAAAGACTTATGAACCCAAAAATCTCATCTTCATCCACATCGTCATCGCTGTCTTCTGAAACATCCGTTTGCTATTTTAAAAAGAAAAAGAATTAAAATTGATGTTTGGTTGGGAGGAAGTGGAATGCCAACGCACGTTTCAGTTTTCAGACACACACTTTCCGTGGCTGCCGACACCGCAGGGAAGCATCGCACACTGAGGACCGTGGGCCTTGCCCCTATCAGGTCACCTCCCTTGGTTCTGCTCCCCCTTTATACGTTGCGGAGGACTGCTTCCTGCTCCAAATTTTCTTTATGCTAGGTTCTCAATATATTACAAATCCAGACCAGATAAAACCTCTTGAAATCAACCACCTGTCTGTCTTCTAAGCGATCTGGCGGCAGCCAGCCCTGCTCCTCCTCTGCGGGTCCCCTCCACCCACTCGCCTCTGCAGTGCGGGCCAGTCCCGAGCGCTGGGGAGGGCGAACGATGCTTGAGCACACTTACTCCTACCACACGAGCAGGAGAGAAAAAAAGGGCAAGAAAGGAAATGATTTAGTAATGGAGAAGAATGACATGCTGGACTCCAACGTGAACCTGACGACTCTACTGACAGCGCCCCCCCCAGGCCTCATGCTCCCTCCACACCTCCCTCCGCCGGGCGCACTCCCACAGCACCCCCAGCACCGAGGACCGCAGGGACCCACAACTGTCCCATGTGTGTCGCTGACACTCTTCTGTGGGAAGGGAATGACCGAGCTCTGCCACCCACAGCAGCACCGCGGCTCCCGGGGTCCGGCTGAGGAGCAGGGGCGCTCCTGATCTCAGCCGGCTGCGCCACTGGCGGGGGGGCTCGGGCACAGCGGCTGCCAGGCTTTAAGACCAGCATCTCCGCTGAGCCAGGCTGGGAGAGACCACCAGTTTCCTCTTGTGGGAACGAGGAAGGCTGGGCTGGCCGAGGAAATAAAACTATGTGCCAAAACGAGAGCCGTTTCAAGCACCACGAATCAAGAGGCGGCGCTAACAGGCAGGGGCAGTAGCTCAGGACACAAGCACACCCGTGCGAGCTGGGCACACCTGCTCGTGAGCGGACGGGGAGGCAAAGAAGAGAACACGTCCGCCAGCCCTGGTCCCTCAAGATCAACAGGAGACCGAAGTCCTGCACCTCACAGGTCTCCCACCTACTGTAGGGAAACACATGCAGCACGGACAGAGGGCCCAGGGAAGGAAAAGGAACTCTCAGTGTCGAATCCTAAGCAATTCCCCAAACTGGGGCAGCTGGCTGGCTCAGCCACAGGAGCATGCGACTCTTGATCTCATGGCTGTGAGTTCAGCTGGGCAGAGAGCTTACTTTCCAAAAATATAAGGAAGGGGGAGGGGGTGGAGGAGGAGGGAGGGGGGAAGGGGAGGGGAAGGGGAGGGGAAGGGAGGGAAGAAAGGGAAGAAAGAAAGAAATCCCCCAAATGGTCACCGGGCTCACAAGCAGTTAGCATCCCCTGGAGCACGCGCCCCGGTCCACCTCGACCGGTCAGCAGTCATCGAGGCAACACCACACGGCAGCGGCCTCTCCATGGGGCCGGGGTCACAATCCCATCAGCCTCATCCACGACCACCTGCCCCCCTCCCCGCCCCCAGCAAGAGACCTGCCTGCTTGACCCGTTCACCACCCCCTCCCACGCCTCCTCTCATCCCTCAGGCCTCCTAGTTCAACACAATTCCTAGGACCTAAGTCCTAAGCAACTGCACCTAACACCTCACCCCGGAATCTCTCTCTACACAACCGCACATGCAGTTCATGGCCCTCCCCCTGCCCTCTGCCCTCCACAGCCCTAGGATCTGCCGTCTCTGCAAGAGTCCCAGAGGCTCCGGTGAAAGTTCTGGGCAGTCCCTCTTCTAGGGACAGAAGTCTCTGTCGCTGGGACACCTCGAGTACCTCTGTGGAAGCCAAAAGCCGTAACTGTTACTGTGAGTTATTAGTGTAATCATCCCGGTGAAGGTTGAAGCCCCCTGCCGATGGCAAGCTCTTGCAAGGATAAAAGTCTGACGGTTTCTTGTTGGACGGTCTTAGCACATGGTTAGAAGATGGAAGAGGGTCAGTCACGTCTCCTCCACACTGAGAAGGCAGCTAAGACAGGAAACGGAAGCAAGCCACTCCACACCACTGAGTCTTACTCAGGCTGTGTTACTGACACAGAGATCAGGCGGACAAACGATCCGGGGCTACGCAGCTGTTCTCCATGCAGCCCAGACCTCACCCCACAGCTCACAGGGCCAGGGGCATGGTGGGGGCCAGGGAGGGGGAGGTCGCAGGGCAGTTATCTAAGGCGGGCCTTCGCTGCGCCTCTTTATGGAAGATCAGAACGAGCCTTCCTGAATTCGGGTCAGGGCATGCGTTAACCTCCCGGGGGCCCAGAGCAGAGCCCCACAGGAGGTCACGGCGCGAGCACGAACAAGATGGAGTCGGTGTCGTCAGCACGCCTACGCAGACACTAATCGGCTGGACACGTGTTTGGTGAAGAGGCCCGCCTTTCCCATTGCTCTAGTAAAAGGAAGCTACTGGAGGTGCTATTCCCTTCACTTTCTTTACATTTAGGGCCATGAGCTTTAGTAACGGGGATGCTGGTGACCCTATCCGACAGTTCCAGAACCTCAGTAGAATACTGGTGGGAAAAACCAGATCGGGGTTTAGGAGGAGAGGAGGTAGCGGCTGCGAATGCCAACTTTTTCAAGACTGTCAGCTTTGACAACAAAGGGAGATGGCTAAAGGTGAGGCGGTGAGGCGGTGAGGCGGTGAGGCGGTGAGGCGGTGAGGCGGTGATGCGGTGATGCGGTGAGCATGAGCATCAGACCGAAGGGCCGCTGCTTTTGTACCACAACGCAGACGGCACGTGCTGGGACAGGAGGAGACACCAGCCGTGGGCGCCGTCACTCCAGCACTCGCCACACGCCGTGGCTCTAAGCACCGTGCGCTCAGCAGCTCCTGCTGCTGCCATATCACCGTGCAAAGCAGGGACCAGGACCATCCTCTCGTTTCCAGAGATGGATGCGGAAACGGACCAAGGTCACCATGGCAGATTCTATTTTCCACAGATGGCCACCACAGCTCTGGCCCCACATTCTGACAAAGGACCTCGCCCCTCCTCCCTCCGAGTGGTGGGGTCTGTGCACCCTCCCTTTCAACCCGTGCAGACCTTCATGTCTGATTAAGAGGACAGCGGAAATACAAAGCTGTGCCCTTGTGCCTGGTTCTCTGGGGCTGCTTGCTGCTGGAACCCAGCCGCTGTGTAGAGCGGCCCGCGCTGCGGAGGAGAGGAGGCCCCTGGCCCATAGTCCCAGCTGGGCTCCCCAGGTACAGCCAAGCACCAACTTGCTGGTCACGTGAGTGAGCCATCTTCAAAGTGAATCCCCCCCCCACCCCCCGCTGACTCTCTCTACCTAATGTGACACTGAGCAGAGAGGAGTTGTCCTCACTGAGCTCTGTCCAAATGACCCAAACAGATGACCGCTGCTATTCTAGGACACCCAACTGTGGGCAGTTCGTTAGGCAGCTACACAAAACCGAGAGCACCATCAGGAGCGGCAGGGGCAGGACTCACCCTCCTGCTGTGCCTCCTCCAAAAGCTCCCTCCAGTGATTGATGCCCCTCCCTTCCAGGTCACCGCCGCCCCACCGTGACTCCTTTGCAGGCTCTGCCACTGACTTACTCCTCCCAGTAACAGTGGTATCAGCAGTGGCCATCCCCACCCTCCCTGGGTAACCGTCCGTCTGCTGAGAATGCCCAAGTCTCCGGCCGCTGCTCACACCTCCCGTGCACGTATCACAAGCAAATCAAACTCAACACGTACACACCCACACTCACATTCCCTCCTGCCCTCCTCTTCCTCCATGTTCGCAATCTTGGTTGCTGGAGCCAGACACGTGGGAGCCACCCTTGACTCCTGTCCCCTCACTCAGACCAGTCACTCACTAATCGCCACCATATCTCATCTCCCAAGTATCTTCCAAATAGCCCCCTTCTCTTGCTATCCATTGCCAATCCCGGGATTCCTGCATTCAGTAATCTTGGAAATTACTGGAATGGCTTTCTAACCAGCCTCCCTTCCTCCAGTAACACCTCTTTCCAGTTTGAGTTCCTGGCCCCCCAGCTAAACATCAGGAGGATCTTAACAGGCCAAAAAATAATTTAATCAGAACAGACCTAACTGTCCCGCTTACCTTTATCACGCTCCCAATATGGTTCTGTTGAATTAAGAGATCAGTTAGTTCTGCAGTGTTCACAGGAGCCTTTAGGAAAAGCTAAGAGAAGAAAAAAAACTTATTTTAAATGAAAATCAAAGCGTATTTTTTAATAAAACAACTCAGAAGAGCAATCCCAGGAGCAAAGGAAAAGCCCAGGAGAATCAAAGCTAAAGGCACTGAAATCGAAGAGGCAGTCAGTGGTAATAAAGGAGGTGTGGGGGAGAGGAGGAGAAGGATGGACAAAAGGCCAAAGAATTTGGTGACTGGACACTGGAGGCTATGAAGGGTAAAACCAAAGCCACCTTACATGGGGAGTCGTGGTGGGTGTAGGGATGGTGTAGAAGCAACAAGCATGGACTTTGTAGCACCAGCTGGTGCACTAAGGGACAGGACTATTATGGAAGAATTCTTCTGCCCCACAAAGTTTGGCTGTAAGAGAAAAACAGTAGATAAGGTCAAATAATAAGCACATGAAAAGGAAGGTATTTTAGGACACAGGGTGTTTATTAACATATTAATCAGTTAGCCTTGGAAGAGAAGAGAAACAATCCTTCCTTCTCTGCAGGGTAGAGAGAATAAGAATGGGAATTCTAAAAGGATGAAATTTGACCTAGCTTGTGTTGAATGGCCTGGATTTTCTTAGAAGAGATTTGTGTGTAGGGGGTAAAAGACCATACCTGCTGCAGTAACTTCTTAATTCCGTCATAATCCTTATCAGAGATGGAGTAAGCTTCAAATTCAACATTCACTTCCTGTAAATAATGACGTAGGAAAGGCAGAAGAAAAATTATTAAATTTCCTTACTATCTACAGCCCACTGATAAGTCCTCGAAACAGGCACAGTGACATTCCTCTAGGGACTCAACTGCCTTGATGTTAATACTTCGCTAAGGGAACAGTCTTAGCCCAACCCCCAGGATCCTGTAATTCTACTTTTTTAATATATAAAAAGGAAACTTCCTTTATCTCCACCCCCTCCCCAAGATACATGTTGGGAATCATCCCCCAAGCATATGACCCACCGATATACATCTAAAGGGCCTCATGACTCAGGTTTTATTAAACAGTAATAAACGACTTTTTCCCAACAATAGCTAGCCCCCTCAAGGTCCTGGAAACCTTGCTTCCAAAATTCCTTAGGGACTTATGCTATCCCTAACCCCCTCCCAACTTGAAAGTATATAATGGCCACTCCTCATGACCCCAGCGCATCTTTCAGCCCCCAGGTCCTGTCCCCGTGCTTTAATAAAACCACCTTTTTGCACCAAAGACGTCTCAAGAATCCTTTCTTGGCCGTTGGCTTCAAACCCTAACGTCTTTTCTACATCAAATAACACACAAAACTGGTCATCACACATAACTTCCTAAGATAATTCAAGCATTATTTTCTACTTTACAGATTTTTCTTTTCCCTCTATTGCCACTCTTTTTGCCTCTATCTCTATCTACAGAACATGCCAGAAAAAGGACACGAAGAAAATGTTATCTAAAGAACTGTCCAGGCTTCAAACAGGCAAAAATATGGCCACGACTGCCATCTGCACAGGTTACAAAGCCCCTTCGTGCCATCTCCTCACTTGACACAAAAGCCTGAGAAGAACAAAAAACTCAGATTGATCTAGTTTCAATGTAGAGCAAGTCTGCTCTGGATAAAACAGTCACAGCAGCCACAAAGAAGAAATTACTTACCTGACTGCAGTAAGGATGAGCAAAGAGCAAAATCACTTCCGAAGTCCCCGGCTGCCTAGCACTGGATTCAGCCCACGCACCTGAGGCCACACTTCATTCACTCGACAAATACTGAGTACCACCACATACCAAGCACGGTGCCAGGCACTCACGAAGAAAAGGTAAGAAAAGGAGACATGAATGGTCCTGCCCTCAGGGAGCTTACAGTTTAGGGGGGAACACAGACTTTAAGGAAATATTCATGGAGATAAATGTAAAGTTTCAACTACACATGCTAGAAACACAGGTACACGGTGCCACACAGCTTGAAAAATAGTTAAGAAAGTCAGGACAGTCTTCCCTTAGAGAAGTGACACTTGAGCTGGGAGTGAGGATGAGTTCCTGGCACAGAGAACAGCACATACTAAGGCCCTCAGGCAGGACGAAAAATGGTGACTGTGTACATGAGATTCTATGAAGCTGTGTGCGCCTGGGCTCCTTGATCTCTCTGCAAAACAGTAACAGAATCCAGCCTGTGATGCCACTTAAGTGTCCCATAAATAAATGAAAGGATTGCTTCACACCAAAAACAAAATCTTAGAGGCTTATAAGCGCTACCCAAGGTCAGTCCTAAATCATACCTTGGTAAGTGACACACTTATTTTGGGGCTCTGAGAAAATAGTGTATTCACACATACTTCCAAGTGTAGCAGGTTCTGGAATTTGGGTCTCAGCTGAGGAAGGCCAGCGAGGACAATCACACCTACTTGTGCCTTGTCATCCTGACCCTAATAACGTCTCTCCCACATCAGCTCCGACCTCTGTCCCGATGACTGTGATGGCACCGCCAACTGCAGCAGGTACCAAATGGGCTACACGCCCAGGACCCCTTCCCTGGGAACGGACTCCCCAGCCACATGGTTTCAGGGGAAACAGCCGTCTTCGGGAAACAGAGCCCTGCCATTCACTCCCAACTGAAAGAATTTAGAATTAAGACTAAATGTGGCATCTCACCTGCTTGCTCTTTTGAGCGACAAATCTCGGACGCTGTTGGTATTTTCTATTCTCAGCTATACGGAGAAGAAACAGAAAAATAACCAAATATTTTGAATGTAACAAAGAGCAGTAAAGCAGAGAAGAAAAACCTCCACAGCAATCCAGGCTCGGGGACCCAGCCCCTTCCTGTCCTTGGAGGCCTAGGTACCCTTGCATCCTTTTCACAAACTCCCCTTCCTCCGAAGCTCCCCTCCAAGGGTCTCCGTTAAGCACAAGCAAGAGTCCTAACCACATGGCTGTAAGAACTTAACATGCCTAGTGCTTTTCTTCCCATCTTTTCAGTACCCTGACCTGTTTCTTGAAGTTCTCATATCCACTTTCTATCACCTCTGCTGACTGCCTCAAAGCCAGTCACCCTGTTTTTTAAAAATCAGGCTTAAAACACACACACACACACACACACACACACACACACACACACACACACACACACACACACACTTCCTTATATACAGAGCAGATCTGAGACAGGTTTTGAATTTCAAATACAATTCTCATGGATTTATTCATCACAGTAATGAGCTGTGCATGAGTGAACATCTCAGAAACTAAAACCCCCTTCAAATAAATAAAGGAATCAAGATGCACCAAGTGTAGGGAACTGCCCTGAAAGTCCTAACGATTTCTACAGACAACAAGTAATACATGTCACTGGGAAGCACCACAAGAGAGCACAGAGATGACAGCTGGAAGTCTTACTACCCACTCCCCAACTCCTCCTCTTCAGAGGTAAGTTAATCTTTCAAGAAGTTTCCGACACATAACCAAATTTATTTGCTGTTTCTTCTTTCCCCTACATAGACTGCACTACACAGGCTGTCTTCACTTAACTTGCTGTGTATCCTCTGTCTTAAATGGTGATAACTCCTAACTTCAAAGGGTTGATAGGAATATTAAAAGAGTTAATACAAAGTGCACAGAGCCTAGAACAGCATGATTTTTATTATGACTAGAGAATAAATTCTTTCCAGTCCAATTACTGTATCAGGGGATGTATACATTTTAAATTTTGATAGATATTGTCAAATTGCCCTCCAAAGACACTGCAACAAATTATACTCCCACCAACAGTATATGCAAGTGCCTGTTTTCTTACACTACAGTCAATGACCATTCTCACACTAATTTTTAATCACTGGAGTGGAGTGTGACAGACTATCCATGTCAATGCAAGAAGCACTGACTTCTATAACCCAAAGTTAACAAACCAGCCAATTAAAGTTCTAAGTGAAAAAAGGGGAGACCACATTCAAGGCAAGGGGTCAAAGAGCTGATTTCTAAGGGTCAAAGAGCTGATTTCTAAGGGAACGCTCTGTTCACTAGAAGACTTATCACATACCCACGCCAGTCTCAGCCCTAATCCTGACTCCACTAATCCTGACTCCACACTTCTGACTCATCTTTTTTTTTTTTTTAAAGATTTTATTTATTTATTTGACAGAGAGAGAGACAGCGAGAGAGGGAACACAAGCAGGGGGAGTGGGAGAGGGAGAAGCAGGCCTCCCGCCGAGCAGGGAGCCTGATGCAGGGCTCGATCCCAGGACCCTGGGATCATGACCTGAGCTGAAGGCAGATGCTTAACGACTGAGCCACCTCGGCGCCCTTCTGACTCCTCTTTATCTCTGATTTGATTTCCCATCAGCCTTTCTTGCTTATTCTGTGTGGCCACACTAGCTACCTGGTTTCTGTCCATCAACCACGAGGTCTTCGGATTTTCTTATAAATGAAATGGAAAGTCAGTGGAATGTTCTGAACAGGGAAAAGAGAACAGACCTACATTTTAAAAAGATCTCTCTGGGGGCGCTTGGCTGGCTCAGTAGGAAGAGCATATGACTCTTGATTGTGAGTTTGAGCCCCACGATGGCCTTAGAGATTACTAAAACATAAATACATGAACTTCAAAGAATGGTATTTAGCATTCCTACTATCATATAAAAAATAAAAAGATCTCCCTGGCTGTGGGCGTAGAGATGGTACAGGAACAAGAACGGAAGAAAACAAGCCACTGAAGTTACTACAAGAGTCCAGTCAAGCGATGATGGAAGGTGGAGTAAGATTGTTGGAGAGTCAGTGATGAAAAGTGTCTAGGTACCAAGGTAGAGCTAACAGGATTTATTGATAGACTGGAGGTGGGATGCAAAAAGGGAGGAATTAAAGTTAATTACCGGGTTTGGGGTTTGAGCAACTTGACCAATACGAGAACCATTTACAGAAATGGCAAAGATCAGGAGCTGGAGCATGAATTACAAATCCTGCTTTGGACCCATTAAGTTTTAGGTACCTATTGGGCATTTAGTGCTCTTAAGGGTCATTCAGTCCTAATTATTCATTCAACAAATACTAAGTACCTAGAATGCCAAGCAGTATGGTAGGAGATATTCTGGAAAAAAGGAACCCTGTTCAATGAGAACCCATCACCGGGACTCGGTGAGCGGGGCAGGGGCAGGTGCCCGGAGGCAGAAGATACAGCTTAGCTGAGATCTAAGCAAGGACGGGAAAACACTGCAGGATGAGGAACAGCATCGGACTCTAGACAAAACGGACAGAGGGCCGCTACGAGTGAGGCAGGAAACAAGAACCTGGCTGCAGACGGGGCAGAGAATAAACGGCAGGCCCCTGTACGGGTTTGGGGCTTTAGCCGAAGAACTACAGAAAGCCACTTAGAATGCTGCGGTGGGTCTTCCCGGAGCGGTGGGAGGGGCCGAACCGGCGGAGTAGACTTCTGAAAAATATCGTGGCTGCAATGTGTCAAAGACTCCAGTGCAACCCGAGCTAGGCACCTGCATCATCTCCAGTTTCTGCTTACAGACCCTCCGGTGCCGGCGGTCGCTGCTCCGAGCGGCTCAGTCACACGGTTCTGGCGGCCAGAAAGTTTTTTCCCCAGATATAAAGCTGGGGTCGCGTGTGCTTCTCACCTCGTCGACGCTCTCGTCGTCTTCATCCTCTTCTTCGTCACTGTCTCCATCGTCTTCGTCCTCATCCTCCATTTCATCTTCCTCTTCTTCCTCGTCGCGCTGGTCCGGGACGCCTGAAAGCTGCGGAGCCCCACTACCCACCGCACGCCGCTTGGGCCTGGACGCCATGTTGCCGCCCTCACTGCGCCTGCGCAACTCCCACCAGCCCTCCCTTCCGGACCCACCCACATAGGCCGAGGCGGGTGAGAGAAGTCGGACATCCTCGGCGCTGAGCCGGGGTCAACCCCAGGGCCCCCGATGGATTCCACGGCCATGATCTCTAGGGGTCAAGTCAAGTTGGAGTCCTATTTTGGCATTTTCTTCCCCCCTCCATCCTCCTTCAGTCCCTCCGACGCTCCTCCCCCCCTTCGCTCAGTGGTTCGACCCATCTCGGCCCACCCTCCCTGGGCCTGGGTGTCTGCGCGCATGCGCGCGCTCCAGCTGAGAGCGGCTCCGGCTGCGGGACCCCCGGCCTCCGTGCCGCTGCGGCGCGGCCACTCACGAACTGTCTCCATGGCAGCAGAGGCCACGTGGTGAGGGGGCCGCCCACCGGCTCCTCTCTCAGGTGGCTGCACCGCAGGCTCGTTGGCACCGCGAGATACCGCCCCCGACAGGGCGCCCTCCGAGTGCTGGGCACTGTCCCAGCGCCTAGCCTTTCGGGCCTCCGCAGCCCAGCGAGGTAGGTGTCGCCGCGCACGGTGCCGACGATGACACCGAGGCCCGCGGACGCGCAAGGCCAGCCTGCGGCGCTAGCTAGAGCGTGACGAGTGGGGAGCCGAACCCCCAGGCCGCTGCTGGCCTGGGCGGGGGCCCTGGCGCGGGGGCAGCGATCGACCCCGAATGGAAGGTCGCCGGGCACGCGCAGGTGCCTGCAGGGCCGGGCTCAGGCCCCCAGCACCGTCGGTGGCACGGCCTGGCCCGCGGTTGAATGAATCTCCTCCGAAGCCCTGCCCCAGCCGACGCTCTTTAAGCGCATTTCTTGACCTGAAAGTTTCTTTAAGATAGGGGTTAACCTAAATGCTTCAAGTCCAGTGGGGAAACCGGAACTACAGAGCAGAGCCTGCTCGGAGAGGATAGAGCGGAGTGGGCTGCGGTCAGCTAGAGAGTGCAGCCGGTTGTGGCCGAGGGGACATGCTGGTCAGCTAGAGAGTGCAGCCGGTTGTGGCCGAGGGGACATGCTGGTCAGCTAGAGAGTGCAGCCGGTTGTGGCCGAGGGGACATGCTGGTCAGCTAGAGAGTGCAGCCGGTTGTGGCCGAGGGGACATGCTGGTCAGCTAGAGAGTGCAGCCGGTTGTGGCCGAGGGGACATGCTGGTCAGCTAGAGAGTGCAGCCGGTTGTGGCCGAGGGGACATGCTGGTCAGCTAGAGAGTGCAGCCGGTTGTGGCCGAGGGGACATGCTGGCCTAGCGCCCTCAGACCTTTACATTCAAGAGAACCTGCAGTTCCACAAGATCGATCCTGATTTTTAACGTCTGTGCCAAATAAAATTCAGTCCCCAGTCAGCTTTATCCCACGGGCTACCAGTATGCAGCCATTCACTGTAAAGACTATTTGGAAAGAAAGTCCTTAATTAAAGAAGACATCAACTATCTGAGAAGGAGGTCTATGGTTTAACTTTTTTTCCCCCTCTGTAAAATGAGAAAAGTGGGTTGGATACCTCTGATTCTAAAAACGGAAGGAGCCGCCCTGTGTAGTGAAGTGGCTGCAGCCCAGAGGTTTAAGCAGAAACCTGATAACCTCTTCTCGGTGACCCTTCAGCAGCAGGAAATGGAGTCAGGGTAAGGTAAGGGTCCCCGGAGGCGCCACGATTGTGTGCTGTGGGTTCTGTCCTTCCTGAGAGTCTCCGCTAGCAGGCCACAGCCTGGATATTGATAGACACGCATATCAGGGATTCACATCTGATGGGGTAGCTCCCCTGCTCATACCCCTGCCTGTCTCCTGTTCTGGTTTCCTCCCATTCTTGCTGCAAGGCAGGTAGCAGGAGTTTCTCCAAGCAGGGAGCTTTCAACGTGGTCCCAGCCTATCAACAGAGTTGCACTCAGACATCATGGATAATTTTTTCTGTTTCTTTATACTTTCTTGTAGTAAAACATACACAACACAATTTACCATTTTAATCATTTCTAAGTATTAAGTTTAGTGGCATAAGTATATTCATTTGTTGTGCAACAGCCACCACCATCCATCCCCAGACCTTCGTCTTGCAAAACTAAAACTCTACCCGGTAAACAATAACTCCCCATTTCCCCCTTGCCCAGGCCCTGGAAACCATGATTCTGTTCTCCATCTCTATGAATTTGACTACTCTAGGGGAATCCTATAATTTTTGTCTTGCGATTGCTTATTTCACTTAGCATAAAGTCCTCAAGGTTCATCCATGTTGTAGCATGTGTCAGAATTTCCTTTTTAAGGCTGAATGATATTCCGTTGTATGTATATATCACATTTTGTCTATCCATTCGTCCATTGGTGGACACTTGGGTTGCCTCTACCTTTTGACTATTATGAATAACACTGCTGTGAACTTGGATGCACAAATACCTGTTTAAGTCTGTGCTTTTAAATTTTTGGGTGTGTATACCCAGAAGTGGAACCGTTGGATCATATGGTAATTCTTTCTGTGTTTACTGTTTTTTGAAGTACTATACTTTTTTGTAGTTTGTTTTTTGAAGAAATATACTTTTTTGTAGTTTGCAAATTTTCCAGGGAGCTTGTATTGCTTTGATAGGAGATCGGGGAAAAGCCTTACTTTGTGTCCTCAGACTAGCTTCCAGCGTTGAGCGAATGGTCAGAGTGGGAAGTAGCATGGAGTATCTGACAGGAGCTGAGAAGTGATGGGAGTGCTTAGGGAATGGGCATGGGCTTCAGACGGGGGTTGAATCCTACCCCTCCACTCACTGTGCTGCTGTGTGACCTTGGGCACCTTGCTTAACCCTTCAGAGTTTTGGTTTCCACTTCTGTGAAGTAAGGATACTAATACCTACCCTTGCTAGTTTAAATGAGGATTGAGATCCTGCGATGTAAATTGTTTAGCCCTGTAAATAACAGAGTAAGTAAGCGCTCACTAAAAGGGCAGCTCTAAGTGCTGGGAGCGCAGCAGGACACGGTTGGCAAGTGTGAGTCTTCCCAGCGAGGTAGTCTTCATCAAATCATTTCCCTGTTTCTTTAAGGAAAAGAGATCAGTTCCCCTGTTCCGGAGATGCTGGGTACACCTAAAGTGTTGTTTTCCCTCGGCGTGAACAAATATTTAATACTGAGCCACTACTGTGCGGAAGAAAGTCCTGCAAAACAGCCAGCAGTCCAGAGGACCAGCCCATTTCACAATCGCAGGGACTGAGATGAAGAGCAGAGCAGCCCAGACCAGAACACAGGCTTTTGCCGTCTAGTGCAGGCTCCTTGCCCTCCGCCGCACCTCTTCCCAAAGTCCAAAGTGGCTCGTGTACAATCCTCCTTCTTTAAAAACCTGCTCATACCCCTGCCTGTCTCCTGTTCCTGGTTTCCTCCCATTCTTGCTGCAAGGCAGGTAACAGGAGTTTCTGCAAGCAGGGAGCTTTCAGCGTGGTCCCGGAGAAATGCAGGCATAGATCTGTGTACACCATGGGTGGGGCTGCAGCTTGAATGAGGCTGTATTAGCCCCCCAGGCTGCCGTGTCTAAGTGCCACACGCTGGGTGCTGTATACAGCAGAAATGTATTGTCTCACAGGCTAGAATTCGAAGATCAACATGTCAGTAGGCTTGGTTCCTTCTGAGGGCTTGAGGGGAAATCCGTTCTGTGCCTCTCCCCCAGCTTCTGGTGGTTCGCTGGCCATCTCTGACGTCCCTTGGCTTATTAACATATCACCCAGCTCTCTGCCTTCATCTTCACATGTTTTCCCTGAGTGTGTGTCTGTCCACAGTTCCCCTTTTTATAAGGACACCAGTCATACCAGATTCGGGCCCACCCTAACGACCTCATTTTAACTTGACTACATCTGCAAAGACCCTATTTCCAAATAAGGTCACATTCTGAGAGTTCAGACTTTAACACATA
Source organism: Halichoerus grypus (assembly GCF_964656455.1). NCBI lineage: Eukaryota > Metazoa > Chordata > Mammalia > Carnivora > Phocidae > Halichoerus > Halichoerus grypus. The sequence goes on from NC_135718.1 coordinate 6,608,832, forward strand.
CATTTTGGATTCAGTCCATAACAGGCCAAGTGCACAGATCTGCCATTTCACTGCTTGCTCTTCATAGCAAGCGATGGGTTGATTGGTATTTGAACTTCTTGATGGGAACAACTAAAGGAGTTCTGGGTGGAGATGAACATTGGACAAAGCCACATTGCTGAGAAAGGGGTTGTTCACTTTTGGAGAACCCTCTTGCCTGCCCCAATCCCTAGAATATTCTGGGTTCTAGTCAACAAAAGCTGGCTTTTGTTGTTTCAGCTGGCTTTACTCATCTTTGACCAATTCGGCATAACTCAGCTGCTGAACTCACTTATTAATCTTGCCAGACCTTATATACATAGTAGCTGGGATGTGCACATATCACCCTAAATCATCTCCCACAGCAGAGTATGAATTCTGAATCAGAGGAGCCCTAGGCCCAGATGCAGACTTTTAAAGCCTTTATTCTGAATCATGGCAGTTTGTAGTAACAATACTTTGTCTCTCTCTCAACACTTAGCTCACAGTTCTGTAGTTGTCACTCTCCCCCCAACCAGCCTTGGAGCATCTTGAGAGTGGGTGCTAAATGTTATTTGCCCCTTGCCCACCACCCAATACTCAGCATCACACAGAAGAGACTCAGTGTTTCTTGGTAAATGAAAACAGGATTGCGGAAACCCTTACGTGCCTAATTGAGAGCCAACTTCCGGGCCTGGAAGGCCGGCTGGTGCTTAGTTCTCCTTGTTGCTAAAATTCAGGAGCTTCTGCAAGGTGGGCAAGGCAGAACAAGGTACACCAGGAGCTTCAAGGAGTAAGTCATGCCAAAGAACCTTGCTCGGTTGCTCTCCAAGTGCACTGCATGGCATTCTTTGACTTGCTGATCATCTGGAACTCACCTCTCAGTGCCTGCCTTGGCTCTGGTATCTCCCATATGTATGTACTGGGGAGTGGGGAGGTGCCTCTGGAACCTCTCTCGACCCCACTGCCTCCCACGCCAGTTATGGCCTCGTTTCTCCTCTTCATAGCAAAACTGAGATATCTCCACCTCTTGTACCTACATCTTTACCCCCGCTTTATTCTGTAACTTACTCTGTTATGGACTGAATTGTGTTCCTCCAAATTCATATGCTAAAGCCCTAATCCCCAGTGTGAACTTTATTTGGATATAGAGCCTTTGAAGAGGTAATGAAGAGTGGTGCCTGGCTGGCTCAGTTGGTAGAGCATGTGACTCTTGATCTCAGGGTCCTGAGTTCAAGCCTCATGTTGGATGTGGCACCTACCCCCCCCCAAAAAAAAAAGAAAGAAAAAGAAAAAAGAGGTCATAAAGATTAAATGAGCTCATTGCGAGGTCAAGCCCTATTGCTGTACGCATTAGGTGGAGCCCTAATCCTCTAGGTCTGGTGTCCTTAGAAGAAGAGGAAGACACCAGAGGTTTCTCTGCACAAACACAGAGGAGAGGCCATGCGAGCACACAGCAAGAAGACAGTAGTCTGGAAGCCAGGAAGAGAGCTCTCACCAGGAACCAACCATGATGGCACCTTGACCTTGGACTTCCAGCCCCCAGAACTGTGAGAAAATGAATGTCTACTGTGGAAGCCCCCATTCTGTGGAATTCTGTTATGTCGTGACTAAGATAAAAAGTATCACTCTGGTACAAAGGGCTTAGTTTAATAATGCAAACACTTGAAAGCAAAACCAATCTACCCACTGCAGATAGAGAAAATGTTTCTTCTGGGTTCTACTCTGTGGTTTTACATAATAAAATTGATGGCTTCCGGATAATAACTGTTAAGAGATTCCATGAGATGTGCTGCTGGACTTGACAAATAAAAATCAGACTACCACCTTTATTCCTTCTCTGCCATGGCTCAAAGCACCTCTAATGCAAAATTAAGAGGAACCATTGCTGGTGATTCTTTTCCCTGCTAGAGCCCCATGTCATCAAGTTCAGTGAGAAAGAAATCACCTGATAAGTGCACAAAGATAGTCATGCTCACACATTACTAATTTTCTTAGTAATTGAAGATTTAAAATTAATACTGTTTTTAGAATTGATTCCCCCTAATTGACAGGTACTGTTCACCGTACTATTCGCACATTCAGCCCAGGGCAGAATCCAAGGGCTCAGAGAAAGGTCTACAGATGATGGGGGGGTGTGCGGTTTGGTATGGGGAGTCCCAAAAGGTTCTGCAGAGCCAAAGGGACTAGGCGACGGACCCTGCCCTTAGCAGAGGAAATACTCACCGGGGGAGGACTGGCTCATGGGACAGCCAAGGTACATGTGTTGCTAAAGGCACATACATGGATGACATCAGCCAGCCACCCTGCGAGTGAGGAATGACTTCTGTCCCAATAGCTTTCTCCAGTCACAGGAGTTTAGACAGTGGCATTACTGCAGCTTCTCACAGGCCAAGAAAAGGTCCAGAACATTCCCATCCACACCCCAGCCAGCAGGGAAGCAGCGGGGAAGAGTAGGCGCATGGCACTTTCCTCTCAGGGCAGGCCCCACAAAGTGTGCACATCACTCCCACTAACATCCTGTGGGCCAGAGCTAGTCCCCTGGCCACATGCGGCACATGTTTTTATTTTGGGCAAATGTGTGCCTTGTTACTAACGAGGGATTCCATTTCTATGAGTGAGAAAGGAAGGGTGGGTATTTGGGGGCAACTGGCAGCCTCTGCCCCTCCCTCCCCACCCGTCCAGGTAAGACTTCCAGTTATGCTTCCAGAGCATCTTGACTTGTTTTCATAGCACTTATCACACCGACTCTGTCATCGTTTTTACTTATTTGTGAAGTGTCTATTTTACCCTCCTGTAAATCCGAGGCAGGAATCCTATTGTATCCCCAGTGCCTAGGACTCAGTAACGGTCTAGAAATACTTGTTAACTCACTGATAGGATTACACCGAACAAACCCCAAGTTTAGGTGGGATTCGAAGAAGAAAGACATTTTCACCTAGTCCCAAGCGTCAGGCCATGGACACAGATGGTTTCATCCTGAATTACACCGTGTCCTGTTAACCTTGTCGGTGTGACTCCCTGATCCAGCCCCTTCCTAACGGCTCCCCTGCCTGTTCATCCTCACCACAGCAGCCAGAGACCGTTCTCAAGCATGTACACCTTCGCTGCCAGTCCTGCTTACACCTGTCCATGGATTCCCATTTCTCATGGTGTCCAAGTCCACCTGCCCTTCCCACCGGAGCCATGCGTACCCTTCTCTCCTGGGAACGTGCTCAGCCCTTCCTGACATTTGAACATTTCTCCTCGCTGCTGTTGTCATTCAGATCTCAACTAAGATGCCACCTTCTCAGAGAGGTGGCCCTGGACTGGCCACCAGCTATCAGCACCCAGTTACCTCTCCCACATCACCTCCTAGCACTTGGTAGGACTTGAACTTGTGCCCCGCCCCCAGTGCATAATGCAGACCTAATCTCCCCGAGGCAGATTCCAGGTCTCACTGCCTGAGAACAGCATAGAAACACTTGGGAGACACTGGCTTCTGGGATTTGAAAGCAATACTAACCTATCCTTTGAAATCTTGGGGATACACATCCCAGAGCCTTGAACCATGGCTGGGCCGAGGTGGGGCTGAGGTCTGAGGCCCGGGACCGACTGCTTCCAACATGCTCCCACCTTTTAATCCCCACAATCCTGGCTTGTTTTGTGGGCCTGGAAACATTTATGTGTTAACAGAAAATGCTAAGTTTTACCTGCCACTCATCTCAGCCCCTTCTGGGGCTCTCGGGATCAGTCAGGGTTCAACCAAAGAAACAGAGCTGGTGGGGGGATATGGATTAGGACCTGCTGCAAGGCACGGCCTCGTGCAACTATGGGGGCTGCTGGGCAAGTCTGAGACCCCGAGTGCAAGCTGAGTGCAAGCCGCTGCGACGGCGGGGCGGCCAGGCAGCAGAGGAGGCTGGGGCCACAGCTGGAATTTCTTCCTCGGGGAAGCCTCGGTCCTGCTCTTAAAGCCACTGACTGGAGGAGGCCCACCCAGATTATGTAGGATAATCTCCCTGGCGAAAAGCCACCCGATGGTAGACTTTATCCTCTCTCCAAAATACCTTCACAGCACCATTTGTGAAGAAATGGGGACTGCAGCCTTGCTGGGTTGACGGACACCTGTGCGTGCCCATCTCAGAAAGGCTTGTTCCTAATTTCTGTGTGAGACACATTCCAAGTAATTTCAGGAAATGATAGGAACAGTACTGCCCATTTCCCCAAAGCCCCAGTCTCTCTGGCTCACAGCTCGACAGCAGCAGTAATTAGAACTTGATTTCATGATTATTATTTGTTCACCCAGGGCTGGTTGCTTAGATACAAAGCAGTTCATTTTGAGCCAAATTTTCCTAAGACGTCCCGTAGATATTATAATGTTCCAGAAACCTATTCAGTAATAACTCACAAGTAATGGCTCCAAGAGTTAACACATTTCTGCTCCAAACAATACACGCTGTTTGACTATTACCAACCACTGTATAATATTTAGTAAGTAACTAGGTGGTGGACCTAATGCTACTTACAGGATAGTAATACACATTTCAGGCAGAGTTTATTCTGCAGGTCTCTAGCAACATTTATTTTGAGGCCTTTGGGGTGGTCATATTAAATTCCTCCCCCCGATACAAAATAATTTAATGTTTATTGTAAAAAAAAATGTGGATAATACACAAAGAGGTAAACAAGAAAATAATCACCCTAACCTGCCACCCAGAAATAATTATTAGTAGTATTCTGGTGCATATTCTTTCATACATACGCATATATAAAATTTATAAAACCATACCGTACATGCATCTTACTTTTTTAACTTAACATTTTGTGATTAAATAATCCATGTAATTAAGTTATTAATGAATATTTTAATGATTTCATATAACTGTACCATTCTTTCACTGTTGGACATTTACTTTGTTTCCCACTATAAATACCAGGATACAATCTTGCAACTAGAAGAGGAGTAAGTCTTGGAAATCTATTACACAACATAGTGATTATAGTCAACAATACTCTTTTACAAACATCCAAGTTCCTAGGAAAGTTGATCTTAATTGTTCTCACCACAAAAAAGAAATAATTATGAGGCGGTGTGGTAGAGGTGTTAACTGAGCTACTACTGTAGTAATCATACTGCAGTACATAAATGTATGAGATGAACAGCTTAATAGCTGAAACCTACACAGTGCTGTATGTCAAATATACCTCGGTTAAGAAAAAAGAATACCAGGATCCAGGATGAACATCTTGATGTTAGTCTTTGCACACTTTTATGAGTATTGCCTTAGTATTTATTCTTAGAAGTGAAATTATAGGATGAAAGAGTATGAAGTAGGCAAGGCTTTTGAAACATCAACAAATTCTTTTCCAGGTTCTTAGACTAAGTTTTGAAAGAGATCTCATATTTGACACCATTTATAAAACATCATTTGAGAGGTAGAAGGGTCAATATGATTATTTCCTAAAGAGCTTATGAACTACTTAGTACATTTATCTTGAGACGGAAGTAATTCTTTATTTCCTTAAAATAATTTTGTCTATTTGTTAATGATACAACCCCAAATTTGTATCACTCCTCTTTAGGAGCCTTAAATGTGTGCCCAGGACACGGGCTTTCCCTAATGGCTTTCATCTGCCTTTCCAAGTGATATCAAGTGCCCGCATGCTGTCCCTTGGCCTTATCAGTGACAGGGGCTTCAGAAGGAACAAGCCCATTAATGCTAAGTCATTGTGGGCGAGGGATAGGTCGGTCACCTCAGCGAGCAGTTGATAACCTTCTTCCCGTGCTTCTGTCCCATCCGACATTGCTTAGGAAGAGTCTTTGAGATCTAATTAAGATCCATCCGTCTCCCTGCTCTGTCCCAGCGCCCTGTAAGGACTGCCAGGTGATAATGAAGGTTCTCTTACTGAAAGACGCTAAGGAGGACGACTGTGGCCAAGATCCATACATCAGGGTAAGTTGCCCGAGGCTCCAGGTCCCGCACAGCATGACACTGTCTTACTAGGGAAGCTAAGGGGGTGAGGGGTAGGGGGGTCTGTGAACCCTCCGAGCCACTGGCACAGAGTAAGCTGGTACTGTGACGCTTTTCTTATTTTCCAAACAACCCTGGCCAATCCAGAACTATATTCTTGTATTTGCAGGAATTAGGATTATATGGACTTGAAGCCACTCTGATCCCTGTTTTATCATTTGAGTTTTTGTCTCTTCCCAGTTTTTCTGAGAAGGTAAGGTCTGTCAGTGTCTGAGTACCGTAATTTCTGAGTCTCTGTAGAATCCTTGCCAACCCAAGCCGGAAGGATTTCTTCGCTGCTCCCTCATTTTACTACCAATCTTGAAGACAAGGGCAGCGCCGCCTCACCTGGCTCCAGTGGGCGTGGCTATTAGACTGTCCCTGAGCCTCCAGCAGGTCCTCCAGAAAGCCACCCTGACCTGAAGGCGGGGGTGGGGGGGTGGTGTCGGGAGAGTGGGTTGCAGGGAGGGCTCTCAGCCGTGCAGGCCCTTCCAGTTCGTCCTCCCGTCTACCCACCTGCCCCGACCACGCACTGCACAGGTGTTACTTTGCCGTTTTAGAGAGAGGCCCCAGGTTGGGCCACTTGCTCGGCTGAGATCTCCAGCAAGAGGGTTGCTCCCCCACAGCGTCAGGTCTGCCGCCAGGTGTAACTGGGATCAATCTTGCCAGACACGATCTCAGTAAAGCCTTCCAGATGCTTCAGATCAAAGCTTCAGTGCTCAAGCAGCTCTCACCAGCGTGCACCCAGTCCCAGGAGGGGAGCGCCTTCAGGGCATCTCCCCAGAGCTCCTTTCTAGACACATTAGGGAAGAGCCAGGCTGGTTTCCTGAACTAGGGTGCCCAGCCCTGCTCCCAGGCTCCAAGCCTCTGTTAGCGCCAGGTTCACCCCTCCTGCTCTTTATGGAAAGCCTGTGTTTTCCTTTTGATTTGGGCCGAATGTTGAATGATTCATTCAGTAATGTACCCGACAGACGCTGATCTGGCATCTGTTACGCCCCTATGCACTGGGCTGTGTGCTGAGGGAATGAGGTAAGAAGGACCCAGACCAGCATGCCCTTCCATAAGCAGCCTGGAAAGGCACTTGAGATCACTTCTTGGACCTCGTGGCCACACAGACTAGAGTTTCCACAGGAGCCTCTCCTGTCACCGCCAGCCAGCATGTCCCCTGAAGGCTTTTCTGGACTCTGTCTAGCTCACTGTGCTGCAGTGAGTTGGGGCACAAGGCACGTGCTGGAGTCCTGGCCCTGCCACTCGCCGTGGGCAGTTCCTCAGCCTCTCCACGCCTGAGTCTTCATCTTTGAGATAACAGGAACCCCACCCATCTCCCAGGGAACTTTCAGAGAGTGAGGGACACAATATGTAAAAACAGTAATGTTTGGTAGATGTTATCACTATTACTGTCTTTGAAAATCAAGGCTTCAACATGGATATCGTCCCTTGAAGATTCCAGTGTTTTTTTAAAAGATGTATTTATTTACCCTAGAGAGAGAGAGAGAGAGAAAACTCGAAGGGTGGGGGCAGAGGGAGAGAGGGAATGTCCAAGCAGACTCCCTTCTGAGCATGGAGCCCGACGCCAGGCTCCATCCCAGGACCCTGGGATCATGACCTGAGCCAAAATCAAGAGAAGGCCAGCTGAACCACCAGGCGTCCCTTGGAGATTCCAGTTTTATTACAGATGCAGGTCCAGTCTGCCCTCCCACCTGCACCCCACCCAAGCCCAGGCTGGGTCAGATGGCCCCTCTCTGCTCCTGTTACAACTCCCACCCTACAGTGCTCTTTCCTGGCTCTCCCCTTGACTGGGAGCTGCTTGAGGGGAATACCATGAATAGTGACTTCACCTGCATATCCTAAAAGGCCTAGAATAGTTCCAGGCATAGAGTAAGCTCCCAGTAGGTGTCGAGTGGAAGAGTGGTTGGATGGATGGATAAGTAGATGCACGGATGGATGGAAGGAATTAGTTTTGTGAAGCATTTGGAAATCTGGGAAATGCTGAACTTGGCCATCATGTAAAATGTCTGTTGCTATTTGGTGCACAGCTGTGTCATCCTGAAGGCTATGGGGGACTCATCTTTACCAGCCCCAGAGCAGTGGAAGCAGTGGACCTGTGTCTGGAGAAAGACAACAAAACGGAAGGTGAGGGGGACTCTGTTGTGAATTCCACTGGACTTTCTTTCCTCTGATTCTTCTGACCAGGGATACCGGATTCCAGAAATGGATTTTTCAGGTTTGAAACATCTCAATGGCTTTTAGCTCAAGACAGTATTTACGTACCCAGTTACTTCATGTTTGTGTAACCTTTGGAGGAAGCAGAAAATGACCTTTCTCCTTATAAGCTGACTCTTAATGTCCCACACAGAATGACAGGTTAGCCTCGTAGCTCTCTGACGGGAGCAGACGCCTAGAGGTGTCATGTCACAGATACTGTCTTGGGAAACAGGAGACAGGGTGGCCCCCAAAGTCCCCAGACCCTGAGGGGTTCATCTGCCAGGTGGTCATCTCTCTCCTCAGAATATATTGGTGACAGTCTCTTTCCTCAAAGGGATGATGAGAAAATCCAACCACATTGAAAAAATGGCCCGTGGCGTGCCAGGCACTTAATGACATGATCATCTCTTAGTCCCTTCTTCCTACCTCCTTCCCTCTCCTTCAAAAACACAGGAACAGAGCTCAGGCTTCAGACTGAACAACCACCTTAGTCTTTCAATCAAACAGCTTGGTAGCTAACATTTATGGAGAGCCTAGTGCATACCAGGCTGTTAAATACTTCACATGTGTCATCTCATTTATTCCTGGACACTGACCAGAGGCACATGTACTGTGGTCCTCATTATGTTGGGTGTAGAGATTACTTAAAAAAAAATTGAATCTTGAAAAATAAATTAATTAATTAAATAAATAAAAGGAAATCTCCCATGGGAGTGTAAAGGGTAGCATAACACTTAAATGTAAGGGAAAGTTATGCTCCTAATCAGATTTTAGGAAGGGAGAACTCCTGTTTCCTTGTCTTCTCAAAAAGTATTGAACACCCAGTGGCCTTAGCATATATCTATGCAACCCATTTTCTCTTTGTATTTCTTTCATCCACAGTTAAAGGTGTCTGTTTTTGCCCTAAGATGGTAATGTTCTCTATTAAATTGTGTTTGCTCATGAACCTGAAAGTTACGATCTTTACTTTGACTTAATGTATACATCCAAGATTATAGTTTCTTGACTGCTTTCAGATTTATGTCCCAAATAAAACCAGGTGTATTGCTTTTTTAGACACTAAGTTGCCCTTTTTAATGACCAGTGACTTTTTCTTTAAAAGTCTAGATTTTTAGGGGCACCTGGCAGGCCCAGTTGGAAGAGCGTGTGGCTTTTTTTTTTTTTTTAAGATCTTATCTATTTATTTTAGAGGGGGGCAGAGGAAGGGGCAGAGGGAGAGGGAGAAAATTTCAAGCAGACAACCCCACGACCCCCAGATCATGACCCGAGCCAAAACCAAGAGTTGGACGCTTAACCAACTGAGCTACTCAGGTGGCCCAAGTGTGCAACTCTTTTTTTTTTTACTTTTTTAAGATTTTATTTATTTATTTGACAGAGAGAGACATAGCGAGAGAGGGAACACAAGCAGGGGGAGTGAGAGAGGGAGAAGTAGGCTTCCCACGGAGCAGGGAGCCCAATGTGGGGCTTGATCCCAGGACTCTGGGATCATGACCTGAGCCACCCAGGCGCCCCCTCCCCCGCCCCCCGAGTGTGCAACTCTTGATCTTGGGGTTGTGAATTTGAGCCCCATGTTGGGTGTAGAGATTACTAAAAAAAAAATTTTTTTAAATAAATAAAAGTCTAGATTTTTAAACTCTAATGTCACCCTGCAAATTCATTCTTCAAGTTATGTTTGTTTTCTGGTACACCCTAAAAATGCTTCTAGTACCAACTGTGGAAAAGAGTTAATATTCTAAGCAAGGCATACTGAAACATTTTATGAAGTGATTTTTAAAAATTTGCCTGCCGAATATGAACAGAATAAAAATGGAATTTTAGTTTGAGATGCTGTTCTTTATACGTGGTTATTAATAGTTTGCCTTGTTCACAAGTGTCTTAGGATGAGCAAGGAGCTTTGGGCAACAGTCCAGATGGCCACTGTGGTGTTTGCAGCTCACATTTCATTCCATGTTTTACAGTCTGGAAACATTCTCTGAGGGAAAAATGGAATGCTAAGTCAGTGTATGTGGTCGGAAATGCTACTGCTTCTCTAGGTAAGCAATCAAGGTAAAGATAAAACACCAAAAAAGGACAGTGATGTTGTGATTTGTAGTAAGAAATATGTATTTGTCTTTGTCCCTGTTTCCTGGGACAGAGCTCTTAAAATCCTTGGTATTTGCTAAGTGATAAGAAAGATAAAGTTGCCTATTTTTTTTAAAGATTTATTTATTTATTTTAGAGAGAGAGCGAGCTTTCACTGTACCCTTACCAGCAGCATTATACCTTTAACTAATTATTTGTAAATTTCATAAGCAAAAAAAATCATTTTTTAAACTAGTGTTTTTTAAAAAAAACAAACATGATTAAGTCATTGGGGAATGAAAACCTGGTTTTCTTCTCTCCTGTAGTCTCTGCTACTACTCAGTATATATTCAAAAGTTCTGTTACATTGGTGCCTGGCTGGCTCAGTCAGTAGAGCATGCAACTCTTGATCTCAGGGTTGTGAGTTCAAACCCCACGTTGGGCATAGAGATTACTTAAAAATAAATAAATCTTTAAAAAATAAAAAAATAAGATCTTTAAAAAATAAAAAATAAAACTCTATTGCAAGCTTTGTACCCTTTGGCCCACTAATCCCTTTCCTGATAATCTAGCCAAAGGTAATAATCCAATAGAGGAGAAAAGAAGTGGTTTTTGTTTTTGTTTTTTTTTTAAGATTTTATTTATTTATTTGACAGAGACACAGCGAGAACAGGAACACAAGCAGGGGGAGTGGGAGAGGGAGAAGCAGGCTTCCCGCTGAGCAGGGAGCCCGATGTGGGGCTCGATCCCAGGACCCTGGGATCATGACCTGAGCCAAAGGCAGACCCTTAACGACTGAGCCACCCAGGCGCCCTGAGAAGTGGTTTTTATATGAGAATGTATATCATAGCATTATTTATAATCATGGAAAAAGGAAAGCCCCCAATAGGGGAATAGTTAAATTATGATACATCTATGTGATGATTATGTAGCTGCTTCTTTTACATACTTTTTATTTTGAAGGAAATTCACAGAAAACCTATAGTTGTAACACAGAACTCAATCTTTCCTGGACCCTGCAGAGTAAGTTGCCAACGTGATGTCCCATCAACTCCAAATAGATGAATGTAGGTTCCCTACAAACAAGCACATTTTTCTGTGTAGCTGCAACTATCAAACTCAAGAAATTAACATGCATGTATTAGTACCTCTCAATTCTCAATAATGTCCATTGTAGCAGAAGGGTTGAGCTCAGAATCCTGCCTTGCATTGTCATGTCTCGTTAGTTTCCTGCTGGAAAGGGGCCTCCATGTGTCTTTGGCTTTGTGACCTCGACACTTTCGGGGTACAGGCCGGTTGTTTTGTAGATGGTCCCCCAATTTAGGTGTGTCTGATTTTTTCCCTGATTACATTGATTCAGGTTATATATGTCTGGCAGGAATACCACAAGCTTTTCCCCTTGCCTCTTACCCAGCAGTGCATCATTTTGATTTGCCCCATTACTGATAATGTTCCTTGTAATCCCTTGATTAAGGTGATATGAGGCTTCTCCCTGTGAAGCTACCATTTTTCCCCTTGAAATTAATAATTACTTTGTGGGGAGGTACTTTAAGATTATATGATAACATATTTTTTTTTTTAGATTTTACTTTTTTAAGTAATCTCTACACCCAACGTGGGACTTGAACTTACAACCCCAAGATCAAGAATCATATGTTCTACCTACTGAGCCAGCCAGGCGCCCCTGATAATGTATTCTTCATCAGTAGCTGCTGATTTACATCAGTATGGACTCATGGTTTCCTCTTTAATAGGGTACAATCCATTACTAAGTCTATTTATTTTATTGCCCAAATTATCCCTGCTGTGGCCAGGGGCAACCCCTTGAAGGTGACTTCTGTGTCCTTTTGACATGTCTCCATCATTCTTTGAGTACTTCCTTCTTTTCTAATGCAAAAAGATGTTCCAGGTTTGTCCTATACTTTCCCTGTCCCAGCCCTAAAATCAACCATTTTCCCTAAGAAGCCCTGGTTCCTTTTAGTGGAGAGGGGTATTTAGAAGCCATGATGAGGATGCTTAGGGTATTCATTGCCCTTGCACTTCACTGCTCACTGCTCATGGCCCTTTTCAGTACACAGAGACAGGGAATACACACACACACACACACACAATCTTTATTTATATCTACTTGTTTATGTTGAAAACCATGAGTTCATTCCACCACCTCCAGTTATAGTCCAACACAACAGAGTTTCTCTAGGTCTTTCATTTCTGTATTTGTGACTCCCATCTCTGGCAAGGAGAAACCTGGCTCCCAGGTCATACATTTACTCATTTCATCAGTGCTCCTATAAGGAACAAGTCTCCCCTGGCTCTGCCCCCACAGGGATGCCCTCTTCAGCCCATGTGGATTCTGACACCCAACACTGGCCACTCCCCCACGACATTCATGTTACTCTGCCCCACCTAAGGGCCTTTGGGCTGAAATGTTCAAAAGGAGAAGGGGGACAGGAGAGGCTAGGTGGTCTGTTTAAATGATTTTGAAGCATCTTTATAGCGTCGGAAAGATACAATGTAACTAAGAAAAAAAGCAGGATGAGGCGCCTGGGTCGCTTAGTCGGTTGGGTGTCCGACTCTTGATTTCGGCTCGGGTCGTGATCTCAGGGTTGTGGTATTGAGCCCCTCGTAGAACTCCACAGTCAGCAGGGAGTCTGCTTCTCTCCTTCTCCCTCTCCCCCTCCCCACCCCACTGCTCCCATGTGTGCATGCTTGCTTTCTCTCAAATAAATAAATCTTAAAAAAAAAAAAAGCAGGATGCAATATAGATATGATACAATTTCAGTTTATTTTAAAAATATAGACACTGTACTAGAGAGCCCTCCCTACCCCCAAAGGAGCCTGAGAGGAGCAGGGACTCACAGAGATAGATACTTGTTGGAGTATGTAATGTTCATAACAGCATCAGTCACAATAGGCAAAAGGTGGAAACAAGCAAAATATCCATGGACAGATAAATGGATAAACAAAATGTGGTGTATACGTGAAATAGAGTATCATGCAGACGTAAGAGGGAGGGAAATTCTGACACAGGCTACAATGTGAAAGAACCTTGAAAACATTACGCTAAGTGAAATGAGCCAGATGCAAAAAGATGAACACTGTATAATTCCACTTACCTGAGGCTCCCAGAGCAGCCACTCGGAGACTGAAGGTATGGGAGAGGTTTGGAGGGTCTGGGGTCGGGGGGAAATGGGAAGTTCTTGTTTAATCTGGTGTAGAGTTTCCGTTTGGGATGATGAAAAAGTCTTGGAAGTGGATACTGGTGATGGTTGTGATGGTACCAAATGTCACTGAGTTATACACTTAAAAATAGTTAAAATGGTAAATTTTTATGGTATGTGTTTTTACTACAACAAGAACAAAACCTGAAAGGAAATAACCCTATGAAAGGTACTCCAGATGGTGGTATTATAGTTGTTTTTACAATTTTCTTGGTATTTTCTACATTTTCCAAACAGTCTTGAATTTGTATGTTATTTTTAAAGCACAAAGGTAAACAGTGAATCATTAAAAATCAACCTTACAAACAAACATAAAAATTAAGCATGAAACAATACTTAACAATTGTGAGTCAATTGTGAGTCAATCAATGTGCAGTTTGTTTCAAAATGATTGTCCAAATGAATTTTAAGATATCAGGGGAAGATGCAGTATGAATGAAAGTGTTTTTCTTTTAAAGACTGTATTTATTTATTTGAGAGAGAGCGAGCACAAGCAGGGGGAGGGGCAGAGGAAGAGGAAGCAGGCTCCCCACTGAGCGGGGAGCCCAATGTGGGGCTCAATCTCAGGACTGGGTTCATGACCTGAGCCTAAGGCAGATGCTTAACGACTGAGCCACCAGGTGCCCCAGGATGAGTGAGAGTAGTTCAAGAATGAAAAGCGCTCTTTCCAGAGAACAAAATGACGTCAAGGAGGTCCCCAGCTGCGGGCTGCTGACTAAGAGCCGCTGCATCGCTTTCCAGCGCAGAGCAACTTGCACCTGGGAGCTCTGCAGATGAGCAAAGAGGGAATCAGGCCTTGGTTGCCAAGGAAACCGCCCCCACTCCCCCCTCCCCTGCAAATCAGTTAAGAATTTGCTTGCACCTTCTTTCACCATTTCTTTTTTCCTGAAGTAGAAGAGGAAAGAAAAGTCTAGAGACAACTTCGGACTTACACAGCAACACTTCAGCTATCAAACATGGCATGTTTGTAAATTATCCCGTTTTGATTCTCATGCTACCTTCGGTCTGATCTCAGTGGCACCACTACGCATTTTGCATCTCATTGTTCTGTCAAATGAGACGAAAACCCGAGAACAAAAGTGGTGATACGGGATGAGAAACCCGAGACAGAGCGGGCTAGCGTGGGCCAGCATCCCCTGTGGCACAGAGCCTGGTCCCATGGGACCCGCTGGCCCCAGCCGGCTCCCTGTTTGTACCGCTGTGAAGGAAAAGGACGTGTTCTAAATGCTGGGAGCACATGATCAAAGGAGAGATGAAATTAGGGATTTTGCTCCTTTAAAAAGTCTCTTGGGAGAGGAGCACCTGGCTGGCTCAGCTGGGCCCCACACTGGGTGTAGAGATTACTTTAAAAAAAAGAGAAGAAAAGAAATCTCTTAGGAGAAACCACATTCTATCTTAACATGAAAGTCAGTCACCCAACTTTGGGACCTTCTATCTTAGTTCACCTTCCCAGACATGATGTCCCAGAGGAGCTCTCTCTAGTGAACTGCTGGACGCTTCTGTTCATCCTGAGGCTCAGCAAGAGCCTGGAGAGTTAGAGGAAGTTGAACACGGACAGCCGGGGGACACCAGGCCCGTGTGTTAGTCATCTTTTGCTGCGTAACGAATTGCCCCAAAACTTAGTGGCTGGAAACAATAAGCGTTTAATTTCTCATGGTTTCTGTGAGTCCGACATCTGGGAATGGCTGAGTTGGGTCCGTCTGGCTCGGAGTCTCTCACCAGGCTTCAGGTATCTCAAGGCCTGACTTGGGGGTCCTGCTTCCAGATCACGCACATGGCTCCACTTCCCAGCCCTCACGTGGCCCTCTCTAAGGGCTACGTTATGACACGATAGCAGGATTTCCCTCTTGCGTGCGAGACAATCCAAGAGCCAGTGAAAGAGAGCGTCCAGGCCAGAAGCCAGTCTTTTCATAATCTAATCTTGGGAGTGACATCCCATCACTTCTGCCATCTTCTTTTTGTTTGAATGGAGTCAGTCCAGGCCACACTCAAGAGGAGGGATGTCAAGGTGGTGTGAGCACCGAGATCACTGGGAGCCATTTTACAGGAGCCCTCTGGTCAAACTGAGCACAAGAACTGCCTCTGCTTCCCCCAGAAGCTGCAGGTCAGGTCAGGAGAATGGAACATTTTAAGCAAAGAGAAGATAGAAATGTTTCGCATAGTGGAAATGGAAACCGGGCCCAAGCAAGTGGTCTTGATGTCAAAGTCCATCAGGACTTATCTATCTCAGAGAGACAGAGAGAGCGAGTGCACGAGAAAGAGCGAGTGGACGGAGGGGCAGAGGAAGAGAATCCTGAAGCAGACTCCTCGCTGAGCGTGGAGTCCGACCCAGGGTTTGATCCCAGGACCCATGAGCCAAAGACAAGAGTTGGATGCTCAACTGACTGAGCCACCCAGGCACCCCATAAACCATATCTGGCTTTTTAGTGTTTTTCATTGCTTCGTTTTCCCATTAATTTTGGGAGAATACTGAAATCATCTATATCTATAACCTTAATATGTCTTCACATCCCATTTGTTGATTCTTACTGATTTGCTTTTGCACTAAGCATTTTTTTTAAGATTTTTATTTATTTGTCAGAGAGAGAGAGCACAAGCAAGGAGAGCAGGAGAGGGAGAAGCAGACTCCCCACTGAGTAGGGAGCCCGATGTGGGACTCAATCCCAGAACCCTGGGATCATGACCTGAGCTGAAGGCAGACGCTTCACTGACTGAGCCACCCAGGCATCCTGCACTAAGAATTTTATCTCACCTTCAGATAACCACAGGGTACTTTTGCACATAGGCATCCACCAGCAGGGGAGCTCACCCCCAGGTTTACACAAGTCCCCCGACCGGATCCACCATGGCAGTCCTAGCCTTAACTTCTTAAATGTAAAGAACACGATGGCAGGTTTGTCTGGGGTCAGACTGGTTCGTTTCACACAGCTGTGAGTCACTTGAAGTTCCCCTGTCATCATGGCCTGGGGAGGCCCCAAAGGCGGGCTTGCCTAGGCCCGAGGGCTGGCTGAAATGCTTGCACCCACTTAGAGCAGAGCCAGCCTTGCCGCCACAGGGGTTGAGACCTTCCGGCAAACATCCATTGCCCCGATCTCTACAGAGAGCCTCTGCGGGCTGCCGGCGGGCCCCACAGCCCAGTCCCTGCCCTCGCAGGCAGAGCTGACAGGCGCTGGACGGCTCAGGGCCTCCGCTTCCTGCTCTCAGGAGCCCTCATCCCAGGGTCGTGCGAGGATGAAGTAATGCGCCAGTGCTCACTCGGAACAGCGAGGCTGCACGTGAGAGTCTACATGGGCTTCCTCCCGTCTAGTTAATGCAGGAACGATGCGGATGAGCGCCGACGTTAAATACCAACATCACTGCGGTACTCACGTCCCAGTTCCGTTCCTGGGAAGTCGTCAGGGTCTTGGTGCACCGAGACCTTCCCAGTTCAGTCAGAGGACGGGTGGCCCGGCCTGGGCTGGCCATGCAGCGTAACAAGGGCTTTGTTCCGGAACAAAGTTGACAGCTGCATGTGACTTTTGTCTCTTGGGCTCAGGGCCCTTGAAATGACCTGTCAGTGAAGAGCTGATGGTGTGGATGTGAAAGCTGCAGTTTGTTCTTAGCCAGCGCTCTCCCGTGAATCCGAAATGGAAGGGCCACAGCTCCTCCTCTGTCAGGCAGGTGCCACACCCCGGGCGCAGGTGCTGAGCGCTGGCGGCGCGGGGCCCGTGGCCCTTCCTCCCCAGCGTCCTCTGCACAGTGGCCAGTGTTTCCCGTGTGGAAGAGTGCAGGGGGGCCCGGGGCGGGGGGGCTGCTCCTGCCTCACTTCTTGATGGGAGTCTCTCAAAGTTGCTGGTCTGCCCCTGGCCCCAGATGACCTGTAGTCGCGGTGCTGGGGGTCGCTGTTGGCAGGTTGCCGAGGAACCGCTCCTGCCCTCCCTGCCATTTCAGTCTGGCCACGTCAGCCCACAACACCCTTCTGGACGGGCGCTGGCCTTGGCTTCCCGGCAGGACGAGGGCTCTCTCATGCCCTGTGAGAAGTAGTAAATCCTAAATGCTCACCACCTCCGTACTGGCTGGTAAGAAACCGCCTTTCTTCAGCTCCCCTAGGGGGCCCGCGGTTTGCTCTCATCATCTCGTATAATCCTTAAAGCAGTCCCCGGTGGTGGCGTCTTCCCCTGGTGTAGCCGAGCTCAGTGGGGCTCAGAGAAACTGGCACGTGACCGAAAGCCACACGTCTAGGAAGGGTGGGCCCGGGGCCCAGCACCCTCACGTCCGACACAGTGCCGGCTGCCCCTTGCACCTGCCTTCAGGAGGAGACATTCCTTTGTGTTTGCACGTTAGCAAACAACCCAAGAACAGGGGTCTTTAATAGCCACATGAAAACATATTTCTTTTGTTGTTTTCCAGTGAATAAAATTGGCCTGGATACAGAAGGAGCACACTGCGGAAATGCAGAAAAGCTTGCAGAATATATTTGTTCCCGTAAGTAGAAAAAGGTCACTCCAACTGAAGCCCATTTACTTTTTGTTTGTTGGCCTCACCCCCGACCCCCCGGGACAGGAACATTTCCTGGGCGCGTCCTCCGTGGTGACGCTGGTTGGCGCGCAGCGTGCAGGCCGCTCGTGGGGCCGCGGGCTCCTTTCCCGGTGTGTGTCTGTGCTTGTTTGAGATTCAGCCCGCCTCTCTCCGCCCCCTCCACCAGAGGACTTGAGCCAACTCCAACATGACACAAAACGAAGCGTTCGGAGACAAATCCAGGGAGACCGTCTGCAGTGATGCTACCCGCAGTGGAGGCGGGCTACTGCAGCTGGGCGCCTCCCCTGAGTCTGTGTCCCCCTCTCGGGGGGCTGCCTCCTCCGAGCGCCCTCTCAGGGCTGGCCCACCCCCCTGGGAGTGCGTCCCTGGGCAGCGTGTGGACCGGGACCTGAGAGGACGCTGGTTGTAGAGGTGTTTGCCTTTCAGTGGGGGTGCAGCCCTGATGGAAACAAAGCTTTGGGGGAGCTCTCGGAGCGAGAGGGGCGGGAAGGCCGTCAACACTCAACAGACATGGGTTCCCACTGCTGCTTCTGCCCCCCACAGAGTCTCCAGGGCCAGGCTGGAGGCTGCCCGTGGGCGGTGGAGCAGGGCAGCTGGAGGGCAGGCACTCCCTGCCTTCTGGTCGCATCCGCCACTGCATCCCAGCCCGGCTCTTTGCTTTAGTTTGCTGATGTCTCTAAGTTTTGAAAAATGCTCTTCTTACTAAGGGGGTGTGTTTCAGAGACCCTCCAAAAGCCCCAGGGACGAAGGAGGTGAGCCCTAATCCAGTGACCCTCCGGGCCCCATCCTGGCCGAAGCAGGTGCTGGCCTGGGCTGGAGCAGAGGACCGAGTACCCAGCACTGTGTTCCTGCCCCAGGGCAGCACTGCTGGGCCTCCCGCCCCAGCTCTTGTGTCCACCGCTCCACCTGAACTGCAGGCCTCGGGGGCTGTTCAACAGGACAGTCGCCCGGCCCACGACTCTAGTGGCCGGGTCCGTGGCTCTCCGGCTGGCCATCCGGTGCTCCCAGCACATCCTCACCTCCCGCTTCCGGCACAGCCGTCTCTGCTCCTCCCTCCCGTTGGTGCTGCCTACAGAGGCCCTGTCCTTCACGTAGGCTCCTCTGTGACAGGGACGCCAGAGGCTGTGGTCCTGCCATGTCCACTGTCCTGGAGGCCTTGGCCCTCCTTTGGCCACCCCCAGCACACACATGCTGTTCATGCCTCGTCTTGTCGCTGAACCCACTCCTGCCTTGGGCCCAGCACAGAGGTGTTCTCACGCAGTGTTTGCTGAGCGCTGAACCGTTCTGGTGTGACAGGAGGGCATTCGGGGGGCAAGGCGAGAGAGGGCCTGGTCCATGCCAACAGGCCTGGCCAGGCTGAGCGGCCATCTCCTTGAGCATCAGCTCCAGCCTGCCGGTCGCTTGATACTATACGGCCAGGCGCTGAAAGCTGCTGAGAAGCCACGTGCAGTTATGCCGGGGGGCCCGGGGTGAACACAGCCCTGGGCGCCTCAGGGTCCTCAGGCCCATGGGACGGTTTTGAGGGTCACTGAGCCTCACCTTTTCCGGGACGAGAGGAACGTCATGTGATTGGGTTTTCCCCAGCAGTCTGTGGCATGGGATGCATATGTTCCAGAATGATCCAACGCCAGGCTCTTTATTTCTAATATTTGTAGGGGACAGTGGTCACCATTAAACAGTAACAAAGCCCTTCTGTTTTAATGTGGAAATCAATGTAAATGGTAGAACTTGGCATTCCCCGGGGGATTAAGTGCTTTGGTTTAGGAAGACGAACGACTGGTTCCGTGGGCGGTACCACATTTAGCTCCTTAATGAACAGGGGGCCGCAGCCTGTCTCCAGGGTAGATGACCTAGCTGTACTCACTGCTGACGCGCTAGTTCTGGAAAGAGACGGAAGGAGATTGAGTCATTCCTCACTTTCAGGTCCAGAGTCATCAGGCTGGTGTTCCTTGCTCTGCATACATATCCAAGGCAGGAAGGATCCAGGTCACTTCTGAGATATCACCCTGGTGTTTCAATTAACTGACTCGAGGCGTAGAGGGGAGATAGGAACGTACTCTGCCTTATCTGGGCGAGACGGGGCGGCATTCTTTGCAAAGCCTTTGTTACTTCTCATTTGTTACCAGCATACCTGTGTGTCCTAATAAATCTTTAATTCGCAATTAGAATATCCAAATGGGAATCCTTCTTGACTGTTAATAAGGACTTTCACCTTGGTTTTACCAAGGCATTAATGATTTTCTGCCCCAGCAAGTTCTGAAACTGGATTTTAAAAGCTCAGAATCTACTTCCAGTGTTTGGAGTCAACAGGCCAATTCATAGTTATTGCTTATTTCTTTTACTTAACTCTTTTTCCTGCGTGACAGATACCATCGAGGGCACTTAGAACTACTAACTCATTTAATCTGATAGCCCATTGTTCTGATAGAAAATTCTCCCCTTCTAGGAGATCTGCTCTAATGGAAAAGAAAGCAGCAAATAAATGGTAAAAGGGGGCATTACAGCATTCTGCAAGAGAGGGGTCCGCCTGAGTCAGACAGAGGGGGTGCAGTTATTTGAAATGTCCCTGGATTGGGGGCTGCCGATGGCCACTCCTGCAGCCTCTTGGACTAGCTCGGCCCTTCCTTCCCTCGCATCAGCCCTGTTGTCCGGATTCTCCACCACGAGAATCTCTCTCTGCACGGCCGCATCTCCCAGCTTCGCCTGGGAGGCCGAAATCAGTGCAGACCTGGCAGTTGTCGGAGTTTTCCAGCCACACACGTGTCCTCCAGTGAAAAGGCATTTTTTAAAAAATCAGCCTTGTTACCTTAATTACTACAGTGACTACTTATGGAGTCCCCAGCCCCTCAGCACAACCCTCTCCTGGGATTTTCAGCACCCGTGCTGGCCTCAGCCCCCACAGCCCAGCAGTCCAGGCCTCCTTCCTGTTAAAGAAACGGGCAACCTCTGAGCCCCGTGAGTCCCCATTCTGTGTCTTCTCTGTCGGGTGAGACCCCTGCCAGGCCCCTGTCTCCCTGTTGTTCTGGGAAACCTCTCACACCTCTGCAGAATCAGCCAGCTTTAGCATTGACCTACTTAGCAGTGGCTTATTTGGGTTAAAAATCTGCAGGCAGTAAACTTATCCCCAAAAAAGAATGGGTTCTTTGCCTCTGACTTCTTAAAGGGGATGGGTCCCAGGAAGGATAGTTGTGGTACATCTCCGCCCAGCAGAAGAGGATTCTAACCAGGACATTTTCAGGTTTTCCTCCCTTTCCTGAGAGTGTCACGGGTTTCCATGACGTCAGCTGGGCTGACTGGGCCTGCGTGCAGGGCCTGGCTCTCCAAGCACTGGTGATGCCGTCAGAAAAGACAGGCATCTGTCCTGGACCAGGACACACATACTAAGCTCCCATCTCCCGAGTTAGCGGCCAGCAATCCGAGAATAAGCATGAGCAGCTCAATACTAGGCTAGACCTTCCGAAGAGAGGCTTTGAAGGGCAGATTCCGGAATCTTCCAAAGGCCCCTTGCACACCTCTAGGGCTGGGCTTGCTGGAAAGGCAGGCCCTTGGCTTTCCTGCTGCATTCCCGAAGCTGCCCCAGAGCAGATAGCTGGGAGGGTCTGTGGGAGCAGCTTTGGTCTCTAGAATCCTGCACACCCCAGCACCTAACACACATGGACGGACACACAGACCTGGAGGGACGCCTGGGCTCTGGTTAAGAAAGTTGCACCTGAACATGGCTTTGAAAATATGTTTCCAAGGATGGCATCTACAGTGCATGAAACATTTGCTCCCACTGGAAAAGAGAAATCAGTGGGCATCTATTGTCTACATTTGAATTTTTCCCAATTCCTTGTGTTCTTTTACGTCCGTGCTGATAGTTACAGAGCAGCTTAAATCAAGAACACATTCACCAGGACGTAGTTCTTGAATAACCTGGAAAAAGGAAGTTATTCCTGTGGTTGGTCTGGGCCTTCCGGGAGATGGTGCTAGACGGGCAGTGCTTGCTTTGTTCTTCCTCCGACTGCAATCCCCAAGGAGGTGTTCAGGGAGATCTGACGGGTACAGAAAAATGCGTTTGTGTGTGACCAACAGCCATTAAGACTTCTTCCAACTGATGGATGGACGTGGCGGGGGGGGGGTGGTTCTATCAGAATGTTCACATTTGGGGAGGATTCGCCCATCGGTTTTGTTAGATGGTAGTGTCTCAGGTCGGTGTTCAGACTGCGTGCCATCTTCGTTCTGCAGAGAGCTTGGAGCCGAACACACCCCAAGGTCTTCCTAGAGTGGGGACGGGGAGCAGGGTGGGAGGCAGGCCATTCTCAGCAGGCCCCTACACGGCCACCCATCCGCCCCGTGGGCACTTGGCCGGGTGGCCGCCGTCCTGAGGGGACAGAAGGCACGCAGCTCGTCTGTGTTGGGGGCGGCCGCAGGGCCACTTGTGGCTGCCACTTCCCTGCCGCCTCCTGAGTGTGGGCCCTGGCTCCGGCCACCGCCTGTGGCCTCCAGGCTCCTCCCGAGGCGCAGCGTGGCTGCAGCAGTGCTTGTGACTCCAGCCAAGTGCAGAGCCGCGTGCTAGCTCGTGCCCGCAGCCCAGCCGCCGCGTCAGGACCAGAGGGGCTGGAGGGGCCTGGGGGACAGCGGCCCCGGCTTGCGGGGATGCCCGTTTTCTGAGCGCCGTGGCCGAATCCCCTGGGATCTTCCTACAGCAGGGGCAGCTTCTTCCCTCCCACGCACAGCCGCTGGGCGGCCCGGAACTGCTGCTCCCCGTGCCCTGGGCACATGCACCCCCTTCTTGAAAGCGTTGACAAAGTCTGGTTATTTATCCGCAGGGGAGTCACCAGCATTGCCTCTTCTGTTTCCCTGTGGAACCGTCAAAGGAGAAATCCTGCCGAAAATGCTCAAGGACAGAGGTGACGGCAATGCATTGGCTCGTGGGCACAGCCTCCCTGGTCCGCCTCCTCGGGTCTGCCGGGAGCCTTCGTGGTCCGCGTTCGGGGTCGGCCGTGCGGAGCCCCCGGGGGAGGGCAGGCTGGGGGAGGGCGGGCGGCCCTCGTGGGGTGCAGTCCACTGTCCAGACCGTAGCCCTGCGCTCGTCTGCCCGCTCGGCTCCGGCTAGGAGCCCGCAGAGTGTCACAGCCTTCGCCAAGGGTGCGGGTGGTGCTGGTGTGGACGGACCCCGGGGCAGGTCCCGGGGCAGAGGAGAGCCCAGGATGGAGCCCGGTGTTCCCGGTGGAATAAAGCCTATTCCCTGCTTTTGATTGTGTCCAGGGATTCCCATGGAAAGCATAACTGTCTATCAGAAGATCCCACACCCGGGAATCCAAGTGAACCTCAACAGCTACTATTCTAAGCAGGTGGGTGGTGCTTGCAGGAGACTTGGCGGCGGGGAGGCCCAAACCCCTGTGCGTGGTTCCACCATCCCAGCCGCATGACTTCCCAAGGCTCCATCTCTGTATCTGTGAAATGGGAATAGAGCTCTCTGGGAAGGTTTTTAGAAGGGTGAAAGGAGATAAAATGCACAAAGCCCTGTGGATATCACCCCAGACACAGTGAGCCTGGGCAGCTAGGGGCCATGCTGTGACTGTCCGGCATGTGTGGGGCACTGGGGGAGCCCCGGGGCAGAGGCTGGGACGGGAGGCTCGGCCCATACTGGGAAGGCCCACAATGCCCACCGAGGAGTCTACGTTGAATTTGGGAAGCCACAGGGACCTCTGAAGGCTTCGGGCAGGGGGGTGGGTGGCGCCTGTGTGAGTTAAGGTTTTCCACATCTGTATTCAGTGCGATGCCTCCCCCCTCTCCTGGGACAGGCTTCTGAATGCCTTGCTGGTTCTGGACGTCCCCTTAGTGCAAACGAAAACAGAGCCACGCAGCCAGTCTGCCTTCTGTCTCCTGAGAAAGGATGCAGAGTTGACAGCCTGGACTGCTGCCTCACTGATCAGGGCCACTTTGGCCACGTGAGCTAGCGGCAGCGTCTGCTTCGGCTGGGCATGTGGGTCCGCGGTGCCCCTGTCCTCTGGCCAGGCAGACACACACCTGTGGGCCGCAGAGCGATGAGGAGCAGCGCCCAGCCTCCCCAGTGGCACCCTGTCCTCTAAACAGTGCCTCGCCTGAACTCGGCCCTGGCCTCGAGGGAGCAGAGAAGGCCACGTCCACCAGGAGCCCTCCTGCTGTGAATCCGTGGGGCTGCCTGGGGGCTGCCTCCTGGGGCTCCAGGGCTGATGGTGCCTGGCTGGGGGAGCCAGGGGAACATTCTCTCCCCTTGGCCTGTGGCGACAGACTGATCTTATGCTCTCCCTGCAGGGCGTTCCGGCCAGCATCACATTTTTCAGTCCCTCTGGCCTTACCTACAGCCTCAAGCATATTCAAGAGTTATCTGGCGACAACATTGATCAAATTAAGGTGAGATATTCAGTGGGCTTTTGGTCTTTTCAGGTTTTTAAAAATTCTTACTAATTACCTAGAGTTTCCATGCACTAGGAAACCAAAGCACTCCTGACCTAGCAGACACCCTGATGTCACCTCGTAGCCCTGGAAAGACCGGGCTCGAGAATTCTCCAGCATCACTTCCTGGCTGGTGCTCTCGGACACCTTACTTAACCTCTCTGAGCCTATTTCCTCATTTGTATCATGAGGATGATTATCCCTCTGTGGCTTTTATAGACACGTAGTCACCCATTATTTGCAGGGGATACATTCCCAGACCCTCGAGTGGATGTGTGAAAGCACGGCTACTACCCAATCCTGATATAGGGTGTTTTTTCCTACACATACATCCCTGTGATGAAGTTTAATTTCTAAATTAGGCCCAGCAAGAGATTAACAACAATAGCTAATAATAAAGCCGTTACAACAATATCCTGTGGTAGCAG
Source organism: Halichoerus grypus (assembly GCF_964656455.1). Taxonomy (NCBI): domain Eukaryota; kingdom Metazoa; phylum Chordata; class Mammalia; order Carnivora; family Phocidae; genus Halichoerus; species Halichoerus grypus. The sequence continues at coordinate 6,633,675 of NC_135718.1, forward strand.
TGACGTGAACTCTCTCAAGATATCTTACTGTACTGCACTCACCCTTCTTCCCGCGAGGCTGTGGGATGATAACGTGCCTCCAGGACAAGGGGAGGGCAGTGACGTAGGCCCGGGACAGCATTCCCACTTGTGAGGGACCACATTTGCTAAGAGTCTATAAGTAACGACGAGGCTTTTGGGGCCTGTAATGGGAAGGCTCTTGAACTGGCTCCAGTGGGACCAAGGAAAGGGTGGAGGCCACCTGGGGCCCCAGGACAGAGGCCACCAGCACCGTGTGCACTCACACAGAGTGCGTGCTCTTAGCCTTTACGACAGGTGCGACTCACGGCACACCTTCGCAGTCCGCACCCGTTCCCAGTTCTGCAGGTGGAGAACTGGGCTCAGAGAAGTAGTGCGTCTTGCCCTAGGCCTCACAGGAGGAAGGGATTTGAACCCAGGAGGACGGACTCCATGTTGTTATGCGCAGTGATACCCGAGCCGTGGCCAGGGGACGGAGCACTTCCAGGCAGTGTCTTGTAGAATTCGCCCACCAGTCCGGGGGTAGGAATCGAGCAAAATCGGGACTACCAGCTACGCAGGGGGGTTCTGCTTCCTGCCCCCCCTTACCAATACTTGTAAGTTTGGTCTTCACGATCACAGGCGCCCCAGCGGCTGTGGGGGAGTTTGGACTTGGATTGCTCCCGTGACCGAGGACGCTGAGCGTCTTGCCCTGCGCGTGTCGGCTGCTTCCGTATCTTCTGAGAGCTGTCTGTTCACGTCCTGGCCGTGTGTCTTGTTGCGGCTGTTGCTGGGCTGTACGGGTTCTGTGTTCCTGGATGCAAGTTCCCCTTCCGATACATTTTCCCCATCCCCTGAGCTGTCTTTGCACTTCTGAGACGGTGCCCTTTTAGAGGCACGACGGTTTTTCCGTTTTGGTGAAGACCCACTCATCTATCTTTTCCTTTGCGACTTGTCCAATCCCAGGGCATGAAGGGCCCCCCCACGTTTCTTCTGTGTCTACAGTCTCAGCTCTTACATTTAGGTCCGTGATCCACTTTGAGTTCACGTTTGTGCCTGCTCTGAGGTAGGGGTCCGGCACCATCTTTTCCTCAGGGAGTTTCTTGAGGAATGGCTGCGTCTCAGGGTGGAGTGGCGGGGGGGGGGAGGGGAGGGCTACAGGAGCTCGGGCTTCCGGGGGGGCAGCAGCGTCTGTCCTGTGGCTCTGACATGCCCCAGAAAGAGGGGCTTCAAGTCTTGAGATTGTTCCCTGCGCCACACCCAGCCCAGGCTAAGGGCTGCCATCCTCACAGACCTCCTCCCGGGCAGGGGTACGTGCACCCCAGTGTTGGGGTGGGGGTGACGTGAGTGCTCTCCCTGCCAGAGCAACAGATCTTATTTACCCCCCCACTGGCCCTGCCAAGCAAGGGTAATTGTACCCCTTTTACAGATGAGGAAACAGGACCAGAGGGGCTAAGTGACTTGTGAGGACACCTAGCAAGGGCCGGGGTCACCACAACAAAAAACCACATTCAGCCCCAAGCGAGGCTCTGCATGTGACCATCAAACGTGCGATGTTTGGAGAGAGGCATCTGGCTGACAAGCCTCAGGCCGCTGGAGTTTCTCGTCTGGAGTAACCGTGTTCCCATCAGCGGCAGCCACTGGTGGCCGCCGACCATTTCTCTGTGCCGGGGCCCCTGGCCACGTGGTTGCTCACATTGCCCCCACGTGATCCTCAGAGCAGCCCAACGGGGAAGGCTGTTCCCCTCTGTTTTACAGATGAAGGGACGGAGGCCCAGAGAGGGAGGGTCACTTGCTAGGGCCACTATCCTGTGGAGCTAGGATGGGAACCTGGCCCTCCGGCTCCGGGTCCCGGTCTCGGCTGCTGCGTTTTCCTGGGGAGCGCAGCCGGGGCCCCTGCCGCACCCAGAGCACCTTTCAGACTTTGCTGTCTGCTCCACTTGGCCCCCCACCCAGGGCAGAACTGTGGGCGGCTGAGGCTTGTGGAGAGGCAGCCAAGACGGCGGGCACCGGGGCGGGGGCCTGGCGCCCCTGCCCTGCACCCGAGCCGCAGGCCGGCGGGGAGGCTGTCATGAGGTCGTGCAGGCAAAGGCATTTCGCGGGTGTAGGGCTGGGTTCGCATCGGGAGGGGTGATCACACGTGCTAGGAGCTGCGACGACCTGACGGGCCCAGGCCCTGCCCCTGTCCGCCCGGCCGGCCCCGCAGGTGCGCTGAAGCTCGCTCTCTCTCCCCCTGCAGTTTGCTGCCATCGGCCCCAGCACGGCCCGCGCGCTGACCGCCCAGGGCCTGCCTGTGAGCTGCCTGGCCGAGAGCCCCACGCCGCCAGCCCTGGCCAAGGGCCTCCGGTTGGCCCTCCAGGCCCCCCGCTGCTGAGTCGGTGGCCCGTCCCGCTGCTGCCGGTGCAGGGAGGCGAGGCCTCGGCGGGGCTCCCCACACCTCTGCCTCGTGCCTCCGCGGAAGCCCCGGGACACGGGCCCGGCGAGAGCTCCTCCGGCAGAGGGAAGAAAACCAAATAAACCACTGGCTCTTGGCGCTGAGCTGTCACTCGCTGTGTGTCGTTTTCCACGCAGAGCTGTGTTTGTGGAGGAAAAGACGTGCCCACATTCTGAGAACTGCCCGGCCCCGTAGGAAGGATAACACCTGCTATGTAGGAAGTAGCTTTGTGCATCCTATGAAAAGGACCTTCAAGTCCCGGCTTTGTGAGCTGTGGACACCTGCCATTCAAATACGGAGAGACTTTCTTTCCTTCAGAAATGAAAGGCAGCTTAGACCAGGCAGGGCGTCTGGGAGGCGGGGAGGTTTACACAGAAGGGCTTCGCCCGCAGGATGCAGCGCCCTGCAGACAGGCTTGGGGAGTCTGCCCCCAAACTTTCTTTCCGCTTTTAAAATCTTGGCCTGGAGCCTGAGCTGGGTGGAATGAAACCGCGTCCGTCGTTCGGCAGGAAGGAGGACTGTCTGCCCAGCACGAGTGCATTCCCCGGGAGGTGTGTCACATTGGCAGTCCCCGCGCAGTGCTCTGCCTCTCTCCTCCCCGGTCCCCTTACGCCCTGAGGAGTGGACGCCACTAGGATTCCCGTTTCTCTGGGGAAGACCCTGAGACTCGGGGCATTAAATGCTTTGCTCGGGGTCACCCAGCGAGTGAGTGACCAGCCAGGACGCTCTGCAGGGGACTTGTGAACATAAGCACGGAGGCCCAGACTGATGGCGCTCCTGAGCCACCTCGCCTCCACGTGACCTCAGTACAAAAGTAAGGACCTGGTAATCGTTAGTGACCTGAATGGAAATTCCGCAGGTTCCGTGATGGCCCCGTATTTTCTGTCTGTAGTCATGTTTCTGAATATGGGTCAGAATCCATCCCCCCGCTTCCTTCTGATCTGAACGTCAGGTCTGGGTTGATGAGGTGCGTTTAGAGTCCCTGCCACTCCCAAGGAGCCTTTTTCTGCCGGAGTTACCTTTCCTGAGCTTGGGGAAGAGCCCGGCCCCAAGCAGCCCCGCAGCCGAGGAGCGCAGAGGCCGCGCCGTGCAGGCCCCCGCAGCTGCCACAAAGCAGGGCCCGCCACGCCGGGGCTGCTGCGGCAGCGTCTCGAGGCCAGCCTCGGGACAGAATGTCGCCACGGGGACCCGGGATGGCTACGGGACCTGCGCTGGCCAAGGCGGTCCCCCGACCCTGTGCCTGCAGGTCAGAGCCCTGCCGGATTGCTCCAGATTACATCCCCCAAACTACCGCTCTGCCTCTGACCCACCTGCTGCCCGCTGTCCCCTGTGCACACGGCCCCCGGCTGCCATCACCCCCACACTCCTGCCAAGTGGCCACACACGAGCCCCCAGGAGGCATCACCTGGGTGAGGACAGGAACCAGCCCTCCCACAACGGACGGTGCCGGGGTTGTTTGCAGGGAGAGGGAGCGAGTGAACAGTCCCGAGGGTTCGGGAAGCTTGGGGTCGGGGAGCATGGGCCCAGGCGGAGGGGTTGTTGGCATCAAACTCTCAGAGCCCCGTCTCCCCGACACTAGGGGAGTGACTCTGCCCTCTGAGTTCCAGTCTGCCCGTCTGTCAGGAGGGGAGGAGCTTCTGCCTCCCGACTGTGGGCACTGCGGCTCCGAAAACGACGTCTGAAGCTACCTCGAGATCTGGACGGAGAGCTTAGGTTGGCGGGTAATAAGCAGTGTGTCCCGTATTCTCATAAACAAACAGTACTGCTCAGCATTTCCTGCTCCATCTGAGTTTAGCGGTTTATCTGGTGGGAAGTGTTGCCGGAATGGCGAAGGTGATCCTGGGGTCATGGCCCCGACACCTAAAGCATTCTGGGTACCTGGGGATCAGAGACAGCATGGCACCTGCCCCAAAGGGGCCTGCAAACACCTTGAAAGAACAAAGTCAGGAGGCAGCTGAGCTCAGCATAAAGAGCCTGTATTTCACACAACAGGACTGTGGCCAGGAGACGGGGTCGGGGGGAGGCCACCTCTTTGGACGACTGTTGCCAGAGAACCCCTCTCTGAGGTTCTGTCGCGGGGAGCCTGACAGCGGGGAGCTGGAGACAGCAGAGTCTCAGGACGGCCTTCTTCCAAACCAATCACCTGCCTTTTGTGTCGATGCCATTGATTGTCATATGTCCCTTCGGAGATTTTATAATAAGCATTAGATTCGATTTCTTTTCCTTTTTTTTTTTTTTTTTTAAGTAGGCTCCACGCCCAGCATGGAGCCCAACATGGGGCTCAAACCCATGACCCTGAGATCAAGACCTGAGCTGAGATCAAGAGTCGGACACTCCACCGAATGAGCCACCCGGGTGCCCCCAGATTTCTTTTTTTTTTTTTTAAGCCCATTTCTTACAACTGCCTGGAGGTTCTCAGCTGGGCAAGCCACACTACTGATTATACACACCTCTCTGCCCTCCTCCCTTCCCCACTCACTTCAGTGTTCTGAACACCTTGCAGCAAAGACAGAGGACACAGCAAATCAGCAACCATGCGACAAGCAGTAAGCAACAGCCAACAGCAATCATAATTTCCATGTCAATGGCCATTATAATCTTGAAGGTCTCACACACACCTGGGCAGAGAAGTGCAGGCAAGCAGTGAGCGTGGCCTCCCTCCCCACCCAGCCACCTCACCGCCTCAGCGCGCTTCCGACAGCAGGGGATCCAGGAGCCCCAAACCACCGAGCCTTCCACATGTAAGCGTGTGTGAATGCTCCTGGGCAGGCCTAGGAGCCGAGGCTGGCCGTCGGGGAGAAGGGGTTTCTTTGTGGGTGGAAAGCGACTGAAATGCACAGTCCAGAGAGAAGGAAATCAGAAGGGCAGGGAGTGGGAAGAATCTTTTCTTCTCCCTTTCACGGGCAGCAGTGTGCGGCTGTGAGTCACGCCCAGGCCTGCACTTGCACAGGTGGTTTCCCAAACACCTGGGCTTCCTGAGATCGATCCACGTTCAGAGTCAGGACTGACCCCTCACTGTGGATCAGGCTCCAAAATCTCCCGTGGGAACAATTAAGGGAAAGTCTTTTCCAAAATGTCATGCTGTGTGGTGCTGAGAATATGTAAACCCATGTTGTAAATGACATGTACTTCAGGGGAAAAAAGTTTTCAGGCCTCCCACTGACAATTGGATCGTGCCATCTCAGCATTTAAGGAGACTCTGGAAGCTTCCAGCCAAACCCTTCCCCCAAGCACAGAGATGAGGAGTGCCCTTATCAAGAGGCCCTACCTGGGCTCAGTCCCAGGAACCAGCTTCTCTGGGAGCCCCTGTCGTTCCTGTCTGTATTGTAGATCACCCGCTTTTCTCTGCCATTTTTCCTCCTAAATCTAACTGATTTCCTTAAAATCCAATTTACCTGGAATGAGCAATTTAATCAGACAGTGGGAACCTTGTGTCGCCAGTCAGGCTACTCAGAGGCTTTGAAATAATCGGGGAGAAGAACGCTCTGAGAGAAGGGTGGACAATCCCCGAGCCGCGAGAGGCCAACCGCACAACACAGGAGAAAACAATGGTAGGGAATAAGACCCTGCTGTCATAAAGCCCTAGCGGGGCCCCCTGCCGTCTTTACAGAGACCTGCCGTGCACGTTTGAAGACCTGACTTTCAGAAGTGCTGTCTTCAGCCAGAGCTCAGGGGATGGACAGGCACCGACTGGCTTTCAGACCCAGCAGAACTCAGGCTGTGTGACCTCAGCCCTCGGGACACCAGCGCTCAACCACAGAGTTCTCAATTCTGTTCCACGTTCGGAACGTTAGCCTCCCAGGAAATACAGTGTCTAGATGGTATCTCGAATAATTTTGTTCTAAATCTTGTACCTGTGCAGGTTTTTGTTTCCCCAAGAGAAAATGTTTAGGATTATCTTCTAATCAAAACAGAGTTTGAGGGGCACCTGGGTGGTTCAGCTGGTGAAGCGTCCGCCTTTGGCTCAGGTCATGATCCCAGGGTCCTCGGATCGAGCCCGGGTCTGGCTCCCCGCTCCGTGGGAAGTCTGCCTCTCCCTCTCCTTCTGCCCCTCTCCCCTGCTCCTGCACGCTCTCTCCTTCTCTCAAATAAATAAAATCTTTAAAAACACACACACACACACAGTTTGAGATTTCAATTTAAAAAAAAAAAAAAAACAGAAAACCCAATCATGTGGGAAGTGAACACTGCCCTTACACCTGACAGTTGCACTTGGCTTTGGCCACACGGTGCGGTAATTCTTTGTAGCCATTTATTGGGGTGTACGTGTTCACTGACGGGGATACGTGAAGTATGTTAATACAGCTGACATGCACACCGATGCGTGACTGACACGTGTCGTAGTCACATATGTGCTTATACGCATTATACATGTAAATGACACACATATACAACAGGACACAGGGCACAGTGGGAAGAAACCAGAGTAGGGCACTGGTGGTGGCCAGGCGTCTCTGGCCACCCGGTGCAGACAGCCTGCCAGGCCAGCTCTGTGACATGAGGGGATGAGCTTCCTGGGCCCCTCACGGGAGTCCAGGGACAAGGGCAGAGCAGAGCAGGCCCGGCGGGCACGGGCGGGGGACCGGCAGCCCCCCGGCGCTGGGGCAGCCCCCCTCTGGCTCTATGTAAATGTCGTGTGCCCCAGTCACACGGGAAGCACGAGGTACCCGCGCGCCACTGGGAGTCACTTCGTTGCGCTTTTCATCTTCTTTGTTCCGTTTTACAGAAAGTATTCAGGATGTACCTAACAATCGAAAGCTAATTTAAAATGTAATGAAAGAGGCTGGAATTGAAAACGTGAACTCTGCCTGGGTCCACGTTACACTATCAGAGGGCTATTGCTCAGTTTTAAGGCGTGATAATGGTGGTGTGCTTTGCTTTTTTCCCCCCCAGTAGTCTATCTTGTACAGACCCCTACGAACACATTTATGCACAGGATTATATAGGATGCCTGGGGCTTGCTGCTGAACATAGAAAGCGCGCAGAGGGTGTGAGGGTAACGATGGGAAATTCCACGCCCTGAGCCGCACCCATCTCCTGAGGCTGGCCCGGGGGCCCTCCCCGGCCGCAGGACTGACCTCGGACTGCTCGAAGCCAGTGCTGCTGGCTCGGGGGGCTAGGAGAGCACGTCCATAGGAGACAGGGGAGCAGCGGGGGTCTGCGGACACAGCTGAGGGTGAGCGGCCCTTCGTAATCAGAAGGGCCCTGCCGGGGAAGGTCATCTAAAAGACGTGACTGCCGACTGACCCGTGAGCTGGACCTGGGCACGCCGATGCTCCTCACCCCCTCCCAGTCCTTGGAATGTGGGTTCTGTTCTGCTTGCCTTTCCTGCTCCCAGAAGCTGTTCCAAGGACACAGCCTTGAAAGGTGATGTGGTGTTGAAAACACCTGCAGAATTTATGGGACTGAGCCCAGGTAGGGCCTCTTGATAAACTTTCAAGATCTGGCAGGCGGGTGCAGGCACCCATTACACCTGGACAGCCTGGGAGGGTTTCGAACCAACAGGCCCCCACTCCATAGTCATGCCCCCCACCCCCCGCTCGCTCTTGTGTCCCCACCTGGTACATGGCCGGCCCCAATACCTCTGAGCTGACAGGAACTGAGTGGGGCTGTGCAGGTAGCTTGACAGGTATCCAAGCTCCCTGTGAGCACAATACCCTGATGCCACTGGGGCTGGCCCTGTCACTGCAGCACGGGTGTGAGGCCAAACACCTGCTCCAGGGACCTCACTAGGAACAGATCCCCCTGGGTCACAGTCTAGTACTGTGCCCTGTCCAGAAACCCCAATATCCTGGAGCCCCATGAGGGGTCTCAGGCTACAGGGCCATCAGACCAACCTGGCACAGAAGGGCTGCTGGGGCACCCCGGAGGGACTGCCAGGCCAGAGGATGCAGTCTACACCTGTCTCTGGGATGCCCCCCTTTTTATCTATCTTCCATAGAGCAGCTGGGAGGATTCTTTTAAGTTTATGTATTTAGTTAAGTAATCTCTACACCCAACGTGGGATTTGAACTTACAACCCCAAGATCAAGGATCACCTGCTCCTCTGAGCCAGCCAGGCGCCCCAGGTTGATTCTTTAAATAATGAATCAATAAAGTCACTCTCCTGCTCAAAATATCACCACTGAACTTAGGGTGGAGTCCAAATTATCTGACCTCCAGGTCCTTCATCATCTTCCCATCCACGCGCTTTTCCATCCTCACCTCCCTCCTCCCGCCCCCTCACTGACATCTACCACACTGCCCTCTGTTATTCTGCAGGTGCTGGGTCCTGCCCCAGGGCCTTTGCACTTGTCCTTTCCTTTGCCCACACCACCCATGAATCCCCAATCACATGTGACACTGTCCCTCTTTCTTTTCTTTCACTGCTTACTTTTCATCTTTGCAAGAGGTCTTTCCTGGCCACCTTAATATTGACTCCCCACCTCCAAGGCACTCACTTTCCTGATCTACATTCTTAGTCCCTGTCGCTATTTGAATTTTTCATTCATTGTCTTGTTTATTGTCCGTCTCCTCCACTTAGAATGTAAGTTCCATGAGGGCAAAGAATGAGTCCATCATGTTCATTTCCGTATTCCCTGTCACTAGAATAGTAAGGAGTATTTGATGAATGAATGAGTAGCTAAAGGACACCCCCACACCGGCACCCCTGCTGTTATCAGACCTGTGACGTTCGCACTCCAGGCGCTCACCTGCAGCCCTAGTGCCTGAAGGGCCTTACTCCCTTCCCTCAGGCTCCCTGAACGTGACCAGTTACAAATTCCAGGCAGCTGAGCTTATTTTTTCTCCCCCTGTCCCTCCTCCAGTAGACTCCTTCATCAGGGGGAACGGAGAGGGGCAGTTCTAGAACTTCAGGTGATTCTAGTTTATCCTCACGTACAAATCCCTGGCCCACAGACTCGAACACCACACAGCCATTAACTAGGATGGTAAACACCTACATTCACGAACACAAAAAGGCATCCATGACCTTCCACTGAGTTTACGGCAATAGCATAGAGAATATGACTTATATAAAATCATCCACACACAAATCCTTCGCTGTGCACGTACACAATACATGGATCTGCAAGAATGTTCACCAAAATGTTACCATCTGAATCACTGGATTTCCTCCGAAATTTACATCTTCCTATACTGATTATTGCCTTTATTTAAAACAGCAACAACAAGAGATCAGAGACACCAATCATCCCCAACCCTAGCTGACCAAGAAAGAAAACGGACGCAAACTGAGCAAACGGAGGCCCGGGCGGTGCGGCCGCGGGTGCGGCGGCCCCAGCAGGCTGCCAGGGCGAGGCCCCGCGCCGCCGCCACCAGGCCCAGTCGCAGCTCACCGGGCGGCAGCCTGCCCACGAGCCCGCCACCGCAGAAATGGGAGGAGCAGGTGGCTGCCGGGTCGCGCTGTAATTACCCGCGGGTGCCGCAAACATTCTCGGCCCAGCAAGAAGCGTGCTCCTGGGGTCTTCAAAGGGCTGCGCGTCCAGGCCCGGCTGGGCCCCCCGGTGGGCACACTTCAGGCCTGGGTGAGAAGGCCTTGGAACCGCGCGCCTCCCCGGGGCCGCGTATATAAAAGCATCGGGGGCCTGCGCCTCGGGAGGGACACGGGACGGACGGTGGCGAGGCGGGGGCGCGGGGCTCAGCCGGGGCCATGCTGGCCGCCTCCGTCGTCCGCCGGGCGCTGCTGCTCTGCTGGCTCGCTGCCCCGCGGCCCGCCGGGCCCGAGCCCCTTTTCCACAGCCGGGACCGCTCGGACGCCGAGCCCGCCCCGCTGCGCCGCGCCCAGCCCATCGCGGACCCTGTCGCTGCGCAGGTAGGAGCCCCCGCCGCACCGGCCACTCACGAGCACACGCGGGCGCGGGCAGCGGCAGGCGCGTGCACACAGGACACGTGCACGCGCAGGCACGTACATGCGCGGGCACGCGGGCCCGTGCACACCATCGGGGGCAGCTACACTCGCGGGCACGCGCACACGCAGGCACGTGCCGGCGGCCACAGCGCCCGAGGTGAGGGGCCTCCCCAAACAACGATGACCAGCCACCAGAAACGTGCGCACGGCGAGCGCAGCCCCGCGCGTCCTGTCTCCCGCGCAAACCTAGGACGTGACACAAACACGCCGCGTCCCGGCCGCTCAGTCCGCGCCCCCCGCCCGCGGGTCGGGACCTCTCTCTTCCGCAGCGGTTCCTGTCCAAGTACGGCTGGGCCGACGCGCGGCGCGCGGGCCCCCGGGCCACCGCCCTGGCCGAGGCCGTGCGCAGGTTCCAGAAGGTCAACGCGCTGCCGGCGAGCGGGCGGCTGGACGCGGCCACGCTGGCGGCCATGAACAGGCCGCGCTGCGGCGTCCCCGACACGCGGCCCCTGCCGCCCCCGGCCCCCGGGCCCCCGCCGCGCCCGCCGCCCCCCGCCCGGCCCAAGCGCTTCCTGCGGGCGCCGCCGCCCGGGGACCCGCAGCCCGAGGTCGCCGCGCCCCGCGGGGGGCCCCGGGCCTTCGCCAAGAGGACGCTGACCTGGCGGCTGCTGGGGGAGGGCGCCAGCGGGCAGCTGGCCGCGGACGAGCAGAGGCACATCCTCAGGCTGGCCTTCCGGATGTGGAGCGAGGTGATGCCGCTGGACTTCCGCGAGGACCTCGCCGCGCCCGCAGCCGCCGTGGACATAAAGCTGGGTTTCGGACGAGGTGAGAAGGGCGAAGACTGCAGGCGGGCCGAGCCCCGCTGCCCTCCCGCACGGCCGCGCGTGGGGCCCGGTTCACTGGGGGAACCCCGCTCCGGTCACCTGCAAAGCCTCCTGGGGTGTCCGAGGTGGCACCTGCCAGGGGTGTGGGCGGATGGCAAGCCCTCTGTAGGTGCTGCTTTATTACCACTCACTGGGAAGGGCGCGGCACGTCTCCCTGCGCCCACCGGGGAGCGGTCACATGGGGACATCAGCGCGGGCCCTCCGCTTGTCTCTGAGCAGATCAGCCCAGTGAGCCCTGGGCAGAGACCTCATCCAGCCCAGCAGGGCGCCAGCCAGGCCCGGCTGACCCTTCCCGCCGCTCCTGGGGAGAACTAGCGCGGGGTGGTCTGCTGGCCCCCACCAGCAGGCCCCACCACCTCCAGCTGGGTGGGTTTGGAGAAGGTAACTTCTCTGCACCGTCTGGGAGCTAGGGATGCTCACGCCTGCCCTGCTGGTCTGACTGGATTGACTGTTCTGCTGTGAGCCCTCACAGGAGGCTTGTTGAAAACCGTACACAGGGCAGGACCATCGGGCAGCACCTCCTTCATGTCCTGACCACTCAGCTGTTAGGATCCAGCTCAGATCTTGTCTCCTCCCTCAGCCTTTGGATGGCACCCCCCCCCATTCCTCTGGGCTCCCACAGGTCTGCTAGGCAGCTATTTCCAAGTGTTTAGACTCGACACCACACTGTTGCACAAGCCAGGAGTGGTTGCTTCTGCTCCTGGACTGTGAGCCCCCGGAGGCCGCGAACCCTCGGGTGTCCGTGTTCCCTCTCCCCTTGCCAGGCCGGCACCTGGGCTGTCCTCGGGTTTTTGATGGCAGCGGGCAGGAGTTTGCACATGCCTGGCGCCTGGGCGACATCCACTTTGACGATGATGAACACTTCACACCTCCCACCAGTGACGCGGGCATCAGCCTTCTCAAAGTAAGTGGTCTGCAGCTGTGCGGAGGGACCAGGCAAAGGGCATGCAGCACGGGCTGGAGTGCAGAACGCCAGGGCTTCTCGGGGGAAGTGTCCACAGCCTTCTGAGAAGGCTCCCCGAGTCTCCCCATCGCTCCCCTTCTCCTTAACAAGTGCCGTTCCTTCTAAAGCACAGGCCTGCCCCTGGAGTGGGGCGCGGGGGGGGGGGGCGGGGGGGTCCACGTGACTCCCAGACACCCAGGGTTGGCACCGCACCCGTGGTTTGTGTTCCCTTCTAGGTGGCCGTCCATGAAATTGGCCACGTACTCGGCCTGCCTCACACCTACAGGACAGGATCCATAATGCAACCGAATTACATCCCCCAGGAGCCTGTGTTTGAGTTGGACTGGTCAGACAGAAAAGCAGTTCAAAAGCTGTATGGTAAGACTGTTCTGGAAGATCGTGAGCTCTTCCTTCAAGGTGGCCGTGCCCCAAGGGTAGCCACCGGTGCAGAGCAAAGCACTCCCGTGGGTGTTCCCTCTTCCCTGCGCTACGTTATGTCCCTGGGAGGACGGAGGGTAACAGGGTGGTTTCCTAGAGCGCAGTGGGCCACCCAGGCGGTGGCCTCCCGTGGGCGCTGCAGGCACTTGGAAGCCCCTGGGAGAAGTTCCCTGCTGTCCCAAGGCAAAGAACAGCGGGAGCCTTGCCAGGATCAACTTTAATCTCTCTTCAGTTGTTCAGGCCAAAGTGTTAACGGTTCATTATTTAATGGAAGTGATTAATGACCTAGCGTTGAGGCTGAGGGGAAAGAAAGCTACTCTCCCCTTTTCCATTTAAAACGGAGAGCACCACCATTTCTGTTCCACTCCAGCCATCCTATGCGAGGATGCTCTCAGCACGTTTGGAGAGTGACAAATGCCAGGATGGATTTCTTTCCTGCAGAGGAAATCTTACTCTTGTGTGTGCCCAGAACCAAACTGCTTGCCTCTCATGAAGTCAGACGAGCCGCCAAGAGGCATTAGTTATATTTAGGGTGATCGCATACCCAGCATCCAAAATCGAGACACCTCAGGAGAGTAATGTTCCGCACAGAGATTAGCCAGAAGGGCCCCCCTGAGCCGGCCCTGCTGCAGCCCCCGGGGCCCCTCCAGCTCCTCCTGCTCGGCTGGGTAGGCCTGCTTCAGGCTGGGGGGCGTCTTGCTTTGAGACAGCTTCACAGAACACTCCAGCTTCGCAGCTGTCTCTGTCCGAGTCACCCATGAGAAGAGCGACTGCTGGTTTTTGCACCAGGTGACCAGGGGCTGGACTTTTTTCTTTCTCAGGCTCATGTGAAGGATCATTTGATACCGCGTTTGACTGGATTCGCAAAGAGCGAGACCAGCACGGAGCCGTGACGATGAGGTTCAGCACCTACTTCTTCCGCAGCAGCTGGTACTGGCTTTACGAAAATCGAAACAACCGGACGCGCTACGGGGATCCTATCCAGATCCTCCGTGGCTGGCACGGGATCCCAACGCAAAACATCGACGCTTTCGTCCACCTCTGGACATGGAGAAGAGACGAGCGTTATTTTTTTAAAGGTAGAGCTTCTTCTGGACGGTTCTGTTTCTTTTATGACAGAGATGCCTTCAGAACAAACGTTTTGAGCTCCATACCGAAGAATCTTAGTCTAATGCTCTTGCGATTACTCACCCAGTTTCTGTCTGTTCCGTCCGACTGTGAGCTCTGTGAGCACAGGGACTGTGTTGTCAAAGGAACAAATGAATGAGTGAATGAATGAGGAGACCAACTATGCCAGGCCCTGAGGTGGTTGCCAAAGACCCGTAAGAAAGGGCCCTCCTTAAAAAAAAAAAAAAAAAAAAAAGAAAGGGCCCTCCTTACAGAAGTTTTAACTAGTGCTGGAGAGAAAAGACCTTAGAAGCTGACCACTAGAATTACGTGGTGAAGGGAAGGATGAGCGGACAAGGTGACCACTACCCCTGGCACCAGATGCTGGAGCCACCCAGAACTCAGGGCTTGCCCCAGCCTCAGAGGATGCGTAGGACCCCGGGTGCCCCGAAAGGGACACCGGGAATAGCGTGACGGGGGAGGTGCGGATGGGGGTGAGGGGGCGGTGAGACACAGGAGGCAGAAGCAAAGCTTTAGGGTGAGTGAGGGTGAAAACGCAGATGGGAGAGACAGCTGAGCCCATGGAGGTGTGTGACAGGGCACTCACACGGGGTGAGATTAGCTTAGAAAGACAGGGTCGCCCTGAGCACCGAGAGCCTCGGTGCTCAGAGGCTGGAGGTCATCCAGCAGGCAGGGAGGAGTCGGTGGTTTCCAAGCAGGGAGGATCAGTGTTTTGCTGGAAGGCAGAAACAGGTCGGGGGGCCCCAGTGGTGGGAGGGACACACACAGCAGGCAGGCCAAGACTCTCTTGCTGCTGCTTCACTCACAGACCACCTTGCCCAGAACCTCTGTGCCCGTCACGGAGGCTGGCTGCCTTGGCAAACCAAATGCATGGAGTCTAACCACAAACAAGGTTCTGTGGTTGCTGCTTTTTCTTTCCCTTCCCCAGACTTTCGCCCTAGAGGTAAGGGGTGCACCCTGTCTCTGCCCAACTCCCTAGTAATACGACCCTATTGTCTGAAACCGCTCAGGACTCCGTGAGGCAAGAGCCCAACCAAAAAGATGCTGCATGCAGATTTGGCCGTAAGAAACCTGCGTATGAATTTGGTCTTAATTTTCCTTACGTCACACAAAGGAAGAATTATTTTGGTTCAGTTACATAAAGAAATTGCCCAGGGTGGACCTGTCTGATTTAGATCTTTCAGAGTTGGAAGCACAACATTCAGTGCTTTAGAAGTCCTGGACTAGAATTTATACTGGCAACAAAGACTCTTAATTATAGAATTAGGTCATCGTGGGGGATTGCTATCATATGGCTGTATTTTATTCTTGGAGCTTTAAAAACATCTTAAAGTTAACTTGCTGTGAATACTTTGAATTCAAAAAGTATTCCAGTTAGAGTGAATTGCACCCCCTGGCTGGACACACGTCATTCACTGTTCTTTCTCGATGGCAAACCTTTGGGGGGGGGTGCGGCGAGGGGCGGGGAGGGAATGAGGGAGAGGGAGCTCACATGGTTGGTGGCTAAGGAGTGTAACTGGTTGTGGCATGGTGTAAGTTGTGAACACAAAAATATCTAACCCCGTGGATTTGTTCTATTTTCTGCTGACAGTATGCCAACAGTCAGGATTAGGAACTATTAAGGAGAATTTAGAATAATCCTGTGGTGTTTCAGAGCATGAAATTAGCAAGAGGACAGTGGGTGGAATCACGTGAGTGGAACATGGGAAGAGGGGCCTGCGCCAGGTCCACCTGGGCTGTGATCTGGATGGACCACTTCAGCTCTTTTCTAAAACAATGTAATTCTAAAATCCTGAAAAAAAAGTAAAACCCCATCATAAGCATCAGGATTGTTTTCTGTAAAAAGAGGGCTTAGGTTGATTATGGTAGGAAAATGACTCAGGACAACCCATGGGTCTCTAAGATGTAAAAGGAAGATCATGAGACTATATAGGAAGAAACAGAAGAAGAATCTTCTGTGAAAAAGACCACATGATTTTTGTCCTTTCGTTTTTGCTTTTGATGAGCGCCAGTGGGCTGGAGTGCCCGACAGAAGACAACTAACGTTTTCTTTTTTTTTTTTTAAGATTTTATTTATTTGAGAGAGAGAGAGAGCACAAGAGAGGGGAGGGTCCGAGGGAGAAGCAGACTCCCTGCTGAGCAGAGAGTCCAACTCGGGGCTCAACCCCAGGGTCCCGGGACTCCGGGATCACGACCTGAGCTGAAGGCAGATGATTAGCCGACTGAGCCACCCAGGCGCCCCTGACAACCAACATTTTAATAGCAGCAGTGATTGCCAGGATCAATCTAGAAGTAATTCAAGACCTGGGGAATCATTCATCTGAATGGAGGCTTTGCTTAGAGGCTGAGGTCCTGCCTTGTCCTGGGATCACAGGAGAACATCATGGTTGGCTGAGACCTATGTTGAAAGCAGTCCCTCTTCATGGTTTGCTATAATTAAATGGTAATAAACCATATTAGCATTTTTTGTTTGGCCCTCAGGAAATCAGTACTGGAGATATGACAGTGACAAGGATCAGGCCTACACAGAAGATGAACAAGGAAGAAGCTACCCCAAATTGATTTCAGAAGGATTTCCTGGCATCCCAAGTCCCCTGGACACTGCCTTTTATGACCGAAGAAAGCAGTTAATTTACTTCTTCAAAGAGTCCCTCGTAAGTAGGAGGCTTTCCAGCCTGGTGTTGCTTCTTCACCCCTACGTGAAATTCAAGGTTTTAGTTAAAAGTTGTTCTCAGTTGCCTCAGACCTCTGTGGCCATGGCAGATCCCATCATACGGAAAATGAAGAACTTCAAGCCCAGAGAATTTGGTGCAAAGCCACAGATTTACTTACCTCATTCCTATAAATTAACCTAAAAATCAATGATTTTCAGAAAAGCCAGTCTTAACTCTCTTCCTTGCTTTGCAGGTGTTTGCATTTGATGTCAACAGAAATCGAGTACTTGATTCTTATCCGATGAAGATCACTGAAGTGTTTCCGGGAATAGAGCCAGAGAACCATCCCTTCAGGAATATAGACTCAGCCTATTACTCCTATGCACACAACGCCATTTTCTTTTTCAAAGGCAATGCATATTGGAAAGTAGTTAGCGACAGGGACAGACAACAGCATTTTTGGCTTCCTTCAAATGGCTTATTTCCGAAGCAGTCGATTTCAGAGCGGTGGTTTGACATTTGTGACGTCCATACCTCCACCCTGAACATGTAATGAGAAAAATGGGCAAACGGGAGTCAAAGGATTTCTCTTCTAAGAGAAAGTCTGATTTCTTTTACAAAGAAAACAAACCAGATTTTTAGTAACCAAAGCAAATAAGGCTAAAACCCGGTGGGAAAAGCATTACTTGAACTTTTAAAATACTTGATTTAAAAGTGAATTTCTCAGGCAAAAAAAAAAAATCCACTGAATAATTTTGCCAATCTTTTAGAAAAGGTTAAAAAAAAGAATCCTGAGGAATCCCTGTCTTTCCACCCCCCGCCCCCCAATTTCATGGATGGACGGAAACGTAGCTATAGCCATAGGATCCAGTCATGGAAGGAAACGCAGCTCCTGGGGGGCATTCAGTGGAAAAGGTCACAGATTTCAAATTGACTACAGTCCACAATTCCTGTCATAATTTATATTTTTCTAATACATGACCGTGTACAGAAGGTTTTCCCATGTATTTCTCGATCTTCACAAGCCTGGCAGAATGCCAGGGGACCTACTCCTGTGCACATTCCTAGTCGAGGAGGCTGAAGTTCACACTTGCGTCCTTCCCAGAGTCAGACGCCGTGGTTGCTGGCGACCCTCGCCTCCTCGCTCCAGCCCAGTGCCCAGGCAACCTGCTCTCCATCCCTGCCCTGAAGTTAACTGCAAAACAAGTCATCTCGGTGATCAGGCCACGGATGGCACAATTCCTCTCAAGTAAAAGCTAAGACACGAGCACTTTAAGCAGCATGAACTTAAAGTCAGCAGATTACAAAAACATTGAAAAAGACCTCTGTCCCCCTGTAGGGATGTTCATGTTCTTGCTCGGACAAGGGAAGACAGCTAGAATTGGTATCTTCTTGCTTAAAAACAAATACCCCTCTGGACGAAAGGCTGTTCAGCGAAGGAGAGGCCAGAAAACAAGACGGGGGCTGCGACATCCCTGACGCCAGCTTACTTCAGCGTCAGACCTCCTCCACGGAAGCGTGCAGGTTTAACTAGCGGAGACGGCGCTTGCCGACGGGGGAGCGGAGTGAACGCTGTCCTGACAGGAGACTGAGTCTGTGCACCGGCTTCATGACTTAGTCAAAACTTTAAATGCTTCAATGATTTTTGAAAATGGATGCAAATCTGTCCCAAGGAAGTGCAAACTAAGTAACAAGGAAGTGGACAAACGGCCAGCGGCCAGGAGGAGCTCCGCCGAGCTAGGACAGGTGTCCACGTACCGCCAAGGAAAGCACCCCAAAGTCTTGGTGCATGAGAAAGCACTCCGTAAAAACTCTGCTTAAAACAAGCTTATTCCAGACAACTTTCCCTATAGTTCAGATTCCTCCAGAGAGGTGTGGCTGCTGAGCGGAGGGGTTCTGCAGGATCTGCAGGGAAAGGGGTCTGCCGATGGCATGAAGGAGGTCGGAGTGGCCCTCGGGGCCAGGCCAGCGGACTTGGAGGCAGGGCAGGCTGTCTACAAAGGCCTCATGCACCTAAGTCCCATCCACCCACCCGAAAGGAAGGAGTATGCTTGATTTCTGTTCCATTTCCTCGAAACGGATTTTAGTAGGACAGGACAAGCACAGCGCTGCACGCTGTATGTAGGCACGGAAAAAAACAGGCCATGTGTACACAACTGGACAGGAGCCGCGCAGGAAAAGGGGCGAGAAATGAGTGTGACGTTCTGGTGAGAACTTAGTGAGTGGCACAATTTTATTTTTAACGTTTTAATCTTTCCTTTGTAAAATTTATTCATTAAACCAGTTCAAATCAAAACTCAAAGTCAAGAACGTGAAATGGAAAAATACGAAGACATTTTAAATAAATAATTTATTTATTCAAAATAGTTTTCTTACCTTATTCACAGTTTCAAGTTTAAAATGAAAAAAAAGGGGGGGATAGTACCTATTCTTGATCAACTGTCATACAAAGTCAAAGAAAAGCGGATCCTTTCAGAACATGCACTAAATACAGAAACTCGCACAATGGCCGGTCTCCATCAAATCCTGCACCGAAGCTGAAGGAGGACGGGCTTCCTTCTGTGCAACTGAGGAGACGCTGCAGATGCACAGGACATTTCTTTAACCCATGTGAACCACTAAAATCACTGGGAGAAAAGTTCCCTTGACCAAAGTAACATCATCCAAAATAATTATTATCTTAAACCCACGTAGCTTAACATACCTCAAAAATGTCTAGAAGTGTACGGGCCACCACAGCAAGTCTGTTAACGCTGAGGGACCGTGTACTTCTCAGAGAAACAAACGCTGGGAGCCCCAAGTCTGATTCTGATTTTAGCACTTCCAATGAGAAAGTCAAAGAACTCAGCCATGACTTGTCTGTCATGGGAAAAGAGAACTGTTTCCACTGCCGGGCCTGCTGGAGGTGGAGATCTCCCTCGTATTTAATGGAACGAAGCACCGAATGGACAAACGAGCCCCCGGGAGCAGAAGGCACTGACGGGTCTCCTCGGCCGGAGCCTCGGGCACGAGTCACAGCACGCCGCTGCCGCGAGCAAGCTGATCCAGCAAATGGAGGAGAATGTCAATTCTTTCCAGAAGAGTTGCGTTTTTGTTAGCAATAGCTCTCAAAAGCTGCGAGTAAATCTGCTTGTTGGTTTTGAGGACTACATCTTCCTCAGTATTACTGCTGCATTAAAACAAAAACAAAGGTGTGAAGTGCACAGCAATGCCCACCAATTCAAGAAGAAATCCAAAAAGTAAACAGGAATAGCCCATCACTTTTCACAGGGAAGCAGGTGTTCTATTCATGTTTATTCCATACTTAACCTTCTTGCATCTATTGCTCAGAGGCCTGTTTGTGGACATTTACTTCACTGCATCAGTTAGAACCAAGGCTCCTTCTCTTTACGAGTCTCCCGGGTGCGTCCCGTGTACTGGAAACGGCTCCTGGCAGTGGACAAACCAGACCAAGAGCCCCCGCCCTCTCAGCACCCGCGTTCCACCGAGGGAGGAGTAGGGGAGAAGCCGTGCATTGAACAAGAAGGAAACAGCGTGTCAGAGCAGACATGCTGTGAAGAAAATCCAGCGGAGACAGGCTAAGTAGGGCACAGAGCTGTCCAGTATTTCCTCCCTTCTCTGTGCTGAGCCTGACAACCCTCAGATCAACCAGCCTGAATATGGGGATGCTCTCCGTGGGGCTAGAACTGCACCGGACTGAAGCCCAGACCCCAGACTTGGGAGCTACTCTCCCTCGACGTATCCACACTGTCCGTGCCACTTCGTGTGAAGAATGCCCCTTGAGTGCAGGGTCCTAGACATACTCCACTTAAAAACTGTTTTAACAAAGACTTCAGTTGTCCTGAAAATAGGTCGCCCACAGGATAGATCAATAGATTATGTTACTAGTAGAAAAGATTAGTAATTACATGGCAGTTCATCTCTAGCCTCTAGCATCCTTCCCCCCCCTCCCCTTTTAAACGAGTCCAGATGCAATACAGACCCTCTGGCCACACAGGACCGGCTACTGTGGACAGTGGATCGTCTCCTCCGAGTGTGCGTGTCTGCATCTGAGCCGTGTGACAACCATCGCCTCAGAAGGGCAAGGACTTAGAATATTCCTACCTTACAGATGGAAAAACCAAGGCCCAGAAGGGCTAAATAATTTGTACTGAGGTCAAAACATTATATTCTGACTTCAAATGCTATGTTCTTTCCATTCACCAACGTACAAATGTTCTGCTTTTGCCTGAGTGCCCGTCAGGCCGGCCAGAGAGCCAACCAGCAGCCTAGAAACTCCCGTTGGTGCACATCAAGGCTCGGGCTATGAGGACTCCTCAACAGGACCCACCTGTCCATGCTGGGGCCGACCACGGGCCCAGGCTGGAAAGAGTGGGGACCCCGCACACCCCTCTCTAGAGACCCGTTTCTTTTCTCCCTCTTAGTCCTACTTCTTTCATCAGGCAAATCTCTCTTCCTTTCAAACCACCCGTGGCACAGTAAAAGTGATCATTCAAAATGCATTCACTGTCTACAGTTTGGGCCTAAGAGCACTGTGTTTTAATTTCTGGGTGGGGTTGACATTTATAAAACCTCTGATAATCTTAAAAGAAATTTAAACTCCTGACAAATCAAGGCAGTAGTACTTAATCAATCAGTGCTCCAAAAATGAGTTTTTCTTCATGGACAATGATACCATATTTTAGCTGGGGGCCTAAAGATAACTGATGGCTGCTGGGATCATAAATTTAAAACCCTCTGAGATTTGTTCTGATCCTATTTCTGAATCTTAAATACTCCATCTTCCAATTTTTCTTTTTTTAAAAAGATTTTATTTATTTATTTGAGAGAAAGAGAGCATAAGCAGGGAAGGGGCAGGCAGAGGGAGAGAAGCAGACTTCCCACTGAGCAGGGAGCCCGATGTGGGACTTGATCCCAGAACCCTGGGATCATGACCTGAGCCGAAGACAGACGCTTAACCAACTGAGCCACCCAGGTGCCCCATCTTCCAATTTCTACAAATGATTCCCATCCTTAATCAACTCTCATCAATAGCCTCATTGAACCATGAACTCTAACAAGAAAGGTCCCAACATTTCATTGGCTTATCTTTTTTCCAAAGGCAACTAACATTCCCCTATTTTCCTTTTAATAATCTTAACCAAATATTAAACATACATATTAAATGGCCAGGAACAGCCCATAAAGCTAAAAGATCTGCTCTCTGCACTATGGTCAAGGGCTTTCCAAACCCTCAGAGATTACTTCTATTTTTCATAGTTTTTCATTCTATGAAACCCCAAAGCCATCAAAAAAGGTCAAGAGGCTCCAATCTGCTAAAGCAATGAGTATTAACATATAGTGCAAGAGTAAATAAATTCTTCATCCAAAAAGAGAACACAACCCAACAGATAAAACAAGCATTTCTAGCAGGACAACACTGGTTGTCGTAAGAGGAAGTTGTCATAAGAGGATTCTAAGAAAATTAAGATTTTTAATTACTAAGTTATTTTCTTTTTAAAGCAGGGTTGTGGTAGGTAGAGAATAATCAAAACAAAACACAAACATACTATTTCCTCTCTTTTAAAGTCTAGTTCTGGGGCGCCTGGGTGGCTCGGTCATTTAAACGTCTGCTTTGGCTCAGGTCATGATCCCAGGGTTCTGGGATGGAGCCCTGCGTCTGCTTCTCCCTCTCTTGCTGCCCCTTCCCCCAACTCATGCTCTCTCTCACATAAATAAATTAAAAAAAAAAAAGAAATCTAGTTCTGATCTCCCTTTACTCCAAACAGGAAGCTCACAGCTCCTGGTGAGACAGCACAGAAGGCCTCCCTCCTCACGATAAAATCCCACGTTTTCATGTGCGATCAGTGACACAGGAGACACAGTCACTCAGTAACCAGTTTCTCTGTGTTTTGAAGCCTATCAACATATAAACTGTATAAACATAAATATCACATTTAACAGTCTTTTTACTTAATAAACCTTGAAAAATGAACACAAATTAGCTAAACAGGACTTTATGCATCATGCATGAAAACTTCAGATTGCATTTTTTTCGAGAGGATATTAATAACCTGAAAAAACAGGTTAGAAGACCCTCCACTAAAATAAAAATTGCTTAAGCCATATATATGACAGTTTTTTTTTTTTTTTAAGATTTAATTTCTTAGTGTGTGTGCGAGCGTGTGGGGATGGGGGAGAGAGAATCTTGAGCAGGCTCCAGGCCCAGTGCAGAGCCGGACTGGGGGTTTGATCTCACGACCCCAAGATCACAATCGGAGCTGAAACCAAGAGCTGGATGCTTAACCGACTGAGCCGCCCAAGGTGCCCCGACAGTTATGTTTATAAAAGACACTGTAAGACCAAACCATCACCTGTTAGCTAACTATTCAAACCATCGATTTGTGACAAATCAGTGAATCACTCTTTCTCGCATATCCTATGTTTATATTGCCACCTTGTGGAAACCAAGAAAAAAATTTAGAATTTACCCACTGTTCTCGAAGAGGAAAAGCCTAAGTTTTTCAGCTGCGTGTCACTCACTACCTGCACCGTCTCCTGCGCCTTCTAGTTCTTTGGTCCTTCAGAACACAGCGCATCTGCTGGGCCACAGCGCACGTGCCAACACGCCCTGCTCGTACGGGGACGGCACGCAGGGCCGCGCCGAGGGTGGACGGCGGCTGAGATGGCAGCGCACCTAAGACTGAGTGCTCCGCCCCAAACAAAAGCTCTCCTCAGGCCACAGAGAATTATCTGAAAGCGTTACTGGAGAGGGTTTCTTCTCAGAATGTAGACAGCAGGAAAAAGTATCATTCCCACCGTTTTGACAAACACAGCAACACAAAGCAGGACAAACTACAAGTACATGACTCTGCGTGAATCTGTCGAAGAGCTGGGGTCGCTGGGTAAGCACTGAGTCTGCAAACTAAGGACAGACAGGGAGACAGGGAAGTACTTCCTCGTCTGCAGCAGATGCAGCCAGATACCCAGATACTGCTAAGAATTTAATGAGCTGGTAGAGGCTGAGTGAGGGCTGGTGAGGGAGTGAAGGGGGCTGCAGATATAGGATGAGTTTACCTGTCTGGTAGGCTTTTCTTCAAAGACCCTACCAGATGCTCACATAAAAAACTGGCGAGAGCCCTAAGAAAGCAACCTTCATGCAGGCTAGGCAAGGGGACTAGCTAGAGCTACAGAAGGGCAGGCAGGCAACAAGCTATGGCAGTCTTAGGGCACTGGTGAAAGTCAACGCAGATAAAGCAGTGAACAGAAAAAACCACTCCACCCTGGGGCTGGGGCAGGAGCAGTGTGAGGCCACACACCTGGCACTCAGGGACCCAGTCTCTGCCTAAGAGTGAGGCTCACCCAAAACAACTGAGAAGGCCTGGCCCACCCTCTTCCCCTCCCTAGCAGGCTAGAAGCACTGAAGGACAAGCAGGAGTGGAATTATAGCTGAGAGAACTCTAAGAGTGTGAAGACAGACCCTCTCTGAGGTACCACACACCTTCCTTAGGAAAATCCTAAAACTAAAGGTGGAGGAGACATTCAGAAAAACCCTCTGCAGACCTGCTCCAGACTAAGCACAGGCACTGCTTGAGGAACTTGAAGGCTGCCGGACATGAAAAGTAACCACAGCAACAAAAAAATCTCAACCACAGCTCAGCTCCAGGCTAGAAAAATGAACTCAACCCCCCATACTAAAGGTCTAGCATAGGACAGGTGTTAAGAACTTTCCAGGCACAAAAATTATTTCCCTCAGGCTGAGATGTCCAGTTTCCCATAACTACGAGATGTAGAAAGGTAAGGAAACAACACACACCAAGAGAAAGAATCAACAGAACCAGAGTCAGATATGACACAGATGGTGGAACTATCCGATTGGCAATTTAAAATGACAATGATTAATACATTAAAAGGCTCAAGTGGAAAATGTGGACAATGTGCAAGATCAGAATGGTCACTTCAGCAGAGAGATGGAACCTACAGAAAAAACCCAATGGGAATACCAGAAATGAGGAACACAGTAAACAGAGATAGAGAATGCCTTTGACAAGTTCAACTATAAGTGACAAAAATCAAGAATCAGTGAACTTAAAGATAGATTAGCATAGGTACAACTGGAACCACAGAGAAAGAAGAGAGAATGGAACAGAAGTAAAAATACCAAGGAAGGAAGGAGAAATCACAACACACCCAAGAATATCATGTTCAAACTGCTGGGGGTGGGGGGAGAAAACCCTGAAAGCAGCTGGTGGAAAAAAGGCACATTATATACCTAAGAACAAAGGTAAGAATCAGAACAGGTTTCCTGTCAGAGAACACGCAAGCCAGAAGGCAAGGGAGGGACATCCCGTAAGTGTGGGACAAAAATGTCTGTCAGCCTAGAACTCTATACCCAGCTAAAACATCTCCCAAAGCTGAAGGAGGAATAAAGACTTTCTCAGACAATCAAAATGGAAGAATTCTTTGCTGGTAGATGTTAAAGGAAGTTCTTCATGCAGAAAGAATAGGACACCAGACAGAAAATGGTATCTGTACCAAGAAGAGCACTAGAAATGGAATAAATGAAGGTAAAATAAATTCACATAAAAATAAATTGTTCTATTTTTAATTGCTCTAAAAGGTAACTATCTAACGCAGAAACAGTAGTAGTGTATTGTGTTTGTAACATATGTAAAAGTGAAATGAATGGTAACAACTGAAGAGAGGGAAGAACTGGGAGGGACTATCTGAAGGTCTTCATACAACATGTGGTGCCACAGAATATCACGTGAAAGTGGTCTCTGATTAAAGATGTAAACCTAAACCCTAGGTCAACCACCAAAACATTTAAAAAATAGTATAAATAATAAATCAATAGTGAAATCAAATGCAATCATAGAAAATGTTCAAGTAACTCGAGAAGGCAAAAAAGACAAAACAGCTAACAAGAGGACAGATTTTATCTAACTATACTATATCACCTTAAATGTAAATGGTCTGAAGACACCAATTTTAAGTTTGGATTAAATAAAGCAAGACCCAGTTATATGTCATTTATAAAAATCTCACTTTTACTAAAAATGGCATAGTTAGGTTAAAAGAAAGAAAGAAAAAGACATCAACCAAAAGAAAGTTGAGTAGTTATATTAAGATAAAAAGCAGATATCACATGGTAAGGGGGTCAATCCTCCAAGACAGACCAATCCTTAATGTGTATGCATCTAAATGTGTCTACATCAAAACAGAGGAAACAAAACTGACAGAACCAAAGAGAAAAATAGACGAATCCACAACTGTAGTTGGAAAATTCCACTCCTCTCTTAGTAATTGATAAAACAAGTAGAAAATCAGTAAGAATACAGAAGACCTGAATAATACTATAAACCAACTTAATTGACATTTCCAGGATGCTCTATCCAAGAGAGCAGGATACCCATATATTTCAAGTGCACATGGAAAAGACAAACCATATTCTAGGCCATAATACAAACGTACACAAAAAAGAGAAATCATACGAAGTTATGGTCTCAGCACATAATGGAATTACTAGTAATCCATAATAAAGATTACCTGGAAAGTCCCACTATTTAGAAACCAAAGCAGCATGCTTCTAAATAACACAGGGGTCAAAGAAGTTGTTTCAGGGGATATCAAAAATTAAAATTAAACTGAAAGAAAAAGAAAATACATTTGTGAGATGTAGCAAAAGCAGAGTGAAATTTATAGTAAATGCTTATATTAGGAAAGAGAAAGGGTCTCGAGTCAATAATCTAAGCTTCCACTTAAAGAAACCAGTAAAAGAGCTAATTAAACCCATAATAAGCAGAAAGAAAGGTATACAGATAAATGTATAAATCAATGACACTAAAAATAGAAAAATGGGAAAAAAAATTGAATAAACCAGTTCTTTGAAAAGATCAATAACACTGATGAACTTCTAATCAGACTAACCAAGAAAAAAAAAAAAGACAAAAGTTGGCAATTATCAGGAATGAAAAGAGGGCTACCACAACAAACACCTTAAGACATTAACAGGATAATACGGAACACTGTGAACCTATGCATCTGACAACAGCTAAAATACACTTTCATTCCTCAAGAAGAAAAAGTCAACTTTATCTACAAAAAGAAATTAAACTCATTGTGAAAAACTTTCAATAAAGCCAACTCTAGGTTAAGATAATTTCACTAGTAAATTCTAACAAACCTTTAGGA
Source organism: Halichoerus grypus (assembly GCF_964656455.1). NCBI lineage: Eukaryota > Metazoa > Chordata > Mammalia > Carnivora > Phocidae > Halichoerus > Halichoerus grypus. The sequence goes on from NC_135718.1 coordinate 6,660,175, forward strand.
AGAAACAATAACTCTACACCCTAAAAACCAGAAGAGGAAACACTTGCAAAGTGATTTAATAAGGCCAGCAGGGCTCTAGTACTGACAGCAGACAAAACCACTACAAGACCAGAACTGTGATCACACTACAGGAGAGAACCATCCTCACAAACAGACACAAAAATCCTCAACACAGTATTAGCACACGGAATCCCAGGGATACCCAAGAATGACACGTGCCAACACAGTGGGGTTTATCTCAGGAATGCAAAGCTGGTTTAACATTCAAAAAAACTGAACGAGCTCTAGCACATCAAGAGATTAAAGGAGGAAAACCATGTGGTCATTTCAATGTGTGTACCAATAAACTGACAAAAATTCCACATCCATTCATGATAAAAACTAGGAATAGAAGGGAACATTCTCAACTTGATAAAGGGCATCTACAAAAACCCACAGCTGATGCTACACTTACTGGTAAAAGACAGCAAGCTTTCTCCCTGAGATCTAAGGATTTGGGGCAGAGCAGGGGCTGACCACCAAGAGGCAGCAAGAGGGAATTTCTGGAGTGATGGAACTGTTCGGTGTCATGATTTTGGCAGGAGACACATACCTGTATGTGTTTCTCAAAGCCTGAAGGACTATACACCACCAAAAGTAAATTTTACTATATGTAAACTAAAACAAATATAGAGACAAAGCACCTGAAGATTATAAATTGATAAAATACACACATAGAATAACTGATAACAATGTATGTGTAGGGTGATGGCTAGACTGTACTTACATTTTAAAAAAAGGAAGACATATTATTTGTATTACCTTCCTGGTCTAGTACCTACTACTAGAATTTCAAGTTAAATTAATGATGCCAACATAGCAACTCTGGCAAAAACAAAAGAACTAGACAAGCTGGTACAGGTGTGTGAGAACATTTTTTGCTGAGATGCTCACACTTTTCTCTTCACTAAGTTCTTGGGCTTTACAGAGATTTCGATGCTCCGTCATCTCCTTCCTATTAGTGTATTCGGTGCTGAATATCAAAACTGTAGTCCTGCCTTCCCATTAAAGACAATGGAGAGTTCCTAGAAACAGTCGAGGTCTTCATTCCAGGGTCAGTCATCTCTCAGGGAAAACGTATAACCAGTAGGGTATTTACTCTTAGGAAGCAAGACCTGTTTCTATAGTTTCAATACGTAGTAGGCCACACGGAGAGGAGTCTCATCTGATTTACCAAGTCAGGAAAGAGCACCACTTAAAATCCCTGATCACCCACATAAAAGACAAGAATGAATACAACCTATCTATCTTTTCATATGGTCAGTAGAGATTATTACCTTTCTACAGGTTAAGCTGCTGGAAAAGAAATTTCCACAAAGAACCATCGGATTTACCTTGTTTTCTTCTTAGTTGAAGACAGCAGCTTGATGGACTGAAGGAGAAGGAATGACAACCGAGATTCAAATATACTGAGGAGCTTGATCACTTCTTCTCGATTAAGACTAGGAGAGGAATCCGCAGCTGGAGTGGACTCATCACTCTTAGGCTGAAAACAACAAGAAGTTACTTAACCTAAGCTGCCCGAGAGTGACAGCCTCATAGTGAAGTGAAGGGACCACAGTTGCACTCACCCCATAAACTTATTAGCCAAAAACAAAACCAACAAAAGGAAACCCCAGGTCATTTGTTTTCCTCCAGGCACAGCCTGTTGAAATGTGATGAGCCTCCCACCCCGGAGATCACTCTGATAGACTAAAACCTGTGAAAAATGCCTCACACCTAACAGGCACTTACATAGAAGAAATTAATCCCGAATGGAAATCTCCCACTTTGCAACACTGCAGTAAAGGAGCAAGATGGAAACGGGCACGCTACAGGGTTGGACAAACCGGGGCTGGAAGAGGTAACAGGCTGGTGGACCATGGGGGATTCAGGGAAGCTTTCAGCAACAGCAGAAGGCAGCATGAACGCTGGAATGCCAGGCAAACTAGAACTGCTTTCCAAGGAGCTTAAGCCTATTCATTGTTCAACTGCTACCCAGCAGTTTAGTAGAAATTATAAAAGAGCTATGCACCTCTTTCTTTCTTAAAAACAAACAGAACAAGAACAAAAAAAGCAAAAGGAAAACACAACAGAGATGTTATGCTACTGGGGTCTTACTAAGCTCTATGTGGTTAAAGAAAAAAAAATTTTAATATAAAAGATATAGTTCCAACTTAAAGAGTTTAATAATCCCACCAAGAAAATATACTAGATCACTGTTAATGTTTTATGCAAAGCACATATATATGTCCGTATATACACACACACACATCATACACCTCACACACACATATACCCCACATGCTCACTATATATGTTCACCATTTAGCTTAAGACACACAAAAAACAAAGATAAATATTTTCTCCATTTACCTGGTCAAATTCCTCTACAAGCTCCTTTCTGATGAGCTGGAATGCATGCTTAGTTCTCACCATTATATCAAGAGCCCCAGATAGTGTTTTTAATTTTCCAACATTGCTATTCTGACCTAGAGCGTTAAAAACACAAAAATGATCATTCCTTTAAATATAAATCTAGAAACCCATCCAATGTCAATGTATTAATGAAAACTGATTTTCAAATGCTATAATAGTAGCTCACGAGAATCTCAACAAATTTTCTAAAATCCAACTTTTAATAATTATCCCTAAATAAAAATATTTTTTTTTTTTTAAAGATTTTTTTATTTATTTGAGAGAGAGAGAATGAGAGAGAGCAAGCACATGAGAGGGGGGAGGGTCAGAGGGAGAAGCAGACTCCCTGCCGAGCAGGGAGCCCGATGCAGGACTCGATCCAGGGACTCCAGGATCATGACCTGAGCCGAAGGCAGTCGCTTAACCAACTGAGCCACCCAGGCGCCCCTCTAAATAAAAATATTAAGTCTACAAAACAGTAAGTAACAATTGTCTCCCTGCCTTACCATTTGGTTCTGTCAGGGTGAGAACACAGCCTATCTGAAATAAGACCGGAGTGTAAGGTCAAAGAAACCAGCTGCGACAAGTCTGGTCCAAAGGCCCCCAAATGTTTACATTACTTTTTTCAGGTACTCAATTTTTAAACATTTTTTAGAAGGAAAATTAACCATACTTATCATCTTAGCAAATTTGTTCCCAGTATCTGTTTCTATGAAAATGATGCCTGCTCTCTTGAAGGAATTCAAACATGGCAGAAAATTCAAAGATGCAAATGAAAATAGGTCACCCAAAACCCACCCCCCAGAAAGAGCTACTGTTAATCCTGCCATCTAGTATACACTGGCAAAAAGTTAAAAATACTTTCAGTAAAAAGTTTTTGTGTGTGTGTTTTTTTTTTAAAGATTTATTTTTCTTGGGTGGGGGTGGGGGAGGGAAGGGAGAGAGAGTCTCAAGCAAACTTCACACTGAGTGGAGCCTGACATGGGGCTCGATCTCATGACCTTGAGTCACAACCTCTGCCAAAATCAAGAGCCAGATGCTTAACTGACTGTGCCACCCAGGGGTCCCAGTAAAAAGTATTTTAAAAACTGTTTTGAATAGGTAATACATTCTCAAAATGTATAAAATCTGAATCCGAAAACAGTGAAAGCCTTCCTCCTGGCTCCCAGAGGCAGCAATATTATCACTTTCTTGTGCATCCTTCAGGGATACTCTACTGAAAGAGTCATCTACCTGGTTAAGTATTACGTTTATTTTAATTTTATACAAGGAAACAACTGAAATAAAATCAAATGAACAGCTGCACTTCAAAGAAACGTCTGTTTCTTTACCACATGAGAGCCAGTTCTCCAAAGACCCCTGCTGCAGAAGGGGAGCAGGTGGGCAAGAGCGGGAGAACTCAGGCAAACACACTGAGTGTGGGGCAGCGACTCCCTCCCTGCTGTGGCCTGCCCTAGCAAAGCCAGCTCATCCGCCTGCCTCCTTCCCGTCCCTTCCCGTAGAGCTCTAACCTTGCTCAGGATCTGCAGTTCTAGTTCTGTAATCCACAGCTGCCAGTACCCACTGCAGGCTTAAAGGAATTCAATGGGACCACTGCTTCTCTATGTTGTTCATGATGATTTATATCTCTAATGGTCTCAAGTGACCTGTCATATTCTTTTTTCCAAGTAAGAGAGCATGGGCTATATTTCAATATTTCTACGAACATAAATAGGTCACAGAACATAATCAAATCCATTTTCTAAACTTCAAGAAGTATAGAGACTTCTCCTGGCCCCTACCCAAAGCCGTTAACTATGGGCAAATTAAAAAGAAAACAACATTATTTACATTCAAGAGAGATCCCCACGTCTGTCTCACTCTAAGACAATCCAACACGAAGTCAATGCACACAGATCTGTAAAATGAAAAATTAACTTACTGGTCATTTGGAATTCTGCAAATGCCACTCTTTCTAACTGTACTCTAAGTAGTTCACAGGGAGCATCTTTGAGAAGCTGAAAAAGCTTAACAGCTTTGCTGTAATGAAGATCTGCCAGCACCCGGTGCTGCTTCCTAAGATGTTCATCACCAACCTAGAATCAAAAATAAAATAAAAAGACAAATCTTAAAGCCTGGGTTTCACTATAACTACTTAACCAAGTCTCTGGATCACTAAATGTTAGTGTCGTTATTTTTCTAGAAGTCTTACAGTTTTAGTTCTTACAGTTAGGTGTTTAATCCACTTTTGGTTAATTTTTGTATATGAGGTGCTGGAGTCCAACTCCAGCAGTGGACACCCAGCTGTCCTGGCACTATCAGCTGAAAAAACAACTCTTTCCCCACTGGGTTGTCTTGGAATGCTAAAGCTTGCTTTTGCCTTGAGGATACTAGGCCATCTGGGCAAGCCTGAATTTTGGTTAGGATGTCCTGGGGCAAGGGGGAGAGTGTCCAGGGGCCAGCTTAAAGTGAAAAGAAATCCTCTCTGATTAAGCTGGACCTCAAAGGACAGTATTCTCAGGATAAGGGCACCCAGAAGAAGGCCCATACCCAAGGGACTGCAAGGTAAGTTGTCTTGGTCCTGAGCTAAGTAAAGGGAAAGAGCAACAGGAACAAAAAAACATTCCTGAGAAACTTCAAACACAAGATTCCTTGGCAGAAGCCAGGCAACCTTTCTGAAGGAAGGTACCTTCAACCTGGGCCTCTATTTATTCTTAGACACACATGCATCTGAGTACCAGGATTCATGTACAAGGTTGTTCACAGCAGATTACTTCTAATAGCCTCACACTAAAACGATCCAAAAGTTCAGAAATCACAAAATGGATAAACTGTGATATATTCATTAAATGAATACTAGTGAACTAAGAAAATGCACCAACCAGGAGGAATCTCAAAAACACCATGTCTAGTCAAAGGCAATAAACCACAGAATACGTACAGTATGATTTCTCCTATAAAGTTCACCACCAGGTAAAATGTTTAAATGGTAAAACAGAAAAGGTGCGGACATACTGGAAAATCCAGGACAGTAGTTACTCCGGGTGGGTCTGGAGGGAGACTTGGTGGGGAAGGGGTGGCACACAGAAGATAAGTAATTTCACAAAATAATACCCAATCAATTATTGTAGAGAAAAATATGCAGCAGAGGCGAGAGCGGAAAATCACCTACACTGCAAGTTTTTCTAAAGCAGCTAACAGAATAGATGGCATTTAAATAGATAGTGAAATATAAGAAAAACAACCAGACACTTTTAAATGGACTTGGCGTTGAACTTAGGTTTGGAATGGCAATACCTGATTTCTCAGACAACTGTGGTACATGGACGCCAGCCTGTGATGGACGGTCGCGGCTCGGTACTGACAAAGAGGCTGTCGGGCAGACACTGAGTCCACATCACAGTATTTCAAGGACTTCATCATAGCCTCACTGACTTCTTTTTCAATCTGTTTTTTTTTTTTTTTTAAGGGGGAGGAGAAAAAAATGACAAGCCTATAATCTTAAATAAAAATATTTAAATCCTGCTTGTTACGGAAAATATGCTCAATATCTGTTAAAGGCATAAAGTTGAAGGCTTCTTTTATAGCCCCGCAAATATTATTACCTGCTCCTGAGCTTTCCTAGATAATGGAGCATAATCTTGCTGTAGAGTTGCCATCGTGAAATAAGTCGTGGACAATTCCCAATTCACTGAATCCCAAACAGCCGGGTGTATGTCTCGTGTCCCCAGTGACCTCAGAGCTTTCAAATAGTAATCGACAGCCTGCGAGGGAGGGAAAGATCCAGTTCTGACTTGGTCTGAATCTATGCCAACAACATATGAAAATAAAACATACTTTAAAATCACCCAGATGTTAATTTGGTGTGGGAACAATTTACAGAAGGGCAATATTGTGAGGAAAGGAAAAAACCGTATCAATGACACCGCTGCAATGAGGCAAGCCAGTTCAAGCGGACTGCAAGCCCTCCCCACTTCCACAGCGAGTCCAGCATAAGCCTTAGTGCCTTCTGACTCATGCTCATGCACGAAGATGCATTTCCTTTGTTTTTCTTCCTTTCTAAATGAAAATTTGTTTATATAACTAGTAAGCTAGAAAAAACTAACTTGATGAGCCCAAGGATAAAAAATTGCTGGATCTGACTGTAAAAAGAAGCAACCCCGTCCACCCTTTACTACCTCCAGCCTAAAGGGCATGGTCATTATATTTAAGCAAATAAAATCACATTTAATTCCATCACCTAGCGATAATTTCTACATTTCTTGTGTGTATCATCTACATTTTTCTGTGTATCTGTAAACTTAAAAAAACTATAAAAAGGATTTTAAAATCTCCCATGCCATGGGGCACCTGGGTGGTGCATCTGACTCTTGGTTTCAGCTCAGGTCATAATCTCAGGGTTGTGAGATCGAGCCCTGCATCTGGTTCTGTGCTCAGCAGGTAGTTTGCTCGTTCTCTCTCTCCCTCTCCCTCCTCCTCCCATACTCGCACTCTAATAAATAAATAAATCTTAAAAAAAAAAAATCTCCTGTGCCACAAACATTCTTCACTAGTATTCACATAGCCGTGAAGTACTTGTTAAAGGAGTGCTCTTGGGTTGCCTGGGTGGCTCAGTCGGTTAAGCATCTGACTCTTGGTTTCAGTTCAGGTCATGATCTCAGGGTCCTGAGATGGAGCCCCATCGCTGGCTCTGCATGGAGTCGGCTTGCCCTTCTCCCTCCCCCCCGGCCCTCCCTGCCCCCCCTCAAATAAATAAAATCTTAAAAAAAAAAAAAAAAAAGGTGAGTTCTTGTTCCAACACTGGATGTTACCACTTGCCAAAATACTTGGCAATTCGATAAACAAAAGAAACTCAATTTTTAAATATCATAAAAATTTAAAATTTGAAATTTCTTACATATTAACCACTTTTTTTTAATGTGTATGAATTTTTTGTTCAAGATTATTTGCCCCTGGGGCGCATGGGTGGCTCAGTCGTTAAGCATCTGCCTTCGGCTCAGGTCATGGTCCCAGGGTCCTGGGATCGAGCCCCGCATCGGGCTCCCTGCTCCGCGGGAAGCCTGCTTCTCCCTCTCCCACTCCCCCTGCTTGTGTTCCCTCTCTCGCTGTGTCTCTCTCTGTCAAATAAATAAAATCTTTAAAAAAAAAAAAAGGATTTGCCCCTTAATGAGCACTGGGTGTTATGAATCACAGACCTGTACCTCTGAAACCAATAATACATTATATGTTAATTAAAAAAAAAAAAAAGATTATTTGCCCTTTTGTCTATTGGGGCAGTTTATTTTCAGTGATTATTTGATTTATTTATTTTTAAAGTAAGCATTATGTACAAACGTGGGGCTCGAACTCACAAGCCGGAGACCAAGAGTCGTGTGCTCTACCAACTGAGCCAGCCAGGCACCCGTCTTCAATGGTTCTTAACTCTTCTTCATATATGAAGGGTTTATCCACCTCTGATCTGTTCTGTGTTATCAATATTTTCACTAGACTGGGGTTTGCTTTTCAATTTTGCTTTCTGTTGTGCATTTGGGAATCGTTATTCTTACACATTTAAATGTGTCCATCGTCTACTCTGTGACCCCTGCTATTGTGTTGTGCTGGTCTCATCACGCAAAGCTTCTCCTCCACTCTCCTGGCACTTTCTCAGTTACCCTTCTCCATGTCAGCCTTTAATCCACCGGACGTCTCCTCTGCTTACGCCAACACGACTCACTGGATAACCATCTTTTCAACATGCCTCCCTCAACACTACATTCTTGCATTCTAGGGCCAGTCTCTCCTGTGCCGTCACCACAGCTCTAGTTAGCTTTATCATACTTTCAGGGAGCGGTGGCAAAGGTAAACGGCAATTAGGTGTGAATGGACGAGGTCCGACACGCACGCGTGTTACCTTATTGTAATACAAGCCTTCTTCTGGCGAGAACTCCCGCCTACATTCACCGCCGGCACCACAGTGCGCCTGCGCACAAATCCGCATGAGTCTCCCCGTGTTACACAACAGCAGGGCAGCATTCGTGGCATCATCAATCGACTCAAAGGTGTGAATTCCTTTTTCAAAACAAGAAAAGCTTTTTTTCCACAACTGCTGCTCCGCGATAGACACACTTTTGCTCACTGCACCAAAAAAAGAGAAAACAACACATGTAAGCAGACATCAGTGTCAACCCTCTGCACGTCCCAGGAAGGGACAAGGGCAGGAGGACAGGGACAGGACAGCTAAGGAACCAGCTGCGTGCGGCCATCGCAGTGACCTGCTCGCACCACACCCCCTCAAATTCATGGCGAGGCCCTAACCCCGATGTGACTGTATTTGGAGACAGGGCCTGTAAAGAGGTAATTAAAGTTAGACCAGGTCATAAGATGGGGCCCGGATCCCACATGACGGGTGTTCTTCTAAGAGAAACAGACACCAGGGGCACAGCACAGAGAAGACCAGGTAAGGACACAGCAAGAAGGTGGCCATCCACAAGCCACGGAGAGAGGCTTCAGAAAAACCCAACCTTGCTGGCACCTTGATCTTGGACTTCCAGCTTCCAACTTGTGAGAAGTAGGATTTCTGTCTTAACCCACCCGATCTGTGATATTCTGTTATGGCAGCCTGAGCAGATTCATACAATACTCAAACATGGCCCTCTTTCACTATAAACTGACTGATATGAAAACAAGCAAATAAAGACATCTGAGCAAAGCCCTATTTTATAAAGATTCAAAACACGTGGTCCCATGGAGTTGTAAGAGGTATGATCTGGGTTGTATCTAATTCTCCTAGGTTTCTGACTACCACTTTGCGTGCTCCTTCACGGACTTCCTCCTCCAGAGACACCTCAAAAGCACAGGTTCTTACATAACAAAACACTTTAAAAAGCATGACCTCTTTGTATCCCCAGTGCCAAGCACAGTTCACAAACAACCAGGCACACACACATTTCCTCAACTTACCCGCTGTCCTCCGTACTACTGCGGCCCTATTCCTTCCTTATGCTGGGTGGTCTTGACATTTCCAGCATTCTCATGGATCTAACTATCCCCTCCCTATATCATCTGAGTGATCCCCAACCTATGTCTTGCTAACCCCAAAAGCTCTAAGTACAGGTTTCTAACCAACAACTGAGCCAGACCTTCCACTCACATGTCTACCCGTATCTCAAACTCAACACAGGCCCAGCTGAATCCGTCATCCTCTGCCCGAATCACAAAAGACCACTTGCTGCTACCCTCACAATCCACTGGACCCTGCATCTCTAGTCCTTCTCAATGCTGCCTATTCAGTCTGGACAGCACGCCCTTGCCCGTATCTGCCTTTTGATATCCTACGTCATGCACCAATCTGCTCAAACCACACCTTCTTTCCAAAAGCCCTCAAAAAGCCTTACAACTTCAATAAACATCTCCTTTCCCCACTCTTCTACTGTACTGCATCTGTGCTTATGGCATTTTTCAAAAATTTGTATTTCTTTATTTATATTTTTAAAAAATATTTTATTTATTTGACAGAGACAGACAGAGAGGGAACACAAGCAGGAGGAGTGGGAGAGGGAGAAGCAGGCTTCCTGCTGAGCAGGGAGCCCGATGCGGGGCTCGATCCCAGAACCCTGGGATCATGACCTGAGCTGAAGGCAGACGCTTAATGACTGAGTCACCCAGGTGCCCCTCTTTTATTTTTTTTAAGACTTTGTTTTTATGTAATCTCTACAACCAACATGGGGCTTTAACTCACAACCCCGAGATCGAGTCGCATGCTCTACCAACAGAGCCAGGCCGGCACCCCAAAGATCTGTATTTCTCTCTGGCTTCCTGACATGAAAGAGGACTATGTTTTAGTCAATTACACACACAGCACAGAGCCTAGCACAGGCTGGCTGTGCGCTTCACTTCTGAACTGATCAGATGGAGAATGGAGGACAATGAAATGATGAATCTCAAAGGGAAATGTATTTTCCTATCTTTATTTCTCAAGAACTTAAGAATAAAAGATTCATCAACAGAGCACCCCTTTCTACATCAAGTCAAGTGCCACAATTCTTTGCTCAGACCATAGAATCAGCACGATTTTCTAAGAGAAGAGGCAATAAAGAGCGGACTCCAAAGAGATACTCACCTACTCGCTCACTCTGCAGTGCAGCAGCCTGATTCATGTAAAACACACCAATTTCATTTCTAATGTTACCCATTCTCTTCAATACTTGTACGTAGTGTTCTGGGTTCTGGCTTTTTAAGTCACTAAATTGCAAGATTTCATTAGCAGCTTCGTAACATTTACAACTGACTGAAAGCTGACTCTCTAAGTCTGTAGACAAATCAGTTGCCCATGCAAATCCTTGAAAGAAAAAGAAGGAAACATCACCATGAGTCCCAAGAACCCTTTTTCCTTAGTATCCATGTAATCTCCTATTTTTAAGACAGTAAAAGAAATCCAAAATGGTATAATCCTACTAGGATTTAATCAATACATCTAAAATTTTACGTTTTAAAGTAAAGATCTTTTAATTTAGAAAACTATGTTTTCCTGGGATATTAATGTTTTAATAAAGAAATATTTTCCTGACCAAAAATACCAAACAATTTCCATGATCTGGATTTTACCAAGCACACTTGCTCATTGGTACAGACTTGAAGTTCACTGATACGAGGTAAAACATTTTTTTTTCTTTTTAATTAATGGAAATAGTTCTTGAAATAGAGCTGACTGCTACAAGAGGCTAGTTACGTACCTTACAGTTTGCAATGTCCGTTTACCTCGCTGAAGAAGCTGCTACATAAGCTCTCAAAGACTCTAACAGGCCATCTGGTGGGACTGGAGTAAACTCAGGTGCAGGGCCCAAAATTCAAGGGGGAAAAAAGGGAGCACCCCTGCTGCTAACACTGGCATCCACAAGAGATGTCACTCTCACACAGAAGTGTTATAAATGAAATTAACTTGATGAAACTGATCATTTGAGAAACTCAAGAGAGAAGAGGAAGAGAGGGCCAAAGTGAGGAAATACTACATTTCCCCCAATGTACTTCTCCAGATGTGTAAATGTCCAAAAATTCTGGTGAGGTGGATATCAAATAACATCAACGCTTTAAGAGCAAAATACGACAATGCCATGATAGAAGGACGGATCTCCGAGCTCATTTACCACCCTGACCACAGTGAGCTTACAACCGTAACTAAGGATATAGTCGCTGTGGACTAATTCTATCTCCCAGTTTTAAAATCGAACAACTCCAAAACAAAGTAATATATTCAATAAGTCAGCCAGCCATGAACTAAGTTTAAAAAAGTGATCTCTGGATCTGGGCCCCCAGAAATCATTCAGAAGGTAATTCATTCCCTTTTACCACCTGTTATTCCTTTTCAAAAGAAAACCATGGCTTGGTTCACTGACTACAAGGTTACCTAGGAAAACCTCATGAAAAGACTAGAGTAAAAAAGTCAACACAACTGTCTTAGAGCTTATTTTATCTTTAGTCCTAGTTGTATAATTAGTAATTATGAAATATTTTGAAATCATTTTACACACAAATACATGAGGGATCATGTTCAATTTTAAAATGAAGCAATCAATGAAACAAAACTGCAATATCAAAACACTAATATTTTCGCCACTTTCCTGGACATACTCCGGTAAGCATAAGCTGGACGGAATAATCCCCACATGAATCGAATGCTGGGTCTCACTGGCATACCTTGACAACTGGACTCCCTGTGGAGGCTGTGTAGTATCTCCTGATCTTCTTTTGTTTGATAATTAAACTCCTCAAGATGTGCTGCTCTGTTGTTCGCATTCTGGGCCAGCATCAGTTGGATGTCGCCACAGAGCGTCAAATACTGAGACAGAAATAGCAGCACTTCCGAAAGCATGTTGGTGCAGAGGCAGCAGTAAGTATCTGGGCAGAAGGGGTGCAAAAGAGAAAAAGACACCGGTGTATTAGAAATTAATGAATACAGTGAATATTAATTTGTTACTGGCTGAAAGCTTTGTACCACTGTATCTATTCTAAATTTATATTATGTCAGATATCACATATGGCTTTATGTATTTCAAAAGGAAGAGATAATCAATCAGAGCAGAAAATAAAATACGAAGTAACACACTCAAGACTGGAAAAAGTTATTTCAAAGTTAAATTTTACAACAGAAATAGGAGTAAAACTTCACTGTGATTCAGATGTCTTTTCTGTTCTCCCCTCCCAATGTCTATGAAGTGTATTAATTTACAATGACTTACCGTGGCTCTGCAAAGCTAATTTAATGTATCGTAACGCTCTTCCATATTTCTGAAGACTCATGGCAGCATCAGACAAAACATAATAGGCCTTTGATGACTTGAGAATCAGCTGGAGTTTCATTTTATGTTGCCAAGAACCAGGGATCATTCCAGATTGACTGGAATAATTACCCTTCTGAAGGGAGCCCACTACGACAATGGAGAAGGAGAAAGGAAGCACATTTTATTTGAATGTAAGTCTCACTATAAATAACGTTTCTTGACAGACAGTCCAGGCTTAGGTACTATGGCTACAAGACTGGTAAATACTGTGCTTTACTACTTAACCACAGAGTAAAATGGCAGTGTTTCAATAGACCCTCACTGGGATTTCTGAAGGCTCTCTGCTCCCTGCTGCCGTCAACTCTGTCATGCTCTTTCAGGGTCACTGACATAACTCATGACTGGCATGTCCTTTCTCCAGTCTATGTATTAACCTGCCAGGGGGTTTACCTTCCTTAAACAAGCTTTAATTATAGTGGGACCCCTGTTCGAGAACACTGAAATGGCTCCGTACCACTTATTAAGTCCTGTCTAAGCATCTTAGCCCACTTCCTAGGTGACATTTTTGTCTTCCTCCCCAGTATTCCACCCTTACTACTCATCAGCCAAAGTCAAATTACTGCTTGTTGCCCACACAGATGCCTATTTTTTCCACCTCCTCTCTTAGTGAATGGTTTCCTCCACCAGGAACACGCTTTATTTAATAAAGCCCAGCCTACTACTACCTTCTTCATCTAACAAATGATCACTTTTGTGCAAAGCACTATGCTAGGCACCAGAAACCGTGACATGAAATTCTTTGTTCTCCATCCTTAGAGATCTTGCACACTAGAGGTAGAGATAGGCTGCTAACACAAACCACAGCAAAATCTATTATTAAGTGCAACGACAGAGATAAGAACAAAATGCTGTGGGAATCCCCCTCCCCAGTTTCTGAGCCTCAAGATTTCTCATTTTTTGATCAGTGACAACATGAATCTTTCAAACCAATGAAAGGTACTTATAATCTCTCTTATGGTTTTAATTGTGCATATATTTCTTTTTCCTCTGTTATTGTACGCATTCTCTGTGTGTGAGGCTTGGTGAGAACACCAGAATTGAATAAGACACAATTTTTGCTCACAATTGTATTGGTGTGTGTGCATAAAACCATTCAACACAGCTAACTATGACATAAGGCAGGCTTCAGTTAAGTGCTCAAGGACAAAGTGATAGGAGAATCAATTCTGACTAGAGAGAGAGGTGAGCATAAATCTCTTGAACATCAGCAGGATTTTCAACAGCTGAGTTGGGGACGAAGAAAGAGAGAAAAGGCATTTCAAAAAAAAGAATACCATAAAAAAGGCAGAGATGTCTCAAGTCCTGGTGTTCTCCTCACGGTATAAAGGCTGAAGCCGGGCACACAGGAAGCAGTACTTAAATGCTAGGGCAATAAATTTACTCCCCCCACATACAACTTATATTCATGAAGAGAAAAATCAGAAAAGCTCTTGGTATTTCAAACATACAGGCTTCCAAAACATTTTTTTTAAGCAACTGAAAAGTGACTTTTTAAAAGTCCACATGTTCTTCATGAAGTGACTTTCCTGAGGAACAAATTAGACAATTTATAAGCGACCTTTCTAGCTTATTCAAGGCCCACTCAGTAACAAAAGCCAACAATCCCATGGCGCTTATTACGTGCAGTTCTAAGTACTTCACACATATTAATTCATTTAATCCATATAAAAACTTTAAAGTAGGCACTATTGTCTCCATTTTGAGAGTGGAAAAAAAAAATAAGGTTCAAAAACGTGTAACTTGCCTTAGCAAAGCCAAGATTGAGGCTAGGCAGTTTGGTTCCGAAGTCTGCTCTTAAACACACGACTGCTTTTACTGAAGCAGTAATTTCTTATGAGAACCCTACTGAGCTGAGGGCACTGAGCTGAGGGCATTAGCTCCTCGCTGCAGGGAACTGGAAGAAGCGGAACTTATTAGGAATATCTATAAAGGGTCAAAATTATCCTTTGTTTTATATTTTGAATGAAATGGTATTTTCCCCTACTTTCCATTCACATGATATCCTTCTGAATTCCTTTCAATGAATGCCTTAATTGACATAAGTCTGCTGTTGATAAAGGACTAGTATACTATTCTATAGAAAAGTCCTTATTTGCACATCAATTCAACTTACTTTTGTCCAAAAACAAGGCCATCTGCTTCTCCAGACCCTCAGGACCCCCCCTTGTGGAGTCATCTTCATATTTTAATGGGATTGGGGTGTTGGGGTCAGCTGCAGGAAGGTCGCTTTCTTTTTTAATGCTGCTATCCACAGATTTTAACCCCTTTAAAAAAGGAGAAACATTTACTATACGCATAACTGAAGGTCAACTAGAAACTAAATATAAGGCTCTGAACACATTTAGGAGTATTTAAATTTTGAAAACAGACTTGAAAAGACTACATTTTACTTGAAACGGTTGGGAAAAACTAATTTTCACTTTATGCTTAAAGGGGAAAAAAAGAATCATTCAGAATAATGTTTAGACACCAATAAACAAGCGCTGTGTGCATACCAAATATAAGTTTACTGAAACAGTTTAGATAAAATTAAGACTTACCTCCAGAACATAGCTAAGCACGAGTCTACAGCGCTCCTCTGTGTCATGGCAAACTGGAAACGTGCAACTGGGCTTCAGAAACAAACATTTAAAACTATTAATATGCTGCCCACGTGACAAACTCCACAGCTCTCGGCTCCTGAGAATTATTAAAACTCTACACATCAATAATTTCAAAATCTGCTGTGTATTCAGCTTTGTGAGGTAACTGATACTAAGGTTAATGTACTGCTTTCACTGCAGATAAAAGTGACGTAAGCATCCACAAAAACCTTGCCTAATAAAAAGATCTTCCAAAGTATGTTACTTTAAATTCTTAAAGTTTTAAAAATAATTCTATTAAGAGAAAAAAACAAGAATGTGAGTAATGTTTTAGATACATGTATACCTAATCTAATAGGTGAGTTTAATCCCTAATTAGCACTGATACTTGGTAACACACAGTTAACAATATCATCAATTTAGCAGTAAGTTAAGTATCACCAATGGCTCATTGCATAATTTGTAGCATTTATATGCTTAATTATGAGCAGAACCAGTTAACAGCCTGTATCTACTAAGTGATCTTATGTGTAAGGGCCTCTGCGAGGCATTCCATTTTCGGTGAATCCTACAAGGCTGGAATGACTGTTCTCACTGTGCATCAAGCACAGATGTTAAGTAACCTGTCCGTGGGCACAGTCACTGAGCTGGAAATGAGGTGCTGAAGCCATGCTGACTCTAGTTTCAAAAGTACACTAATAAGGCAAAGCTAACAAAAGACCTGTTTATATGAATAATAGGACCGCATTTTTTGAGTGCTTCAGATATTGATAAAAAGTGCCGTCTCTGTAAAAAACTGTAAACTAACATACCACTACGTCTTTGTCATCTACTTGCCCCATAAATCTAGGGTCTTGTGTTACAATGCAGTTCCCCAAATACACAGAACTTCTGCCATCAGTAATCTTGTTTATAATCAGGAAAAACTTTTTTTTTTTAATTCCACTGGGGGGGTTCAAGCTGAAAGTGCACTAAAACTCATATGGACAGTTAAGAACTTGTCCTGTAGTCATTTAATCAAGTATTTCCTGAGCACCCATTACGTGTCCTCAACATGGGAGATACAAGAATGTCTATACGTACAGGGAGCTTCTGTTTTCATGAAGGGAAACAAACACAAGCTTTAGATACAGATTATGATCTCCATGAAGGAGATAAAAATATAGCATGCTCTGGCTAGAGTGGTCAGGGGAAAATCTTCAGAAGGAGCAACATTTCCATCAAGACTTTAGGCTTAAAAAAGGCAGCCATGAACACTCCTGGGACGTGCCGAGCACACGCAACAGCAGATGCTTCACGTGGGCACGATCTGGATGAGCTTGAGGCAGGAGAAAAGGCAACGTGGCTATGGTAAATGAGAAGGGAAAGTGAAGAGTCAAAAAGATAGGCAATGTTTTTGGGCGACAGAGGTGTCCTCTAAAAATCTATCTGGATATAAAGTTTCCATCTGAAAGTCAAACTTAGAGCTTACGTTAAGAGATTATCTGTATATATATCTATATTCAGTTTGGGGAATAGCCAGTCTTTTAAGGCTGACTTGGATCTGATCACAGGGAGGTAGGACTGGGAAGTAATTAGGATTTAGCAAACTGAAACGTAATTCTACTGTCTGCAAATGACCAACTGGGAGAAGAAGAGTCAGTGCAGTCCATGTCAACAGCACTTAAAGGGCAGGAAGTGGTTAGAGTCCATCTGACCTTGGCCAGGCTAGAGATGCGTCCAGTCTAGCTGATACGGCCCAGTCACGGAAAAGTGCTGTCCTGTGGCACCGGGATGAGGTACAAGCTTCCCACAAATGGGTCAACAAGCCACCCCTGGTCTGCTCTTATTCTACATTTACCAAGCAGTCTACACATTCAGTGTCCCAGTAACCCAGAAACTGAGAATGAATACCCCGGTGAGGAGACGGGACTATACACTGGTCACTGCAAAGGAAAATCTCCTACATAAAAATTAATATACTGATGTGTGGTTTACACATCGTCTACCATTGGTTTGCATGTGGATCAGTTACCCTGGGGCAATTATAAAACAGGTTTTAGTATTCATAAAGCTAATGATTACTAGGCCCTGGACCATGAAGGATCTACTGAATTTTTTTTTTTTTTTTTTTAGAGATTTGAAAGAGAAAGAGCGAGTGAGCGAGCGATTGCGAAAGCGCACGTGCACACACAAGCAGGAGGGGTGGAGGAAGAGGGAGAGAGAATGTGAAGCAGACTCTGCACTGAGCACGGAGCCTGACACGGAGCTCAATCTCAAGACCCTGAGATCATGACCTGAGCTGAAACCAAGAGTCAGAGTACGGCACCCAGGCGTCCCAGTAATGCCATCTTTTGAGAGGCTAGCTGTATTCAGTTAATAATTGTTTTTCCATTGATAAAACTTTAATACAATTTTACCATGCTTACTCGGATTTGATGAATGGATTTGTATTTTTCTGGAACTGACAATTCTCCAACAGACTTAATAATAGCTACTGCTTTGTTATCATCTGAGGGATCAGAACTGGTGCTATAGGATCCATTTTCATCGCTGTCTGGCATTTCTTCCTCCTCTTCACTGTAACTTTCATCAGAATTCTCATTTAAAGGAGATTCTGAACTTTCTTCTTTTTTAGGTTCATCTAATTGAAAAAGTTCTGAAAGCATGTAATTGGCTGAAGCAATAATCTTATAAAAAAAAAAGAAATACATGTGATTGTCATCAAAACTGAGCATTCTAAAGTAGAATAAATTTTACTACCGTACTAACAAATTTTAGGAGGTCTGCAAACAGGCTGTTTCCACACTGTAATACACACAGAACTGTTCTCAAGTCAAGGTTATCAATACTGTGAAGGTTCTCCATAAAATCTTCATGGGTTATGTTTATTTCCTGCAATTATTCCATCCCCAGCCCTCTGTTCTTAAAAAACGGTGGCAACTGGAAATAAAAGTTTTCACAGGGAGTGTCGTAACTAAAATATTAGCAAGACAACACTCCATATTAACTGAGAAACTAGAATTTCTCTTTACAAGCTATTAATTAAAGCTATTAATTAATAAGGGTTTGATAAGCAACTGGTATTTATTACATGATCTTTGATTCCGGGGGGGAAACCCCCACTAGCTTAATGAAGGAAAAGTCCATCCTGGCATCTCTTAAAATTAGCATTTATATATTATCATTATTTATTCTACTCTATTATCTGTTGTTACTTTTGATCACAGACATTCAATAGTTTCAACACCCTTTCCTAACTTTCACATACACTATTCAATTTCCACTAAATACCACCACTTCAATCGGCAATTAGATATTGAAGTCAGAAATTATTTTGCCATTTTTCTTCAAAAAGCGTTTTCTCTTGGTTTGGTCTCTAGAATAAACTTTTATATCCAACTAGATGTGGCTACAATTAAAATTAACTTGGATCTTTAAAAAAAACACTGCATATGCTCCATGCCTTTCCTAATTTAAATGGAATACAACTAGCATTACACCAAAAAGGAGTTGTCAGATTCAGACAACTGAGGGTAAGGGTGGTGTAAAATTGTGGGGCACGTGACTAAAAGATTATTTTAAGAGATGCTTTATATACTGAAGAAGCACAGAGTTTGAACCTTATTTATACAACAAAGTGATAACAAGGCCTGTTTGTGTAAATGGATCTTTTAAAAAATACTGTAAAATAGTTTTCCACCTTCTAGAAGTGCTAAGACAAAGGAAAACAACAGCACCACTGTTAAAATGACATGAGTTCTAGAATTATAGAACAGTGTTATCCAACAGAAATGTCATGTCAGCCAGCCACCTATGAAATTTTAAATTTCTTCTGGCTAAATTATGAAAAGTAAAATCTGGTGAAATTCATTTTAATATATTAGTTCAATAACACAAAATATTATCATTTCAACATGCAATATCTACACCCAACCTTCAAAATTCAATGTGCACTTTACACTTAAAGCACACCTCAATTCAAAGTAAGCACACTGTAAGCACCCAACAGCCACAAGTGGTTACTGGCTACCATAATGGACAGGGCGGTTCAGACTATGAATTAAGAGGCTTTAAAGTCTAGGCAACAATCTTTCAGAATGCTAGAGTATTTTTAAAGAGCATATAAATGTTAATCTTACTTGAGGATGTCTGCTTTTGTCCAACAATTTAACACAATTAAGAAGCAATGTTCTAATAGTCCCGTAGTGTTTCTTATTTTGATTCTTCTTCATCATCATGTTGCAAGCAACCCTAAAAAAATGTTTATATCAACTTTACACCCCATTCCTCTTTCTCTGCAAGACTCAAGCACAAGCATGCTCTTCTCACCTTCCAATAGAATGAGGATGTAAGAAACAATACTGTATTTTAAAATACGGTATTTACTTCCCCCCCAAGCTGACTTTGGTACAGCCTGTGAACATACGTACATACTTTGCTTCTTAAGCTACAAAAACCTAAAAGGTATTTAAAAGCTTTGACCCGGATAGTGTGGCTGTGCACTTTAAAATTTTAAATAAGGCCACTTCTTCAAGCACTCACTTATATAAGAGAATAGCCACCGGCATGGTGAATGGATTTTGGTACTTGTCTTCAGTTTCTTCACAAAGAGTAGTGAGATCATAAAGCTTCACTATATCGCTGCCACTTGCTGAAAAGGAAAACAAACCTTAGTTTACCAGGGTCACTCAAATCAATTATTATTGTTCATTCAGGAAGGAATTTACCTTTAAACAGCCAATAGGTATGTCCTTCTTTCGTACAGTTAGATTTTAGAAATGATAAAATATTCTGTGCAATGTCTTTTATGACTTTCGTAGAGAAGTTTGAGTTTTCCAAATTGGGAATCTCTTCGGTTTTTATCATTTCATATTTCTGTAAAACATAGAACGCAGTTTCAGAGAAAACCTAGGCAGCAACCCTTCTCTTATTAAAAAGGAACCAAATATATAAATCCTGCCATCAGAGATCCATGCAGCCCCGAAGAGCTGAACCCACTGGTTTTCGATCTTTTTATCGCTCCAACATTCCAAAGGAACCCGACCCACCTGTCAGCAATGCTGTCGGCTTACCACAGGAACAAGTCTCAAGACAGAATCACCACCAATTCAGAACCACAAATTCAGGCGCGATCCTGCTTCTGTTCTCACATGGAACAGCTTGCAGCATACCCTTCCTTCTGTTCTACCTGGTGGTTTTCACCTGGGAGGATGGTAGATGAAGGCAGACTTCACCCAGCCTGCTTTTCCCCCAGACAGTAGACTCACTCGGCAAGTCCCTCCAGTAGACACTACTCTTCCCTTGGGCTACGGACGCGACTCCTTTACAGAAGCAGAGACGGGGACTGGAGGCAGCAGCAAGAGCAGAGGCCACATGGACACCACCGCCACGACTTCTAAAGTACCTCCAAATTTCTTTCTAGTTTGTCTTCTGTTCACACTTCCTTAAATGTCTCTGACCACATTTTCTGAAAACTCTAAGACAAGAAACTCCAAATCGATTGGAAAATAAGACCAAACAGTCTCCTAAGGTTGGTTTTCCTCCTTCTCGGTTCATCTAAAGCCCCACATCATAATTCCTTCCTTAAAATCCTGGATTTTATACTGCACTCTTCAGGCCCCCCTCCCCTTTCACCCACATGGGGAAAGGCTCCAACGTTTGAGTTGAATAGATTCCCGTGGTGATGACATCCAACAGTATCCAGGGAGATGGACCTCAGGTTATTTCTCTAGCCCCATCTTCTCCAAGGCCTGTAACTTCAAACTGCTCATGGACATTTCAATGCTTTCCTCAAATGGAACACATGATGAAGACTGATCACCTTCCCTGCCTAAACCAGTTCAATGTCCCCACATCTCTGGCAATGACTTCACCGCGACTCTAGACCCTAAGCCCTGGAATTCCCTGTAACCACCCCCTCCGGCCACAGCCTCTCATTAAATGCTGCTGTTTAGGGTAATGGTACAACAGTGTTTCCCAACCAAGAGTGCAAATCAGAATCATCTACAAAGCTTTCTTTTTTTTTTCTTTCTTTGACAGATACATAGATCCCACCTATCCTGAGACACTAGGAAGCCAAGCAAACTGTCTTTTTAGAGACCATGAGTGATTCTGATAAACACTGAAGGTTTAGAATCACTGGGCTGGAATACAATGGTTAGAAGCATGGCCTCAGCGAGATACAGGTTCAAATACTGGCACCACCACTTACTAGCAATGGGGCCCTGGGCGACTCACTTGAGCTCCCTGATCCTCAAGTTTCCCTCTTCATCAAAAGGGAATACTGGTATTCCAGCAGCTAAGAAGATCAAGTAAGTAATGCATATAAAGCACTTAGCAAAGTATCTGGAACAAAACAAGCACTCAATAAATGCTAGCTCCTTCTTATCACTGTCAATTCTTAGTATTTTCTCTACAGTCTAAGTCCATCAAGTTACTTGCAAAAGTAACTCCCTCCCCAGGCTTCTTGTCTCCAAGCCCCCCGTGCCTGTCCTACAAACCATCTCCAAACTAAGACTCCAACACAACGAATCTCACCTCCCAGATGCAAAGCCTTCTCAGATTCCAGATTACCAATCGAACTAAGCCCACACTCAGTATCCTAGATTCTCCATTATTTGACTTCGGCTTTTCTAATCTATTTGCTATTTTGTTACATGAATCTTGTGTCCCTAGATGCATTTGTTATCAATCCCTTCATTTACTTAACACTAGTCTTCTAACATTCATCTCTTGTTTTTGGAGAGGCTATCATTCAAGATTCAGTGGAGAGACCACTTCTTCCAGAAGTCTCTTTCAGATCAAAACAGAAGTGATCTCACCTTCCCTGACCACCCAGACCTACATGGGTGCCCTGCCCTTCTAACAGATGGTCTCCTATCTTTCCCTTTGCACCTGTTATTTCCCTTTAGTATTTTACCTTCCTCGGTAGTGACCAAACTTTATTCTTTGTTTTCCCTCAATACTTATAATGAGGATAAAGTACCTCACAAAAAGAACAAGCTCAATAACAATATGCTATATAAACTACTGACTTCACACATTATTGTTGTAACCTTCCCCTAAGACTCTGCATGTACTGAGTAGATATTTGTATACTAAATGGATACCTTCACTGAATAGACACTTCTAGGTAATTAATTACTATGAATGCCTAGCATTAAAATCAGAGTTCTATGTCTACAAATGTAGGTTGCAGTATATTCATGAACTTCCCACAAATGACCTGTACAATTACACTCCTGTAACATCTAGAATTCTGATATTACCCAATCAAATGTGAAAACACTCAAACTTCAGTTTATTCACAACAATCTTCCTTATTAGAAAGACAGCCTAGTATTTAAGGGCCTCAAAAACTTTGGTGAGGCACTCTGCACTGATTTACATTTGGGAGAAAATTAGAGAAGTCACGCTGTACCTTACTTACCTGCACAATTCCATTTACGTGAAAACACATCACAAGTTCCGGTACGTTGCATATCAAGTTGTCCAACCAATAGTCAATTCCAGTTAGCACGTTGATTGGTTTGTTGTTGTCCCTAAAAATACACATTTCTAGTGTTATGGAGTTTAAGATGTTCCATCATAAACCATCTGAGACTTATTTCCACCATTTAATCATTTTAATCTATTCTCCCCTAGGTGAAAAATGCCGTATGAACTTTATTTCCTGATGAGATATGCACATGTAGCTCACGTGGTGTGCTCTTTACCATCTTTCCGTAAGCTCTGCTTGCGTTCCTAACTGGAATCCATACAAGTTTTCAGTAAGAGTAGAAGGAAATAGGATAGCAGATTACTGTGAGCCTACTGCATGCTCCTCATACAACCTGAGGTGAAAGACTGACCACCAGTCTTTAATAATGCCCACGCTGTAGCTCACACTGGCTGATAGGAACACATAGAGCTGGAGCACTAACAGAAGTGCTCACAATTAGTTAACAAGAAGCTGGTAGACCATCTCCTTAACTAATTAAATCCTATTATATTCTCACTCGTTGTGAATTCAGACGTAAGATTAAGCTGGTACAACAGATCTCTGACTCCATTCGTTAAGGACCTGAATGCAAACCCAGCCCCAGGGCTTTCAGCATTTGCTGATAATAGCCCCGTCCTTACTGTGATGATATCAATGGGGGGGGGGGAGGAAGAGGGAGGTGAAAAACCCAGATAAAGGTGATGATTAACAGATTAAGTGAAAGCAGATAAAACACTGCCTCTAAAGAAATACCATTTTGGTTTACCTGAGACGTAGGCTGACTGCGGGATATCTGCCTCCTCCAAATATAGGCATGTTGGAGCCAACTAACATATGTATATCTTCAAATGTCCATAAGATATTCCGAACAAAATCATTTTTAAGACCCTTTGATTAAAAATAAAATAGGAGAGGTTATTATGTAATGCACAGGAGATACATAATTTCCCCCCATGATTCACAGAAATTCTAGAAAAAGGAAAGACAAAGAAGACAAAGTAAAGTCAAAGAGCTATAAGATCACAGAGATGTTTAGAAAGTGATTTTCAGGATCAAGTGGACTTTTTTCCCTACAAATTCCAATTCAGACTAGCTTTTAAATGACAAAGTAGACTGGGGATCAGGTGTCCCAATCTGGACACCACGGAAAGCATACCTGACTGTTCTCCCCGTCATTGAATAAAGTAGTCAGGTTTTGTTCTTTGGGTGCTGAGGCCACATGCCCCACTATGTATGAGGGTTCAAGAGGCTCACTTCCCTGTGAAAAGTGCAAGGATAAGGAGTGACTCTGCTGCCGTAATTTCTCACAAATGGCCTACTTTTCAAGAGTATCCCCTAAACATTCAAACTATAAACCTCAATCTACTTTTGTGAATTTAGGACTAATGTGCAAATCATGAACTCTCATTAATGTGTGGCTTACTTCAGCTCTTAATTATCATAGTTATTCTAATAAGCTAATCACATTTAGATCATACTCAAAAAAGATTAAAGATTATTTTAAGCTTTCAAAGTTTTCATTTTTTTTCTTTTTTGGATAAATCTGAATACCACTGCTATTTCAGCCCACCCCATCTCTACTGAATTAAAAAAATTTCTAAGAAACCTCAGCCGGATTCTTTTTATTTTTCCTTTATCTTTAAAAAGATTTTGAAGTCATCTCTACATGCAACATGGGGCTCAAACTTTCAAACCCAAGATCGAGAGTCCCACACTCTACTGAATGAGCCAGCCAGCACCCCTCAGCCATATTATTCTTGAGACATCGGTCATCAGAGCAGCCCCGACGTCTGCCATTGTCTGGCATGTGCTTCACAGAACACTAGTCCCTGAGGTACTCAGTGAAGAACGTCCAGGGTAAGCTCTGAAACCCACTGCTCACTGCAGATTTGCTTTTGGACAGTAACAATGCTTATTACATTAAAAAAGCCTCTAAAAGGTTCTGTAGTAGAAAAATCAACTTCCCCTCTGTAAAATCCAATGTTCTCAAACTTATTTAATCTTGGAACACGTTTTATTCTTAATACATTCTGTGGAATATATTCTAGAAAACACTTGAGGAAGGGGAACATTTGATAATGGGTAAACTCAATCTACCACTCAAATTTCCAACCATTAGGGACAGTTGTCTTAAGAAACATTACTTTATACCTTTAATCCCAAGATCGGTATGTGTATGTGCATGTGCATAGCTTATTCCATAAATTTCTTACTTCTCAACCTATGTGCATGCTAATAAGCTCAGCCCCTGCCTGTGAAGTGAGTACACTCGACTGCAAGTACGGTGGGGGTGGGGGACAATCTCCAGTGCTTTTGCTCTGCCTTGTACTCTTCTTAAAGAGTCCCACTAGAACTTCAAGCTTTTTTTATTTTATTTGTTTGTACAGACAAGTCACCAACCTGTGGACCAAATCCCCAAACTGTATTTGCGAGGTAGCAGCTTTAGTGGGAGTCTGGGCTCTGGATTATAATGTTATCAATAAAAGTCTGGCTCCAAGGCCAACCACAGACACCTATTTAAACTCTAACACTGCTTAACACAGGCCTCAAACCAGCAAGGTTAGTTTTGGGAATAATAATTCATGAGGAAGGGGCGCCTGGGTGGCTCAGTTGTTAAGCACCTGCCTTTGGCTTGGGTCATGATCCCAGGGTCCTGGGATTGAGCCCCACGTCGGGCTCCCTGCTCCACGGGAAACCTGCTTCTCCCTTTCCCACTCCCTCTGCTTGTGTTCCCTCTCTCGCTGTCTCTCTCTGTCAAAAAAATTAAATAAAATCTTCTAAAAAAAAAAAAAAGAATTCATGAGGTAATAGAGTGCACAACAATCTCTAAATTTGAAATTTAGGCAGTATAATGTTACATAAAATATTCTGTCAAAGATGATTTTTTTTTTATGGCAGGCTAGCTCTGCTTAGGACCACGGCATTGCTATGACAATCCTACTGCTTAACGGCCCTTCTAAACACGTGTGGACCACATGGATGCAGCAGAGTACTGCTTGTCAGGACAGGTCTCTGAAGTCAGAAAGCTCAAGGTTTCAATCTTCAGATTTCACCAGCAGTGTGACCATGAGCAAACATCTACTCTTTATGAACTTTACTCACTTATAAAATGGTACCATCAACACTTAATACATGTACAGCTCCAAGGATGAAAAAAATGTATACGTACGCACATGCACATACACATACATGGCTTAAAGTACATGGCATAAGAGGCATTAAATATATGCCGGTTTACTTCCTCCACATACAAATCTACAGATTCTCAAAAGCCTCCCTGATTTTTCACAGTAAGCCCTAAACAAGGTAAGGACAAAATAATAAGGCTGGGAGACGAGCAGAGAGGTGGCAGGAGATTCGTATTTCTGTTATGCGGTCTTTTTGTAATGTGTGGGTTTTGAAGTCAAGGAATACTAAATGAATTTTTAAAAACTCCGTTAATGTAATATAATCACATATAGGAAAATGCATAAAATAAATCATACAGTAAAATGACTAATTACAAAGCAAATTATCCATGTAATCATTACCCAGGTCATGACACTGGTCCGTACTAGCACCCAGCACCCACGCCCCTTCTCATTCGCACAACACCCCCCCTCTTGGAGGTTAGCACTATGTGAACCTGCAAATTACTTCCTTCTTTTTCTTTATAACTTTCCTAACTTTGGAAAAAATTTAAATTCATTACATAGCTTAATGAGCTTTCTCTATCTTAAAACGTACTAAAACTAAAATCAAGTTAAATGTATTTCCCTCCTGTAACCCTGTAGTTTGGGAGGATAGCAGCAATCTGGACAAATAATGTTCAATATGTGAGAACACATAGCAAGAGGAAAAACACAATTTACCAAAGATCTCATTTTTATCTTCTTCGACTTTGTCAATATGTTTTCCTAAAAACAGACATGCATAAATTTACATAGATGCAGTTACTTTACTCTTTGATAGACACAGTAAAGACAAAAACTAAACAAGAAATAAGAAAAAAACCCAAGAATACAAGAGACAAAACAGACATACTACTTTCTCTTCCTTTCTAAAAGCTTTATAATATTAATGTGGGTTAAGTCTCAGGAACTTCACCCAGAAAATCCTAAGGGCAATTTTAGGCTTAACAATCTAAAAATTAAGGTAAGAAGGTCAGTATTAAATTACAAACAGGCCTGTGAGTCTCAATATTTGATAAGCATTTACTGTTAAGTCTAAAGCTTAAAATATTCTATATCACTATATCATATAATATTCTTATGACTTCAAGGAGATAATCGGTATTGATAAACATACTGGTAAGCTATTTTAAAAGCTAATAAAAATCTTTAAATATTTCAAATTAATTTTAAAAATCTAATCTAGCTATTCATAGTTTTTATAAATTCTATTTTGAAAAATTTTTTAAAGTAATTTTTCCAATTAATTATAAGACATAGAGTATTTTTGACTCCTGTTCTATTTTTATTAACAAGATCATTGGTTTTGTCTTCTTAAATGAGTTTACTAAATTAACATCTAAGTACTAACTAACCTGACTGGAAGCACTGGGATCTTCAGAAACTGAAGAAGGCATTTCAAAGGGGGCGGGCCACGAAGCCCCGTCTGAATCATTTGTCTGATCTGAACTGGAGGATTCCTGCTGTTCTGCAGCAGATGGGACGGGCTGAGCGGCTCCATCACCATTGATACTGGCCAAATCAGAAATAAAAATATCACATTGTTACTAAAGTTAACTTTATGTGATAGTCTACCGGTTTTTAAAAGCTAAATTCCATAATCAACCATAAATCTTATTTAAAACAGAATAGGAGACACTGAAATGTCATCAATAGTTGCAAAACTTAAATTACTTTTACTAGCTTAAAATTAAATTTCAGAACAGAATTTCATTTTCCTTAAGATAAAAAATAATCAAGTAGCCAAGTACCTGTAATATAAAAACTTGGAAAGAATAGCCTTCTGATACCAGTGCTCTTTGCTCTTTTTCTTCCTCTGCCACTTCTGATCAATGAGTCTTTGATAAAATTCTTTCAGCCATGTCCAATCACCAGTCTGAGTAACAAAAGACAATGATAAATACAACAAACCTGTAATCAAAACAATTTGTTACCCACTCTTTTACAGAAAATATAAATACTATTTAATAAACACATACTCAAACACTATCTTTCTAGACTCAATCCTATCACCTCTTTTGGGAAATCTGTCTTCCTTTTCTCCCTGAGCCAGGCTAAGAGAAGTGGTTTTTCTTTCTACCACATTCCTTAGTACCTGGAGTAAGTCCCAATACGCCTACCATATTGAAATTATCTGGGTATGTTTATAATGCCAAAACTGTAAGCTGCTAGCAAAGGACTGTGATTTACTGTCACATCCCAAGAGCTTGACCAGTAGCAAGCATACATATACACTGAACTGCCAACAGTCCCCAGTCCAAGTACAGAAATGGAGAGCAAGCCTTGAGAAACTGAAACGTTACTGTTACACTTTTCAAAAAGTATCCACCAACGTCACATGGGAGGGTGGGGAAGTCATTTACCAAAATAGTTTGAGAAGCTCTGCTTTAAGTGAACCAATTAATTCTAATAACTATGTATTCATAGGAATAATTTCTAACATTTCTCACATTTCCTGGCAGTTATGTTTCATGAGAATCTCTTTAATGGAGACATCAAAGGACTTTTCAAAAATTTTAACTATCCCCTTAGATTTCTGATTTTTCACAACTTTCTTCATTGGTTTCATCCTTTTCTTTGCAAGAATCCTGGCTGTTGGTTATAAATAAGTTTCTTCCCCGTTCACTCTGTTTTCTATTTTTTTGTTATTAAAACTTCTTTATATTCCACGAAACGTCACATTGCTCAGTTGCCGAACTGCATTTCCCCTTCAGCCTTTCTTTGAAACAATATTGCTAGTGCCCTTAAGTTGTTAAAATAGTGCTTTAATGGTTGTTTTTCCACAAAAAGTATCACCTGAGATGATCTCATGAAGAGTTCCTGAATATCTAACTCATCGAGTAAGAGAGTCCTTCCTATGCGGTGTACAGCCATGCTTACATGGGACTTGCTGTAGGGAATCTTCAGGAGCTTTTTTATGTTCTTTAAAAAATTAAGAGGAAAAATAGTTAAAAAAGACCTTTTTAGTGTGACTTGATCTCTTTCAAATTTTAACTTCATTCAATTTTAAAGCATAATAAACTTTATTTTCCTAAGGTTATACAAACTGTACTGTACACAAATAGCTAAATACAAACACGTGAAGACAAAACTTTAAAACCAGGATCACCTACACTTTAGCTGTCATCCTATGTTAATGTAAATGGTGGGCAAAGATTTATTTTTACACAATGGAATTTCCTAAAGTTAAGTGCGTACAGGTCACTTTTGCACTGACCTAGGCTTTTAGCATATCAGATAAAACTGACCAACTAAGGAGCAATAGATTTTGCCATAAGTATCATTTCTAATTCTCAACTGGTAACATTATATAAATCATCCCACACATTTTAATGACTTATAATAATTGCTATTATTAAAACACAGCCATCAATATTAATTATTTACCACTGCCAGTGTTTTGGGTGTCACTCCTTCCTTTTTGAAAGGAGATGTGGCAGAGTGTTACTTTACTAACAGAAAGGGTACTCGATAATCAGACAGTTGTATCTTATTTCATCAGCAATTTTTCCAGACTACAGAACAGAGCATGTTATAAATCCCTGACAAACACCCCAATTACATTCTCCAATAAGGACACTTACTTCAGAGTCAGAGACAACGTCTACATCATTTCCCACAGAATCAATAAAGTCGTACGCCATACCAAAGCTAATGAAGGGAACAAAGGCCACAAAGGTCATGCTTATAATGATACAAGTAGAGTTTATAAGAGAATACACTATCCCATCACTTCCAGGATACCCATCTTCCACATTCTTACATCTCTGCAATCAATATGCCTATCACCATTAGAATTAAATAGTTTTTCCTTCTTTGTGGTACAAAGACTTAAATCAATCACATCTTAAATTTGATAAAATACAGTAATAATCATTAGAAGCAATTAATAGCAATTACTTTCTTTTTATAATTACAAATCCCCCAAAAAATCTCCAAGAGAAAGCAGTTCAAGATAGTATACTTTTTAGGTGAAGAGATAAGTGTTTCTGCTTGTATTTTTCTTATCAGGATTTTAGTCTCTAGGACTGTGTTGCTAGTGATACACAATACTACTTTTTCGGGGGGAAAAAAAAAAGAACATGACCCCAATTCAGCCGAAAGGAGAAAAGAAAAAAAATGTTGTGTCAGGTGCCACGTGAGGCCGTCTACAATCTCTAAGCCTGAAAAGCAGCTGATGTCACCATTTTTCAGTCAGTAAGTGGCAGAGGATCAGAACACTTACCTAGGACTGCCTCACTTCAAAGGATGCTCTGATGATTTACCACGCAGGCTAGGCAAGTTACTTAAGCTTTCTAAGCCTCAGTTTTCCCATGTGAAAATTAGTTAACAGAACCTAACTAAAAGGGTTGTGAGAATTCAATGAGCTAAACATATAAAGTACTTTTAGCACATGTTTGCACATAGTCAATATAACTAAAATTTAAATCACTTCATAATATTTGTGTTGACATATAATTAAGCCATTCTTCTAAAAGAGAATATCTGGACTATTTCCAACTTTTTGCTAGTATAAATAATGCTACAAACAACGTTTTGCAAATACAACTTTTACCTTCGGAGGCATTAGGATAATTTCTAAACTACTAAATCATTAGGTTTTAACGTATTTATGGCTCTCATTGGTTATGTGGACATATTTTAGGTTCAGTCACAGAGAGGGAAAGAAAGAGTATCCTACACATTAAGTAGTCTACAAGAATATGAATGTTAGCATATGTTTCTCTGTAAGAACCCAGACCACTCTCTCACACTTAAATACCACCAGCAGAATTTCCAGCAACTGTCTCAGCAAGTATCAAAGTCAAGGGTGTAGGTCACCCAACATGGTGGGTTTCTACATCAGGCTTTTTCAGATGAAACCATCCACCACCATTTAATGAAAACCTCTACAGGGCAGATTAGGTAGTGTTAAGGGTTCTCCTCCTCATGTGCCACCCTGATTCTTTGTATTCACATACACAAAAAGTATGTAGATTGGCTAAAAATAAAACAGCTGATTGAATTTAAGTGGTCAAAACTCAGCTTTGTTAATAACATGATGCAGACCTGAAAGAAGTATACGCAACTGATGTCTTCATATTAGAATCCTACTCGGGGGGAAAAAGGACTTTGAAAGTCAAATACAACCTTTCTCTAAAGAGAAATCTCACCAAGATGATAAGCATTACAAATTAAACCAAAAAAGCAAACATTAGAGTCTGGGGGCTTGTGGGGGGGGGGGGTTGTTGAGAGACAAGTAAAAATGCCACTGATTAATATTTACCTTGAAAATGGCTTGCTTTTCTTACTATTGCCAAGAATGGTAGTTCCTGCTGGCCCTAGTTTGGCACTCTCTCGTAACCAGTTGGCAGGTGGGAGTTTCAAGTCTGTTTTCTCTTCAAGGCGTGCAAATGCTGTTCTAGGAGGGGCAGAAGAGTATTTCACCACAGCTCGGCTCTTCACTTCATTGCCTCCAAGAAATAAAGCTGATCCCTAATTAACACATGGAACAAAACTTTTAATAACACTACTAGGAATTAAAAATCCCACCTTTATAAAAAGAAAAAAAAACCCACCACAACAGACTTCACAAGAATATATGCTACACTATTCTAATAGCAATAAACGCCAGCATACACTGCCGCATTTACTTAGCTCTTTTTCACATAACTTCAAAGAAAAACATGAGTCAAGAAGTACAATGTTTACGATTATCAGCTAAGACAGTGGACAAGCAAAAGCCAAGGACAGTCAATAGAATCACATTAATAAAATGCAGAATCTGATAAAACCTCTGTTTGTTATTAAAGATGTATTCTTTTAATTTCAGTAACATATCATTTAGAAAGTCGTTCGTGGTAGGATATCTGGGACGTTTTTGTTTTTTAAGTAAACTCTACGCCCAACGTGGGGCTTGAACTCACCACCAAGAGATCAAGAATCCTTCGTGCCACTAACTCAGCCATCCAGGCGCCCCTGGGGCTTGTTTTCAAGCAAACGTTTGGTAATTGATTCGTCGGTTCATTACACACTCTGAACCTTCACCTTCACAGGAAGGCACTGGGGGTTCCCCACACTCCTCACCTGCACTCCCCCAAGGAAGCTCAGTGTCCGAGTTCACTATCCTAACCTTTCACGCAGTCCATTTTCGGCCCGGGAAACACTATGAACCCTTCAAGGATTACCTCGATCCCAACTCGGTGAGCTCCCCGCTGACACCCGCTCTTTTCCCTCCAGCTTTGCACGACTGTGCCACATTTTGGAACCACATATTCACATGTACGCTCCTCGACAGCCCAGATCGTGCCTAACTCGCCCGTCGGGTATAACCGAGGGGGAAGCCAGAACTGCTTTTGATAACGAGTGACTTGGATGCAAATATCCGAATGCCTGACCACAGACACACGGGCTTCCACTCCGTTTGGGGGACTGTCCGGGAGACGCAGAGAAGGCATCAGCAGCCTCCGGGAACCGTAACATGCCTCCCCCGCGGAGCGGGCCCGCAGCCCCCGGAGCCCTGCAGGTCCCGCCCCAGGACGGACTCACCTGTGCAGAAGGTTCCTCGGATTCTCCCTGAGACAGGAGGCTAAGCCCTCCCCGAGCAGCGGCCCCGGCCGGCGGAGACTCCGCTCCAGCCTCCTTGGAGTCCCCCATCACCTCCGCCCAGGGCAGGCGAGGCGGAACGGGATCCGAGGAGCCGCGACAGAAACCGGGCCCACCGGCGCGGCAGCACAGCAGAGCAAGCTCTAGAGACGCCCCGTTCACTGCGCTTCCGGTCTCTGACCGGAAGGAGTTGCCGTGACGCGCTCAAATCTCGCGATCTTTGTGCCAGAGGCCCGGCCCCGTCTTCCCCGGTGGAAGCCACCTTCGCGGCGGAGGCAGGAGGTGTAGTGCGCCTGCGCATGTCGGAGCCTCTTCAGGGGACCACGTCTCGCGGTAGCTGATTCCCAGGCTCCACCCCTTGCACGCCTCTGGCCTTTGTTGGCAAACAGTTCTGGCGACTGGGGCTCGGGGGTGTCAGTTTCGGCGAGGTCGTCGCAGCGCGGGCGGGGAGGTGCTGCAGTCCGTGTAACCAGCGGTTCCAGTGAGATAAAGTAGCGAGGTCCTAGTGCTCCTGCCTCCCCAGCCTTCAGTGCCCCCACCGGCTTACAGACGGGCTCACAGCCCCAGGAAGGCAGAGATCAGGTGCCCAGGTGAGGGGCAGTGCAGACTGCAGCGCGCCCGGGCTCGGCGTCCTGCCCCCGCATCACAATGCGAGGTTGGGCCGGCGGCCCTCCGCCTTTACTGAAGGACGCATTTCAACGGCGGTCGCACCTCCACTGCAGCGTTTGCTTAGTGACGCGGGAAGCATCTGCGGAAAGCCTGCTACTTGTCAGGCCCTAGGGAGCTAGCAAAGGGCTTTCTGGGTGGTCCTGGGGCTTCTCCAGCGTTAGTGTGCAGAGGAAACACCTGGAGATCTAGTTGACATGCAGATTCTGATTCAATAGGCCTGGGATTCTGCATTTCTAACAGACTTCCAGGAGCTGATGCCCGTGCTTTGAGTTGTAAGGAAGTAGAGAAACAGCCAGGGCCGTGTGAAGGCTTGGGAGATGCTAGGCTCGCTTCTGCTCAGACTCCGCATCTACTGTCTTACCAAGCATAGTTAAATGCAGCCACATCCTTCGTAAAAATTTGCTTTGTTTTGTGGTAAAACATTGGAAGGTTTTTGAAAAATTAACAGTATTTGGCTATCTCAACTTGTAACTTACATTTGGCCCTGATAACTCACTATGTGCATATTCACACGTCCTTGTGACATCCTTGTGACTGAGGAAGCTCAATTTACAAATTGTTTTCAAATGTAACGAAACATTCTTATGAATTATATTGAACAATGAATTATACTTAATAGTACATTTTGTAGACACTTCAACGTATTGATTTTGCTTTTTATCGTTTTTTGTTTGTATTTTGTAGTCCTTTTTTTGTTTTTTGGGTTTTTTTTTTTAATTTTTTATTTATTTATTTGAGAGAGAGAGAATGAGAGAGAGCAAGCACATGAGAGGGGGGAGGGTCAGAGGGAGAAGCAGACTCCCTGCCGAGCAGGGAGCCCGATGCGGGACTCGATCCAGGGACTCCAGGATCATGACCTGAGCCGAAGGCAGTCGCTTAACCAACTGAGCCACCCAGGCGCCCTGTAGTCCTTTTTTTGCAAGGTAATACTGTAGTAAAAAAATTGAGCACAATTTAAATTAGCTTTAGGAAGATGTTTAAGTCTTTTTTGGTATGTAATACCATTAACTTGTGCAGCTATTAACTTCTTTTTCAGGAATGTTCAAGAACATTTCAATTGTACATATGACGTTAAATGATAAAATTTTTAAAAACATACGCATTATTTTCCTAATTTTTAAAACGTATCTTTTTCTTGTGTCTATGTCCATAAAAACGTCTCTGAGTGGTGAGATGAAGTGATTTAAAATTCTTCAAGTTTTTATTTTCCAATTTTTTTCTGATTGTGCATTATTTTATCATAAAACATAGTTTTTATTAAACTTTTAAACATACATAGTTTAACTTCCAGTAATCTTTAAATTCTTTTGTTTTATTGTATAATTCTTTGTAAGAAGGGATTTTCTGAGGTATCAGTAATTCTTTTTTTCAGGACTCAAATATATTGCAGGCTTCTTGAGAAGTAGGTTCCTGAACCCTTGGTGATGTTAGTGGGAAAATGTGCTGGAAATGCCCTGTGAAAAGGCAGAGAGGGAGTGCCTGGGTGGCTCAGTCGGTTAAGCGTCGGACTCTTGATTTCAGATCAGGTCGTGATCTCAGGGTTGTGAGATCAGGTCCCATGTAGGGCTCCTCATTCAGCATGGAGTCTGCTTGAGATTCTCTCTCTCCCTCTGCCCCTCCCCCCCACTCACATTCTCCCTCTCTCTCTCTAATAAATATATATTTAAAAAAGAAGAAGAAGAGGGGCACCTGGGTGGCTCAGTTGGTTAAGTGTCAACTCTTGATTTCAGCTCAGGTCATGATCTCAAGGTCCTGGAATGGAGTCCCGCATCAGGCTTCCTGCTCAGTGGGGAGCCTGCTTCTCCCTCTCCCTCTGCCTGCCGCTCCCCCTGCTTGTGTTCTCTCTCTCTGTCAAATAAATAAAATCTTAAAAAGAAAAAGAAAGAAGGAAAGAAAGAAAGAAGATAGAGAGGAATGAAACAGTCAAATTCAGCATAGAAAAAGAGGTCAGTGGCAGAAAGGGTGCTCAGAGCAGAGAGGGGCTTCAGGCTGGGGGTGGGAGGGACCAGTGACTCCCGTCCCCTCAGGACCATTTGTGGCATGAAACCTGAAGGGAGACTGGGTTTCCTGAGGCCCCTCCCAGGGCTAGAACCAGCAAGGTATAGGCAGCAATGGAGGGGGATTCCTGAGGGCAGGAGAAACTGGGCACATCAGAGTTACAGAAAGTTGATCCATTCTTCTAGCTAAGTGCTTGTTAATTGCTTTCTTTTCTCTGTTCAAACACTTTTAAGTGCTGTGTGTGTGTGTGTGTGTGTGGGTGGGTGGGTGGGTGTGAGTGAGAGAGAGAGAGAGAGAGTGAGTTACCATTTTTTCTAATGTAAGTGATTGAAATTTAATGTTGTGGGTAACATGGATGATTACTTCCAGAATTTCACATTTTAAGAAGCTTATTTATTTCTTTTTGTATTGTATCAATGTCTGCCTTCTGCCTCCTTCCCTGTCCCCCAGCCAATCAGCACTCTCAGGTGTTTACCTGGCTCCCCAGCACCTGATGTTTTCACCACTTAGGAAATGTTTGTTGAATGAATGAACTGCTTACAGTTTTCTGCTTCAACAGGTTGTTCCAGAAGTCTGTATTTGCTGGTGCTTTTCCTCTGCTTAGAATACCTTTCCCTTCCTCACCTAGCTTATTCCTCAAGACTCATCTCAGGTATCATCCCTAAGTCTCTCCTGACACCTCTCCCTCCTTACCCGTTAGGGTCCCTTTTCTTGTTCCCAAAGCTTATATGTAGCTTTATCCTGCACTTGCCACTTTATAGAAAAATTACCTGTTTGTATTTGCCTCTCTTGCCACCTGTGAGCTCCTCAAGGGCTAGTGTCCCATCTGATCGACTGTTTTACCAACACCAGGCACAGCACCAGCCCATTGAACTGTTTCAGCCCTTAGGCAATGTAGGTAAAATAACTAGTATGACAGGCTTTTAAAATGCTTATCAAATGTTTGAGACATAAAAACAATGTTGTTGGCTCCAATTTTTTTTAATCTGCAAAATCAAAGCTAAAAATGTATAATGAAGTATCTCCAAACTATTGCTGTCAGTCACTAATTATTAAAGTTAGTCTTCACACACAGCTTGTTCCATTCTAAAACAATTTGTAGGTTAGACTGTCTGTATTTACAAATCTCATCTCCCAGCACACATTATGATTTCAGAGAGATCCCAGTCATAAATTTGCTTAATCACAGCACACAGTATTTTCCAAAGCAAAATTAGAAATCTTGTCATAAATGTTTACAGTTCTGGGGCCACCTGGGTGGCTCAGTCAGTTAAGCATCTGCCTTTGGCTCAGGTCATGATCCCAGGGTCCTGGGATTGAGTTCCCGCATGGGACTCCCTGCTCCTCGGGGAGTCTGCTTCTCCCTCTGCCCCTCCCCCCACTCATTCTCTCCCTCTCTCTCCCTCTCTCAAATAAAGAAATAAAATCTTTAAAAAAAAAAGTTACAGTTCTATGCAAGGGAGACGTGCCTAGGACCCTGGGAGTTCTGCCCGCAGAGCAGAAAACATGCAGGGACCACTTAGAATAGGGCTTGTGCCTTGCGAGGTGCCACGGTCCCCTGCACGACCTAGTGTCTTACACCTACCCACCCTCAGTTGTTTACTTAGCCTGTGGGACCTTGGAAGGCCCTGGGTTTCTGACTCCTTGTCCTGGACTTTTCGAGCTAGAAGAGAGATTTGAGATGAGCTGAGCCAATCCCATCCCTCTGTATAGATTGAACAGTGCAGTCCAGAAAGGAGGATAGAACTGACTTGTTGAACATCATACAAAACGAGTTTAACAGCAAAGGCAGGACGAGCCTCAGACTCCCACACAGCCTTACAGAAAGTTGAAATGCGGACGCAGGCCACTGGACCTTTAATTTGTCTCAGAATCACCCGAGAAACCTGTTAAGCCAGCAGATCCTCCAGCCATCTCCAGATTCAAAATCAGTAGGGTAGTGCCGAGAATCTGCATTTTTAACAAGATTCCAGTATCTGACCACTGCGGCCAGTGACCACAGTTTAGAACAGTGATCTCTACAGAACTCTGCCAGCTCTCAGGAAGAACTGGAACTTTCTTCTTCTTTTTAGTCTGAAAAGTAAGGGCAAAATTAAGCCTTCCTAGTACTTAATATGCAGATTGACGCAAGCATCCTTCCTTGGGCCATGCTCAGGTGGTGTATCAGTCAGGGAAGATTGGGGTTTACAGCCAAAACAAATGATCCCCAAATGTAGTGACTTACGACTAGGGTCCCCAGGTGAAATTCAGGATGCTAAGTTACATTTGAATTTCAGGTAAACTGTGAACAAATTCTTAAGAGTAAGAACATCCCAAATATTTAGTGGAAGTGTATCCCAGGCAGAATTTGGGATATCCTTGCACTAGTCCACATGATCTTTACTCTGTGAGGCAGAGCATTGCCTGTTAGAGTGGTACAACCAAGACAGGGACAACCTGTAAACCAGTTCCCAAAGCTTCTGGTTAGGAGTGACAAACATTGCTGCCACTCACCTTTTTTTTTTTTTTTTTTTGGCTAAAATGAGACACGTGACCAAGTGTAGCATCATTACAGCAGGGAAGATGAATGCCCCCAACGAGGGGCACTGGATGTCTGGTGACTATTCTGTAGTCTACCAGAGTATATGGTGGCTCAGACGGGCTAGTAGATGCCATCCATGTGGTTAAATCTGGTGACAAAACAAGGCCTTTAGGAGAATCTTTTCAGAATTCCGTGATGAGGGGTGACTTTGACAATCTCATGTACCACACACAGTTCACTGATCATCGTGTGACAAAGCACTTAAAAGAATTGTCAAGCTTGGGCACCTGGGTGGTTCAGATGGTTAAGGGTCTGCTTTCAGCTCAGGTCAGGATCCTGGGGTCCTGGGATCTAGTCCCGCATCCCGCTCCCTGCTCAGCGGGAAGCCTGCTTCTCCTGCCTTTCTCTCTCTCTCTGTCTCTCACGAATAAATAAATAAAATCTTAAAAAAAAAAAAAAAGAATTGTCAAGCTTTAAAATGAGTTACTATATTTTATAAAAATTGTCCCACATTTCCTCATCTTTTTTGTGATGACAAGTAGCCATCATTAGGATGCTTTAGGAGAATATTTCACAAAAATAAACAGACTTAATCTGTCCCTTTGAGAGAAAGGTGATGGTTTAACAAGTGAGAAGGTCTTTGGTTTTTTTTTTTTAAAAAAAACCTTATGAAGAGAGCATTTTTGAAAATAGATGTTTGCAAATCTTTCCAACATTATATGATTTTGTTGCTAAAAATGACCTACACTGCTTATTAAAAACTCATTTCTGCACAGTCAACTTAAGATCCAAAACTTCTCACCTCTTACAAATCTTCCAAATGGAGTTTGTTTTAAGTATATTGAGGAATTCTAAGGAGGCCAGGGGTGCAGATCTGGTTTACCTTAGGCCATGTCTAACCAAAGGGAGAGAGCAGAGCCCACATCCTACAGACCACAAGCCCGCCGTGCTCCTCAGCCATACTCTTAAGGCTTTGGAAAAACCTATCCACATCTTAATTGTTTTCCTCAGTACCACTCGTTGGCCTACTCAGAATGCCCAGACTGATCTCTTTGTCAGCCACCAACTGATTTGTTTACCCCAAAAATGTGCCTGCGAGATTCATTCTTCCCAGCTGCCCGCAGGGGCTTTCTTCTCTCTCATACAGCCTGTTTCTAATTTTGTTCCTTGACAACAGTCTGTTGACCTTTCTTCCTCACGAACGAGTAAACAAATTGCGTGTAAAACAATTTACTATCTCTGAATTATTCCTTGACACCATGTAATTGGTGTGTAAGAAAGAGGATGGACTCAAAGAAGATGGAAATGTAACCAGATTTCAACTACAATGTTTGCCTCATGTGTGGATACAATTGAAATGATAGTTTGACTTGGAAAGCTCTGAGACCATGTGATTCTTCCTAGTTAGTTTACTTATCTTTTGAGCTATTTTAAGTAATGACAGCCATTCCAACCCAGTTTTAAAATAAACTGAACTTAGAGGGATACTTCAAATTGTTCTGCCACCAAGTTTTCAACCAAGAGCCACAAAAATAAACCTGTTTGGCCACTTTACTCTCTTCTAAAGAATATTAGTGGAACAGAACTACTAGTTTGCAGTCAATAAATTAAAATATATTAAATATCGATTGTTTTCTACTTTTGTGTTTTGATGTTCATGTATTACTGCCATGATGTAATTTACCAATAAGTAAATATACATACATTGGGGCTGCATGTTCAGAACATTTTAAAACTAATGATAGTCTGTGATAAGAAAGTTTACAGACCACTGTTTTTAGAAAGACTATTTTAGACACACCATGGTATCAAAAACCACACACGCCAGCCACTCTTTGAGTCAAGAACAGTTATCAAGTTAATGATGTGTATTTTCCTTTACACCTTAATTTGACAAGACTAGAAAAATTTTAAAGTATAAGACAATGAAAACTTTGAGGTGCAATTTACCAGTGTAATGGCAAGATCCTCTTGGTTAAAACTACATGATGCCTTATTTAATTTAGGTGATAATTATTTAGTTGCTGTTCTGTAGACTAATAACATTTAAGCAAATTATTTGAAACTCTTTGGAAGTCATTTGGATTGCACTTTCAGGAGTTCCTTTTCTAGATACTAGAAGAACTCAAATTCTTTTGTAAGTGATTAGCATTGACTTTCAGAATACAATGCAAGTGATTGTAGGGGCAGGTTGTCTCTGCTAGGTATTACTTTCACAGCAGACATGCTCTTAGTCTTTGTGAGTTTTAGTCTCTGAAGCTGATTATTACCATAAATGAATCCTAGGAACAGTTTCAAAGTCACTAACGTCCGCTCTTCAGACCACTTGTTGGTGGCTGGAGCCTGAGTGGTTATTCATGCGGTGCACGCACCTTCGGCGAAAAGTGAGAAGGAAGGAATTCTCAAATGAACTTTCAAATCAGTCCCCCAGTCAGGTGCTGCCTGTGGGTCCCCCTCTGCCTTTCCAGTTAAGGGCTTGGCCTTTGCAGACCCTAATGAATCATTTAGCTATTAAGCATTTACAAGGAGGCTTCCAGTGGAGAGAACAAAAGGAAGGTATCACTTAGTGCCAAGGCATCAGATGTCAAAGTCGCTGACTGGACAGACCTTTTTTTTTTTTTTTTTTTTTTTTAAAGATTTTATTTATTTATTCATGAGAGACAGAGAGAGAGATAGAGGCAGAGGGAGAAGCAGGTTCCCCGCGGAGCAGGGAGCCCGATGCAGGACTCGATCCCAGGACGCTGGGATCATGACCTGAGCCGAAGGCAGACGCTTAACCGACTGAGCCACCCAGGCGTCCCGACTGGACAGACCTTTTAACTAAACATTTCTATATTTGTCTTCTCGTGGGCATGGAAAAGATATATTTTACTTTCTCAGTGTCCTGCAGTCACAAGGCACCCAGGAATAGAATCCACTGCATGCAGACGTTGGGCTGAGTGGTAACCGCTGGATGAACCATGGGTGTTATTCACATATGACAATTTTTTACATATTTATTTACATTCTTTCTCTCCAGGCAATGAAGCCAGAATCCACAGATGTCATTATCCTTCTGCATACTTTTGTTTACTACTCAGAAGGCAAGGATATTGCATTTTTAAAGTGTCTGGACTTTTGTTCTTTCTTATCACAAATGACTTGAGCAGCTCTGGCCATTCACGTTTACCCTGAGTGAATGTGCCAGTCAAAGCCTTGCTTCCTGCAGAGCTTTGAGATTCTGGTACAAAAGGCATTTTATAAGCACAAAGTGGAAAAGCATCATTGATATTCATTCACTGCTGTGGCATTTCTCTCTGGAATCTTCCCCTTGTTTGTCAACATTGTGCAAAAAGACTGGCCTCATCTACATTACAAATATCATTCTTTTAATGGGCTGGAAGTAGGAAAGAGCACAAGAGTGGGAGGAGAAACTTGAGCTCTCCTCTTGGAGGGTCTCAGGCTTGTTTATCCCCTAAAACTGGTTGGACATAATCAGTGTGGCTATCATGAATTGTTTAGGAAAGACCTGGGTATGAAAGTACTATGACGCTGCGTGCATCTTGGCTGCAATGAATGTTTATGATCTGATTGCAGTGACTCACGGGAGAATCACAGCCATGGGGAGGATCCGCAGAAGGGTCATTTAGAATAGAATCAGCCTTCTGGGCAGAGGGTGGTCTGCGATGGCCTCTACTGCTACGGGAAGGCTTCTAGACTGGAGAAATGGCCACTGAGAGGTCTCCTGGGACCTGTGGCAAATCCTTCCATGTAGAGGACGCTACTTGGTGTCATTTAAGAAACATCAAGGACTTTATGTTCCAGAAGATCTCAGTGTGTGACTTACCACACACGTGGGTTAG
Organism: Halichoerus grypus; assembly: GCF_964656455.1. NCBI lineage: Eukaryota > Metazoa > Chordata > Mammalia > Carnivora > Phocidae > Halichoerus > Halichoerus grypus. The sequence goes on from NC_135718.1 coordinate 6,701,735, forward strand.
GGTTTGCTAACCGGATTAGCTGAAGTAGAGCCCGGCTCTGAGGGGCTCCCATTCCTGTTTGGGAATGTCCTAGAACACGGGGCATTACCCAAGAGGCAGAGCCTGGGATGGCATTACTTGGGTCAAAGGTCTGAGCGTGGGGACCATATACATGAGTGGGGGCACATGTAGATTCGGGAGGAGAGGAGCTTGGACGACAGCAGTGTGGCCACAGGGAAGGATGGTACCCGGCGGGGTGGGGGGGGTGCTGCCTCCCAGTCCTCTCATACCTGGACCTGGGGCCTCCTCTGAGTCCGCAAACCAGCTGCGGCTGCTTCTCTTTCTTTGCTTTCTTCTTCAGATCTTTTCATCACACAATTTTCAAATATATACCTAAGTAGAGAGAATAGGAAAATGAACCTCCATGTACCTGTCACCATCATCCCCCTTGAACAATTATCAACACACAGCCAGTGTGCCTCCTCCCCCAACCCTCCCCTTCCTCAAATTATTATTGAAATTAGTTCATTCTTCATCGCTTATAATTTAATCTTCCGTGTTGCATTTTTCTGGCCATTTTCTTCTGTCAGTCACTGTCTTAAGTCAGGCTGCTGAGTTGGCACTGAAAAGACACATTTCTCAAGAGAGCCCTGAGCAGTTCTGACAGAAGTGTTGGGATTGACCAAACAATGTATGCTTCATTCATTTCAGACCCTTACTGAGTCCTAGGCACAGCGCTGGGTTAAAGACGGTAGCAGAACAGGGCTCCTGACCTCAAGGGCTTATGATCTAGTTCTGGGAAGAGGACAAGGGCCGTAGCAAGTACTCAGTAGTAACAGGTGAATGTGAGTTATGATCTAGTTCTGGGAAGAGGACAAGGGCCGTAGCAAGTACTCAGTAGTAACAGGTGAATGTGAGTCCTGCTATGGTAAAGGAGAAGTCCCAGGTGTGGTAGAGCTTCCAAGGATTACACTCGGCTGGGAGGGGTGAGTGTGGAGGGTGATCAGGAAGGGCTGTAGAGCCTGGGGTGGGTGGGGATTTGGAAGGTTGGGCAGAGTGTGGGATGGTGAAGGAAAAACACTTGCCAAAATGTGGAGGTGGGAGCAGCCCAGGCAAGGGGGAGGGGACAAGAGCATCACCTGTTGACTGGTACACATGGTGTGAGGGACTTGGTGGGAGATGGGGCATAGGAAGGAGGGCAATTGGTTCTTTCTAGTTTAATAACTAGACCATTCTTATTTCTTTTTTTAAAAGAATTTATTTGAGGAGAGAGAGAGAAAGAGAGAGAGAGAATGAACAGGGGAGGGGCAGAGAGAGAAGCAGACTCCCCGCTGAGCAGGGAGCCCAACTCGGGGGTCTATCTCAGGACCCTGGGATCATGATAATGACCTGAGCTGAAGGCAGACGCTTAACCGACTGAGCCACCCAGGCGCCCCTAGACAAAACTGGATTTCTAGAAGCATGGCTATGAAAAAGAAACTCCAGACCATAATAAGGAAACCAAAAGAAATCAAGGTGGGCTTAATGAAAGTTAGCAGAAATCGCGAACACTCAGGGAGCTGCCTAAAATAAAGTGGACTCTGGGTCCACTAGGCAGGCGACACATTTTCTAAACCTAGAAATGAGCTTGTTTGCGACTCCCCGCTACATACAATGTAAGATAAGCCATAGTCCTTTTCCACCGAGTTCTGAGAAGGTACAGTTTTTGCCTCTGAAATTAATACATGGGCAGAAAATTCCTACTGTTGCTTCCATGTGAAGGATAGCAAAGAAGATGGTGAGCTTTGGTGAAACGTTCACATTTTGTAAATGAAACAGAATAGTAACTTGATTTTTCAGAAGAGTAAGATTTTCATTACAAATGTAAGCACTGTTATGTTAGAAAATTCAAACAGTAGTAAAATGCAAAAAGGCAAGAAAGTGCATTGTCCTATTACCTAAAGAACATAATTTTTAATATTTTAATGTCGTATAATGATTTTAAAACGTGTTTTCAAACTGAATCACTTCAACTGTTTATCCCTGCCCCTCTTCCCCTGGCCCCATTCATTGTGCTTCTCAAGGAGTTTTGACATTAAATATTTATATCTCTATTGACTTTAAGAATCATTCTCCTTTGAACTCAGATTTCAGGTGGGATACAGGAGATCATCTTGATATTAAATGAGAGGTAAAGTTTATTTTCAGATATGCATGTAACCACTTCTGTGCCTATTTTTTGGGGAGGGGATTGGCAGGGTCTGGGGAAAACTATAAATGGAGTTCTGCATAGCATATAGTGAAATATCTCAAGTTATATATTAAGCTAACAAATTATTAAATAAAATACATTCTATCCTCCTTCCTTGACTATACACCTTTAACACAGCCACCCTTGGCAACTATTAAAATACTTTTTTTTTTTTTGGGCGCCTGGGTGGCTCAGTTGGTTAAGCGACTGCCTTCGGCTCAGGTCATGATCCTGGAGTCCCTGGATCGAGTCCCGCATCGGGCTCCCTGCTCGGCAGGGAGCCTGCTTCTCCCTCTGACCCTCCCCCTTCTCATGTGCTCTCTCTCTCATTCTGTCTCAAATAAATAAATAAAATCTTAAAAAAAAACAAAAAAAACAAAAAAAAAACTTTTTTTTTTCAATTTTCGGGGGGAGGGGAAACGGGAGAGGGAGAGAGAGAATCTTAAGCAGGCTCCATGCCCAGCAGAGCCTGATGTGGGGCTCGATCTCACAACCCTGAGATCATGACCTGAGCCGAAATCAAGAGTTGGATGCTTAATCGACTCAGCCACCCAGGCGCCCCTAAAATACATTTTATCCTCTCATCTTTCTGACAGATGCCCCTTGGCCACCCCTTGGGCATGGGGGTGGATACACCAGGTCCTTTGGGGGACAGGCTTGGGAATCAGCCTCCATGGGCCCCAGAGCAGGCTTGGAGCCTTCAGAGCAGGCTCCCTGGAGCTCCAGGTGGGCCCACTCCCTCTGGGGAGGGGTGTAGCCAGAGGACGGCCAGAGCAGGTGCCTCTCTGGTCCTGATCTGAGTGAGTCATTCCATATTTCCTCTGTGCGGGTGGTGTGCTGGGCTCTTGGGACTCACAGGTGAGTAAAAACAGTCTAGTGGGGGCATGCAGAAACTTGCAGGTAATACCCCCAAAATGCAAACTTGCCACTATGAATTGACCCAGCCAGGAAAGTCAGGGAAGAAGTAACTAGGCCAAAGTGGGGAGAGAAGAGAATTCCAGGCAGAGGGAAAAGCATAGGCAAAGTCCTGGTAGCAGTGGGGAGCACAGCCAGGGCGAGGCACGGGAAGACGGTGGTGAGGTTGGGGCAGAAGCCCGGGGAGCTTGAGGTGGCAGGTGGGGCTGGAGAGGCAGGTGAGTCTTGACCAGGAAAGGCCTCTGTGGCCTCGTTAAGAATTTTCTGTGTATCCTCAGTGAAAGGCTTTGAGCTCAGCTGACAGAAATTAAACCACCACGCTTTCCAATGCAGATGAGAACCTTAAGAATTAAAACCCACCAGCGGTGAACTAAACTGAGAAAAAAACACCTTCCGGCAACCTTGCACATGACATTTGTCACTGTAAACAGGCTTGTCATGCACAAATCACCTGCAACAACAAAGAGGATTATGGGTGAGTTGGTTGCCATCGCACGAGATCTTTTTGTGCTTAGGAGCTTAAATCAGGTGGTTACTGGCACACCATTTTCTAGGGTGTATTTGTAAATATATCTTGCTGTTATATTTTATGCTTCAGTTAATTGAGTTGAGATCTAATTCAGTTGACATCTAAAAATAAAATCAATTTTCAGACAAAATACCCATAAAATAAGTGAAATGCTATAATAGGTTTCAAGAAATTAAAATGTAATATATTCAGGCTTCTAAAGGAATTTCATGTAGAATAGTGGATACTGTAGATGTATTTTTTTTTCTGAATCTCTGTCAATTACACGATAATGAATGTTGCTACTATATATTCAGAAATTTATTGCTTGGAGGAGTTTGTCATGAAGAATGAAATTTTTGTTGGGGTTTCCTTTACAATGTCAAAGAGCTTAAATATGAGTACTTTGTGTGTTGATGTTCAGCTGTAATTAAGCCATGACAATGATTATTACTTTGGGTATAAACACTATCAAATTTTCATTGGGCAAGTTCTTTTTTAGTTAATGTTGAGTTATGTTCTGTTTATTATCCCGTTTGCTTATGTTTCCTGTCATTTTCCAGTTGTCTGCTTGAATCTTCTTTTTTAATAGTGAGTTAGCAACTGATAATGTGTATTGATTTCAGTTCTGCTTCTAATTTACATTTTTATCTCTTTGGTTGATGTATTTGGCTTAATCATTTTATTTTTATAAGCAGTTGTACAATTTGTTAACTTAACTAGATGATTAAATTTGGCTTCTAAAGAGAGTTTGTTTTAGAAAATGGTCCCTGAAATAAATTAGCATTTGGCATTTCCAACATATCAAAGGGACTGGTCTCTCAAAGATAACTAAAAACATAACTCTAAATTCTTAAAAGTGGATTCCTAATTTTGAAACCTTGGACTATATAGAGCCATATATTCCAGTAGGTGGTGCAAATCGACTCCATTTCAAATGGAAATGTAATTTAAAATTGCGATGTAACTATTTTCACTATAAAAATAATATTTCAACATGTTTTCTCAACTGCAAAATTATTTTCCTCTATTTCTAAAGGAAGCTCGATTTACTCTCTCCGTGCTCATTTTTCTTATATTTTATTCCCCAGGTACCATTACAAGGATCATCGTCACAGGAGAGATGAGAGGGGAAATGGGGGCGGGAATACAAAAACTGGGGAGACCTGCTAAAAATTGGAATACAAAGGAAAGTCATTGGCTTCTGTGCTCAGTTCTACTAGAAGAGGAACATAACATCCGCATCAGCAACATTCCTAGTTTTTATGTCCACAGGATGAGCTGGACACCATGTTTTGCCTTTTATAAAAATTAAGGATATTTTATTCCTAGGAATCTGATATTCACATACTAGCACATAAAATATGTAGACAAGGATATTCAGTGCAGCATCTTTTGAAAATTAGTTAGCACTTTGATCACCATGATGCGTGTGTCCGAGGGACAGCGCAGTAGGCCAACTGAGAGCAGGACTCCAGAGGCACTTGCCTCTTGGTGATAGGAGGATTAAAGAACATATACACAAAGTATCTAAAGCACTCTGGGTACACAGTAAGCAGCACTGTGTGAATGTTCGTGTGATCCTTTTAAAAGTAAAATGGCACAACAAAGACTTTAATGACCAGCAGCTGTCTCTTGCCACATCCCTCCCCTCCCCAGAGCATCACCTCCTCCTGGCAAGCACTCACCACTCAGCTGTTTCTTCTGCTAGTTACCACCATAACTTCGAATATTATTCTTATACTGCTATTTCTCTTCAACCTTTTTTTTTTAGTGGCATTAAGCACACCTGCAAGGTTGTACAACCATCACCACCATCCGTTTCCAGAAGTTTTTTACCTTCCCAAAAGGCGATTCTATACCCATTAAACTGTAACTCTCCACTCCCTTCTCCCCTCCCAGCCCCTGGTAACCTTGACCCTATTTTCCATGTCTATGAATTTGTCTACTCTAGGTATCGCCTATAAGTGGAATCACAATATTTATCGTTTTGTGACTGGCTTATGTCACAGCATTATGTCTTCAAGGTTCTCCCAGGTAGCAGGTGTCAGAATGTCTTTCCATTTTAAAGGCTGAATAATATTCCACTATGGATATGACACATGTTGCTTATTTGTTCATCTGTCTGTGGACATTTGCGTTGTTTCCACCTTTTGGCTACTATGAGTCATGTTGCAATGAACACTACGGTACAAATATCAGTCTGTGCCTCGGCGTGCAGTTGTTTTGGGCAGCTGTTCCTTGATGTATCCATTTTTTACACTATCTTTTGATTTCCAGACGTGGTAAATCAGACAGGTGAGGACATCATTAAAGCCAGCTCTCTACCTTTCCATACACACACTCCCCATCACCACTCCCACATAGTTTCTTGTTTTTGCTTTGTTTTGTTTTGTTTCAATTTTGTTTTAAGCAGGCTCCATGCCCAGCATGGAGCCCAACATGGGGCTTGAACTTGCAACCCTGAGATCAAGACCTGAGTTGAGATCAAGAGTCGGACACTTAACTGACTGAGCCACCCAGATGCCCCCACCCAGCTTTGAATAATTAAAAAACAAAACAAAACAGTGTTTCCTTTATCATAACGTTACAAATATTGTTAGCTACTGAGGCAGACATGCTCTAGTCCCTCATCTCTTTTCTGGAATACTCGTCATTTTTTTTTTTCTGGAATTAACAACGGCATTGATTTTATATTTGCCAGTTTGCTATGTGTCATCCTTACATTCCCTTAATGCTCTGATCCATGTTCACCAATGACAAGTCCCGTTTGGGCAGGCCCGGGAGAGTTTTGTTGTGTTTGGTTTGGTCTTTTCTGTTTTTCCTCCTTTTCCAGAACGCGGTACCCTCCTGCTGCAGCCTGGACTGGATGTCTTCTTGTACCACTGTATCCTGTGGCTTCCCTTTCCCACCATCCTGAGCCTTCTTTTCTTTCCAGTGCTCTTTCCTGCATCCCATCTTTGTTGTTTGAAGCACGTGTTTCGTTAGCTTCCTGAGAAAAGGTACATGGGAGATAAAAATGTTGACTCCTCTCCTATGTTAAAAATATTTTCTCCTCTCCTCACTATTTTGGTAGATCGTTTGGCTGGGAATAGGAATCTGGATTGAAAATCACTTTTACTCAATATCCGATAAAGTATCTTTGTTATTGGTTTTCTCTTTAAGTGTTGCTGTTGAGGGATCTTATTCTACTAGGATTCTTTTTGTTGTTGTTCTATTTTGAAAATTTTCAAACCTACTATAAAAACCGAAGAATGGAACTGTGAATACTTGAATACTCCACACCTAGTCTCATTATGGTTAACATTTTGCCACACTGGCTCCGTCTGATTTCTTCTCCCCACCCCGACCCTGTCTGCCTATTTGTCTATGTGTATATGTATGTATCTATCCATCTATCTGTGCGTACATTCACACACATATGTATCTGTATGTGTGTAATTCCTTTGTTGGCTCTTTAAAAGGCCCAGCTATTCTCAATGCCTCAGCATCCCCTTAGAGGGATGAGGATATTTGCCTATATTTTTACACAATACTATTATCACAGCAAGATATTTAACACTGATACAATAAAGCCCAATATAGAGTCCATATTTGAATTTCCCCAACATTCTCAACTTATCCTTTATAGCTGCCTTTTTTCTTTCTCTTGTCCAGGACAGAATCAAGGCTCCCACGTCACATTTATTCATGGTAGTGGACACAGTCTGTCCCTGCCTGTGTCCTGAGACCAATCAGCGTGCCATGGTTGACTTGCAACTGCGAAAAGTTGCATTGCTGTGCCTGAGGATTTTTCCGTGAAGCTGCAGATTATTAGATGCTCACTGAACTGCCCATTTTTAGTCATGTGCTCCCCTTACCTCCATGCCTCATCTCCTCCCCTGTGGAGACCCTCAGGTTCATTTTGTCCGGAGGAGAATCCCCTGCTTTTCTACTGGTGGTGGTGTCAGAGTAGAGATGGGGAAAGTCGTTGCTAGACTACCTGGGGTGGGAGAGGGGCGAGGGTTTAGCCCTCTGGCTACAGATTTGCAACCAGCACTTTCAGCCCCTGACTTGCCGTGTCCCCATCTTGCACAGTAACTGTTCCCAGGTCTCAGGGGCCTGGGCTCTCCATGTCACCTGGCTGACTTTCTGTCAGCACCTGGGTCATAGCTGCAGTTCTTTGCTGCAGCAGCTACTATTTTCTTCACCTGTTTTTTTGTTCTGTTTTGTATTTTTTTGTTTACATTCCAAAAATTTGCTGAGATCTTTCTTTTGTTATTGTCTCCTCTTTATGTCTCTTTGTTCTTGTTCTTCTGGGTCTACACCTTTGAAAAATTCCTTCATTGGAGCGTTTCCAGAAGAAGAGGAAATAGAAGCCTGTGGTAAATTTGCCATGTGGATTCAAAAATTTCCTCTGTAGCATTTTTAATAGAAAAAAAGAAAAAACCATCATTCATTTGAGACTCTTGGGCACCTGTCATATAAGAGGAGCTAGGGATGTAGTGGTGGGAGCAAAACCAGGGATAATTCCTGGGTTTATGGAGCGAATAGCCTAGAGGGGAGGCATGAACACGTGATATATTACAAACTGTGATAGGTGCTTTGAAGGAAAGTTCAGGTTTCTACAGTTAACTGGGGGGGACTAACTTGATCTAGAGGAAGTATGTTGAAGATCTGGAGGATGAACAGGAGTTGGGTAGACAAAGGAGCCAGGTGGGTGTGGGGCAGAGCAGTGTACCAAGGCCATGTGAGTGTGGTTTGTGGAGGGATGCAGAAAAGGAGGTGGAAGATGGTGAGATGCAGCCAGACACAAAAGCAGGGGCCAGAGCTGTCAGGAGTTTATGGGCTGTTTATGCTGTGTGATGGTGGCCACCGAGAGGATATTAACAGTTGACATGGTCTGAGTCACATTTTCAAACCATGGGGTGCAGAATGGCTTGGGTGGAGAGGCCCGGATAGATGCAGGGATTCCGGCAACGAGGCAGCCATCCACTTGAGAAACAGTGGTCGCTTAAACCAGGACGTTGGAAGCTGAGTTGGAGAGAAGTGGATGGATTTGAGAGATATGCCAGGTCTTGGGGGTGGCTTGGATTTGGGGAGTGGAGGAGAGAAATGTATGTGGATGACACCTAAGTCTTTGGTGTGTGGAACTGGATGGATAGTGGTACCACTCACAGGGGCAGGAAACTCTGAAAAATAACTAGATTTAAGAGCTATCGGAAACAACTGAATTGTCCATCAACAAACAATGATGAAATAGACTGTTACAGTGGCAAACTCACAGCAGCCATGGCTTCGACCAACAGAAAGCCAGAAAGCTGAACAGACTAAGGAGGAAGAATTTGGGTCATGATTCTAGAAAATAGGGTCTGGGTCAAGATCATGGAACCAGTGATTGACAAAAGGTCCTTCTTATCAAGTCCGAATCCCAGTTTTGAGAGGACAGGATTGGAGAAGGGGCTCAGGAGGAGGAAAAGTCAAGAATGTTGGGTGAGCTGCTCCGTTTATAATTTGATATATCCATTTCCAAGAGAAGTCGATCATCTCTGGAGGACCCCATCATCCCAGATGACCACAAGGGAGAGACAAATTGGCCTCCAACACTGGATGGAGGTCCATATGTGTTGTACCTGACACCCCCTGTCTGAAATGGGGGGCAGGCCAAGCAGAGTCAAGTGGCCCCTAAATATAAAGGTGTGGTGGGCTTCAGTGAGATCTAGTGAGGCGCTGTGCTCTGAGTGGGCATTTAGCTGCCTCTCTGATGAACTCTCCCAGGCCCCCAGCTCCTGCCCCAACTTCATCCCCTTCTGCTACCATCTTGTATCCATCAGGGTTCAGTGGGAAACAGCTCGCCCCAGATGGTTTAATGAAAATACTTATGAATTCACCACTCATGGAGGTATGGGTGGGTGAGTCCAATATGGGATGGTGAGACTCTGTACCACCTGGGGACTGAAAGGATGAGGAGGGAAAGGTGTTCTGGGAGCTCAGTGAGCACTGGAACCAAGGAGGAGGTGGAGGGACGTAGAATTACCGGAGAAACAGTGCCAGTACAGAAGGGATGCAGGAAGGGATGCCCGGGCTTCCTCTCCTTTCCTTGCTCCTATCTCCTGTCGCTCAAACCTGCCAGGAAGCCGAAGAGCAAGGAGCCCAAGGGATGCCGTCGGCAGGGTTCGCCTGGCAGGGCTGAGAAGCATGGATAACAGGCTGGGGCACATGGAGAACCCCTGCACCCATCCCTTCTGAATGGGCCACACTGTCGTCCAAGCTCTGCAGTGACCACAGCTTGTGTGACTCTGGCTGGAGACACCTTCCCCTGTGTGCAGCCTGATCTCAGGACAAGTATGCCCAGACCCCACTGCATGCCCCAGAGCTGGCAGGGAGGATCGCATACACCCACGCTCAGAAGGAGCATGGAAACTTCTCCCAAGGCCAAATGGAAATGGCTTTTGGATTACCCACCATTTGGCCAGATTATTTGCACCATTGCTTCTGTCCATTACTGGGGAGAGCCAGGAGGGGTCTAGACTGTCCTTGGTGTTCCAGGATGACCTTGTGGGGAGCTGATTACAGTCTGTGTGCAGACAAAGAAGATGTTTGACGTCATTCTTTCCCTTACTCTGGTTCAGCGAAGCCCGATCTTTGGCCCGTGGCTGGAACCACATTGAAGAGCCTGTCATTGCTGGTGATTTTTCTTGGAAGCAAGGTTTTCCATTAGCAAAGCTGTACAGAATCCATATTTGCCTTTGTTCCCATGGGCTCCTTGACAAAATCTGCGCACTTTGAGGAATCAGTACTAGATAGTAAAAAGAGCTAGCATTTATTTACACCTAGTTCTGGGTCAGGAACTTTTCTGGGCTTTTCACCTGTTATCAATGGCTTTAAATCTTCCAACAGCCCAAAGATATTGGTACTTTATTTATTTTAGAGAGAGCGAGCTCAGGGGAAGGGACAGAAGGGGAGGGAGAGGAACAAGAAGACTCGGGGCTCCATTCTAGGACCCTGAGATCAGGACCTGAGCCAAAACCAAAAGTCGGATGCTTGATCGACTGAGCCACCCAGCCTCCCCTTAAAACTGATCTCCATTTTGCAGATGAGAAAAGTGAGGCACAAAGGGGTGAAGGAAGTTGCCTGAGATCACATACCTAGGAAGTGGCAGTGCTGGGACACAAACCAGCCTCCCACTCCTAAGCTGCATTCTTACCACGGGCTGATACTGCTGTCCCAAGGCCGGTTTTCCCAGGGTTCTTGCTGCTGCCTACACATTTCTAAGTGTTGGAATTTTTTCTTGTGGTCCAGAGAAATACTGAGAATATTGAGAAACACAGAGAAATACTGGGGCATTAGCATTCAGGTGGCTTTTGTTTTCCAGGATGACTTGGCGAACAGACAACAGGTAATTCTGGATGTACTTTTTCAAGTTCTGTTTTATTCCCCTGGAATGGGTTAGAACAGAGGTTGGCCATTTTTTCAGACCCAAGAGTCCAACTGCACTAAAATCCAGAAAACGTGGTCAACAAAGATGCAGGATGAGAATGCCTTTTTTTTTTTTTAAGTTTATTTATTTAGGTAATCTCTACACCAAACCCGGGGCTTGAACTCACAACCCCGAGATCAAGAGTCGCATGCTCTTCAGACTCAGACATCCAGGTACCCTGAGAATGCCTATTTTTAACAGAAAAGTATATAACTTTACATTAATGATATTGATATGGTGGTTAATGGGGAAATAAATATGGAACTTAGCAACTCTGTTCAATGAAATTGAATTGGTGGGTCTTCTGCCATTTGCTCTTTTCAAATTTTCATGATAGCTTCCTTACCCTGCCTGTCATAACCCCAAACATAGAGACTGTGGGTAACAAATGAGCAAGTCTTGTTAACAAGAAGGAAGCCACACTTAGAGCAAGAAGGGGTCACTCAATCCTTGGGGTTTGCATCTCGGGCCATCCGCGCCAGCTGCAGGGTGAGCAAAAATTACAGATTGAACAGTGGGGCTGTCATGGAGGTCCCGAGATTTGCCAAATCGGGGAGGGGCAGCAGGTGTTTTGGGGTGAGTTCAAGTCCAGAGTGTGTGTGGGGGCTGGGATTGGAGTCAAGTACATGGAGTGATCACGGGGACCAGAGAGTGGGAATTCTTCCTTCCCTCCCCTCCCCTGTTGGGGCTCAGCCTCCTACAGTGTCATTCCTGGGGAGCCTTACCAAGAGGTCTACCCTGCAGAAGATAAGGGTGACAGGTGTGTGAGGCATGCTCGGCAGTGGTGGACAGCAGGGGACTGGCCAGGAACGCGGATGACGAGGAGGCATATGAAATGACCCCCATCTGGGCAGGAGACTCCTGGGCTTTGAAGGCATTAGCCAGGCCCCAGGTAGGGCTCCCTGATCCTGGAGGAAGTGGATTCTGAGCTTTGTTTCCCACCACCTTCCTTTCCCACGGGACTTCCCCTCCCCCTCTGCCCGTGAGGCCAAGACTTCTCTCTGTGCTTCTCCTTCAGTCCTCCCTCCATTTTCACAGACAGAAGGACATTTATTGGCTCCTACCCTGGCAGTTCAGGGGTACCGCTGGCTTCGGGTGCAGGTCAGCCTGTGTGGGGAGGGTCCACATCCCCTCAGCCCCGCCAGGCAGGGCCTGTGATTGGCTTCCTTCTTGAGGTACCAAAGCAGGAAGGTGGTGACAGAGATGCCAGCCTGCTGGCATTCAAACTCGAATTTTTTGGGAAAGACTGAGACTCTTGCTGTTCTTTAGAACTGAATTTACTTTGTTTTGATGGGCCTGATTTTGTCATGTGTCCACCCAGAGCCAAACAGTAGCACCCGGGGGAACGTGATGCTCCAATTGGTTAGTGCTGAGTGAAAGGCAGAACCAACTCCACCCCAACCATGTGGGCTGATGGTCGTGATGAGCAGAAATCGGGGTTATTGCTGGAAGAAGGGTGGTGATGGACGCTAGAGAGGCAAGCCCCCAAATGTCCGTTATCCCCCCAGTTCCTCCTGCCTCCAAGTCTCCCATAACTACCCCTTCAAATCAACCTCTGTTCCCTAGGACTGAACCCTGGCTTGACCACTTGGCCCATGCCCTTGGAGCCTTCCTTAACTCCTTTGAAGAAGAATCTGTCAGATGGTCTATTTACTGTAAAAATGCACACTGGATATTGAAGAATTCATGCCAAAGGCTTTTCCATAACAGAGAGGAAATATATCTTAAATTGACAAAAATCTATCTTTTGGGGTCTGATTCCCGAGAACGGAAGCTTTGAAAGTTTCATAGTTGTGTTCAGAGGAACCCACGAAGACATTTTAGCAGGTCCTAGCCTTCCTGCTTAAAGATCTCAGCAGGGATACTGCTGGAATTTGAAACTTCGTTATTCCTCATCGTTGGACTTCAAGGTCTCACTCTTAAAAGTCTGGGCTAAGGCCAAGTGTCATGCTTTGGCAGACTTTAAGCTTTATTTGATTTCACTTTCCATCATGCGAAGGCTTATTCAAGTAGATTCCACGGAGACTGATCGGGGAACTTCTCTGCCTGCCACGAGGGTGGAATGGGAGTGCTCCCGTGGACATGTGGACTCATTCCTCAGACAGGCGGTGAGCCCTTCAGAGTAGGGACCACGGATTATGCGCCGTGGTATCTTCAGCACCTAGTGCAATGTGGAGCATTGCCCTTAAAACACTTTTTCTAGAACACGTGCAAATTCATGATTTGACCAGAGCCAGTCTGGCCTTCTTTGTTCTTCGTAGATCATCACATGCGTCACTGTGTTTTATAACTTCATTTTCATGCCCTCTCCTTGTCTGGGTCTTGAACTGTTATAAGACATTGATCCTATGTTACTTGCTTTCCTATGCCTTCTTTGAAAAAATCTTCTCATTTTGTTTCTAACCGCAATAGCAATACATGTTCATTTGGAAAAGCCCAGTGAAGAGAAAAAACTCAAGTAATTCTAAAACTTTTTGTGTAACCTTCCCTTTTTCTATAAATATGTATATATATTTTTACAAAAGAGGATCATTCTATATGTGATTTGCCTTTCCTTTTTTTTTTTAAAAGAATTTATTTATTTATTTGAGAGAGAGAGAGTGAGAGCACAAGCCGGGGGGAGAGGCAGAGGAGGAGGGACAAGCAGACTCCCCACTGAGCAGGGAGCCCTACTGGGGCCCAATCCCAAGACCTTGAGATCATGACCTGAGCCGAAGGCAGATGCTTAACCGACAGAGCCACCCAGGTGCCCGTTTACCTTTCTTTTTTATTTTCTTTTTCAATGAACAATATAATGTAAACATTTCTGTGTCATTCTATGGTTTTCATGACTGCATTGGGTTCAACTTTATGCTTCAATTTTTTTCCTCAAACAAATAGTATACTGAGCACGTTTAGGGATAAATCTTCGTGCAAATATATGGGTCGTTTCTTGGGGTAAATCCTCGGAAGTAAAATCGGTGGATCATAAAATATGGATATTTTTGAGGCTTTTTGGGAGCCATTGCTACCAAATTACTCTTTGCTGCCAATAGTAATTTCTTAATTCTGGTCCTCATGCCAGTCCTGCAGCACCATTGAGCAGTTTCTAAAGAGCTCCTGGCTGCCCAGTGGGGCGTATGTTGCCAAGAGCTAACCTTTGTAGAGGAGACTTCCTCCCACAGCGTTGCTTTGTTCCTTACAGATGAACTGGTCTTTAGGGTTCCATGTCTCCCATGGCTTCTTGTTGAAATGTGTCTTTTAAAATTGATGGCAAATGCAATCTCCAATTTGAGATGATGGTTATTCAAGAAGGCCGTGCTGTGCTGTCTATTGCTCGATTACTCAGCTTTCATTCTTATAGATTTCCCACGGAACAAATCTAGTTGATTTCTCCGCCAAGGGGGGGTGCTGTATGTAAGGGCCCCCTTACCTGAGACTAAGACCTTGTCTCTAGAGAGCAACTTTAGTGAGGGCTTTGCCCTGTGCAACTATTCCAACCACAGGGATTATTTTGCCTAGATAATGCCCTGGTCTCCAGGGATGGCCATGGCGATTTTCCTAGGAAGTGAATTGAGGTGTTCAACAGGGCAGTTTTTAAAGACTGTGGACTGACTGTTATCTGTGGCCTTTTCAGATGCCAACAGCAATTGGCCAGAGTCGGGGATGCTCGCTGGAACGTCCCTGGGCTGTCCATGTGCAGGTCACAGATGTTCTGGCCAATGGGAAACGAGAGCTAATTTGCTCTCAGGGCCCTAATTGGCTGATGGGACAATCCCATGCCTGCTATTTTGAGGCTGCGTTTCTAGCCCCAGCTTGGCAGGCTTGCTTGAGACATCTGGCAACAATGATCAGAATGCCTTTTCTTTCCTTTCTTTTTTTTTTCAAAGAGGCTCACAATTCATCTGTGGACTCACAAGGAAAGGCTCATTTAGTAGAGCCAACATGTTTCAAAGAAAAGTATATTTTCATTAACTAGCCTCAAAGCAGTAATTATATGTTCAGAGAACACAGTAAAAATTTATTTCTAAATATTTGGCAGTGAAAAGTTGAAGGCGGTGTGTGCGTATGTGTGTGTGAGCGCATGTCCAACATGTTGCATGTGTTTTAAATAAATCGGCATCTTCCACTCAAAAAGGAAGCAGGAAATGCAATTGTAGACTTAATTTTTAGCAACAGGATGTGTTTCTAAATGCTGCTAATATATCAAAAGGAAGATGTGTAAAGGTTTTAAAATTGTTATCAAAGCAATTGTGAAACAAATGAGATATCTTAAAAAAAATTTTTTTTTTTTTTTAAGGGATGGTGGTGTCTGAACAGTGAAAACCAAATTTCAACCAAGGATCAAAAGCAACAGTGGTGTCTTTGCATGAGATGCTGCTGAACTCTGATGCTCCCCCGATCTGATTCACAGTTTATAATCACAGTTATCACAGAGCCATTAAAAGCCTATTAACTTGAATTCCCACAATTCCTTGAGGGCAAGGGCAAAGAAAGAGCAAAATAACTTTGAATGTAAATGTAACAGAACGTTCGAAAGAGGAGAATCTCTTTTAATTATGCCAGTGAAGGAAGATGTCTTATGGATGCATCCACCCTAGCAGATGGCTGATGAAAGAATACACCACGAAGTCTTAGGACGCTCGGGATGTTATGAAAATGATTTCTCTGTGAAGAGACTGGGACAGCATCTGCCTGTTCCAGACCCCTCTCTGAGAGGAGGAAGAGTGGATGGCTTGTTAAAATGTGTTGACTGCTGGGTAGGCTGGCTGGACGAACACTGTGCAGGGGCCGATCGAATCAGCCTGAAAAGAATCCGCAGCCTCATTTGGTGGAAGCAAAAACCCAACAAATATTCAAGCCATTGTCATATGAGAAATTTGATTTCGTGTTTTTCCGCCCTTCAGTGCTTTGCTGACATTTCCCCTAACAATGTTATTATGCGCCGTACAGTAAGACGCGCCGTCAGTAAGCTGTCTTGAGATCTCAGATAAAATGCAGAGTTCTTATCTCACCACAGAACAATTCCAGATGTCCTACAGCAGCGAGCGGTGTGCGTACCAATGACGGAGTCTGTCCCCAGATCTCTGGGGCCACCGCGGCGAGGTGTGTGCTGGCTCTTCGGGGTTCACACTCGTGCACCCCTGGCAGGCTGGACTCAGACCTCACCTCGCCTTTGTGAAGGAGTGCTGGAATCGCCCGAGGAGGGAAGGCGCTTTCTCTCCAGCTCTGACTCTGAAACAACCAATTCCAATCAATCCACCCTCACCTAAAATGAGTTCTTCCTGCATGAATTACCCACATTCACTGCCCAGCTTGATCTCGTTCCCGCAATGGATAAAGCAAATGGCTCAGTCCAGAGGGAGTGGGTTATTGACTGGGTGCTTAATTAGGCGCACAACCCTGATGTGGTCATTCTCCTACAGGCAGGACGACTGGACCGTGGCACGGCAGAACCATGAATCTGGTTTATTCTCATTTGCCTGAGCCACAGTTGAATCAATGGGGCAGCAATCTAAATTAAACATTAAGACAACCACACTGCAGTATGTTTATGTAACTGTGCAAAGAAACAGCATGTGTCTCAGGGTCCTCCGGGGGAAAACATTATTCACTTCCTTCCTTCCATATCAAGCACACTGAAGGTTTGTGTGGTACCGTCTAGAAAGGGTTTGGGCACCTGAGGGGAAAACCTTATAGGTAAATGTAAACTCTTTTAGCCTCCTGTTTGGCTTCTGAATCTTTCAAAGTCTAGCAGGACAGTGGTCATTGTCCAAGGATTAGGCTGCAGCGTTTATCTGCAGGTGCAAGATCAAATGTGCCCATGGGGCTTTCCGAATCCATGGCCCAGATGGGTCTTAGGCCCAGATTCTCCATGGTGACACTTATCAAATTTTTATGTGCACCTGAATCACCTGGGAGTCTTGTGAAAGTGCACATTCTGATTCAGTAGGTCTAGGCAGGGGCCTGAGAATCTGCATTTCTCATCAACTCCAACGTGATGCCTGGGGCTACTGGTCTAAGGACCACACTTGGAATGGGGAGACCCCGATGGGCGGGTTCCTTACCTCACAGTCAACTCACACATTGGAGAGGAGTAGGGGAAAAAGAGATAGCTGATGTTTTGGTGACAAGATAAATTGGAAGCTAGAGGGGAAGCAGAAGGATCCGAGGAAAAAGCCAGTCCCCTCTCAGGTGAAGGGGTGTATCGACACGGGCTTCAGTGCCATGTCCTGTCTGGTTCCTCCATCAGGGGGTCATTTACTGAGCGAATGAACGGGTGACACGTGTGCCGAAGGCGACACGGCAAGGCTTCATGCTGTATAGATTTCCTACTGGCCTTTGCAAGGCACCCCCTATGGGCGGAAATGTCCCAGAATGTGGAGAAAGAGCAGGAGTAAGAAAGGACAAATTGGTGGTCATCCACACCATTAACTGAGTTGATGAACCTCGGGTCCCCATCAAGCTGGGGAAAGGAGGGCCTAAGGCCAGGACCTAGCCCAAGTCTATCTTTTATGACTTTTCTCTTCTTATTATCTTTGTAACAAGGCTCTTTTATTAGCTTGCAATTTCCTGCCAAGTTGATGAAATCTCCATTATGTTTTATAGTACAAAATAAGAGGATAAAGGAGATTTTAAAAGGCCCACAGATCTCTTCTTTGTTTGGGGACCCTGCCTCTGCTGCTTCCCCCGCCAGCTGGGGTAGAGACGAACTTTCCGTCGCGTTCCGAGACACGGCTCATTTTTTCTTCAGCTGAAAAATAGATATTTATTTTGCCGTTTCGCTCCACGATTCTGGAGGCTGGCATTTTCCGTTTTAGTGCTCTCCGTTTTGAACCACACTTGTAATCACTGCTGCCTTTTATTCCGTGTTTTCGGAGGGCTCGCCCATTCGGACTGTGCGAGAACAAGAACAGCGGTCTTTCCAGGGGGTGCAAACAAAGTGCCGCGTCTTCACCGTCAACCTCTGCAAACGCGTGCACGCAAGTGGAAACAGGCATAAAATTCCCAACCAGTGGAGAAACGGGCACCGAACTCAATGTTTCTGCTTGTCTTTCTCAGCATGTGGAGAAAGAATAAGCTCAACACGTCTGCTGCATCTCGGGCGCGTCTTATTTCTAAGGTGCTTTTCTTTAAAAGAGCCAAAGGGCTCAAGAGGCTTTTTTGGTTGTTGCCGCCTGGTCCGTGGGTCTCTGCCTCCTGCCGACATTGGCTGTCGGGTCAAGGTCACGGAGGGCAGGTGCTCATGGACTGCCTGGACGCCTGGATGCCCCGAGTGGCCTGCCTGCTTCTCCTCCCTCCAACCTCTGCTCCGACCGGCGCTGTCCCACGGGCATCGAGGCCACACTGGCTTCCCTGTGGTCTCCGGAGGGAGCCAAGCTGCGCCCACTGCCAGGGCGTCCATCTGCCCGGTGTGCGCTGCCCTCTTCCCTGGCCCGTGGCCCTTGTTTACCTCTTCACGTCTTCCTCACCGCCCTGGTGGCCTTTCAGATTCGTTCAGGTCCCTCTGTCACACGGTCCCGGGGCAGTCCGTGCCTCTCTTGGTTATGACCAATTGTGTGGCAATGTCTCTGTCTAGAGGAGGGTTGGCTGCATGAGGACAGCGGCGGGATTTACTGTGTCCTTCACCGTCTCCAGCACAATTTGCCAGATGGGAGCCCTTCTCTGAGTGACCAACTCTCCAAATTAGAAATTACCCAAAAGCTTCTCTGGAAACCATTTGAAAGGTTTATGGCAATTCACGTTTCAGCAAGCTTATTAAAAGTTCAGTCATTACAATGACAATGTCCCATGTAATTTGAATTTGGGGTATCAGGCCCGTTGGCAGAGACAAGGGTTTTTGTAAATGTTACAGTGAGTTCGCATCTGCCTTTCAATTCAAGAAACTTCCCGGTGGGTTCAGTTATCCTTCTTGTCTTTCAATGAGTCTTACTCGTCTGGATCCACTGAATTGTTTTCTTGAGCAGAAGGGAGAGAGATGCAGTTAATTTTCCAGATAGTTTGCAACATAGGGTGCAACAAAAAATGTGCTTCCATTACAGATGCAAGAGTGCTTTTCAGGATGTCATGCAAACGTGTTGTGCGTCCATTAACATTTCCATTAGTACCATACAAATCACGAATCATAATAAAAAAGTGCAGTCAAGTCACCTTGATTCGGTTGCTATTTGCAGAAAGGACCCAGATAGTTTACCTTGTGGGGTGAAACAAAAATACGTTTTATAATTCAGATGTCTGAGAATTTCTCAGTACTCATTTTACATGCAGATGGAAGTGAAGTTGTCCAGGGTTTGTGGACGTCAACGTAAAGATTAAACATTCATTTGGCGGAATGACAACTGGAAGCACACGTGTGTGGGCAGGTCTGAGGTTTGTGGGGGCGTCATGGGTGGGCACGGACAGACATGTGTGAAAGCATGCCTGCAGAGCACCCATAATCCCACCACATTCTCTCCTGCAAAAGATAGCATGTCATTAAACAAGGAATGGCATACTACACGGGAAACGCATGGAAGAGAGAGAGACATCTACCTTTCACAAACTCCTTAACACTTCAGATGTGCAAGATCTAAAAGTCAAAGTACACAACAACTGTTAAGTCAAAAAAAAAAACATTGGGCAAACAATTTGCTATAAATGTAGATAGTTCACTGAAAATAGTTTTCGGTTAATCAATAATTTGGGGGTACTCATCCTTGGATGAATTGGCAAATTTGTGATTTCCTATTTATTAAGACTGATTTTGGTGATTGCCTTGGTGCGATTTGAAAACAAGACCGGCATATAGGGGATGTCCGGTAAATCTTTGTAGACCGAGTGATTAAACAGTGCCACATGCTTGGAACGCAGGGGCCCAGCATGGGCAGAGCACAGGTCAGGATGGAACGTGGACCTCCGCTGACCTCAGCCCCAGGGACCTGGGCACCCTGAGCGCTTCAGGATTTGTGTGCAAACTGGGGAGTGTTGCAAATACTACTACTAATACCAACAAGGAGCAGCCCTCCCCCAAGCCCTGACTGAGAAATCCTAGCCGAAGAAAAATGGAATTTTATTTTTCCTGGTGGGGTGTTCTTTATTCAGTTTTGATTTCCTTGGACAAATTTGTTAGAATTTGAAACAATCATTCAAAGGGGAAAAAATTGAAACACTCCTTAACCAGAGATCACAGTCCTTGTTTAACAGAGCGGATGACTGAAGACAGAGGAAATGCAAAATATATTTAAAAATGGGATTTCAGTTTTAAAAAATTTTCTGCTCCATTGGTGGAGACACAGTGAATGCACGTGAGACATTGTGTTGGAAATGGTCCTGGTTCTAGGCTTTTAAACTCGAAGTCTTTGGCTTCCTCCGTCCTTCTCGCTTTCCTTTCAGTTTCGGGGTGTGGGAGGAGCACACTCTGCACTAGTGTCCCCTCTTTTCCGCCATCATGTGTGCAGTGCTGCCTGGCTTTGCTTCCGCTGCCCAGGGCCATAGGCAGCCCATGATGTCAATCGTTTGGCCTTGACCTCCAGAGGTCACCGGAGAGAGGGACTGTGGCCAAGAGGTAGGCATTTAGAAGGGCCTCGTTTTATGTAAATTAAAGAAAGGGAATTAAAGCAATCCTCCTCGAAGTCACTGCTCCGTAATTCAGTGGAGTCAGGGAGTGACCACATGCTGGCATTGAACTTGGCCTCAGGACATTTGGGGTCTAGTTCGGGCTCTGCCACATAGTAGCTGTGTGACTGCAGGGAGTCCCTCCGCTTGTGTGAGACTCAGTCTCCTCTTCTGTAAGTGGAGGTCACTGCTAATGCCTGCGTGGGCCCCCGTCTGTGTCCCCGCAGGAACCAGATGGCCCACTCTGAGACAGAAGACAGTCCAATGAAGGATCTCCTTCTAGAGACGTGGGCAGGGTTCAGGGGCTGACAAGGACCCGTGAGAGCCAAAAGCCTTGCCCACTCCAAGGCCAAAGGGGTGGGGAGAGGTCGCTGTTGACAGCAAGAGTGGCAGCTATGGGAGAGGGGCTGCCAGACTGACCAGAGTGGTGGATGTAGATGGAACAACATAGCTCCTTCCAAAGTGTGGCCTGGTAGGAAGGGAGCCTGGGAGATCAATCCTTTGACCCAGTGGGGGCCTAGAGCCTGTGTGTACATCTTCCCCCAACTCCATGTTCGGTGGTGTTAGCTTAAAAACCACAGTAGAAGTATTTATACCATGGAAATTGGCAAACACCCCTGCAAATCAGACTGTTCCTTAGAGAGCTGGTTGTTAACCATTTACCGGCACCCTGCGCCTTGCTCTTCCGGCCCTTCCAGTTCCCACTGCTTCTTCCTATTGGGTGAATCCAACCCGAGCCAAAGGGTAGGGACCGGTGACGCAGTTTTTGTAGGCCAGCGACCAGGTCATAGAATGGGGTGGAGATGGGTAGAGAATGACTTGGCGTGTGGGAGGCATACAGAAGGAAAATAACCAGCACATCTCTTGGGGGTGTGGTGAAAGTCATATGCGACAATGAATAGTGAAAAGGAAAATACTTAGTCAACACTGACGTGCTTTTCACATGTGTCCTTCCTTATTTTTGCAAAGTACTTTACAGTTTACAAAGTGCTTTTATGGGGCCTACTTCCTTTGTCACTGCAATGCTGAGAAGTAGCACATCGCCTCCTGCTTAACTTGCTAGAAGTCAGGGCAATTCAAATTACAGATAAGAGAGCATTTCACACCCATCAGGGTGTCAGAGGCTTTTGGGTGTCCTTGATGTTTGTTCTGTCTCTTTCAGGGTGATGGAACGTCAGCTGGGAGAAGACCCCACCAGGACAAAGCCTACTTTGCAACCTCTCTTAAATCGAGGTGTGACCGCGTGACCAAGGATGAAGAGCTCCACAGCAGCAGGTGGAAATCTTCCTTAGACAGAAGCAGCTGAGCCAGCAAGGAGAGCATGCCATGAATCCAGGGGCCAGGACCGGTCCAGTCCCACCCTCTGGGATGTGCCCTTTCTCCACCCTGCTGCCTGGAGCACAGATGTCACCTCCGAGCCACAGGAGGACAGCAGGCAGAGTGGTGAGAAGCAGAGGGAGCTGAGCTCCTCTCAGGGATGGTCAGCTGGAGGCAGAAACCCAGGCAGCCTGCATTCTCCCCGCACAGCAGGCTGTCTGTCTGGAGCTGGTACAGCGGCTCCCCAGCACAGGATGACGCTGTGTCCTGTCCCTCTGTCTTCTTCTCCTCCACCCCTACTGCAGGACTCAGCCTCATGGCCGCGAGAGAACTGTACCACCCCAGACCTCACATCCAGGAGCCCACCGCTCCGAGCCACCAGTGCTGGCCAGGGGAGAGGTCCCTTGTCACCGACCCGGAAAGTCTTGTGCGAATGCCCAGTTTGGTGATTAGGGGATGAGACGGTGCTGGACAGATTCTCCTATAGATGTTTATTCTTATTAATTCATGGGATACCCAAGAGAATTGTCAAGATAGAACATTTAAAAAGGAGAAAGAAAGGGAGAGAAGCAGAAATCACACTGCTGAGCAGATTTGGGTATCTGGGCTCGGAGCGAAAGGCCAGGTCTCAGGACCAGCCTGTGCACCCCGGGGAGGCCAGCTGGCCCTCGGGAAGGCTCGTGAGCTCTGGAGCCGTCCCCTGACCCAGCGCCAGCTCCATTGGCTGCCTGACCCTTGTTTTCTCATTTGTAAATGCCAAAGGTTGTCGTGGAGCAAAAATAAGATAAAAACACGTGAACGTATTCAGTTCAGCACAGCACCTGGCGTTTCACGATTGCTCACGATTGTTGTTTCCTTGGCGCCTCGGTGGCGTGCAGTAAGGTGAGCAAGCAGCGGGTGCCCGCGGGACAGAGAGTCTGAGCTGGGACAGGGAGGGAACCGTGGGGCCTGGGTGTCACAATCCCACCGAGAAGGAGAAGGTCATCTCCTGCCTGGATTCAATTCACTTCTCTGAAAACTAAGAAGTTGGGACAGATGGTTACCATGGGGACGTTCAACTCTAATGTCACCAGTTCGAGGATTTAGAGGGGACAAAAGTTCGCTTTTACCTCCAGGCTGTCTGGTTCCCACTTGTCTGACCTGTTAAAGGGGTTCCTCAGCTGGGACCCGGTGACTCTCTGCCTTACACCTTAGGGAACAGCAGGTGCAAGGACCCCGTGCAGGAACCCTCAGAGGGCTTAGAAGACCCGAAGTCCTCCCCCATTGTGACGGGGGTTCTGATTCTATGGCAACGGTGGGTCCCCCTGGGCCTCCCCTCCTGGTAGAGGCTTCAGGTCAGGAACAAGGAGGAGGAGGGTCTTCCAGATGCGCAGAGTTTCCAAGGCAGTGGGGAGGTAAGGGAGCCAACCTCAGCCACCTTCAGCTTCCTGCAGAAAATGGCCAAAGGGAGACGCTTCAACCCAGCTTTAGACAAGGATGGAAGATGGGTGAGAAAGATGGTGGCTTCTCTCTCCTTTCTCAGGCCACGTGGGTGTGGTCAAGGTCACAGAAATGAGTCTAGATCCCGCTGCGGCTACTTCACGTGGCATCGCTTTTGATGAATCACTTACCTAACCTCAGTTCCTTCACCTGTGAAATGGGACTCTCATAGCGTCCTTGGGAGGATTAAATGAAACAACTCGTGTGTGTAAAACATTCAGCACTCTTGTGAGTGTCCACAAGGCTGTCGTTGCTGGGTGCTCTTTTTCTTTTTTTTATAACATCTATCTTGCTGCATACTATGTGATCTACTGTATTATGTGTGCTGTTTCTTTCCCCTCCTAGAATATAAATTTGGTGGGGGCTGGGATCTTTGTCTTTTTATTTACCGATTGTATCAGAGCTGTAATACACGGAAAAGTTAACACTTTTTTGTTTAAAAAGAAAAGGAAAAATAGGGGCGCCTGGGTGGCTCAGTCGTTAAGCGTCTGCCTTCAGCTCAGGTCATGATCCCAGAGTCCTGGGATGGAGCCCCGCATCGGGCTCCCTGCTCGGCGGGGAGCCTGCTTCTCCCTCTCCTACTCCCCCTGCTTGTGTTCCCTCTCTCACTCTCTCTCTCTGTGTCAAATAAATAAAATCTTAAAAAAAAAAAAAAAAGGAAAGGAAAGGAAAAATAGAAAACACCTTGAAGCATTTCAGTCTGAAGGCTTTAAAAAACTAACTTTATGGGGCGCCTGGGTGGCTCAGTCGGTTAAGTGTCCGACTCTTGGTTTCGGCTCAGGTCATGATCTCAGGATGGTGAGATGGAACCCGGTGTCAAGCTCCATGCTCAGTGCAGAGTCTGCTAGAGAGTCTCTCTCTCCCTCTGCCCTTCCCTCTGCTTGTGCACTCTCTCTTTCTCTCTCTCTCAAAATAAATAAAATCTTAAAAAAAACAAACTAATTTTACCCACCTGGATGTGATCTTGGCTAAGAAACTTACTCCTAAATCACAGTTTCTTTGTCTGTTAAATGGGAGCATAGTGTACCAGGGTTATAGGGCTATTGTGCAGATCAATGAGACCATTCACACAGAGTGCTTAGTATGATGCATGCAAACAGAGTAACCATTAAATACTTGTTAACTACTCTGTATATTAATATTATACATATACATCTACATTTTTTTCCTTATATACCCTGCGTCATTCCTCAAAGATTTACAGTAATGTATGGAAAATATTCACAATAAAGCAGGAAAGCGTAAAAAAATAAAAATTCAGAATCAGTTTGAATATATTTAAGAATAAAAGGCTGAGACTGGGAAGATATGTAACATACACCGGCCATATGGCTTACATGACTGCTATTTATATAATATCATCGGATTTGACTCTGAGATTCCTGGCAGCCAAAGTAAAATGGGAAATAGGATGAATTACATAACATGAGTCAGTCTGGAAGAGAAAAATACAAGTTTCTCAGACTAAGTAGCTTCCCCTCTATCACCTACAATATCAGCAATGACTGTGTTTGACCAGGTTTCATAAAAAGCTGACTATAGTGAACCAAATAAGGGTTTGTATTTCTCCAGTAACAATAAATCCAGAAGGAGGCAATTCAGGGCTGAGACAGATGCTCTTGGAGGTCATCAGGTCCTTTTCAGTCCTCTGTTGTGTCACTTTGGTGACACCATCCTTGGTGACACGACAACTCAGGTGGGTAAATGAGGGGGAAGTCAAAGGACAAAAAGACAGAAGGCACCTGTTGGCTGATTCTGTCCCTTTTCATGGGGGAAAACAAAGCTATCCCAGGACCCCCGCCCTGCAGACTTCTGCTTTGATCTCATTGGGTCACATAGCCAATTAAACTGCCCAGGAGTTTGGGGAGGTATTTTTTTAAGCAGCCACATTGCCACCTCAAACAAAGTCAGGGTTCTGTCACATGGGAGAAAGCAGGAAAGAACATTTCCTCTCCTATTGTGATCCCAGGACTGCGCCCGGGGCCCCTGCTCAGGTGGAGAGGCATTACTTCCCAAAGTCTGACTTGCAGGTTTGGGGTGGGTCCCTTCTGCGGCCAGCACCTCAGAGCATAAGAAGAATAGTGCTGATCATGAAGTTTCCCAAAGTGACTTGCAGGTCAGTTGGGAAAATTAAAGAAATCATTGGCTTTGAGTCAGCAGCAGCCCACTGGGGAGGACAGTAATTGCCACATTAAAGGTGACAGTCATTTTGCAGTTGACCTTGCTGCTTGTAATCTGGCTGTTGCCGGGTAGGAAAGGTTTTTCGCATACACTTTCACCTTCCTGTTTAATATTGCAGTCATTGTGTGATTGAATGCAGCAAAAATTTCACTGCCAACTAGTTAAAAAGCTATATTTCATGGTTACAATATCCAACAGAAGGGTTTATTTCACAGCTATCATGTTATCAACATTAAATATACATTTTAAAAGAGTGAAATTAAAATACTAGAGACTTTATTTTTTTCCTAGTGATTTAGTCCTTAGACTTCCAGCATACAAATGAACTCAAGTCAGTTGTCATTTAGCTGGCGAGAGGGATCATTCCTGATGCTAGAATGACTCCCACCCCTGCCTGATTTTCTGTAGCTGCCCAGACAGGAATGTTGACACAGCCAGAGGGGAGGAAGGGAGCAAGGGAAGGTTATGGGTCTGGAGGCTCTTTGTATTTTTTATATTTACTTTGGAAAAAAAATTGTTTTAGAACATTACAAAATATAACAGAGGGAGTTAGAAATATATAGGTTGGCTTGGGAAAATGTCTAGGGTACCTTGTTAAGTGGGAAAGCAAAGAGCAGAACAGTATGCATCCTACGGTCCAATTTTTGTGAGGCAATCGAAGCCCCCTCTGCAGGTTAGGTGTTTGTGTACGTGAGCACTCAGCCATGAATATTGTCATCTGGGGTGACAAAAGGGGGGGAGAAAGTAATCAAAAGTTACTCTTAAATAAATAGGCATACATGATGTTTAGAAACCACATGTATAATATGACCCTACGTATGCAAAATTATCTATATATATATATACACACATCCATATATACACATACATGGGTGTACATGTCTACAGGGATGTATGAAAAAGAGGGTCACTAATGAGTCCAGGGGAATTTGACTTCCTTTTGTTTTATGTTTGATTTTTTTTTAAGCCACGAGTATTATTACAACTGTAATCAGAAACAGATATTTTTATTGTGGAAGAAAAGAGGATGTAATGGATGCACTTAGTTAAAACATTTAAACAGTGGAACATGATTGTGAAAAGGAAGTCTTCCTCCTTCCTGGTTCCCTCCTCCCTCCCTCCTTCAGGTCCCCTGGAGAGCCTGGGCGCTGGTTAGGATGCTAGTTGGGGTGCAGGCTCCTGGCCGGTTGGGTGCTGGTCTGGCGCTGGTTGGGGTGCTGGCTGGGGGTGCTTTGGGTGCTGGCCGGGTGCTGGTTGGGGCGCTGGCTGGGTCCCTGGCTCCTGGCTGGCTGGGTGCTGGCTGGGCGCTGTTTGGGCGCTGGTTGGGGTTCCAGGCAGGTGCTGGCTGGGGCACTGGCCTGTTTCACTGCCCTGATCCCCATTCCTGCAGTCATTCATAAGTGTTTACTGGGAGCTTTTTCATTCGGATGTGTTCTGTAAATCAGGTATTGTCTCGTGTGCATGGGTTCTTTATTTACAGAAATGGTGTTGGCTTATAGATCTCATTCTGGTTTTCTTCTTGCCACTCAGCACTGTGTTTAAGAGACGGCTCAGTGGCTGTGTGTCACCTAGCCCACTGCTTCTCACTGCTGCAGAGGACACCCCACCAAGTGTACCTTGTGTAGGAGGTAACCTCCCCACCTTTTTACATAAACAGTAATAGACTGAACACACTCGGTGCCGGCAGCGGACAGGAGCCACCTGAGTACACAGTTACGCGGCGATGTGAGAAGGAACGAGGGAGAATAGCTGTGTTGGCCAAATGCCTTGTAATCCAGCAGAAAGGAAGGAGCAGGAGTCTGAGGCGTGGCAGTGGGTCTGGGGATCGGGGAGGGGACAGCTGTGAGCAAAACCAGAATCTGCTAGCAGGTATAGAGTATTCTCTGGTGCATGCATTTTCCCTTTTAATCACATCTATCCTGTCAAATAAGTATTATTATTCCCATTTTACAGATAAAGAGACTGAGGCTTGGAAAATTTCAATCTCTTGAATCAGGCTCACCTCATAGGAGAGAAAGCTGGGACTGGACTCAGGACCTCTGAATCTACAGTCTGTGACCCAACCACCGAATTATGGTCCCTCCCCAGTTGGAAGAACTCCGTGCTCTGACCCTAGGGATGCCTTGGCTGAAGGCAGCTACCTCCTCGAGGTCACCGCCTCTTCCTAGAACAACCCACGCGCGGTGACTGATCCATGAGGGTGCACAAAGGCCCAGTCCCCTCGCCCTGGCTCAGGACGTTCTGAGAGGCCGTCCCATGCCCAGAGCTCTCTGTGGGGTGGGCGGAGGCCCTTCTTGGGACCTCCTCCCTCTGCCCAGACGTGTTTCCTTCCCCCCTGTTCATGGGGAGATACCAACAGCCTCCCCAAATCATCTTTAGTATTATGCTTTGCATCCTATCCCCTCTTTGTTCCTCATGGACTTTCCCCACCCCGCACCTTCTCAGCGGCGACGCCACTGTGTTTGAGCACCATCCCCCACCTGCAGGGGGCCAGGTGAACCCTCGGCCCCCACGTGGGGCGCGCCCTGACCGGAAGGAAGGTCTCGCACCCTTGAGCCTTCTCAGAGCTCGGCTGGCGCTCACAGGCCACGCCCCCTCACCCGGGCGAAGCGTTTCCCGGGGGGGGGGGGGGGCGCCGCGGGGGGCGCAGCGGGGGTGGCCCCGTAACTGGCAACAGCTGGCCGGGATGGCCTGGGGCCATCACCATATTTTTTTGTCTTGGAAAGAATACTTGAAAATTATAAAAATTATGCCATTTCCACCGCACACCAGAAGCACCCAAATGGCATCTTAATCACATTACGGAGGAAGCCCCGATCCTTGGCTTTGAGATACAGTTGTGTCTGGTTTTAATCACGGCCTGTGCTGGTTTTTCAGTTCCCTCAGATTGGACTAACAGAAAAGACGCCAGAATCCAGCACAAGTGCTATGTTAAAAGAGCCCCACCGTCCCCATTTGTCTCGGCAAGTGGAGGGGAAGCTACCACCGATCTACAGAGTCCGGGAGAAGGTGAGTCCGGAGTGTCGGCCCGGGGCCCCCCGTCCGTGTGGCTCTCCACGGGGGCAGCCCCCTGGCATTTCTGGCCAGCCCGTTCTTTGGAAGGAACTACTCTTTTGCCATCCCTGGCTCCCTAAATACGGGTAGCATCCCATCTCATATCCTGCTCACTGTGACACCCCAAATAATCTCTAGAAGGAACTGCCTCCTGGCCCAGACAATCAAGTGAGGCCCATCTGTGCGTAAGGAACATCACCTTTGGTTACAGCTTTAACGTGCACATCCCCGCCAGTTTGTGAGCAGCTTCAGCAGCGCGCAGTGGGCTGAAGGAGAAGCGCGTGTGGACCTCACCCTGGGCTAACTCAGGCTGATTGTTTGGGTCAGGGCTCTGGGCTGCCAGGGTCCTTATTGGTCAGGTGAAGACGTTTGGTCTTGACGGCCTCAAAAGTCCTTACCAGCTTTCCATTCCATGAACCTATACGCTCTTCCTTCTTTGCCTCCAAAGAAGGTGTTTTGAAAGAGAATTCTTATGATTTTCTGCAAGGTCACCGGTCAGGTCGAGTTTTAAAGCCTTGAGTTGGTGGGCACACCCACGACCCGGCTGTCCTGGGCCCTTTGCTCCTTTCCGGAGGTGGGGGGTGAGGTTTCATTCTTACTTAGAGGTCCCTTTGCCTCCTCTGTCTTCCGTCCATGCTACTGTATGTGGGTTCTGAAAGCACGTTGGGGTCCTGATGTGTGTCTTTTCATCTCCTCCCTCGGTCTTTTCCAGCAAGCCGTAAGTGACAACTTCCCCTTCTCTGTCCACGACAATCGGCACAGCTTTCAGAGCTCTGGATGCTACCTGGACTCTGTGAGTATTGCTCCCCAAATCACTGGTCAAACTGGGAGCGCCCCTGGGAGGCACGGTGAAGGCAGAGGATTTTCCTCAAAATTGGAACCAGGTCAAAATTAATGCCTCATAACAGGTTAAAAAAAAAATGCATGAACCTCTCAGAGTTCCATGCCACTTTCTGCACCAGACGGCACAGTCCTTCTGCCTACGTTAGTGTGTACTTCCTATTTCTCAAAGTGCCTTCTCGTAAACTGTCTCAGTCATGAGCTTTCTTGTGAAGATCTATCATGGGAAGGAGGGGTTGCCCGTGTGTCTCTGGTGGGCAGAACCACACCCCACAGGGAGAGGTAAGAGGAAGGGAAGCTTACATAATACAAAGGACTTCCCAATCACTGGAGCTGGCCTTCCCCGGAGGGGATGAGTCGCCCTCAGTGGAGTAAGTAGAGTCTGATAGCACTTAGTGGTGGTGAACACAGCTCTGTGCCCTGGAAATCTAGTGAGCTGCAGACATAATTTTAAATTCTCTAGTAGCCACATGAAGTAGAAAGAGGTGAATATTAATTTTAATAATATATTTTATTTAACTCAGTAACTCCCCAAATTATCGATTCAACATGTAATCAATATAAACATTATTTATGAGATATTTTACATTCCCTAAACTAAGTCTTTAAAATCCAGATTGGTACCTCTCCATTTGGAAGACCCACATTTGGAGCGTCCATGTGGCTGGGGGTTGTCAAACTGGACAGGGCAGCGTTAATATATCTGAGGTAGAGGGGTGGATCAGGTGATCTCTGAGAATCCTTACCGAATCTGAACATCCGTGATGATGATGATGTTGATGTACATAACACCCACCATTTATTAAGCATTTGCCATATGCTAGCATCTCATACTATCTCATTTAATCCTCAAGACAACACTGCTGGCTAATTACTCATCATCCCCTATTTAAAGATGGGGAACCTGATAACAGGGAAGCTAAACAACTTGCCCAAAGTTACTATTTCCTCTAGGCTACCATATCTAAGCTAAATTGAAGTGATTTAACCTAAAAATTCTGGTTTGCCCCTGGCAGAGTGTTGAATACAGATCCAGAATATCCACTCTGCCTGCCTCTCTAAATGGAATGCTTAAAATGGTTTTCTGAATTATCAAAGTAACATATGTCCTTTACAACTTTCAAACAGTACAGAATTAAATAAAATTAAAAAAAAAATTTGCACTCTTACTTTTCCTCCTCACAATGCCAGTTTGATGCCTCACAAATAATGGTTTGGTGGGTAAAATTGGAGAATTTTTGCAATTCACATGCAAACATATACATATAAGTGTGTATCTTGTTAATGCGATAAACAGGATTGTACCACAAATAGTTTGCCAGAGCTATGTTAGTCTCATAGAAAACACTGGAAGCTTCCCAACTTTCTCTATGTTTGGGAATAGTTTAGATCAGGTGTGAACTTTTGGTTTAATGAGTTTAGGTTTAGATAGAATTTGCCCTTAAAATTATTTGGATTTAATCATTTTTTTTAGAGAAAGTTTTTTTTTTGTTCTTGTTTTTTTTACTGCTTTACCCTTTCAATTTCTCCATTGTTTATTAATCTATTCAATTGATTTATTCTCATGTAGATTTTATTGATATGTGTTTACCTAAAATTTATCTATTTCTTTTCAAATTTGTTGGTGTAACACCTCCTAAAATACTCTTATTTTGCTGTTCTTTTTAATCTTTTTTGGTTGCATGTTTAGTTCATATGCTTGCAACTGTTTTTGTTAATGAACTTATTAAAACTATGAATATTCCTCAGATTATTGCTTTGGCTACATCCCAACAGTTTTTCTAACTAAAGTTTCATTGTTATTTGCTCTCAAATAGTCTATGATTTAATTTTTAATTCTAAAAATAATTTAGAAGAATGTTTTGAATTTTCTACATGGTCAGAATTTTTTGAGATCATCTTTTATTGCTAATATCTAGTTCAGTGGGTTATATTTTTATAGAATATGGATTTTGAATTATAAAGATTATCTTTTTTATCTTATACATGATTAATTTTAACAAGTATTTCATGGGTGTTTAAAAAGAACATATATTCCCCATCTGTTGATTACAAAGTTCTTTATTTTATTTAAGACTCAATTATGTTATTCAAATCCTTCATATCCTTTTCTTAGTTTTTGTCTTTATCTGTCAATTTTCCCTTCTAAGATTATTCTTGAATTTCTAAATTCTTTTTGCCTTATATAGTTTAATGCCGTATCTTTCTGCATAAAAATTCATGAGTATTTTATTTTCTTGGTGGCTTTTATTATTTATCAAAATGAAGTGTCTCTCTTTACATACCTTAGTGTTTTTAGCCATGAATTCTAGATTGCAATATTAGCTTTGCCACTATTACTTTCTTTTTGATAACAGTCGTTACTTTTATTATGGTTTATTCCTTTGTCCTTATGCTTCTTAGTCATTTCATGTTGGTTTTCTTTTTTTTTAAATCATAAATAAAATAGAGAATGGTTTAAAAAAAATCCAAGAGTCATTGTTTCTTTGTATAAGAATTTCACCCATTCACATTGTTATGATTTGTGTTTTGGGTTTTATTTCTGCTATCTCATTTTATGTTTCCTGTTTACCATGTTCGCATGTTGTTTCTTTTTTTTTTTTCCCTCGCTGTCCTGACTTTGTTAGATTGAATTTATTTGCTCACTCTGACTTCTCTTGTCTAATAGTGGTTACCCTTAAGTATAAATGTTTAAGAAATACATTGACACTCTATTACTCTATTAATATAAAATTTAATATCTATAGCTTTTCCCCCAAGAATAAGGCAAGTCCTTCAGTGTACTGACCTCCCTCACTTTCCTCTCTAGGGATTCTTGTGTTGGGGGCCAGGATGTGCTTTCCCAACTCAAGAAGGTGCCATTTTCATGGGATAATGTTAAGTGGCACCTCTTGGGGTTCAAAGCAGTCAAGTTGAAATCCTGGGATTTCAGTTCCAGATTTCTCTCCCTCTCTCCCTCCTCCTGCCTTTCTCTCTCTCCCCTCCCTTCTTTTCTTTTTGTAGATTCTTATGTGACGTTTCAATATATTTCATAGCATTATCAGTAAGTAATTAGACCTAATTACAAGCTTTACTTGTTCCTTTCCTTGTAGCTCTTTCCCTATTCATTTTGTCTCCTTTTATCTGTTTTTTATTTTTTTTCTGGAGTATCTGCAGGTACATTTTTAGAAAGGTGCTTGGGCAGCATCTTCCCTCCAGAGCCAGTCTCCCCCTTTCTCTCTGCCCTGGCACCAGGGGCCAATCTGTGGGGACTACATTCCTCCTCAAGCCCTTGGACCTGGAGCCTCTGCACTTTCCCCATAGGGTTCCCCCGAAATAGTCCCTTTACTAAACTCTCTTCAAATTACCTTCATTGGAATGTGCCACCTGCTGCCACTCTGAATGATACTGGTCCTTATGAAAAGACAAACTCACTTCGCTACAGAGAGTCCCTAATTTACGATTTTTTCACCTTACCATGGGATTATGGTATGTTGCTCCATTGTGAGTTGGTGACGATCTGTAATGTAAAGTCTGTGTAATCTAATGTCTCTTTTCTCCTAGTCTTTTGTCTAAGCATAATGTTGTCTTCTCATTATGATCAGATCAAAAGCACAATTCTGAATACATAGTCGTTCTCAGGTTCATGTGTGAGGTTCCGAGTGTTAATAAGGAAGCCTGTGGGCAGATCCCCAAAGGTGTTGCTTCCTTCATGGGAAGAATCCAGCCTCTGTGGACTTCTTAGAGGGAGAACTGTCTATCCCATTGAATGCTGGGATGCAGCCAGCAGCAGATTCACTGAGATGCCACATGGGTGCAGAGAAATTGCCCAGGGTGCCAGGGAGTCCAGGCCGGCTAATAGACTGTTTCCAGCTGTGGTCTCTCTGGTTCCACCCTCTGTGTCTCTAGAAGACCAGCCCCATTGGTGTAAGTGGAAGACTGAAAGAATCCTAACAAAACACCACCAGCATACTGTGAGTGTTGATGTGCAGCCTTTAGCAAGTCGGTGAAGGATACCTCTTGTAGTGGTTGCCATATTCTGCATTAAGACATAGGATGCCATGTAGCTGGTTTTACTAAAGACCTCAGAATTCTGTGACCTTGAATATTTTTCTCCTAATCTTCTTATAATTCTTTCCCAGGGCCTGGGACGTAGGAAGATCTCCCCAGAGAGACGGCAACATGTTTCAAGAAATTTCAATCTCTGGGCGTGTGACTATGTTCCATCTTGTCTTGATGGCTTTTCAAATAACCAAATATCATATGTCTATCAAGAAGTTGTGGTGGTCCCAATTTTCAGACGCTTCCCAAGACATTATAATGAGATATGGAAGTCTTTTAAATTTATTCCTCAGAGAAGCTATACAGAGTTTTTGAAAAAGACTCCAAAAGTAAGGTTTGCTATTGACAAGAAGGTTGGTTCTTCACTGGAGCCCTAATCCTTCCAGAAGGTTATTGAGTTTTGTAATATTAGTATTGCACTGAACATTCTAAAAGTATGTGTTTTCTGGTTCAGCCATACTAGTTGACATAGGATTTGTTTAAATTAGAGATTAGAGACTGCACATGCCTTAATGCTGAGGTGAAATATTCTTGCTTTGTTACCACAGAGATTAAAGTCTTTATACTGAGAAACTAGAAAAGCTACACATTATGTTACCACTCCCCACTTTAAAATATTTGTTTTTTAATAAGGTTGAAAAACATTCAAGTCCTTATAAAATAAAGATATGTGAAGATATACACACTTTAAATGAAAGTGCTTTAAACGAAAATGTATTTAAATGAACTTTAAAATTGCCGCATTACCTTTGGGGGGAGTTTAAAAAAATTATGTAATTGATATAGGATTACATTTTCATTCTGAAAGTTCAAACAATACAGAGGTAGCAGGAGTTCCCCTTGATTTCATCACATCTCCAATCCTTGTCCTGTCCCCAGAAGTAAGTTAACCATTTGTTTTTATTCTGTGCACTTATAATCATATACATATGTATAACTCCATATAAATTTTGAACATAAACTGTTATACAGCACATGGTGCTCTATAACTTTCTTTTGATATCTAACAATATATCTTGGGAGTTCTTACTATGTCAGTATGAATAGACTGGTTTGCTTTCTAAACTGCTGCACTGTATTCCCTAAAATGGATGCACCATGTTTTTAGAAATTACCTTATTAGTGAGCATTT
The DNA here is from genome assembly GCF_964656455.1 of Halichoerus grypus. Taxonomy (NCBI): domain Eukaryota; kingdom Metazoa; phylum Chordata; class Mammalia; order Carnivora; family Phocidae; genus Halichoerus; species Halichoerus grypus. The sequence continues at coordinate 6,736,443 of NC_135718.1, forward strand.
GAATTGCTTCTACTTTTTTGCTGTCAGACCTGGTGCTATACGAACACTTTGATCAACCTCTTTGGGTGATGTTTATATGCACCTGTGGAGTAAAATCTGAAAAGTTACCCTGTTAGTGCTAGATTGGATGGTATTCACAGTTTAAGTTTTCATAAATACTCCCAAATTACCTTAGAGACTGGACTAATTAAACTCCTACCAATGGTATCTGTGCATTTCAGTTTCTCCCCCCTCAAATTATTATTTTTATTTATTTATTTAGAGAGTGAGAGGGTGAGGAGGGGCAGAGGGAGAGAGAGAATCTTAAGCAGGCTCCATGCCCAGCACGGAGCCCAATGCAGGGCTTGATCTCATGACCCTGAGATCATAACCTGAGCTGAAATCAAGAGTTGGATGTTTAACCAACTGAACCACCCAGGTGCCCCTCAAATTATCTTCTACATATTTAAGGATATGTAAGGACAAAAATTTTACTTGTTGTCTTATTTTGCATTTCTCTGATTATTGTCAAAGTTGAATGTCTTTTCCCACTCAATGGTCCTTTGTATCCCACTCCTATAAACTTACCAGTGTCACCAGCACTCAATACCAACACTTTCTTGTTTGTATTTGGATGTTTTCCCTAAAGATGAATTTTAGAATAAGCTTGTCAAGTACATCCACTGGTAATTTGATAGAAATTTCCCCAAATTTAGAAAATAATTTATAGGAGAACTGATATTCTTACGGCACAGTGAATCTCACCATTTATTCAAATCTTGTTTTATGTTCTTCAGTAAAGTTTTATAGTTTTCTTCACATAGTTCTGACATGTTTCTTTTCTATATTTATTCCTGCATATTTTGAACATCTGTGGCTATTTTGAATTCTTTTTTAAGTTACACTTTTAGGTTGATTTTGACTGATGTGTAAAAAAGCTATTGATTTCTGTATGTGAATCTAGTATTTGACACCTGGCTAAACTTGTAGTAATTAAATATTCCAAAAAAACAAAAATAAAGTTCTAATAATTTTTCAGTGGATTTTTTTTGGATTTGCTATGCAGACGATTATATCATTTGCAAAAATGATCACTTGTATCATTTTTCACATTTATACTGTGAAAACCCTCGTTTTATTGCATCAGGTACAATTTGAATATTGGCACGGATGGTTCATATCCTTATTTCTGAATGTAACAGGGCTGCTTCTAATGCGTTTCTCTGAAGTCTGACTCTTGTTTAGGTTTTAGATAGGTAATCTTGATCCAGTTAAGAATGATCTCTAATTCTTTGTTTCTTGTTTTTCTCTGCCTAAGTTATATTGTGAAGTCCATGTAATGTACGTACACGGGAAAAAAAGAAAAGAAAATTAAAGAGTGAAAAATGGTTTCCCTGCTATCCCTAACTCCAGTCCCCATTTTTTTCTCCCAGCACCAGCCCTACTGACTGACACTTTTTTACGTGCATCTTTTTCCAGGCAGTTTGTATGGATTCATTCTCTCTCTCTCTATCATACACACGCACCCACACCGTTTAACAAACACCAATGGTAGACACCATTCCACTGTTGCTTTTCTGCTACCCCACTACCAACTACCCTTACGAATGCATCTTTGAAGTTTCAAAGTCATTCCTTATCAGTACTTATAAATCTTCTTTTTTGAAAACACGGTTGCCTAGTATTTCATTACGTGGAGGTGTGCCATGGTCCTGGAATCTTCTGATGGCCATTTATGCAGGTTTCTGTCTTTTCCTCCTATAAACATCTGTGAGCATTTCTATATGGTAAAACTCATAAAAATAAACTAGTTTAACCAAAGAATACGTGGATTTTCAATTTCAGTTTATATTAAATTTTAAAAATTTTAAGATCAAATTTTCTGAAAGGGGCTGTCTCCAGCTTACAACTTTGCCAATAGGATATGAGATCTGAGCGCTTCTATTTTCCCACACTCGTGCATTAACAAATTCTTTTATGTTTACCAGTTTGTTAGCTAAAAAATGGTATCAATTTATATCTCTTTCATTGTGTGTGTTGCTATTGAAAAGCCATTTGTGTTTCTCTTGCTGTGAACTATTTATCTGTATCTTTCACTAATTGTTCCATTGGTTCATTTGTCTTACTCTTCAATTATTTGCATGATTTCTTGATATATTAAGATATTAAGGCTTTTGTATCAAATGTTGGTTATTCCCTCTTTGTTACCATATATATATTTTAAATTAATAGGCTTTATTTCTTAGAGCTGTTTTAGGTTTACAGGAAAACTGAATGGGTGGTACCCACTTTCCATATACCCACTCTCCCCCACTCATCACCCCCCACGGTTTCCCCTATTGTTAACATCTTACACAGGTGTGGTATACACCATATTTTTAGTTCTGTGTGTATTTTCATGTAGTAAAATGTATAAATCTCCTATTTAATGGCTTCTGGATCTCATGCCTTGCTTAGGACCCCCTATGTTTGAGATTATGAAATAATTCTAAAATCTGTTGTAGTTATTATTGTTAATGTATGGTGATATTATAGGTGATGTTTTGGCACTTATTGAGATGATCATATAAATTTTCTGTATTAATCTGTGAATGTAGTAAGGTATATTAATGGATTTTCTAATGTTCACCCATACTAACATTCTTAGGGACAAACTTTAGTTGGTTATGATATGATGTATTATTCTTATTATTCTTTTGATATTATTCTTTTGATGTATTATTCTCTTGATTTGATATGCAAATTTTTAAAGGATTTTAAAATCTGTTTTTTAAAAAGATTCATTTATTTATTTTAGAGAGAGAGCACAGTGGGGAGGGGCGGAGGGAGAGGGAGTGAGAATCTTAAGCAGACTCCATGCTGAGCCCGGAGCCAGATGCGGGGCTCAATCTCATGACCCTGAAATCACAACCTGAGCTGAAACCAAGATTTGGATGCTCAACTGACTGTGCCACACAGGGATCCCTAAAATCTATTTTAAAAAATATTTTATTTATTTGTTTATTTAAGAGAGAGAGAGTGCACACGCGTGCCCAGAGGAGGAGAGGGGGAGGGAGAGGGACAAGCAGACTTCAAGCTGAGTGCGAGCCTGATGCAGGGGTCTGATCTCATGACTGGGAGACCACGACCTGAGCCAAAACCAAGAGTCTGAGGCTCAACCGACTGAGCCACCCAGGTGCTCCTCTAAAATCTATTTTTACTATGCTCTGACACTGCATGTATAAATTGCAAATATCTATAGAATTTGCCATGAAATCTCCTGGACCTGGTGCAGTTTTCAGGTACAGATCTTTGAACATCTTCTCAATGTATTTTATGAAAATTAGTCTGTATCTTCTATTTCTTTTTTTCTTTTTCTCGAATTTTGGTCACTTTTTTTTGGTTTATTTATTTATATATATATATATTTTAGTAATCTCTACACCACCATGGGACTCAAACTCACAACCCTGAGATCAAGAGTTGCACACTCATCTGACTGAGTCAGCCAGGTGCCCCATCTAACTTTGGTCACTATTATTTGTAGAGGAAATCATCTGTTTTATATTGATTTTTGAATCTGGGGTATTTCATTTAGTTATTCTCTTTAATCTTTAAAGTTATGTCCTGTCCTTTGACATGTTAAATGTTGTTCACATGTCTTTGCTCTCTTTACTAAATCTACATTTTTGTTGCTGTTGTTTGCTTTTGATCTTACTAATTTATGCTTTCATGTTTATGTATTCTGTTCTTGGGCTTATTTTTATTTCTTTATGGCTTCTCAAGGTGAAAGCATAACTCAATTATTTGCAGCCTTTCCTGTTTTCTTGTGGTAAGGTAAAGTAAGGTAAGGCTGTTTCTTTCAAAGGCCACTCTGTAGATACATCATGCTTCTCTACATACTGTTCATTTTATTTTTATTAATATTTTACCTTTTTTTTCTTTTTTAAAAGTTTTTATTTAAATTCCAGTTAGTTCGCATGTAGTGTAATAATAGTTTCAGGTGTACAATATAGTGATTCAACAATTCCATACATCACCTGGTGCGCATCACAAGAGTCCTCCTTCACACCCATCACCTATTTCCCCTGTCCCCTCACCGACCTCCCCCCTGGTAACCATCAGTATGTTCTTTATAGTTAAGAGTCTGTTTCTTGGGGCACCTGGGTGGCTCAGTCAGTTACGCATCTGTCTTCAGCTCAGGTCATGATCCCAGGGTCCTGGGCTTCCTGCTCAACAGGGAGTCTGTTTCTCCCTCTGCCCCTCTCCACTGCTCATGATCTCTCTCTCACAAGCTCTGTCTCTCAAATAAATAAATAAATAAAATCTTAAAAAAAAAAAAGAGTCTTTTTGTCAGTTTCCCTCTCAGACACATAGAACAATGGAACAGAATAGAAAACCCAGAAATAAACCCACAACTATATGGTCAATTAAGCTTTGACAAAGCACAAAAGAATATCCATTTTATTATTTTTTTTTTAAAGATTTTATTTATTTATTTGAGACAGAATGAGAGAGAGAGAGCACATGAGAGGGGGGAGGGTCAGAGGGAGAAGCAGGCTCCCTGCCAAGCAGGGAGCCCGATGCGGGACTCGATCCAGGGACTCCAGGATCATGACCTGAGCCGAAGGCAGTCGCTTAACCAACTGAGCCACCCAGGCGCCCCGAAAGAATATCCATTTTAAAGTAGCTTGTAATGTTCTTTTTTAATCCAAGAATTATTAAGAAGAACATTTTCTAATTTATTCTTTTGTTAGTTTTCATCATCTATATTTTATTAATTAATTTTTGCATTGTGGTCAGTGATTAAAATCTGTATAATTTCTGCTTACTGAAAATTTTAAAATGTGGCTTAACACATGGTCAATATTTGCAAATGTTCTAGGGGTATTCAAAAAGGATGTGTAATCACTCTTTTAAAAAAATTTATTTTGGGGGCGCCTGGGTGGCTCAGATGGTTAAGCGTCTGCCTTCAGCTCAGGTCCTGGGATTGAGCCCCAAGTCTGGCTCCTTGCTCAGCAGGGAGCCTGCTTCTCCCTCTCCCTGCCACTCCCCCTGCTTGTGCTCTCTCTGTCTCTCTCTCAAATGAATAAATAAAAGCTTAAAAAAAACATTCTTTTGAAAGAACTATATATTTGTGGAAAATTGTAAAACAAAAATAGTACAGAGGTTCTGTGTCCCTTTCACCCAATTTTCCCCAATGCTAATATCTGGCGTAGTTATAGTACAACAGCGTATTTGTTTTCTGTTGCTTGTAGCAAATTGCCATAAACGTAGTGGCTTAAAACAGCACCCGTGTATTAGCTCGTGGTTCTGGGCACACGGGGCTGGGCTCTCTGCTCAGAGTCTCACGGGCTAAAATGCAGGGTTGTCTGTACTACACTCTCACCTGAAGCCTGGGGTCTTCTTTCAAGCCCACGTGGTTGTGGCAGAGCTCAGTTCCTCATACTTGCAGGACCTAGATGCCTGTTCCCCGGTTGGCTGTTAGCCACGGGCCATTCTTAGCTCCTGGAAGGTGCTGCTTAACTTGCTGTTACCACCTCATCCAGCTTCAAAGCCAGCAATGGAGTTTAAATCTCTCTTACATTTTGTGATCTGTCTCCCGAGGAAAATACTGTTACTCTTGTTTGTTTGTTGTTTTTAATGGGATCACACAATTAGATCAGACCCCCCAGTTGTTTTTTTTTTTTTTTTTTAAGATTTTATTTATTTATTTGACAGAGCACAAGCAGGTGGAGCAGCAGAGGGAGAGGGAGAAGCAGACTGCCCACAGAGCAGGGAGCCCGAAACGAACCAGGGCTCGATCCCAGGACCCTGGGATCATGACCTGAGCCGAAGGCAGACGCTTAACCGACTGAGCCACCCAGGTGCCCTAGACCCACCCAGTTTAATATCCATATCTTTTTTTTTGTTTTTTTGCTTGTTAACAACAAACCTTTATTTCTCATAGTTCTGGAGGTCTGGGGAGTCCAAGATCATGGTGGGACAGATTTAGTGTTTGGTGAGGGCTCACGTGGCAGAAGGACAATCTCCGTATCTTAAGGTCAATTGATTTCGGTCCTTAATTACATCTGGACAAGTTCCTTTTTCTGAATAACATAGCACAATAACGGGAGTGATATTGAATCACGTTCACAGGTTCTGTTCACACTAAAGGGCAGGAGATTACACAAGAGTGAGGGTCAAGGGTGTCATCCTAGACTTCTGTTCACCACAAATAGCACAAGCAGGAAACTGATGTTAAATCTATAGACTTTATTCAGATTTTACCAGTTTTACATGCACTTGTGTACATGCAAGCCTGTGTGTATGTATGTATTTCTATGTGCGTAGACTCTTTTGCTAGCTACAAAATAAAAATAGATTATATCTACCTTGTTAACTGGCTCAGCAAGTCTAGCATTTACATGATATGTACCCTTGAGAACTGGGTGAGCTATTTCACTTTTAGAATCCTTGGGTTTTTTTAATTTTTAATTTTTACTTTTTTTAATGGTCATAGAAAATTTTCTTATTATTTCTTTGATTATTTTCTCTACTCCATTTTCTCCTTTTCTTCTACAATACTTCTTAGATGGGTACGAAAATATCTGGACCTGTCTTTCTCAACTTTGAAGTATTCCTTTATATTTTCTGTCTGCTTGTATATTTGCATTAGTTTGCTAGCTGACTCTTCAACAGGTCCATTCTGTTATTTAGCCAAGCTACTGACGGTTTCCTATAACCAAACAACATTTTAACTTCTAGAGTCTCTTTTCGGGTCTCATTAGTGGATGGAATGTTTAATTCTGTCTGATAATAATTTTACTTATTCCAATATCTTGTTATTTTTGTCCATTCGTTTTGTTTCTCAGGCATTGCTATATGCGTTTGCCTTTTTTTTTTTTTTAAAGATTTTATTTATTTATTCATGAGAGACAGAGAGAGAGAGAAGCAGAGGGAGAAGCAGGGTCCCAAGGAGCAGGGAGCCCGATGTGGGACTCGATCCCAGGACCCTGGGATCATGACCTGAGCCGAAGGCAGACGCTTAACCATCTGAGCCACCCAGATGCCCCTATGTGTTTGCCTTTCTAGCATGGTGCAAACATTTGGTGGTTTTTAGTTTTATGCTCACGTTGTGAGGATCTGTGAGCAGTGTGTGTGTCCTCACACCGTCAGCCTGAAGATGGGTGGGTGGCAGGATGCACTGTCCAGGGTGTGGCAGCAGCTCTGCTTCTGGGGGAGGGTTCCCAGTTTGTCTGTTGCCATCTTCCTGGGGCACTGCCCCACCCCTGGCCCAGGTAACTGCTCCCCATTCCCTTGCCTTGACCCAGACACAGATCCAGTTCACTGCCTGGCACGGAGAATGTGCTGGCGACCAACTCCGGCAGAGAATCTCTATAAAGAACCCTGTCAACTGTCCCAGGGCCTCGCCTCTTCCCAAACCCACTGCCTCCTCGGACTGGTTACCCCATTTGCAGCCCTGATGTGCACACTTTGATCTCGTCTTCCATCGTTTAGAAAATCGGGATCATTTGTCATAAGTACAAAGTAATCTAAAGGTAATCACATTAGGGGAAAAAAGAAAACCCAATCTGATGTGATTAAATTCCAGCCAAAGATCGTTGCCCCCTCAAGACTTCGTGTCTGAGGTCTGCCTTCAGAGGCATTAGACATGTAGTTACCAAACAAGGCTTTCTCCCCAACCTAAACAGAAGGCTTAAAATAGAAAAAGAAATGACTTCTTAAGATGTAAGCCAATATTATTTAATGCTGCCTCTCTCAGCTACCTAGAAGTGTCTTTCTTCCACACTTCAGGAAATAGGGACTAAGGGTTGGGAATGAATGTCCTCAAAGTTCTTTTCTGACCCTGGAAGATTAGGTCTCTCTGCGCATTCCAGGCGTCCCTCCCCCTCATCCCGTGCGTCTCTGCTCTCACATTTCACGGCGCGCGTGTCCTGTGTGTACAAGTGATACCATGTAGAAGGCGGACTCAGTGCATGTCAATTGCAATTTGTGAGGAGTAATTCTTAAAACCTTAAATGTTGGCTTTTATTCTGTGATATATGATTTCACATCTGGGCAGTCACATGAATAACAATTTCTTACCCTGAAGAGCACATTGTGTTTGGCCAACCAAATATTCCCAACCCTTTGTGTTGGTCTTGAGGTTATAGTCATTACTCCCCATCTTGGGGGACTGGGTTCATCCTCAGCCCCACCTTAGGGAGAATTCTCTGTTGAGGACCTTCAGATCTTAGGAGAAAGATTGCAAGGAGACAGTGGAGTCCTATTAATCCCTATCACAGCATTTACAAATTCTTTTTATATTCACTAATATTAATTTTTTAAAAATGACACACTAAAACGGAGAGACTACTCAGTGACATTTTATACACGTTAAATCAGTCCTCAGGGAGGTTCTATTTACCTTTCCTTTTTTGAGGGATACTGTGTGAATGCTTCTTCCTGTCCCCAGTTTCAAAGAGATGCTTTGTTTTGGTTTTGGCTTGTTTCAATAGAGTGCCTTATAACAGATTTGATGACATCTGAGCTGCTTCTGGTGTCCAGTCCTGCTTCTTGGCACCTCTGCCTCATCCAGACATTCCAAGTACTTGAATGCTTGGAAATATTTTGGGGATTGGCCAGGGCACGGCTCTCAGGTAACCCCCCCCCCCCCCCCGCCACAGGGTTATGTGATGAGTTCTTTGCAAAGCAGTCTCTGACTCTCTGACTTACAGGTGTATTCCCTCCCATTTCGCTGTCTGCCCAAACCCTCGCTTGCCTCACCTCTGCCTCACCTCACCTATCTCTGCCCAAGCACCAACAATCTCCAACAGGAGTGACCCAAAATTCAACATCCTAGGGGATGAAATTCACAAAATTACCAAAAAGGTATGCCGAACTAAATCTGCAATTATGTGAAGGAGGGATGAGGGGTTGGGGGAAGTCATCCTTTGCTCTTTGGGATTAAGGAGTGGGGGCTATGTTTATCATCTGCAGAAACACAGATTAGATAACTTGCCCTTAAACCCAGTCTTCTCTTTTTAATTGTTTTCTACATAAAAAGTAAACACCAATGTCCAACGACCTCCCACCTCACCATTTGTTCTCAATCCAGTGAACCAAGAACAAAAGGACGCAGCACTTGAATGGAAGGGGAGCCCTCAGGGACTTAGGTTGACCCCCCAAATACAATAACCCACTTTACAAAAATAAAAGTCTCTAATAACTTGGCACAACGTCAATGACTTGCCATTGTTGGTTCTTTGTTTAGTGTGTTGTTTTGAACAGAGGAATAAACAGCCAGTTAAAGAAACCCCAACTTACTAATCAATTACATGCAGGTGTTTATAGATTTTTTCTGTTTTAATGAATGAGACTTGGACTTGTGCCATCCTAGAAATGACTTAGACACTAAAAGAACAGCTGATGGCTTAGTAATCCTCTTTGGGAGAGATGCTGCCTAGTATCCATTCTAGAAGTATACCGGGGAGATTCAGTTACTTACTGTGCATGTTGTAAGCATGTGCATAACTATTGGATTTCTCCTTTATAAAAGTCAGATCTAAGACCCTTAAATATGAGAGTTAAAAGAGCAGAGTGATGATTTCCTGTATGAAGCCAACTCTGAAACACTGTCTATTTTTAGGCAGAGGAGCATATTCTCATTTGGTCTGTTTTGACATTTATGACTATTTTTAAAGATTGCCTTGTGCCATCTCTTTGTTTTGCACATTCTGTAGCTGTCTTTGGCCAAAGCCGTCTCTGTTCTGGTGGCTGTGCCGGATTCAGTTGTCTTGCCTATGCTGCTCCCGCCGTGGCCGACAGGATAGCCATTCCAGGGACAATGTCCACTTGGCACTTTAGTGGTCAACTGCAACTCCAGTCAAAGTGCAGGACACATCGCTGCTTCCCATGGGTCAAGACCAAAGGACCCTTCACCCAATTGAACATTTTTTTTTTTAACCTACAGAATTGATACCATATTGAGGACTTCTGGGGGGGAGAGCTGGGTGTGGGGGAGGAAGGGCTTGAAATGACAAGCTAAGTATAGGTTTCCCATATGTTCTGCTGAGTTCAGGGAAGAATCCATGCTGTTATGGTAACACCCTAAGAACCATAAAACAAGCAAGAAGAATCAATTTCCTCCTCTGGGCTCTTTGCTGCCCACAGTCTTGGGTCTTAACGTGATGGTGGGAGCCTGAGATTGGGGAAGAGCCCCTTCAGCTGGGCTCTGGGTCTGGGGGCTTGGCAGCACGGCTCAGGCCCCGCTTTGCTCTGGGCAAAGTGAGGCTGGCACTTCCCAAGCACGCGGGGTAGTCATTCTCGAGTCCTGGTGCCGTGTTGAGGACTCAGAAAGTGCTGTGTAAGTGTGAAATGCTGTACGTTGCCTTTATGTACCTATCAAAACAAATGAAAACATCTCATTTCACACGCGGTATTTAAGTAAACACGTTACAAATATACCAAAATAAACCCCCCCAAATATTAAACAACAAATCAACCCCCTGTCAGAGCCTGACTCACTGAATAAATGGAATGAATAAAATTGTAACTCACACGCTTGACTACGGCTCTATGAAATTGTTGAATTTGTTAGGTGTAGCGTGTGATTTCTGCACAGGATAATCAAAATAACTTCAAAAGCTGTATTCTCTCTCCCGGCCGAAATCAAACAGATCTGCAAGTTTCCAAATTGGGCCATACAGGCACAAGAGCACACATGCTATTTTCTTCCCATCTTTCCCTCCCCCTGCCCAGATAGGAGCCACATCAGAAGGTCAGATCCAAGAAGCATCATTTTGGCCCCACTGGGTGCTGGTCTGGCCGCATCGTTTGTAACGGAAAACACGAGTCCCCCGCAGAAAGAACAATCACCCAGGGTCGTATCGTTGTTCACGGGATCATTAGCGACCACGGTAGCATCTGGCCTTCCCTGCCCAAGAACACACCGCTATTCCTTAGGCCCGAAGGAGAAGCATTGAAACTGTCTTAAATAATCTCCTGCTGTTTATCACCTTGGTCTAAGCTTCCGTGATTCTCAGCAGCCGCGACTGGCGTGTGCAGTCCTTCCTCAGCAGACGCGGCCGCCGTCCCAGAAGAGGACACGGCAAGTCTCAGCATCATCCCACGGGAGAAATCGGATCGTTCCTCCGAGAACAGACAGGCACCAAGGCCTGACATCTGTCACATTTGGCATCCTTTTTAAAAGGAGGGATTTGGCTCAGCGCGAGCACAGTCGCTGAGGAGCTCAGTGTCTTCAGCTGATCGGGACGGTTCTGATTAAAGCAGATAATGTTGGCCAACTCAGTCTGGGCTGATTTCTAGCTCATTCCTAATACAGCCCTGTCCCCACCCCTGTCCCCTACCCCCCCCAAGTGCCCCCTTCCCTTTGGGCTTCGCGTAGTCACATTTTCACGTGTACCAGTGTGAATACACGTAAAACATGCCCGACACCTCGTGTTTACTCATCATTCAATGACTGTTTCTCAAGCCCCTGCTCTGGGCATTGGGGAACGAGGGGAGCAGGCGCCGACTCACCCTCCCGCCTAGTGCACAAAGACTCTCTCAGTCAATGGAATGCAGCAGCCGCCTTGCAAGACTCAAGGTTTCAAGCGGAGAATGCCGATTAAGTGTGGATCAGGCAATAATACTTTGAAAGGTCATAATTATAATTTTATTAAGCTGTGATCAGGGAGATAAGATAAATGTCATAGAAATGTGCTTAATATTGGATACATACGATATTAAAGAACAATTATGAATTTGTGTTTCTTGCGTACATTAAAATTTGGATTTGTGTAAGGGCAGAAGCTGAGTCTAATTTTTTACCTGCTGGATGAGAAATTGATTTTAATTCTTTCCCTGCTAATTAAAGGAAAATTGGAAAAACAAACTATTTGCTAAAGCACTAAATACATTTTGATTACTTACGGATATAAGCAGTTATTTTGGTTTTGTTTATTTACTTGCTGAAAGCCTAATGATAGGTAAAATCAAGAGTAGGGTAATGGTAAGGGATTAGGGGTTTATTCATCAGATGGAATGAGGTCTGTTTTCCCACTTTATGGTTGGGACATGAAGTTGCGGTGCTTGCCCCGTTCACCTAGAGCCGGCTGTGCGGGAAGAGGGCAGAGGCACTGAGGGGGGAAGAGATAATGACCGTGGAGGCAGCGGGGTCCCATCGAGGTGTCTGGGGAGGCAGAGGAAACCTCCAGCAGATAGCTAGGCACTGGGGTTCAGCTCAGGAGGAGGACCGGATATGCAGGGAGGAGATGGGGTGCTAGCTTGATGGAGGAAGAGCGTCAACAGAAGGATTTTGGGGGGGATTAAAACAACTCATATTTATTACAGTTTTGGAGGTCAGAGTCAAAATGGGTCTCAACGGAAATCCAGGTGTGGGCAGGGCTGCATTCCTTTCTGGAGGCTCTGGGGAGAAACCATCTCCTCTCCCGGGGGTGACGCCCCCTTCTCATCAAGACTCTTTGCCATTAACTCTTCATCAGATTGGGTCCCTAGTTACAATTCTCCTGTGACAGCAGTGGATTGCATTAGTTCCTGGAGAACCAAAATATACTGGGTTGGCGATGGGTCTGATGTGACCTTGACCCCTCGTCCTGCCTTGTGAAGGGACGACCTGGTCCCCCACCCCCACCCCGGAGGGGAAGTAACATTTCTTCTTTCTCCTCCCAGCTCCCTCACAGCCCTGAGACCACTGGTAAGTTAAGTATCCACTTCTCCCAGGTGGCAAGCACCCTGGGGACAAGCTCACATCCATTCCTTTGACCTTGACCTTGGTGCAGCGCTTAGTTTACTAACTGACCCTCACTGACGATGTACGGCGCTCATCAACGAGGAAGTGTTTCCAAACAGCCAACCACTAAAACTAGTGTTTTTTTTTTTTTAAACTTATGATTTTTAACAAAACGGACTTTTTCCATGCTAGAAGCAACAAAGATCATTCTGCTTTACAAAGCTACGGCAGGTGAGTAAAGATGGCACTACAAAGATGACAACGTCCTCCCGAGGCCACGTTTGTGGGAAAAAACTCGCCAACTTTCCCCTCTGAAGATGGATTCCCTTTAGTTATTTATTTAATAGCTGTGATCTCAGGTAAAGAAGATAAACAATTTTTGCTCTGAACTAAATATATAAGGAAATGCATTTCGCAAGTTAAAGTGCACGCAACATAAACCACGTTTCCCCCAGAACACTGGTCAAGACTCACAAGCCCGGTGGGCTGGCCGAGGAGCATGGGGTAAGAGCATAGCCTCTCAAGGATGTCGCAAACCTTGCAGAGGCAAGGGGGGCCGCACCCCCTCGTCTGTTGGGTGGGAAAGCGGGGCGCTGGCTTCCCCGGGCTCTGCAGGGTGGACCGTGCCTTCTATACCATAAGTGCCCAAGCAACTCAGATTCAGAAAATGTTTTTTTTTTTTAAAGCACGTATGTAACAAACACCCTTTATCCCTTCCCTTAAACGACTGTACAAAGGCCAGTTTATCGTTTTTAAACATTTGGACACCCTTCCCCCCACCCAAAGCCCAGTTTTTTGAAATCAAAGAAATTAATGGTAACTAATGTGCAAGGAGCAGACTCGAACCTTAAAGGCAGCTGAGTGAGTACTAATGGCCCCATAAAGCACCTCCCCGCCTCCACCTAATGCCTAATTACTCACCGGCGTGCCTTTGTTCAGCCAGTGTCTTGCTTTTACAATGCAGTCAAACAAGGTGGAACTGTGTCCATTTATGGGAAAGTCAAAGACCAATAAATAAAAAGTTTAATTTCCTGATTCCCTGAAGTCGATGGGGCTTAGAAAATGCTCACCAATCCTTCCAACAATGGTCTCTCAAAAAACCATGTGAGCAGCCACCTCGTATCAAATTTCATTGCTCATAAAAAAGAATCAGATAATGTTAAGTGAAAAAAAGCAGGATACAAAGTACACTGTGTTTACAACTAAAAAAAAACTATCTGCTTAGGGCTAAGGACGGAGCCCTACAATCACGATCAGACCTCTGTGATGGGGGCAGGATTCGGGGAGATCGGTTTCCCTGTTTTCTAAATTTTCTGTTGCTATGTGAGTCTGACGACAAAAAATTTAAATGGATCAGCAAAACAATTAATTGTTTAACAGATGCTGTTACTCAGAACAAGATCATCGCGTGAGGCTTCCAAGTCAAGCAAACGTTTTTGTTTTTGTTTTTCATGTTTTGAACACGGCCATTTCTTTAGGGTTTTGTGAGCATCGTTATGACAAATTCTAATTTATATCAGTATATCATAGGCAAATGTATAACACAATAAATTGCATTTGTAGACACAAATACAAAATTCAATCAAGTGCCATAGGCCTCCATATCTTAACTTTCATCTGGAGGGCTGTTGGCTCCTAAACAGATGTCCCAAGTTACTACCGTTAATAAAAAGTAATCCCTCATTAGGTCTTTCCACTTACTGAATTCTTCAAGGTAATTAATGATATTTAAGAAACTTTCCCTCTGTAAATATGATATGGAAAGATGAGACAACGAAGCGGGTGTGTGATTCCATGTCTAGGAAGAAAGTGGCCAGGGGCGGGGGTGGGGGGGACACCAGCTGGCTGATTCCTGTGGTCTGCAGAGAGCAGATTCTGCATGGAAATGGACAGAACCGGTTCTCACTCATTCCAGTCCACACGGTCAGCACGAGCTGTTCATCCAGGGACCATGTCCGAGGGGCTCATTGCCGGGCCGTTGCTGTGTCTGCTGACATGGGCAGAGCTGGGGACAGTACATTAGCTGGGCTGGTCTCTTGCCCCTCCCTCCTGTTCTTTCCCACCACCTGCACCGGCTTTCTGCTTTTCAACTATTTCTCAGATGGCGGTCCTCAGGGTGCCTCCGGGCCCTTTCCCCTCCCGTGCTCTTCCCTTTCCTCTGTCTTGCATGCATTTTGTTGTCCCATCACTTACGAACGCAACCATGTATTCAGCAAAGCTTGCCGAATCTCCCCGAAGCCCCAGGCTAAGCACCAGAGATGCAATAGGAGGGAGACTCATGTCCCTCTTGGAGGCCTGTTGCAGCAGGGAGGAGGAAAGATTTAACGAGATGCGTGCCCCTAGGCAGAGCCAGAGTTGGGCCCTGGTGGTCTTAGAAGCACATACCCTTGGCAAGTCCGACTGCAAGCTCAAGGTCTCTCCCGGACTGACTCTTCCCCTCCTCATGTTCCACGTTCAGTTAAAGACACCACCATCTATCCGTCACCAAGGCCAAAGCCTGGGGGTCCACCCCAATGCCTCCCTGCCTCTCACCCCTGCATCCTGCCATTCTGCTTTAGATAGGTCTCTCTAATAATTTCCTTCTTTCTCTTCCCACCTCCACTGCCCCTGACTCTCAGCTTCCTGCTGTCATCTTTTGGCAGGCCCTCTTGCTCCTTGATGGCTACCCTGCACAGAGTGATTCTTCCAAAATTTACCCAAATGCTGGTGCCCTTGCTGAAAAACACTGGAGACTAACATCAATAGATTGAGTTCAGCCTCCCTGTCATGGCCCTTAACTACTCCGCTGCCAACTTCCACATACCACCAACCAGGACACTGGTACCTGTCATCTCCCAAGCATGTGGCTCTGGCTGACACCACTGGCCCTTGGCTCATGCTGTTCCCTCTCCCACACACCCCATAGAGGACATCCTGGATCCTGTTCACCTGTTGTTCGAGGTCCAGGCCCCACGCCATGTTTTCAGGATCCTCACACTCCCCAACCCTGCCCTTGGTCGTCTCCTTTCTGACCACAGTGCAGAATGTTCCAGATCAAGGGTGAGTTCTCTGTCCTATATTCAACTGCCACACCTTGACAGCTTCCGGCTACAAAGCTGTCCCCTGAGATAGCTTTGTGGGTAGTGATCCGATACCAGCGTTTGGTATTCCTGACTACGAAGCTATTTTTTTCAGAACCAAAAACACTTATATTTTTAAAAATGGAAAACCTGAATTAAGACTTGAGTTATACTCAGATAATTAAAGGCAGCAGTACATTTTCAGATTCAATGAGGTTCCACTCATTGAGAAAGCATTCTGACCCCACCCTTCCTACCTAAAAAAAATCCCTTTAGGGTATCTGACTATGGCTTCAATGTCTGTTTCCAGGGTTACTAGTGAAATTGAGGTGTTTTTTCTTTAACGTTTATTAGTCATTCGTATTTCTCCCAGATGTCCTTGATGGAATCTCTTAACATGCAGGTGGAGGTGGGGGTAGATGGGGGTCTGGCAAGGAGACTTCTCCAAAGAGAAGACAGAAGTCCCCCTTCCCCCCACCCGCCCAAGACTGACCACCTCCTACCCATCCCTGCTAGCGTCCCTCCTCTGCCCTCCTTTTTTCCCTCCAGAGCTAGATCCTGGAAGATCTCGCCTTTTCCCTGGGATGATTCACTCTGTTTGGGACATCTCCCTCGATCGTTCTCCCAGAGACACTCACGCAGGAAGGAGAGGGGGCTTCAGTCCTACATGGTGGCCTGCAGTCTGATGGAGAGCCTGCTAGGGCCAAGTGCAGAAGGTGAAGGCAGTCATACCTTACTGAAAAATAGAACACAGTATAGTTGCATTATTAAAATGTATGCAGTCAGTCTTCAAGATGGACCCCAATGATCTATACTTCCTTGTATTCATGCCTTGATTTGGTTCCCTAATATCCTGAATCAGGGCTGGCCCCTTGTGATCAATAAAATATGGTGGAGGTGACCATATCTGAATTCTAAGGCTGGGTCATAAACACAGAGCTTCTGCCTGTCATTCTCTCTCCTGGGAACACTCACCCTTGGAACACAGTCACCATACTCTGAAGAAGCCCACAGTGGCCTTCGTGAAGAGCCATGTGCAGAAGAAACTGAGGTCCCCAGCCTCCAGCCAGCCTCACCCCCTAGAGAGTGAACGAGCCTTCAAATGTTTAAGTCTTCCACGTGAGGCCCCAGACAAACCATCCCCTTTCCGAGTTCCTGATTCCCAGAATGGTGGTTTTGCATCATTATGTTTTGGGGTCATTTGTGGTGCAGTCCTAGTAGCTGGAGCAAAATAAATCGTGAAATGGATTCTGCTCCGATATTGCTATCACCAAATGCGAGCGCACCTTGAGGGTTTCAATCCCTAACAGAGGAGGTTTCTAGTACATGCTTGTTGAAAAAGAATCGGAACTATTTAGGGACAGGGCTCTGTGGTGAGGCGTACACACAGCCACTTAGGATAGTAGTTGGGATACCCTATTTCTAATAGTCTTAAAAGTGCGCGGTAGGCGACCATACAGATGAGCACCACAAGAGGGCAGGTGTTCATACTGAAATAGGGCTCCTTGGACTTAACCTTCTTCACTCATATTGACTTTTTTTTTCTTTTGCATTTCACTGATGATTTTGTTTGATATTGATCACAGCCCACAGATCAGCTTCATTTTGAAGAAGCGAATCCACATTTCGAAACCCAGCCATCCAGGAAGGCGTTCAGCCGGAGAGGTTCCCTAACAGTTAATTTAACAATGCCGTATTTGTATTTCTTATAAAATATATTTTTGTAATGAAACACCTACAATTTCATTACTAAGAAAAATTGAGCTGCTATTTTTAAATGTCAGTGGGATAAACATTTCCTGACTTTATATCACTGCATGGATGCAGACGTGCTATTTACTCAATCTCATTTATTTCATAATGGGATTAAATAATGCTTCATTATTCCATAATGAACAAAGTAATATTGTGATCTTGAAAAAAGAAGCAATTACACTTATTCGTCTTTCACCTTAGAAACCCTTCCCCCCTCGATGCATTCTGACATTAAAATGAACTAATTTGTCGGGTAATTTAAAGTCGTCTCAATTTCTCCAAGAAAGATGAGGAAGCAGGCTTCTCAGACCCTGGGGTTTTCTGATTACAAATTATCTTCTCAAAATGTTTCTTCTAAACTCCAGGTAGCCAGGCGCCTGGAGTGCTTCTCACCATCCCCACATGCCGAGCTCCTTGTCTCTGGGCAGCGCCGGTCCCTTCCTCGCGGTTCCACAGCCAGTCCCGAGCCCACGGTGCTGAGTCATCAAAAGATGATGGCGGGCCCCCTGGCAGTGTGCCCAGCACCAATCCAGAGCCACCGGGTGGGGGCATGGAGCTCGGTGGTTGCCAATTGGGACATGTACGTCATGTGACTTGGGGCAGCTCAGCAGCCTCTGTGAACCTCGGCTTTCCCATCTGTGAGATGGACCCACACTGCTGCTTCTCTCCAGAGGACGCTGTGAAGACTGAAGGAGACAGTGGACCACCTCCTGTGATCATATGCACCTGGGCATGTGCACCTGCTGCCCAGAAAAGCAGACAGTCGGCAGACAGCTAGCCAGTATGACTTTTTACTGCCCTGCTTTTTGTTCTAGGACAATCTTTAAAAATGACTTTGAAAACAAAGATGCTAGAACAGTGTGAGGTCTCCCTTGCTGACTGCGTACAACGCATAACTTCCCTAAGATCTTCCTAGAAGCTTCCTCCAGAACGGTTGCTCCTTTCAATGCTTCTGTACGGCACCTGAAGATGCAGGTATTATCACCAGGGAAAAGATCCCCCGAAGGAAGCCTTCCAGCCCATTTTCCTGTTCCTTGTTGGTAGAGATGGTCTATGACAAGAGGCGGCAGTTCCTAAAGCAGCATGCCTTCAGCTTTCCCCTCTGAAGGTTTGCTGAAGGAAGATTTTGCACAACGGCCACTAGCCCACATTGGAGGCCACAATCACGAATTAGCTGTCGTGGGGGCTTTAGCTGTGTTTCTGGGTCCAAGGTACTGAGGCGGAAATCTTTTCTGGCAGTACATGCGCTGTTTGCACTAAGCAGGCGGGGCTCCGGCCAGGGTTCCACACCGAGTTCTTTCAAACTTGCTTCCCTCCAGCCAAGCACACCAAGTCAGATGTTTTCATAGGGGAGAATTCTACAACGGCACACTTGAATTTTTTCCCCTTCAACATGCCAAATGTTTCTTATCATTGCATGGCCTCAAATATATTTTATTATGAGGCTTTTTTTTTTTAAGGCACCAATAACTTGCATAACTTTTAATGCATGATTGTAAGCGTGCTACATTTGGACAAGCAGTAAATCGTGACTCTAGTTTGAAAGCCACTCGGGTTAGCCTGGACAAATCCCTTAACCTCTCTGTTGGAGAATCTTTGAAGACTCTCTGTGGCTATAATGGTCCAGGAGTCACACCTGGCACTTCCCTGACTCTACTGTACGCTCACCGAGGACAAGGACTGTCTTATCACCATGGTGTCTGTCTTAGTTCAGTCCACTCTAACGGAATTTCCTGGCATGTCTTAAACGTGCATTTCCCACAGTTGTGGAGGCTGGGAAGTCAGCATGATTGGGTCCTAGTGAAAGTTCTTTTCCCCGTCTTCTTGTGTCCTCACGTGGCAGGGACAGAGAGAGGTTGTTCTGCACTCTTACTTTTCTTTAAGGGCACTAACTCCATCGTGGAGGCGCCACCGTCATGACCTCCCGGAGGTCTCACCTCCAAATACTATCACACTGGGTGTTAAGGTTTCAACATATGAATTTGGGCAGGACACGAACACTCTGTTCATAACAGTGTCCCAAGAGCCTCACACAGACCTGGACCACTTCTTGACATCACAACATGAGTGGTGCCCCCTAGAGTTGTATGATGTGCTGGCACATAGTATTAGCCCTCAAATACTCGTTGCATCAAAGACATAATAAATGATGACATTTCTGATTTAAAAATATTTTAAATATCTTAAAAAATTTTTTTAAATATTTTATTTTAGGTAATCTCTACACCCAACGTGGGGCTGGAACTTAAAACCCTGAAATCAAGAGATGCATGCTCCACTGACTGAGCCAGCCAGGCGCCCCTTCAATAGTTTTATGAAAATTTTTTGGTGTTGTTTTATAATAATGTAAAATGCAATGCATAAATAAAAAATGACATTTTAAAGACATGCTTTCAAAGAACTTAAGTTGATAGATTTTTTTTTTCCCTGAATGACTTTAAGCATGACTTAAATATTCTAACAGGCCAATGGTTTATTGATCAGAAAAACTTAGGTATTAAATTACTGGCTGAGTACTGCCCTAGGAATCCCATTTGTCTTTAGATTTTAGGGTGATTAATTTGATAAATAGGCAAGATATATTTTTATCTTTGTAACGTCGAAAAGCATAATCTCATGTTCGTTGTGCTTCTAAGCAGTGATGTTCTAAAGGAGTGTGTCTGACCCCACAATTAAGCATTTACATTTTTTTCTTTTTTTTTTTAATTTTTTTTTTTTTTTTTTAGATTTTATTTATTTATTTGAGAGAGACAGAGATAGTGAAAGAGAGCACAAGTGGGGAGGAGAGGGAGAAGCAGGCTCCCCGCAGAGCAAGGAGCCTGATGCGGGACTCAATCCAGGACCCCAGGATCATGACCTGAGCCGAAGGCAGACGCTTAACCGACTGAGCCACCCAGGCGCCCGCATTTAAATTTTTTCCAATTGTCAATATGCCCCACATTCAGATCAGTGAAAACATCTCACTTTACATCTTTTCTCTTTTTTTTTTTCTCTCAAGGCTCTTCCCCTACTGGAGATACAAAACTCAACAAATCCTGTTGACTTTGGAAAGTAGCGAAGAAGGATTTCAGTTAATCCAGTGCTTGAAGTGGGACCTGGGGCAACTTGCCAAGATCATGCTCTTCTTTTGTTCGGAATCCTACCACCCACCACTCATTGCCTCCAAACTCCCTCCTTCCCTACACTCTCCCCTCTTCTTTCCCTGCCCAGCTCCCTGGGCCCCAGTGAGCGGTGTGAGTGTGAGGTGAAAGGCCCTGGGAGTTAGCACTGCGGGAAGCCAGAGCCCCCTGGGCCTCTCGGGCTCCCAGCCACCCTGGGGTAAGCCCATGGGAACCGCAGGGAGCCTGGGTGGGCGTGTGGCCTATGTGGCTGTTGGGGCCTGGCTGCGTGTCTCCCCTCACACTCTGTGGTCTCACCGATGCTCCTCGGCAGCTGGAGGCCCCTAGTGATGCACAGCCTCACCTCCCTGGAGGCCTTGCCTCCCCAGCTGCCACTCTTCTCCCCACTTTGGGGCTTGTCCTGTCGTGGCCCTCGGTATCTGGAGAATTCTGCTGTGGCCTCTGCTTTCTGCACTGGACTGTGAGCTCTCGGAGGGAGAAGGTCTTACTCTTCACTGTGTGGTCACTCCTGGGGTGGGGCAGGCATTTCACTGAGTGGCCGGCTGAATGAGTGAATGAATAGCAGAAAGCAGGCAGCTAGTGTGCATGGAAAAGCTCCGTAATCAGCAAAGCGGCATGTGAACAGTGAAGCCCGTTAATGACCCTTTTCAGTATATTCTCCAGCACTGGGGACCTTGCCCAGGACAGAGCCGGCACGCGGTGCCGCCATTGGAAATGAAGGCTGGAAGGCTAGGGGAGCCCATGGCTGCAGGCCGGGTGCCCAGGTAGCAGACTCAGGTGGAGTTCAGAGCGCAGGATGCTCACTCGAGAGAGCCCTCAGGCCCAGACTGGAAGCATGGGGAGGACGTGGGACTGGCCAGGGGAGGAGGGCTGCCATGCTGGTGGACTGATGATGGTTTTGGCTGTCCCCACGGGGACCCCTGAGCTAAGACAGTCCTTTAGAGGGGTCCTGACTTGGGCCATGACAGCTTGGCCTTTATCGCCGGCCCTGATCAGATGTTGGGAGTGGGTTGCCCCAGGAAGGGTGTGATCTTGGGTGAAGGTGTGTGCTAATGGGGTCTGGGCAGCGCACCACAGTGTCCACTACCCCAGCTCTTATGGAATCCATGACCCAAGGGAGCATGTTCAGAGCCAAGGAGGCTGGGTGTGGCAGATCCTTCACCCATAGTGAAGACAGACTTCGGTTAAGTAAACACAGCCTAGTGTATACATGACAGTCTGCCACCAAAGTGGCTCTTGGACTAGGCCGGGTGCCAAGCCCTTCAAAAGTCCAGGTCAGAGCCTCTGGGGTGCTGGCAATGTTCTGTCTCTTGCTTTGGGTGTGGGGTTACACTGAGTTCTGCTCTTGTGACACAAAGACTTTTCTATATATATTATGTAAATTACATTTCAATAATGCCGTTCAAATTATTTTAAATGTGTGTAACAAATGTGTCATGGTTAACCTTCCAGTCTGCCTCCCATTTCTCCTTTTAGAAGGGAAAACATCAGTGGGGTTTTACTATACACAATTCTGCCAACCCCCAGATGGAAACAAATATTTTAAAATTAAACTATGAACTGAGCCAGAACATCAAAATTATCTCTGGACCAAACCCGATTTTCACTTTAAGTGTGGACACCTCTCTATTCTCCACGTTAGCTCATTATTAGCTTCCATATCACTCGAAAGAAGATTTGAATACTTTTTCTGGGGAGGTGGGTCTAAACCATTTTCAGTTCCTCTCATTGGGTCCTCGAGGAGCCCTCGCTCCGCCAGGCTCTGCACCCGGGACAAGGGAGTCACGGCCTTGCCCCCCCCCCCCCCCCAGTCTGGTGGGAGGCTGCTGTACACAGAGGAGCTAAGTCAGTGGCTGAGCTGGGCGCACAGGGCAAGGATCAGCATGAACTTTCTGGAAAAGGTGCTCCCTTGCCAGATTTGGAGAGATGACTATCTAAATGCTTTGGCGTGTCTCCTGGAAACCTCATTTTGCTTGTGTTTTCTTCCACAGGCCAGGTCACCCTGGCCTCCTCCTGGGCATGGGCCCCTATGTTTGAGGCTCTCGCCTTTCTGCACGTGTCCTCTTGCCTTTGTGCTCTTTTCCTTATCTTGCTATGCAAAGAGGTGGCTTGCTCTTAGATGGCTGTGCTTGCTGTTGGAGGGACAGAGGCTCTCCCCAGCACCCCCTGCACTCGAGCCTCCTCTCACAAAGCCCTGTTTGCCTGACTTCCCTGGATGCTGCTCCGTTAAAGTCATACGGTGGCAGCTACCGCTTTCTTGCCTCTTTTTTTTTTGACCGCAGGACTGCACATCTCCTGGATATCTGGCCTTCCTGCAGAGGCTCATTCCCTGCTCCACCCCTTTAAAACTTCCAACTAATATTAGCCCCCAATAACAAGGTGGGCGGCGAGCTGGGGCACCTCAGGGCCTGCGTGGCACCCTCGGCCTGGCTCTGAACAAGCTGACCAGTAAGGACCCACCCCACGTTTTCCCTTTTCTCAGCGCAGTGTTGAGAACCAAATCCTTTGGTTCAGTTCAGATCCCAAGCATCCCCAGGACCACAGGACTTGCTGTGACCGGCTTTTAGGTTTCTCACTTTATGTCTGGTCACTGCCCACCCCCAGCACCGCCCCCTGCTCCGCCCCCCAACAGAGCCCCCTGCCCCGCCTCAGCACCGCCCCTGCCCCGCCCCAGCACCGCCCCCTGCTCCGCCCCCAACAGAGCCCCTGCCCCCGCCCCAGCACCGCCCCTGCCCCGCCCCCAACAGAGCCCCGGCCCCGCCCCTGCCCCGCCCCCAGCTCCAGGGGAAACCACAGTCCCGCCAACATTCACATGGACACCTGGCGCCATCCCCACATCTTTTTACTCTGGTTCGGGAAGTTCTTCGGATGATACCGCTCATCAGAGGGTCCTGGGAAGAGAGGAGGAGACTCGACAGCCAGGTTTTATGTCTGCAAACGCTGGTGTACTGTGACTTTGTTGAAGTCTGCCACCGTTCGCCCTGGGAGAGGCGTTTCAGGACTACAGTTTGTCCATCTTAAAGGCAAGAAAGTTGCTGCAGAGAGTCCTGGAAGCTGAGACTCAGGAACTGATGGTACCACGGGGGAGAAACCAACGCCTCAGAAAACTTCGCAGCCTGTCCACACATGTGTCAGTCCAGCCAATGCTGACGCGTCCACTCCGAGGCGAGGATAGGACGGCCACCGTCAGCATGGCCCTGCGCCCTGTCTCCAGAGCCAAAGCGAAGAGGCGCCTGATACTTTGTAAATTCAAACTGCATAGACAACCGTTCAAAATAGTTGACCTCCAGTCTTTTCTTTAATGTGTTATTAACTTCTTGGGTACATACTTGCTGATATAACATTCACAGTGAGGCTGTGAAGAGATGGGCTTAACAATCCTTTTCTCGTACTTACAAAGCCGCTTCAGACCACCTGTCCGTCCTTACAGGGCCAGGAGTGTGGAGGATTTGCGTGGTGGACATGCGTCAGGAGCGTGGAGGATTTGGTTGATCAGGACAGTCACCAGCTTTTTCTCTCATTTAGAAATTGGCTAATCATTGGGACGATTTCAAGTCAGCTTCCTATTAAAGATATTACTAAAAAGGAATGAGCTAATGCAGAAAGATGAATGCCTCCCAATATCACTATGCTCCACGCAAGGTGGCAAATTCAGTGTCAAAAACCATCCATTGCGAAGATACGCAAAGAGCCCACAAGCACGTTCAAAGATGCTCAACATCGCTCATCATCAGGGATGCAAATCAAAACCACGAGAAGATACCACTCCACACCTGTCAGGACGACTACTATTAAAAAAACAAACAAGCAAACAAAACAAAACAACAGAAAGTAACAAGAGTTGGCAAGGATGTGAAGAAATTGGAGCCCTTGTGCCCTGTTAATGGGAATGCAAAATGGTGCAGCTGCTATGCAAAACAGTATGGCAGTTCCTCAAAAAATTAAAAATAGAATTACTTTATGATCCAGCAACCCACTTCTGGGGATATATCCTAAAGATTTAAAAACAGTCTCAGGGAGGTATTTGTACACCCAGTTCATAGCAGTGTTCTTCACAATAGTCAAAAGGTGCAAGCAACCCAAGTATTCATCAATGGATTGATAAAGACAAAGTGGGATATGTAAATATAGATATATCTCCACATACATGCAATGGAATATTATTTAGCTTTAAAAGGAAGGAAATCCTGTCATATGCTATTACATGAGTGAACCTTGAGGACATTAGGCTAAGTGAAATAAGCCAGCCACAGAAGGACAATACTGTATGATTCCACTCATATAAAGTCCCCGGAGTCGTCAAAATCATAGGGCCAGACAGTGGAATGGTGGTTGTCAAGGGCTGGGGGAGAGGGCTGAGGAGTTGTTTAATGGGTATGAAGTTTCAGTTTTGCAAAATGATTGGTTGCACAACAATGTGAATATACTTAATAATAGTTAACTGTACATGTAAGATGGCAAATTTTATGTTATGTGTATTTTACCACGATTAAAAATATATTATGTGTGGTCGCCTCCTCACAGCAGGTGTCTCTGGCTGTCCGGTGGCCTTCTGCTGGGGTGTGTGTCACCCAAGGGACGCTGAGTCCTTGACTGTGTCTTCCTGACCATGTCCACCATGGCCCCTGGGCAGGGTCTGGCCAACAGATGCCTCTGCACAGTTTTACTGAATGTCTGAGGGAGAGAGGGAGAGAGAGGGAAGAAGGAATGAATAGAAAATCCACAAAAGATAAATTACAAATGGACAGTAACCAAATGAGAAAATTTTCAGCTTCACTAGTAATCAAAGAAAAGCCCATTAAAGCAACAATGAGTTTCCATTTCTCACTTTGAAATGAGCAAAGATATTTATTATTATAATTTAAATACCCAACGCTGGCAAGGATTTGTCAAGACGGACAATTTCAGACAGAACTGGCACATTTCTAGAAGGAAATGGAGTAGTGCCTATGAACAGCCCTATAAAAATTCCTATCTTTTGATCCAATAATCCCTCATCTAAGAATATAGCCTAAGGAATCGACAAGATACTTAGGCAAAGAGTTAGGGGCAAAGATACTTATCACAGAGTTATTAATAATAGCTCAAAGACTAAAGCTAAATATCTGGCTAATGGAGAATGCTCAGATACAAGATGAAAAATTATATAGCTACTAAAAAATCATATTTTAGAGAAATATTTAATGATGTAAGAAATTTTTACAATGATATATGCATGTAGGTTATGCATATAGTAAGACAGCTTTTGTGAAAAACAAACCAACCTCAGGAACAGAGGAAATACATCAAAATGTAATCTGTGGTTTCTGGATGAGGTGATTATCACCGATTCTCCCGTAACTTTCTGTATCTTCTAAATATTCTAAAACAAGCATTCGATATTTTTGTAACTCGAAACAAAATGTGACTTGAAAAAAGTAAAAATGTCACAATCTGAGCATCTAAAAACTGCTTGGGGAAGGCAAAACCGACAAGACACGGTCCCTCTTAAGGAGCAGCTGCAAGGTGGTGGAGGTGTCCGCCATGATGCTTGGGGAGCGCTGGTGTGGGGGTGATGAGATGGGGCCAGGGGAGGCTCTCCGGGAGAGGGGTCTTGCGCGGCCGGGAAGGATCTGAGCCCTTGTCTCTGCCTCCTCTGGACTTGTTGGTAGTGCTTCCTGCTTGCTGACTTTGGCTTTCCCTGGCATCACTCGTCTTGGGCTCTCTGCTCCTGTGATCAGTTGACGGTGCTTTAGGGTTTATTCTCTCCATGATCTATGTAGGCTCAACTCAGCCAATACAGGATATTCTCCAAGGTTTATCTCCTTAATACCTTCACTGCAGCAGGCTTTCAAGTCAGAGCTTATTTAAATCATCCCTTGGCTTGCATCCGCTCTGGCAGGGATCGCCTTGCTCAGAGATCAAGGTCTGGGAAGTGGCAGGACCCACATGGCCTGAAGGGCCATTTCTGCAGAAGCCTGGAGTCCCAGGCTGCAGACTGAGAGGCAAGTACCTCGATTGGGAAGTGGGAACATGAGAACCATAGAGGGACGGTGGCTTGTCCAAAACCGGGCGCCAGCCTAGGGCAGAGCTGGGAGTGTGTCCTAGCTTTCCTGATACCCAGGTGGTGCACCTGTCCACTGCACCCTGATGCTGGAGGGGACATGACCCTCATTTCCCACTGGAACACTGGACTCCCTGCAGTGGAGCAGACTGCGGGGGGTGGTGGGGTGCTGGAGGGTAGTGTACATGGTGGCCGTTTTTAGTGCTGATATGAGAATGGTGAAAATTTTCTTTGTGTGCACATCAGGAGACCATCTGGATATCATTTGAAATTTATAATTGAAAAAAATTACAACCTAAGTTACAATCTTCTTCTATTTTGTTTTTTTATCCATGTAAATTTATTTTTTTTTTTCAATTATTTTATTTTATTATGTTATGTTAATCACCATACATTACATCATTAGTTTTTGATGTAGTGTTCCATGATTCATTGTTTGCGTATAACACCCAGTGCTCCATTCAATACGTGCCCTCTTTAATACCCATCACCAGGCTAACCCATCCCCCCACACCCCTCCCCTCCAGAACCCTCAGGTTGTTTCTCAGAGTCCGTAGTCTCTCATGGTTCGTCTCCCCCTCCAGTTTCCCCCCCTTCATTTTTCCCTTCCTACTATCTTCTTTTTTTTTTTTAAAACATATAATGTATTATTTGTTTTTCTATTTTGGTTTTACACAGTTTTTTTTTTCCCCCTGATATGAAAGGACTGCATGTTCTGGAAGTTTTAGCCAATGCAATAAACAAATCAAAGATGTGAATTATGACTGGTACAAACAAGACAGACTAAATTATGTTTAGGTAGTATGTTTGCCTGTTTATAAAGCCCAGAGGATTACCAAGTGATCTACCACAGGAAAGAAGAAAATGGTCAGATGAGCCCAGGCAGCCTCCCGAGGGCTGCAAAAAAAAAAAAAAAAAAAAGGCTGACTAGGATCCAACTATATAGCTATAAAAGTATGTACATATATGTGTGTGTATATATACATGTAATTGCATGTGCCTCTGAGCTGAGCTAAATAGACACAGGTAAGTGCTGACAGACACAGAAATCCTCAGGTGCTCTAAACAAAGCCAGAGGGGGTAACACATGAGTGGATGCAGGTGCCTGGCATTTTGACAGGTGCTGGGAATAAAAAGATGGAAAAATGACTCCTACCTTCATGGGGCTTGCATGCTGCATCAGGACACAGACGTCAGTCAGATTCACACACCCGTAAAACATGACCGTTGTGAAAAGTGCTCAGAGGGAAGGAAGGTACCTGGTACTCTGTAAGTGTATAATAGGGGGATTTTACCCTGCTGGAGAAGTCAGTTGCCACCTGAGGGTTGTTGAATTAAATTAAACAGTAAAACGTGAAAAATAAAATCTAAAAGAACTAAAACAAAACAAAACAAAACAAAAAACCCATACAGCGGTCATTTGGGGATAGGACTTATTTATTTCTTTTAGTATAAAGCTAAAGGAAAACATTGCTAGAGCCTACCATGTCAACATTTAAAGCTTCTGCACACTGAAAAAAAAAACCAAAAACCGTGGTAAGCAAAAATAAAAGGTAAAATACAAATTGCCAAAAAAATGCGACGTACATGTAAAAGTAGACATTTTCATATATAAAGAGCTTTATCAATTAGTAAGAAAAGGACATCTACACATAAATGGGCTCAGACATGTTAAAATGAGTACAAAAGGCCAAAAAACGTATAAAAAATGTGCAGCTTCAGTTGTCATCAAAGGCACATGAGTTACTACGATAGCATGTCTAGTATTTTGCTTATGATACTGGCAGGGATTTAAATGCTGAGATATTAAAATGTTAAGGAAGGCGGCAGGAAACAGGTGGGAATATAAATTGGTACAATTTCTCTAGAGGGCAATTTGGCAATATTTATCAAATGCTTTAAAAATGTGCGTACTTGGTAATTTCGCTCAGAGAATTTATCTTAAATCAACATACGTGCATGCAAAGATCGTGTGAAGGATATTCACCCCACTGTTATTTACAACAGAGTAAAACAAAAACAAGGAAACGAACAGAATGAAGTACGGCAGAATATGAAGCCAGCCATTCAAATTCAGTGTCAAAGAATCTCATGATGTGGACAAATTGTTTGAAATATACGGTTAAGCTGGGAGGGGGGAGCAGGTTACCCATAAGAAAGATGTGAATGGGGAGACCAGAGACATGAAGCACGTGTGTATGCAAACTTGATTTACAGCCTGTGACTGGGGTAGCATGACAGATCCGTAAGGAATGCATGATTAATTCAGCGGATGGCGCTGGGATAATTGTTACCCACGCACAAAAATAAGAGGAGAGCCTTATGGGACATCACAGACAAACATACGTTCCAGGTGCAAGAACAATCTGTGAAAAGGAAAACTTTAAAACTTTTAGAAGAAAATACAGCATGGTATCTGTATGCCCTCAGGCATAGGAGAATTTCTTAGGAGACAAAGGGGACAAACAATACATGACATTTTGGTAAATAGTACAACGTTCAAAAAATTTTTTAAATCTATACACGAGAAGACAGAGCCAAAAACATGGAAAGATGGGTACAGACCAGAGAAAATGAATTCAATGCACATGAAAGATGAGGAATTATTACTGAAGAACATGGGGAGGAGCACTTCGCAGACTTTCATGGGCATGAGAATCACCAGGAGATCCTTTTAAAATGCATGTTCTGATGGGGCGGGTCTGGGTGGGGCCAGAGACTCTGCATTTCTAACAAGGTCCCCGGTGAAATTTATTCTGCTGGTCCACAGACTACACTTTGAATAGCAAGGGTATAAAGGACTCCTACAGACAAGTAAAAGAAAAAAAAAAAAAAAAAAAGGAATAAACAACCCCATACAAAGTTTGGCAAAGGGTCTGAGCAGGTCATCCTCAGAAGAGAGAAACTGAATGAACACACCTGCGTGAGGATGGGCTTGCTGCCGTAAATAGACCCACAACAGAAGCTTATCTCTTGCTCCTATAGACCGGGCTGGTGAGAGGAGGAAGGGGCAAAGTTCCCGTCCTCACAGCCCTCCAGGGTTCCAGGCTGCTGGGGCCTCTGCCATCTTCAACATGGGACTGCCAAAGTTGCCTGAGGAACGGGGCAGCTGGGGAAAAAAAGAGGTTTTTATGAGCCAGAGGGGGAGATGATGAAGACCCTACAGCTCACGTTCTATTGGTTGGAACTCCACCCCAGGCTGTAGCCAACTGCGCAGGAGGCTGGGAAACATAGTCTAACTGCACCCAAGAAAAAGAGGAACCCTGTCTGGTGAGTAGCTGGCACTCTGCCAACTTGTGAAGGGACGCTCAGCTCACCTGTAGCCGGGAAAATGCAATTAAAATCAACACCATTTACACCGTCATATTGGCCAAAATAAATACCAGGACTGTTAACTGCACAACTCCAGGTGGCGCCATTCACAAAGATGATTCCCTCCCCCACTTCCCCGTACCCCTCATCTTGCTTAAAGTTTTTTCCCTCTAACATACTGTATTACCTTTAGCAGACCATAGATTTACTTATTTCTAATGTTTATTGTCTTTCGTCCATCTTTGAACTGTCAACTCCAACAGGGCAAGGATATTGGTCTGTTGTGCTAACGGATCTATCCATAGCGTCCACAGCAGAGCCTGGCTGAGGACGTGAAGGTGAACATAAGCAGACATGGTCTGCGTGCTCATGGAGTTCACCATCTCGTGGGGGAGTTCACATGTAAATGCAATGATCACACAAAATTACATGCTCTAGCAAACCATGGTATGTGCCATAAGACAATCCCCCTCCCCCACCTCCTCCCCCGTGCCCTGTCCTGAGCTCAGTGGTCCTATAATGGTCTCCAGCACATGAATCGTCATGTTTTCTTGGTATCTATTGCTCAGGAGGGAGAAAACGTTCTCCTATCATGGTTATTTGCTATCAAGGTTAGACATGTTCTGAGAATTACCTTGTTTATGATAATAGTGGACCCATCTGAAATCAACGTGGGGAAGGCAGAAACAGACAAAACCACCAGGCGGTCTGTTCCCTCTAATAATTTGTGACAAAATAGACTTTTCAGGTAAACCGACCAGCCTCACAAATGCTGTCCAGGGAATTCAACCCGGGGACACTTGCTTGAACACTTGAAATTTCAAATGCCCTGCTTGTCCTTCCCCATCAATGACTTTATGATTGGCAAAGAAGCATACTGCCTTATAAATATTTCCCATTATAGAACTTTTTGGTAAGCTTCTAAAGCAATTTTAGATCTCAGCTAGGTTTGTTCTCCCTGCTGCCCAAGACAATATCTTCCAGGGCTGTGGCGCAGAAGCGGTGGAGAGAAAAGAGAAATTAAGACAATTTCCCAGCATTCTGTTAGCATTTGCATGTGAATGCAGGCTGCCCTGCTGTTTGATAAATCTGATGTGTAAGAAAACCATGAGAATCAAAGTTCACATCCAGTTGGGCGCTTTATATGTATGTTGCGAAGGTTGCTACAAAAATGTGATAATATCCTTCCAAGTATATGACTAATGAGAATACGCATAGCACATCTGAGATGGCACAAATGTGTAATTATTGTGAGGATTTCACTGACACATAAATATAATGATCTTCAGCTAAGTGAATTGCTAGCTACCAATGAAATAAATAGGGTCCCTTCAGAATTTGAAATAATTTGGAATGGTAGGTGGTGGGAAATGATTCACCTTAGCTGTTATCTCTGGAACAGTAATATAGAAATATATCTCCCAACTCTGGTGCATTTACATTGTTCTTCATATCCTGCGGAGTCTGTCAGAAGAGCTCTGGGCCCCGCCGCCTTCCATCCTCTTATTCCCATAGGCCTCTGCGCAGCATGGCTCAGCGCTGGGTAGGAGCCCCTAATATTGTTTACCTCGGTAGGCATCCCAGCCATAATATTTTCCCAAGAAACACTGATGCGTTTAAAGGTCAGGTTGATACTGATTTGACGGAATAACATAAATTCCTCTTTCTAGGAGTAAAATGGTGTACATGACTTGGTTTAAAGGTTAAACTGTTTTTTGTGCACTGGATAGGTCAGAGATATAAGACTTTAATACACAAAGTATAATTACCTGTTTGGACAGACAGGGAGATGTGGGCCAGGCTTTAGATTTTCAGAAAGATGTTTGAAAACTCAGGAATCTATTGACATCTCATCATTGAATACATTTCATTACAGGAGGGAAAAATCCTACAAAGGTAGTCAGTTAGAAGGATTGTCTCTTACTCCTAGTTAGAGGACTGTTGGGATTGTTGAAAATTGAGTCTTAGGGCACTGACTCTAAGAACAGTCTCAGATACAAACTTCCCTCAGGGCCGATAAACTCCCAAGTACAAAAATTGTACACTAGGTGCTAAATAAAAGCTTGGTAGATGAATGAATTGAATACTTTTTTTTAAGGCACAAAGTTGGTTTTGATAGATAAGGAGAAAGATGGAGAGAATTTTTTTGTAACTAGGATGTAAAAATAGACCCATCTTGGACCCAGAGAATTTCTTTCATTTATTCCTTCATTCCCCTGTTTGTTTCTTCATTCAATAAAAAATGTATTAAGCACTCACACGGCACTGCTTCTGCTGGCTACTGAGATGGGCTGAGAAGACCGGGTCCCACGTCAGAATGTACAGTCTGTCTGGGAGAAAAGACCGTGAGAGGTGAGCAGGGGAGGAGAAGGAACACAGCCCGGCCTGGCCGAGGGCCTGGCCCGCCCACCCCCACCGTCTCGCCAGGGTTCCCGCTAGGGAAGCCGGGTCTGCTGCCCCACTTACCAACTGCACCACCCGACCCTGGTCCCCAGGAGCTTTCTGTGCGCAGCGCTTCCCACCCGGGCCCCAGTTCTCACCACGCTGCGCGCTCTGCGCCCCCCTGCGCCCCAGCGGCGCCCCCCTTTTCCGTCCACTCTTCCCGCAGGGTCCTGCTCTCGGGTGGTCTCCCAGGCAGGGCAGAGGGAGGGGGCTGTGGTTTTCAACACTAGGATGTGTGGGGAGCCCTGGATACTCTGTCCTTGCAAGGGGAAGGAGGAGACGGAGGCCTGCCCCGCGGCCCAGTGGCCCCACCGCGCCCGCTGTGCGCCGAGGTCCGAGCAGGTGACCCTGCGCCCCCGCCTCGGAAGCCGCCTCCGCAGCTGCTGAGCTCCGGCTGCGGCTTAGCGGGTCCCCGGTTGGGTGGTGAACGCCGTGCCCACATTGGAGAGGCAAGAATGACCGCACAGCCCTCTTCGTGCAGTCTGCGGTTTGAGTGTCACCGGGTTTGGGGGCCGTGGTAAAGGAGAAAAACCCTCGGTGGCAGAGGGGCGCGCGGGGCTGGGGGTGGGAGGAGGAGTGGGGGAAACGGAGGCGGGAGCCAAGGGGGGGTATGCGGGCAGGACTGGCGGCTCGGCGGAGCCAGGAGCCAAGGAGGGGAGCGGAGGGGGGAGTAGAATGGGGGGTTGAGGGCGAGCTCGGGGACAGAGAGGTGGGGGGAAGGGGATGGGCTGGGTGGCGTGGGGTGGGGTGGACAGGAG
Source organism: Halichoerus grypus (assembly GCF_964656455.1). Classification (NCBI taxonomy): domain Eukaryota; kingdom Metazoa; phylum Chordata; class Mammalia; order Carnivora; family Phocidae; genus Halichoerus; species Halichoerus grypus. The sequence goes on from NC_135718.1 coordinate 6,769,625, forward strand.
CGGGCCGGACATGGGGAGACGTGGGGGTGGGGAGCCCGAGGGCTTTCCTGTGAGCCACCCCGCCCCCACCAGGCTTCTGGCGTGGGGAAGGGGGCTGTCGGATCCTTGGCGGTTGGAGAAATCCAAGTGGAAACCATCTCTTCTGTAGTGTCTAAGAGGGGGAGCGGTGGGGAGGGTGGGACTTTAAGTCCTCTTCACTGGAGGAGCTGGACCCTTAGAACAGAAGCCCGCTAGGCCTTACCCCTTGGGCGGTCCTGGGGGTTGAGAAGTTGTCCCAGGGCCCTTTCTGCCCCTGTTTGGCCACGTTTGGCCACATTTGGCCACAGGAGCCGTTCACAGCTTCCCCGCGCCGGGCGGGGGCGGGCGGTGGGGCTCCCGGGGCCCGGGCCCGGCGACTCCGCGCGCACCTTACTTACCCGCCTCGGCGCGGGGGGCTCCGCGGCACCGCGTACAAGCGGTCTATTTTTAACAGGTACCCTTGGAAAGGATACACAGGTGAATTTTTAAAGAAGGAATACAATTCTATGTAGCCTGGAAATATACACAAGGAACAAAAAACCGGGTTGGAGAGAGTCCGGGGATGACCGCAGGCTCGTGCCCCCACCTCTCCGCCGGTGGTGCCCTCCCTCCCTCCCGCGGTGGGCGCGGAGTCCTCCTCCACTTCTCTGTCCCCCTGTGGGGCATCCGAGGCCCGAGAGCAAGCACTCAGAGCGCGTTTGAGAGGAGTGAATGAATGATTCAAATGGAGTCAGAGCCATGTAAGGCCTTGCTGGGGAGCACACAGGAGGACCCGCGAATTCCCGGTGGAGGGTCTTCCAGAGATAGGAGGGAACCTCATGAGTAGGGCAGGAAGATGTAGGATTGAGGCCAGGGAGAGCAGGCTAGCAATGTGGTCGGGGGTGGGGGTCGGGGGGTGAGGGAGGGCCGTGGGGGCGGGGAGAGCACTGGATTCCTTGTTGAGCCATGGGCAGTGGAAGCACCTAGATGCAGTGAGGACCATCTTTTTCCAGCATCTTCTAAACCAAGCCGGCAAGCTGGTGAGCGCCATCGTGCATAGGTAATTAGTCAGCTGGACACAAGTGTCATGATTCACGTGTCAAGGCTAATGTCTAGCTAATATCCCCCAGCAGGGATGAGCAATTACAAATTCCTGAATTATCTTCCCTGTCTGTACCTCAAACAAACAAGCAATCATCTGTTTCCTTAGCTCACCTTCCCGGGGTGATGTGGCTGAAAGGCCGGGAGAGAGCCTCCCGGATGGAGACTCGGCATTGCCACTTGGTGGCTGCCCACCGTGGGCAGGTTCCTGGGAGGGCCCTGTATAATAATTACTGTAGTTTCTAAAACAATATACTTGTCTCATAGGTTACTGTGAAGATTAAATATGATTATTGGTTAAAAGTTTCTTACCCATTGTAAGCACACAATAAATGTTAGCTACTGTTCTTAACTGAAAAATCAAACCCCAAATATTAGGATGTGGGCATTAATAGATAAAAAGTATGCTTAGATTTCACAAATATGTTTAATTTTCCCAATTCTTCTGTTTCAACCAGACAGCCAAATTGGATCAACAGTTACCCGTGCCAACTCCTCTGGCCAAAGGAGAAAGTTAAAACTGAATTGCTTTTTGACTCGGCATATACATTGTATTCTGTAACAATTGCCCCTGCTGGCTGGGGTCATCAGCTAGGCCCCTACTATTAGTGAAGTTTCAGGTCAGACCCAAACAGAAACAGGCCGTGGAGTTCAGCATCTCACATGTACAAAACCCAATCTTACTTTTCCAAAGATGGTGCGTCAAGACCTACCCTTGAAATGCTAATGAGATGGTGCCAAGAGAGATTTTCAGGTCTTTTGATGGGGTTACATTTAGAAACCGAGGGATCTGTGCTCAGCTTAGCCATGGAGCATGTGCGTTCCCTCTTCAGCAGTGTAATGCAAAGGCCTGTCGGTCGCTTTCAGAGTTCTCCTGGGTCCCCGGGCATCACGGGGTGGCCTGGGCAGGCTCCTTGGCCGCTGCGATCCTCTGTTTCCACAGTTGTGGAATACGGCTTACATCTGAGCACTGCCTTTTCTCTCACTTTAAATCATTCTGATAGAGATAGAAACTCAGCCATGGTAACGTAAGTAAAGGAAGGTCCTCTGTAAGTACAACTGGGATGGCTCAGGGATCCGGGCTGCCAGGTAGAGCAGTTCTCACGGGAGTGGGGACAATGGTGGGACAGCCGTGCCATCTTGCCCGGGACATCTCTCCATCTCTTTCTGCATCTGCCCAGAGCTCAGGGCAGAACTCTTAAGATCTGAGGAAGAGGGGCTCAGTTGAGGGTCAGAGTGGGGAGGGGTAGGGTGGCTATTAGGTCCACAGGTGCAGGACAGGTCTAGGTTCAAGGCCAGAGACCCAGACAGATGTGCTTGCTGGGCTGGGCATTGGTGGGTGCAGGCCTGAGGACCGTGTTGGGCTGTCCTGTGCATCCCCTGGGGCTGCTGGGGGTAGGATGAGTACCACTCCTCTATGTATTCTGGTACAGGGCCCAGCTCCAAGCGCTGACTCATTTGTGTTTGCTGCCTAAATAAATTGGACCCACGCCTGGTTTCCTGAACTGGGCTAGGGATGTCAGGACTAGATCACAGGACAAATCCCAGACAAGGGGCTGAAGCTTTATATGTCTTTTCTGCCTCAGGTCAGCACAGGCCTTGGGGTCCAGGGCAGGGCAGAGCTGTGGATGGCAGGGGGAGAGGTCTCTCCATCCCAGCTCCCTTACAGGAGGGCTGCAGTGGCCAGGGAGCCAGGGAAAGCCCCCCTGAGGGATCCTTAGAGACCTCCCAGATTTACAGATGAGGAAACTGAGGCTCAGCTCTTTCATCATTTTGTTTTAAAGATCTTATTTACTTATGGAGAGAGGGAGAGAGAGAGCAGAGTGGGAGAGGGAGAAGCAGACTCCCAGCTGAGCAGAGAGCCCGGTGTGGGACTCGATCCCAGGACCCTGAGATCATGACCTGAGCCGAAGGCAGACGCTTCACTGACTGAGCCAGCCAGGCGCCCAGATCTCTCATCACTTAGGAAAGATCACAACTAGGACCTGTTGTCACTTTCGGAGCCTCTGACCAGCCCCCATCCTGAAATATTGGGCTCCAGAGCAGAAGAGATTTTATTGCAGCATGGTCTAGCAAGTAGCGTGAAGCAGTGGCATGTTACCGATTTCAGCGAGGGGTGTGGCCCTGGGAGCAGGGACCTCCGTGCCCTCGTGGGCCGTGGGCTGTCTTCCGTGAGCAGACAGCCACTTGGTTGCCTCTCCGTGTCCTCTTGAGTGTGGAACTTGAGAGCACGTGTAACAAAAGACGCATCTCTTAAAGAACTTGTCCTAGAAGAAAATGCAGAAGAAAGATCAAAACTGAAAATGAACAGGGATGAGCAGGAACACAAGCAACGCAGAGAGGAGAAAACACATGCACGCGCGGGTTCACACACACACACACACACACACACACACACACAGTAGAAAGCTGCCCCTCTGAAGGAAGGCACAGTGGCCCGTCCCCGTGGCAGGTGGTCCTCAGCATCCCGAAGCTCTGCACGTGATTCTCCACACACTGAGAGGAACTTTAGTCTTCACGCCTTCAAGGACCACACTGTGGACGTCCGCCATGAACCATTAGCTGTTTCAGTTTGCTGGGATTATGGGTTTTTTTTTTCTTTCTCCATTTACCAAATGTTCTTTACTGCGGTTACATTTTATAATGAAAGAATGTTTTTTTCCCTTTTATTATAAATTTTATTTATTTTTATTATTATTTTATTATTTTTTAATTTAAGTAATCTCTACACCCAACGTGGGGTTCGAACTCATGAGCCTGAGATCAAGAGTCACATGCTCTTCTGACTGGGCCAGCCAGAAGATTTTTCCAATTTTTCCAAGTTTTTCCAATTTTTTAAGAACTATCCAAGATGAGTATACCTTTCAATGGTTTCGTGAGTGATTTTGGGGAGCAGCGAAGGGAGAGTGTATGGGAAGGGGAGCAAGGTCATGGTTTAAAAAGGTAAGACTCCACAGGAGTTCCCCATTTATGGAACCATGGCTGATCTGATCAAGTTCAACTTTAGTTTCACATTTATTGTGAGTGGGTTAGTCATTAGGACCAAGGATATAATTTTGGACTTGGGGTTCCAACAATGGCAGGGAAGTTTCAAGACCACTCAATTTTAGTCATTCTTTTCTTACAGGAAAGGTGTGATTTAATTCAGGTGAAGTAAGTTATTGCTGAAACAATTCTGAGCCTGGCCAGTGATGAAACAGAGCTGGGCTTCTGTCTGAATGGATTTGATTTCCTATAATCAATCCGCTGGGTCTCTAAAAACCTCCGCGTCAAAAATCAGTAAAATCTACTGATTTCATGAAATATGGAGTTAAAAGAGGCCCCGAGAAGAGCAGGAATGCACTTTCTGGATTCATTTTTCTCAGCACAAAGATTAGGCCAATTCAGCGATGACGCTCAGTGGTGGGCTCTGTTGGTTTGGGGAGAAGTGGCTTTGTCAGGGCCCGAAGCCTGGGCTTTCCCAAGGACCCACTTCCTCTAAGTCAGGGGAGGTGGCAGCTGAGCCGAGCAAACCCAGCTCAAGGCAGGGGTGAAGGCGGAAAGAGGCACTGGGCTGAGCATCAGCCAGGTGACCGGGGCACGAGCTTAACCCACGAGACCTGATTTCCTCCCCTGTTGCCCCACTCCAGGGTTGTCGTGAGCTTACAAATAACAGAGGGGCAGGGCCCGCCCTGGTCTGTGATCTCAGCCAATGCTCATTATTCCTGTCATTGTTAGATTATCAAAGGTGGGCTCGAGGACACAGCAAACAGCCACACGTGGGAGGGGCAGGAAATCCGCGTGTCCTGCTGACGCTGAACGAGAGGCTGGAATCACATCTGCAGGTGACCCAAAGCCTCCAGAGGTGTTTGGGCTTGGGCGGATGTCACTGGTGGGACAGTGGATGGACTTCCCATGGTGGAGGGGAGGAAAGTCTGTCCGCACCTGAGGCCCAGACGCCCACCCCCACTGGCTGGAGTATGGAGCTGGAAGGCAAAGCACTTGGCAGTTCTGGTGACCGTGAGGTTGGCAGCGTGATGTGGTCACCCCCCCAACACTGTCCAGGGGCAGGCAGCTCATAGGAGTGACGTCCTTGAGCACTCACTGGGCGCAGGCCCTGTTCTAGCAGAATGGCACGGGCCACCACCCCATGTGATCCACAGTGGCTCTCTGAAGTAGCTACTATTCTTTAATCATTATTATTATTATTATTATTATTATTTGTCAGGGAGAGAGAGAGCATAAGCCAGGGAGAGAGGCAGAGGGAGAAGCAGGCTCCCCACTGAGCAGGGAGCCTGATGTGGGGCTCGATCCCAGGACCCTGGGATCATGACCTGAGCCGAAGGCAGACTTCACCGACTGAGCCACCTGGGCACCCCAGGTACTATTCTTTACATCTGAGGAGAGTAATAGGAGGAAATTATGATGGACAAGGCTTCGCCTTGAGGAGCTTACATTCCCAAGGGGGAGACAATGATAAACAAGTATTTACTCTAGCAGGTGTCTTAGCTCAGGCTGCCAGACAAGATACCGCAGACTGGGGGGCCTCAACCATACACGTATTCTTCCTCATCGTTCTGGGGGCTGGGAAGTCCCAGATCAAGGCAGATTTGGTTCCTGGTGAAAGTTCTCCTCCTGGTTTGCAGACATTGTCCTCTCACTGGGTCCTCACGTGGTAGAGAGAGGGAGGGAGAGCGAGAGCAAGCTCTGTGGTATCTCTTCTTACAAAGCTCCCCAGAGTGGTCTCTGTAGAAAGAACAGCCAGTACAAAGGCCCTGGGGCAAGAGTATTTGGTGTGCCCAAAGAACAGCGAGGGGGCGAGGTAGAGGATGGGCCAGAGTGGTAGGTGCTAACATAATCTGACTTATACTTTAAGTAGATCACTCTGGGCTGTAAGTAGAATAAACTCTAACTCTAAGAATAGCAGCAGTGAGGTTAGCCGGGAGACTACTGCAGAAGCTTGGCCAATACTTCTCCTTTTTCTAGGCGTTCTTGTTTGATTTTGATATTGACATGATGCTAGGAGTTTGAGGAACTTTCTCTCTATTAAGTAATATACATATTTTTTGTGTGTGTGTGGGATGATTTATGTAAGTGAAAGATAATCTACTCATTATTTGAAGGGTTGGTAAAATGCACCTGTCAGCATGTTAGATCAGCCTTTTGTGTGAGATTTTTTACTCTGATTCAATTTATTTAATAGATCTATTCTGATTTTGTGGGTTTTTTTTTTTTTCTAAATTCACAATAGTGTAACACACATTTTGAGAAAATTACTTATTTTTACTTAAGTTTTCAAACATTGTATAAAGTTTACGTCAAATTATTCTGCCGATTTTTAAAATCTGAATTGTAACTGTAACTATATTCCCTTTTGCATGCCTAGCTGTTCGCCTTGTGCCTTCTTTCTCTTTTTCTCCTTCTATCCCTTCTTCACTCAACCTTGCCAGATGTTTGTCTGTTTAAACTAGTCTCTTGGAAAATAATGTTGGTTTTGTGGATTCTCTCTATTCTTTTATTCTGTGCATTTCTTGCTGACTTTATCATTTCCTTTCTTCTGCTTTCTTTGCAATTGTGCTGCTAACTTAAGTCAGTTTATCAACTTCTAATCTTTCTTTTTTCCAGTGTATACACTTAAGATTCTGACTTTCTCTCTAAGTAATGATTTAGCAAAACATACAGATTTTTGTATTTTGTTTTGAATTGTGATTTAAAATTTCTATAAATGTGGGTTTGGGGGTGCCTGGGTGGCTCAGTTGGTTAAGCAACTGCCTTCGGCTCAGGTCATGATCCTGGAGTCCCGGGATCGAGTCCCGCATCGGGCTACCTGCTCAGCAGGGAGTCTGCTTCTCCCTCTGACCCCCCCCATGTGCTCTCTCTCTCTCTCTCAAATAAATAAAATCTTTTAAAAAAAATGTGGGTTTGGGGGTTATTTGATTTTTGGTCTATTTGATCAATTTTTGTCTATTTGATCAATTTCGGGGAAAGGTGTGTTAAACCACGGGTATGTGGGCTTATCAACCCCATCTGATCTATTTATGTAATTATTTATTTATTATTTATCCACCCAATGTGGAGTCCAAGGTGGGGCTTGAACTCACGACCCTGATCAAGACCTGAGCTGAGATCAAGAGTCTGATGTTCAACCTACTGAGCCGCCCAGGTGTCCCCCATCTGATCTTTTTAAATACCTAACAGATTTTGAAGCAGTGGTGTCAAGAGTAGGCAAGCTTAAGCTTAAACTTTCCGTCAATATCAAATACCCCTGTTGCCTCCTTCAATGATTTTCACTGTGAATTCAATTTTCTCTGGTATTCATTTTCCTGCATCTGCTTTCTTTTTGTCCTCACTTAGCTGGGACCTCTTTTTCCCATACCTTTACTTTCAACCTCTTCTGGTTGAAATGGGTATCAGTAGACAGTCTATTGTTCTACTTATTTGAGAAGACAGTTGGCTACCAGACGCTGGAAACCGGAGGTGGAAAATTTAAGTTCCTGTGGGCTACAGCGAGCAAGGTGACCACCCCTCTCCCCCCGTGTAACCCAGCTGGCAGCTGGGGCCTCCTGCCCCCTGGACATCTGGTTGTGTGCGACTCTTCCCAGAGCCAGGCCGGCCTCTACCCTCTGCTGCCACGTGCCTCTGTCAGATCCACCAGGAAGACCACAGTTTTCAAAAAAAAATTCAGGTGAAATTCACGTAATAGAAAATGTATGATTTTTAATAAGGGAGCGATTCTGTGGCATTTAGTACATTCTCAGTGCTGTGCAACCACATGTTCCTAGCCCCAGGTTACTTCCATCACCCCAAACTAAAGCCCGTACCATCAACCAGTCACTCGCTTGTCCCCTCCCGAATCCCCTGGCAAACACTGATCTGCACTCTATGGATTGCCCTTCTCCAGGTATTTCACGTAAACGAAATCACACAGTATGAGGCCTTTGGATGTGGCTTCTTGCACGTGGCACAGTGTTTTTGTGGTTCATCCAGGTTGCAGGGTGTCTAGGCCCACGTCTTTACTGATTTCCCCAAACACCCACTCATGTATGGGTACCGTATGCCTCTGGGAACGTCACCCAACATTCTACGTGGGTTTGGGGTGCTCTCACCACCAAGCAGGCGGCCTTTGGCCTTTTTACTGGCCTCACCCCATGCGCCCCTCTTCCTTCTCCACTTCCCCAGAGAACAGACACACTCCACCTCATCGGCCACAGAACATTCCCACTCACAAGAGTTTCAGCTTCTGCTCCAGGGTGTTTATCGAAGAGCTGCATCTGAATGACTCTCTTCTCTCCCTGGATGCTGTTTTCTCCCCCTTTCCTTAGAGAGGACAGAGTGACAGCTAGGGGAAAGAAATGGCCAGGATTTTATCTGTTGGAGCAGCCTCGGGGGGGTGGGAAAGATGCAGTGAGAGCCTATGCCCTGGTTTTCCTGGGACTGTCCCAACTTAGGGCTATGGTCTCCCTTTCTCGAAAGCATCACGTTTTGGAGGATAAATTATAGGGTCATCCATATATAGGAAGTTTGTGTATTCCCTGCTTTGATTATGACCACTCTAAGGAAGGGAGACTCTTCTGTGCAGAGGACATAGTTAGCCCTGGACACAAGATAAAGGGGGGGAGTGAGCAAACATTGGGAGCATCTGTCCGTGTCTAAGGAAGGAGAGGTTGCTCTGGCTACGGGACCAGTCCAATAGGCAGGCCGCTCTTGGTGAGGACATAATACTGGGGGTGGTCATCAGTGGACATGGATGGTGCCTCTCAAAAGGCAAAAGCATAAATACCTTTTGATGAGGTTTTGGCTTCTCATAGAATCTGGCCATAGAAAGCAAACATACCAAACACATGGACACAACTCTTTCTGATGATCTGTAAGTTAAAGCCCTTGTTGTAAAGAATCCTGTGTCTCCCTAAACCATCTGCTCATTTATTTTTGTTGGGGTTTTATTGTATTGTGGGAAAACATATACAACATAAAATGTACCATTTCAACCATTTTTAAGTGTACAGTTCAGTGGCTTTAAGTACATTCACATTGTTGGGCAACCGTCCCCACCATCCATCCCCAGAACCCTTCCATCTTCCCAAACAGACACTCTGTCCCCATCAAACACTAACTTCCCATCCCCCCCTCCTGCCACTCCCAGGTAACCTCTATTCTACTTCCGTCTCTGTGAATTTGCCTACTCCAGGTACCTCATGGGAGTGCAGTCCTACAGTATTTGTCCTTTTGTGCTTCTGCTCATTTTCTAAATTTTATTTTCTGTTTCATCATCTGTTTGATAATGGGAGCTAACCTCACGTGATACCATTAAGGGTTATAACTTACATTTGTGTGATGCTTTGTACCTTCTAAGAATTTTCTAACATATTCGTGTGTTTGAGTATCCTGACAATTTGCTGAAGCAAGCACAGGTCTTATTACCCTGGTGAGACTATAGTCCAGAGAAGCTAATTATGTTGTGTAAAGTCACACAGCAAGTGGCTGACTTACAATGAACAGCCCGGGTCTGCAGACTCTATCATCTTTTCGAGAGTCTGGCAACTTGTCAGAAGGCAGGGATGATTTCTTTCCTCTGGAATCTAAACTTAAAGTTTGGGTAACTACATTTTGCAGAAGCAAAGAAAGACTCATGTTGCATTTGTGAGCATGTAGTTAGGGGAGAACTGTCTCGTGGGGGGCAGAGCCCACTGGTGGAGAGCAGACATGGGTGGGGGTGCCTCCTGCCTATGCATCTTCGTGGGAAAGGTCTCCACCTGCTGCCTCGAGCTTCACGCTCCTAAGGCTTGCCCTCTCGATCCGGGTTTCCTCCCAATGGGAGGGTTTAGGATGCACAAGATATGCTCTTCCAAAAAGGTTGGGCATTTCTCCAAGAGCCAGAAAAATCATCCAGCACTCAAACAGGCTGGAAGACAATTTTGTTTTTCCAAGCTCTGAAATAATCAAGATCTCACTGTGTACATGTTTGCAAACAAGAGGGAGACAATAAGCTCATTCAACATGTAGAGTTTTACTTGAAGTTCTATTGTGCAGGACACTTGCTTGTGAGGACTTGATTTGCTGCGGTCACTTTGTGAAAAAACCGGTGAGCCTGGGGTCCTGCTCAGAAGTGAGAGCTCAGTAGCCGTGTCAGGCAAGGGTCCGTCCTCCCCGGGCATTAATGGTTCTCCTGATGTCGGGGAGGTCAGTTTGTTTATTTATTTACTTATCTGTATTTTAAGTAAGCTCTCCACCCAGCGTGGGGCTTGAACTCACGACTCTGAGATCAAGAGTTGCACGCTTGCTTGGGGAGGTCAGTTTAGACAAAGGAAAGCTGACCGGAGCTGAGTGACCAGACCGTGGTGACGGCATCTGCTCCCCGGTCCTCTGAGTTGGAGGGGTTTCCCACTTGAACGTGGCAGCTCTGTGTACACGCATGACTATTCTAATGACACTTTTAACGTTAAGACTCAGATTTGCTTTGCAACAGGAATACTGATGTTCTGTTGACTCCAGAAACTGGGAGTGTAGGGGGGAGAAACTTGGATGATGCAGGGGTTCTATCAGTGAGGTGTCCCAGCCTGTGTCTGCACACAGAGCAAGGGCCCCTGCCAGCCCCTGACTGCCTCTTGGAGGAGAGGGCTTCTCGATAATTCTGTGTAGCGTGGGGCCTCTCACCCCTGGGCCTTGTTGCCTCCTAGTCACCACAGGTAGAGCTAAATGGCAAGGTAGTTGGGGATTTGGGACTGGGACCTCTGATGAAAGCCAGCTGTATGCGCTTTCTCAGACTTCCATCACCCACCACCTAACTTGGTTCCTTTTGAGAACCGAGAGTGCTGTGTGGTAATAAAACTGACGTGAATGACCGCACACTCTCCTCGCGTGTGGCCCCGGCGGTGGGCGGGGGGCAGGCGCCATTCCAAACAGTTCACCTGCAGTAACTCATTTTTAAGTTCTCACACTTCCAAGTGAGGCGGTTTCTAGCATCATCATTCACGGTTTACAGGTAAAAACAGACAAAGAGAAGATACGCGCCTGCCCCAAATCTGCACGGAGAGGTGGCCTAGATGATGCTCAGACTCCAGCCCCCACCCGGGCCACCCTGCTGAGACTGCCTCCCTCTAGGCTGTTGGGGGGAGGGAGGCGAGGGTAATGGCGTACATACTGGTGGCTATCTGAGTGACAATATTGATTAAAGTCCTCAACATTGTCTATAACCTTTGACCAAACAGTTTCACTTCTAGGGGTTTATGCCAAGGAAATGGTCCCAGATGAAAACAAGGGTTAACTGGCAAGAATGTTTAGCACAACCCAGCTTGTAAAGTAGTACACTGGAAATAAACTATATGTATAATGTTGGGAGTGAAACATAGGTTAAATACATTACGCTAGATGCACATGCATTGGACACAAAGTCTGTGCCTTTTCAGAGTCCCCAGACAGCCTGCTCATCTCTGTCTTCTGGGCTTCGCATCCCCCCCTACACAGACCCCCTCTATTCCCCAACTTAGACCAAGTCCCATGAGGCCGGCTTCCTGAGTGAACACCAATGCACTCCACAACACCACTGTGAGTGTGGGAGAGTTAGCTCCTGATGGGGGTGACCCTCGACCTCTTGGAAATTGGGCAGATACACCCCATCTTGCTTCTCCCCTTGCGGAACTATGTGGTGATAAGGTTCCTCCTTGCATCCTTTCTGGGGGAAGCTCCCGATGCCAAGGGAACACATCTGTTGAATGACCTGTTGTATCTCTCTGGAGCTTGTCCTGAAATCACTGCCGGCATGGTGACTCATCACAGAGCATTGCTTTGTGTTTTTCCTTGTATTTTTTCTTTCTTTTCCTTATTGTCTAGGCCTTGGGTCTGCACCTCCCAAATAAAGTCTCAGCCCTTCAATTCTTGCCTAAGGCTGTCCTTTCTAGAAGACTCGTGTGAAGACATTATATACTAAGCCATTATTTAAAATGAGGTTGAAGGGGCGCCTGGGTGGCTCAGTTGGTTAAACGGCTGCCTTCGGCTCAGGTCATGATCCCAGGGTCCTGGGATCGAGCCCCGTGTCGGGCTCCCTGCTCAGCGGGGAGTCTGCTTCTCCCTCTCCCTCTGCCTGCCTCTCTGCCTACTTGTGCTCTCTATCTATCTGTCAAATAAATAAATAAAATCTTAAAAAATAAAAAAAAATAAAAAAAAAAATAAAATGAGGTTGAAGACTCTATTGTTTATATATATTTTTCATCTTCTCTATATTATGATAGGTTTTGACATCTTAAGAACCCTTCTGGCCGGGGAGAGACTGCCCCTCCCAGGGCTAGCAAATTCTTAGAGATTGCAAATGGCTCAGGGGCAGTATACCTTTCACAGGCAACCTAAGTAGTCCTGAGCTTTACCTCCTCTTTCTGTCCTGCGGACCCCAGGAAGCCATACTCCTCTGCTCTAATTATCCCAGGGCTCGGTACAGACAACCAGAGGCCAGAGCCCAGAGCCTGACAAAATTATTCAAACTAGCCAATCTAAGCTGCTTGTCCTGTCCTGTCTTCCCTTTCCCAAGGAGGCTCCAATAAAAGCTATGGCCGAAGTTCTCCTTTGGCTTCTGCCCCTCCTGTCTCCTGACCATCCTGCTGCTTCCCCACGTGACCCCACATGGCATGCTGTGTCTCCTGTTTCTAGGACCTAGTGGTATAATAAACTTGGCTTTCCTGAACCTCTCCTGTGTCCCCTCTTGTGACTATACTTGACTGACCATCACCCAAGAGAACACTAAGCAAAGACTAGTTTATGACACACAAAACATTCACACTGGGTGCATAAAAAAGCACATTTATAAAACAATATGTTTCCATTCTTGTAAAAAACAAACATACAAGAAAACATTTGGAAGAAAAATACCAACATACTGATGGTAGTTAACGTTGGAGGTAAGATTGTGGGGATGTTTTTCTTTCTTTCTTTCTTTTTTTTTTTTTTGTACTTTTATTTCTGGATTTAAAAAAATTTAAAAATTTTTCTGAATTAAAAAAAACCCAAACGATTTGTACACATTACCTATTGCTGCATTAAAAATGACCTCCAAACTCAGTGGGTTCAAATAGCTATTTGTTGACAATTCTGTGGGTCAGCAGTTTGGGCTGGGCTCGGCTGGATAGTTCTGCAAGTCTTGCCTGAGTCCTTCTGGTGCCTTTCCTGGGCCTGTTGGGTCCATAGGAGCCTACCATGTCTGGCCGTTGGTGTTGAGCATCTGCAGGGCCTCTCCCTCCAAGTGGTCTTTCATCTGCAGGGCACCAGCTGCGGCTTTATTACATGACAGTGGCATTCCAAGAGGGTAGATCTAGAAGCATCGAGGCCTCTTAAGGGCCACGCTCTATGCTCACCCAATGCCATTTCCGCCCCAATCTATTGCTCAAAGCAAGTCACAAGGCCTGCCCAGATTCAAGGGTGGGAGAACAGACCCCTCCTCTGGCTGGGAGAAGTGGTGAAACTCGAGGGTGAAAAGACTAGCAGACAGGGATGGAGAGAATGATGGGAATCTCCTTGTAAACATTGACAAACAGGTGACCACAGCATTTCAAAAACGTTTTCAAAGTTTCTTTTGTAGTCTGTGTACCTATTTTGAGACAATAATCACAAGTAACACTTTCATATCAATCATTTTGTGCAGGACTCAAGATTCTAATGGGACTTGAAAGGCAAATTTAAAAAGTATTAAGTGAGTCCTACAGTGGATATATATATTTTTCCGAAATAGATTGGCTCTTCCTCTCCATCAGTTTGAATTACTGAGATTTACAGCATACGTATCAGGGAAAGAAAACTTCTTTAATTTAGCTCCTGGCTGCTGGACAGATTGTCAGATTTGTGCCAGTGATTAAAAAATGGATTTCTCACAATTCTGCAATTAAAACGCTACCCACTTTCCATTCCTGATTATGTGATAGGATAGGAGACATCTCTGAGTAGCTTAATATTATTAGATCAGCAAGAAGATGTCTAACATGACTCAGTGTTGTTCTTGAGAAATAATTAGCTACTTAACTGGAATAGACCTCCATGGAATACAAGTCTATCTCTTTTATAACATTTAAATTTGGAGGCTTAATTATCCGGTGAAAAATAGTCACTTTAGCACTTTAGTCCACTTGGCTATATATTGACATTATTAAAATGTTTTCCTGGTCTTTATGCAAATTGCTTTTTTTTTTTTAAACCAATTTATCTCCTAGCAACCCAAAGTGAAATAAGCACTGAAAAATGACATTTCAAGAAGACTTGGGCTCTTAATTCAAGCAAATTCCTCAGGTTTATCTGTTGATTGTCTAAATGAACAAATGGATTTGAGCCCACAGGTGTGTATGAAGCTGAGTTACTTCTTTCAACTGAACTTTTAAGTGGCTAATTCAATAGTCAAGTTCACACAAATAGTAAAATCTACTGCATTTGGTCACCAATTCCAATCCGTAAGTCTGCGCTCAGCTGAATGGGAACACCGAACGTGAAGTTACTTAGCTGCACTTGAGACTTGGCCATGCCCTGGGGTGTGCAGAAAGTTTCTTCTCTTTCTAGAGATGCACCTCAGGGCTGGGGAGCTGGCAGCCACTTCTCCTCCCAGAGCTTCAGCGTCCTTCTCTGTGAACTGCGCACCAATGGGGCGCCTGGGTGGCTCAGTCGGTGAAGCGTCTGCCTACGGCTCAGGTCATGATCCCGGGTCCTGGGATGGAACCTCAGTCAGCAGGGAGCCTGCTTCTCCCTCTGCAGCCCCCCCCGCCCCCCCCCCCGCTCATGCTCTCTCTTTCTCTCTCTCTCAGATAAATAAACAAAATCTTTTTTAAAAAAAATGTGCACCAAGTCTGTGTTCCAGGCTCAAGGCTGAGAAGGTAGACTTAGGCAACAAGCATGAAAGTGCTTTATAGATAGCACAGAGGTGCCAGCCATGGTTTTTCTCTTGGATGATGCAGCGGTCAGGATGGAGGCTACAGGCCCAGCTAGGACCCAGAGGGAGGGTACCACCCCCTTCCTGCTGGCCCACCTCCCTGGCCTGAGGCTGTGTCCCTTTGCTTCCTGACTCAGTTGCCTTGCCATCACGTGCACTCAGACTCACTTCCTCCTGCTGGTCCCTTCACTCCATCCCTGAGCTGGAGGGCTGGGCTCACAGTGTGGGGAGACCCCTGCTCGCCCTGTGGACCATGTGTCATTACAGCCTTGGAATTGGGGCTCAGGCTCCTACTCCTGTGGCTGCAGGCTCTCCCTGATGGGAGGGCAGAGGGTACCCCCGATGCCCAAGTCTGTGCCCAGCCAGTGGCACTCCCAGGGCTGCTGCTTTTCAGACACACTCACTTCCAGGAAAGGGGATGCATGAGCCTGGACAAGGTCAGAAGCCCACCACCCCACAGCCCCCAGCAAGCAACCACTTCCCTCACAGCCTGGTCTCTGTGGTGACTTGCCCACCTGTTCTTGTCCAGGACTCTTAGAGCGTGACAGAAGCCCCATTCAATCCCACAAGTTTAGGTAAAAAGATTTTCAGGTTTAGGCAAGCTTCCCTGTGTTTTGGGTTGTGCCAGCTGGAGAAAGCTCGGGTAGAGAAGAAACAAGCCGCTGGGACTTGAAGCCGGAAGCAGACCCCAGCTGCCACCGCTGGAGAACCCAGGTGGACCTTGTGCTACAGCGTGGGCCCCAGTGCTTTCTACTCTGGGCCCAGATTGCCCTGGGGACTCTCTATCTCCTGTGTCTGCCTCTGCTCGTTGTTTCGCTCTCTCTGACAGCAAGGGGGTTTTCTTCAGGGAACTGGATCTCAATCCCCTCCAGGCTGATGTCCATTTAGATCGTGGAGGATTCTTCCCTTCCTGTTTCAGCCAGCAAAGTCCCCGGGAAGGACTCTGATTGGCCTGGCTGTATCATGTGACATCCCTGGACCAATAATCCTAGTCTAGGTGCTGAAGGATTATGACTGGCCCGGGATGGGTCATTTGCCCACCCCGGATCAGAGGGATAGGCTCTGTTCCCAGAAGAGGGAGTGTGAGGCTTCAAGGAGTGGTTGGGCGCTTTGCTCATCAGACGTTGGCCAGGACCAACCCAAACAGCTGGTCGGCTTCAGACAATTTGAACCTGGGCAAGGAGGGTTTGGGGTTTTGATCTTTCCCTCTCAGAAGGCTGCTGGACTCTAAATTTAAAATTTCCCCTTTCCCCCTCCCTATCAGTCTTCTAGCTCTATATATCAATGATTTCTCTCCTCCCTCTCTGCTTTTACTTCCAGTTCACCAGGCACTGTGAGTTAGGAAGGCACTTATAACTCCTAAGCTCCATCTAGCTGGGTGTGTTTTATGGTGTTCTAGGAAAACTCTCTTCTTCCATTCATCAGGCATGAATATAATATGGAGAAAAGATTTCCACAAAGGATACTACCACCAAAGAGCAAATGGAGAATTTTAAAATATTTTTCACACCTTAGGGCAATTGACATTTTAGATTCATGCTTTTGCTCTCCCTTACTAGAAATAAGACTTTCACTTGCCTGACCTTAATGAATGTTAAGGGAATTCTTTCATTGCTCAAAGACAAGTGCAATATGTAGGAAGCTAGTGGTAAAAACCAGGGAGACATTGACTGGTGTGAAACTGACACTCCAACATATCCTTGTCCATGCCTAATAGAAAACATGTCTTTTCAGAATCGGATATTCATTCATTCTTTCATTCAACTAATATTTATTAAGTACCCAGAAGGTGCTTACTAAGTAGTGTTGACTAAGATCAACAACATTCCTGCTTTGAAAGAGCTTGCTTGGAGTTGGGGAGATAGAAGATAAGCATGCATGAATGAAAAAACAAGATCCTTCCAAGAGTGAATGTGCTAGAAATGCAATAAAGCAGAAAGTAGCCAGGGAAGCCTCACGGAGCAAGATCTTGACTTTGAGTCAAGAGTTGCAGTGGTTGGGAGCCCTTGGTGTGATGAGCTGGGGAGAAGCAGCTCAGGTAGAGGCAGGAACCAATTTGCGGTGTTGGGAGACTAGAAGGGAGGCCTGAGTGGCCAGGGTGCAGTATGTGGCAAGGGGAGAGAGGGGGAGGGTCAGAAAGGGATTCTATTTGTAGGGCCATGGATCATGGTGAAGAGTGGGGATTTTGATTCAGTGCAACAGGAAGCTGTGAGCAGGGGAATGATGCTTGAGGTTTCAGTCGCTGGAAGATCCTCCTTGCTTTGTGAGGCTCACCTGAGGAGTGCAGGTGAGCACTGAGCATGGTCTAGCTGCAGGTGATAGCAGAGGAGTATCTAGAGGGAGAACAGGCACGTCTTGTTGATGGCGAGGATAAACAGGATGGAGAATGGAAGGAGATGGAAGACATGGCACCCCTCCTTCCTCAGTTCTGCTCAAGGAAAGCTGAGCCCATTGGCCGCCAAGTAAGCCCGTAGCCAAACTTGGCTGCCTGTGGAGAACTGAGTTTTCTGAGTCACTGACAGCACCTGGGTTCTGTCTGTGTTATCTTGGGGGAAAAAAAATCCGAGTCAGAGAATGACATAAAATTTGGTTTGGTTGCATGAAGACAATTTAATTCCAGTTGAAATGTCATTTTTGTGCCAGCAAACAAGCTCTACTCCATCACTATCCTTGTGTGACCCAGGGATTTAGTTTCACCATCCATAGTAGTCAAGTTGAGCTAAACCAAAATTTGGTTTGGATGTGAATTTCAATTAAGCAGCTTCAAAGCCCGTGGATTTGGATGCACATATTATCAGCTGCTCTCAGAATAGCATCCTGTCCTCACCTGAAGCTGGAAATGCCTTGCAAAAACCATGTTACCACCCACAACGCACACTAATTGTATGGATTCTCTGGGAAAGCACTCCTCTCCCTTGCAGGACTCTGTGGCAGGAGAGCATAACCCCCCACTGGCACTGGGACTGTCCTGTGAACCTGATTACTTAAAAAATTGGGGGGAAATTGCATTTGGCGATAAATGACTATAACTGATATAAGCATTTCACATATAATGTGTCATCTGTTTGTCTCAGTGGCTCTGCAAGGGTCACAGAGGCTTGTGCCTTTCATTCCTCTTTCTCCTCTCTTTGCTCAAATTCCCCTAAATCAAAACAGCCCACACTCCTTCCACAGGCTATACGTTCTTCTGCCAAAGAGCTGGAGCCGGAAAGGAAGTGGATTTGTGCAGGGCACGGAGTCAAAGGAAATAACATGAGAAAATCCTTCTGTTATAATTTCAAGTAAAAAGAGCAGGATGCAAAAACTGTCTATACGATATGGTAGGACTATATTCAACATGTACATGTGCCCAGAAAAAAAGGACTTGGAGGAAATATTCCACAGTCTTAACTAGAGTTGATTGGGGATGACAGAATGATGGGTGATGTTTTTGCTCTGAATTTTTAACATTTTTCCATGATTTAAAATAATGAATATTTGTAGTAGATATTTCTTGTTTTGTCCATTCAGAAGAAACTAGAAAACTTCTTCCTCTGCTTCAGCCCTGTGCCTCTGCTATGGGCTGCCCATCACTGCATCCCACCCCTCTGAATTAAAGGGATGGAGACATATATGACCCGAATAGAGCCAGTAGTGCTCCCCCATTTCCTGACCCCAGCTCAGGAATGGGCATAGGATTCAAGCCAGTTTATACCATATCCTAATAAATGGAAGAGAAAGGCAGGCAAGAGAGTCAGAGTTAGGCAATGTGAGGAAGACACAACACACCATTGCTGGCTTTGAAGATGGAAGGGGGCACAAAACAAGGTATGCCGGCAGCTTCCAGAAGTCTGAAAAGTCAGGAAAATGGATTCACTTTAGAGCCTCCAAAACCTTGACTTTAGCTCAGGGACTTCTCCACCCCAGAACTCTAAGATAATAAATACACTTGAGTTGTTTTTGGGCACGAAGTTTGTGGTCATTTGTTACAACAAGCAGTAAGACACTCATACAGAAGGAGAGAGGCCAGCTCTAGATGTGGGGTGTCTGAGCTTGGTCAAGACGTTAAGGCACAGACGCAGGCTGGCTGCAAACTCTACCTTGGGGAAGTTTGTGGGGAGCCCTCCATTCCCACTGCAGCCAGTGGATGCTGTTGGTTATGGTACTCCAAGCACACATCTCAGTTCTGTAGGTATTTACGGGGCCCCTGGGATTACTGAAGGGAAGCTGGGGGGAGAGGCGGTCCCTCTGGTGTGGCACAGGTGGGCCATCTTCCAACCACGGCCTGTGGGAATAGGGCATCTGGGGGCAGAAGGGGCCGGCTTGGTGGGAGCATCAGTGCCCAGGAAGTCAGCTGACAGGTCAGGCGCAGGTACTGGGCACTCCACTGGCAGCTTGAGCCCCAGGGGTCTTTGGGAAAGGCCAATGTTGTTGTCCTCCCACCCCCATTTCTAGCTCATGGACAGCTGAGTTAAAACCAGTCAAGGTGAGGGGTGCCCGGGTGGCTCAGTCGGTTGTTGAGCATATGACTCTTGATTTTGACTCAGATCATGATCTCAAGCGCTGCATCGGGATCCACACTCAGCATGGAGTCTGCCTGTCCCTTTCCCTCTGCTCCTCCCTCGACCTGTGCATGTTCTTTCTCTCGCTTGCTCTCTCTCAAATAAGTAAATAAAGTAAAATAAAATAAAAATAAAATGTTTAAAACAAACAAAAAAATAACACCAGTCTCACAAGCTCTTAAAATATGTCCCATCCTTCTCACTTGAGACCTATGCCTTCTTCATAAGAACAAGTTAAAAATGTTAAATATGTTAAAAATGGAGATGTATGTAAATATTAACTCATTAAAATAAATATAATATAATTAAAAATATGTTTGGCTCTAGTTTTTACATGACAGAAAGTTGGCCAAAATATCAGAGATGGCCAGATTTAATTATTATTGTGTATGTCTATACACATTTTACTGATGGGTCAGTAATGGATGGGTGAAATCCATAATTCATAAATTATATACTTATTCCATAAAATTTATATTTCTTACTTCAATTTCAGCAAAATCACTAATTATACTGTTATAATAAAGATTCTCACATACTTTATGTATCCTATGGGGTAATGTAAAATTAGACATTTCTTGAGTAATCAGAATTCCTAGTTTCTATTAATTTCACATTAGAGAAACTTTGCTCTATGAACAAGTAACTACTGAAGTCTTCAATATACTTCTTCAAGCAAAACTTAGATTCCAAAATGGACGGTGATTGTACATATCATGCTCATGTATTATAATGGAATCACATACAATAAATTATTTTAGAAAACATTATAAAATATAATTTTATCATATAAATCACTATCACTTATTTAGCAATTTTATCATCTCTTAAAGCAATGTCTACATTAGGTTAATATTTCTTAATTTCTTCCTTCAAAATTTTCAGTGCTGGGATATTACAAAGAGAACTGGAAATAACAGTAAAATCTCAACTTTTTCACATCTTAACTGAGAGTATTCCTTGATCCATAATGACCAGAAAATATCCTCTCTAGTAACTAATTTGGGAATTATTTTTTATGTAGATCTTCCTAGTTATCCAATCAGTTCCATTCCTTTGTTCTAATTTCTTTACATATTAATGGAATGCCACATATTTTGTGTGTATTTTCCTTTGATGAAGAAAAGTCATTTTCTTGGGGCGCCTGGGTGGCTCAGTCGTTAAGCGTCTGCCTTCGGCTCAGGTCATGATCCTGGGGTCCTGGGATCGAGCCCCGCATCGGGCTCCCCGCTCAGCGGGAAGCCTGCTTCTCCCTCTCCCACTCCCCCTGCTAGTGTTCCCTCTCTCGCTGTCTATCTCTCCGTCAAATAAATAAAATCTTAAAAAAAAAAAAAAAGAAAACTCATTTTCTTTAAAACTTCCAAAAATACTGTTTAATAATTAACAAATGAAGTAGCAGAGCACTTGGGTGGCTCAGTCAGTTAAACGTCTGCCTTTGGCTCAGGTCATGATCTCAGAGTCCTGGGATCTGGCTCCTGGCTCAGCAGGGAGTCTGCTTCTCCTTCTCCCTCTGCCTCCTCTTCCTCCACCCCCCTTGTGCTCTCTGTCTCTGTCTCTCTCAAGTGAATAAATAAAACATTTATTTATTTATTTGACAGAGAGAGAGAGAGAGTGCGCGCGCATGCAGGCAGAGGGAGAGGGAGAAGCAGACTCCCCGCTGAGCACGGAGCCTGACATGGGGCTCAATCCCAGGACCTGGAGATCATGACCTGAGCCAAAGGCAGACGCTTAACCGACTGAGCCACCCAGGCGCCCCTAAATAAAGCCTTTAAAAAAAATGAAGTACGTACACTTAAATTATTTTTTTCTTTTGGAAAGTTCTGATAATATTATTAAGAGCAAGCAACAACATATATTTGACAACAATGGATAATGCAAATTCAAAATTGATTTCATTTTCCATCCATTTACTTTTTTGGTGGATCTTCTGTTCTTTTGCTTAATTCTTCTCATATCTTCTTTAAGTTTAATGTAATTGCTTGAGTGGCATTTACTTGGCATTCCCATTTTAAGTCTTAGAGAGGTTGTAGGTCAGATTTGATATATGTTTGATCAAGCTGTACCCTTTTTGGGCAATCTAGAAAATACCCTTTATATGTTTGCTTAATTATTCTGAAGAATGCACCACTAGCTAACTTGAGACCATGTGTCCTAGTAACAAAGTCAAATTATGAGCTATACGTGGGATGCTTCTGACTTTTTGGTAAAAAAATTTTGGGCCATACACTTTTTGTTTACTATGTTTGATGCCATTTTCATAGACTTATTCTCAACAAGCTTTTCACATTTTTAGAAGTAATCTCTACACCTAATGTAGGGCTCGAACTCATGACCCTGAGATCAAGGGTCACATGCTCTACCAACGAGCCAGCCAGGTGCCCCTCAATAAACTTTTAAATCAATGCCACAAATTGAAAGTTATTTTGCAGTTCTTGAATAAAAAACTACTGGGTATAAAAACAATGCAATACGTTCTTGTTTTGCTCTTCAACAATACACATAATCAATGTTTGTTGTTCAACATGACTTTTGTCAGTGGTATCATCTAGTTGCTTTGAGTAATGTTTACTTACGGTTTTATTGTATGTAGGATTGATTCTCTTACTTTCTTACCTCCTGAATTAATCATCTCATTTTGAATTATTCCATCCTGAATAGTGATGTTTGTTTTATGACTTTTATCCATCTTACATTTTTGGCCATCCTCGCCTAAAAACTGGGATTATTTCTATTAAACCTAGAACATTTTTATTGCTTTCTGTAAATGTTGGGGTTTCAGTATGGTAAAAAGCACCGTAACTCTTGGATAAATATTGAGTCCCGAATATATCATTTCAGAACATCACAATAGTGTTGTAGACTGGTATTTACTTGTCATTGTTGAATACTGTCAGTGGTTTGCTCCTTATTCACCCCATTCTTAAATTTTTAGTACTTGCATGTGTGTACTTTTTTCCTACGTGTGCAAGTGACATTTTGTGTTATTTTGATAAAAAATCCAGATGTTTCTGGCTACAAATAACATCTTTGGCCAAAGCTGATCTCAAAAGTCGGCTGTGAATTACGTAACACGTGTCAAAATTCTTTGTCTTTCACTTTGGAATACGAAAACCGGCTTTTAGAGCTTCTTTCTCCATTTGAAAGAATGTTGGTATAGAGTGAAATACTTAGTTTTCTGCCATGCTCATGCTCATCCAATGAAAAATTGGATTCGCTAATTTGAATCGGATTGTGTTTTGCTAGAAACATTCTCATGCTGTCAAAGAGCGTTTGACGCCATTTTTAGGATCGTCCTACAATAAGTGAGTGAAGCTCCAGAGATTTCTCTTTCTCATCCAATTTGCTAATTTCATGAATGGATTTTTCTTCAACTTCCAAAGGACAGGCCAGAGTTGCACTTGCTGCTTCTGAGTTGTGAATTTGTTATGAACAATCCTCTTTTTCATTCTCATTGCTTTGATCAGTAATTAAATCTTCATGTAGTGGGGATTTCCTCTGACCTCTTGAAGTTGTGAATTTGATTAGAATAATTTTCTCCCTCATTTTCATTGTTTTGATCAGTAATTAAAACTTTATTAAGTATAGAATTTCTAATGTCTTACTAGCAAATTTTATGTGGGTCATGCCTGACATAGACTTCTCACTTTAATTGTTTCTAGCTTTAAAAAATTTATGCAGATCACTTATTTGAAGGTATTCTGTATCTTTTTTCTTTTCTGAGCTCTACATTCTATTCTTTATTCCCATCATGATCTTGCCTTATATTTGCTCTCAGTGATTTAAAGATTTAAAATAGAATGTAGTTGTGTCTAAAGTAAATACAATTTAAATATATTTATATCAAAAAACAAATGAAAGCAAATGTGACCCCCAAAAAATCAACATTATTTTTCATGTTTTTAAAAGTTTCTTTCTTTTAAAATATTAATATCCATGAAATTTAAAAGGAAAAGCAGAAAATATCATTAATGGGTATAAAAAGTGAAACCATTTTTTCAGAGATGAATTTCTCTGTGATTTTGAAAGTCTAGCTAATCTCATTAAGTAGTTTACAAAAATAAGATTACTTTTGGTTCTAGTGTCCAGAGTCCATCTAGTTGCAACCACAGGAGTTGGTATCATGCTTCATGTCTGTCATATCTAGATCCACATGTATGCAAATTTAAGAGCCATATGAATTATTTAACTACAGCTAAGTGTTCTTTAGTACATCTGGGCCACAAATTGGAATACAAAGAGAAGCAAGAAAATGGACTCTCAGTATCACAATGCACTTCACTATGCAAGAATCTCTTGTGTTCAGCCTATCTGGGAGGATGGATTTGACAAGGGAATTAATTAGTCATTTATCTTACCTAAGCACTTCTGCTGCTCAGATCCTCCCCTATTTTGAAGCTGTGTCTATTTCTGACATCCAGAGGCACAACCCACAAGCCTTCACGGCATTTGGGCTCAGGTACTTTTTGTTTCGAGGACATAGGGCAAGAGACTTAGAGAAGTGTTTCCCTAGAGCCTGAGCTGTTCTCACCCGAGCGGATGTTTGGGGCTGGAGCGGAGCTCTACCAGCATCACCCGTCAGATCCCCCCAGGACAGCAGCACCCGCGTGTTCTCTGAAACATCAGCGTGTGTGTGTGTGTGCGTGTGTGTGTGTGTGTGTGTGTGTGTGTGACGTGCAGAGCCCTCAGAAGTCCAGAACCCAGAACTAAGGCCTTCTATCCATTGATCCAAACTACTTTTTTTTAAGATTTTATTTCTAAGTAATCTCTGTACCCATGGTGGGAATTGAACCTACAACCCCCAAATCAAGAGTCTCACACTCTACCTGCTGAGCCAACTGGGCGCCCCCAAACTAAACTACTTTTTGAGTAGCTCCCATGTTCCAGGTTCTGTGCCAGGCACTGGAGTCACAGACTGGGGCACTGAGAGGCCTTTGGGGGAAGAAAACTGGAAAGGTGTATGGACGGGGCACCAGCGGGGCTGCTCTTGAAGAGCCAGAGATCACCAGGGGGAGAAGAGGGAGGAAGACCATTTAGAGGATATAGTCTGTGCACACACAGATTGACAGAGGGCTGTGATGTCTGGGTGTCGACATGGCTGGAGGACAGGGCTCCAGGGAGCCAGGGACACACAACCACTCTGGAGAGGTCTGACGCCTAGTTTCAAGGGGCCTTGTTCCCCGGGAAGGATTTGGTACTTCATCTTATAGGCATCAGTCTGACATGATCAGGTGTGTCATGTGGGGGAGGGAAACCTCTGTCTTCTCAGAGCAATTCTGGGGACGTGCAAATTAAATTGACAGAAGATGGACTAGCAGGAGAGGAAACCAGATTAAATGACACAACAGCATGGGAGTTCTCGAAGAACGTGAGTCAGGAGGTGGTTAGAATCCAAGGCTTCTGTCCCATCTAATAGGGGATGGGGAGGGCAGAGGGGCACTTCTGGGAGAAGGAATGCCTTCTCAGAAGACGGGAGAGAGGGCACTGATGGAAAAGCCAATGACATCTTGGAAAGGAAAATGGCCCCTTAGGATAGATGGGAGATGTGATAGTCGGGTACCAAAGTCTGTTGGGGTCCGAGAAGATTAGAGGTGAGCCAGGGAGGGATGTATGCCCACTGAGTTCTTTTGGGAGGCTCTGCTTTCAGGCAGATAAGAGATTTCAGGAACACAAATGCCTTCAGCTCACGGTGATTTTACAGTGGATTTTTCTGAACCCCTTCAACAGTGTGGAGATGGCCTCGAAATGTGGGAAAATAGAGAAAAGAAACTCCCTGGGAGACCGTGAATGAGTCGGGGCAAGAGGTTCTGACTGAGGCCGAGGTCGGTGCTCCTTACAGTTTAACATGCACAGGACACATCTGGGGGTCTGGTTAAAATGCAGGATCTGATTCAGAAGCTCTGGGTTGGGGCCTGAGATTTTGCATTTCTCCTGAGCTCCCAGATGCTGCCGATGCTCTACTCCATGGACCACACTCAACATGGGAGGACTTTGACCGAAGCAGGAGGCAGAGCTGAGAGGAGAAGGAAGGTTCTTGACTTTGGCTGCACAATACCATCATCTACCTGTACCCAGAGCCCTCACCTTCAAGTCGTTGGGGGGTGGACTCTGAGCTCAGAGTCTTGTAAATCTCCCCAGGTGATTCAAACTGCAGGCAAGGGTGGGCGGTGGGTCTCAGAGCTGGTGTCGGCTGAACTTACACTCCCTAAGCCGAGTCACACTCTGGCTCCCACACAGTCGGCTCGGGCTCCTGATCCAGATGTCTGAGCTGATCAGGGCCCGGTGGCTGGGAATGGCTTTGGGGAGCTGAAGGACAAGCAGAAGACACACCTGGCAGGCCAGAAGTGATGACCATTTTTCTCTCCATCTTCTTTGTTGTTTTCCATTGTGCTTCCATTGTGTCTTCCTTGGAAACGGTCTTCGTCTTCATGGATCTCATTTCTCAGAGTCAGAAAGCAAAAGCGAAAATCTGCTGTTGTTTACCACAATTGGATAAATAGCCTTGAACCCTGGGCTGTAACTGCCATCCGAGGAAGACGGAGTGAGGCAAAAAAGGAGCGTGAAAAAAGCCCATTGTTTTCTTTTGTTTTAAAGAATGTCAATTGCTTTTTCTAATTACAGAAATTATAAGGGGCTCCTTGTAAAAACTTTCAAACATGACGATAGGTAGAACCAGAGAGGGCCAGGTGCCAGCAGCAAGTTGTTTTATCTTAATTTCCATTACAAAAAAACCCACAAAAAACCCACAACCTCAAAGCACAGCCCAGCAGCTCGCACACAGTTGGAACCGAGAGCAGCCGCCTCGTCAAGTTTTCCTGCATCAGCCATTTGCTTTTTGACTTCCAAACTTCCGAAATGTGAAGCTGCTCTCATCTCCTCACCTGGAGTGATCACTACTTAATGGTAGTGATTAACTCTCCCGCTCAGAAGGCAGCTAGTTATTAAATAACAAGCTCCTGCCACGTTATCCTTCTCCAAAACAATGCGCTCCCAAACCCCAGTGTTCTCCTCCCTCCAGCCGGGCCCTGGATGCGGGGCACGTGGCACAAACAGCTCCCCCCAAGGGGCGGGTGGGCACCAGACCTCACAACCAGCTTCTCCCACTCGGGGTGGAAGGATAATTGTTGCAACAGACCATTTCCAGCAATTCAACTCGCATTCTCTGGTTCAAAGCCCACACGTTTGTGCTAATGATGAAATGTGAAGTCATAAATCTGTGGATGGAGTTAATGAAATAAAATAGAGATTATTATTATTTTTAAAGATTTTTATTTATTTATTTGACAGAGAGACACAGCGAGAGAGGGAACACAAGCAGGGGGAGTGGGAGAGGGAGAAGCAGGCTTCCCGCAGGGCAGGGAGCCCAATGTGGGGCTCAATCCCAGGACCCCCGGGATCATAACCTGAGCTGAAGGCAGATGCTTAACGACTGAGCCACCCCAAAATAGCGGTTATTTTTAAAACATTGTATTGGCATCACCAGGGGACATGTGGGGAAGACATTAAAATTCTGTGAATTCTTGAAGGTGCCAGAGGAAGGGAGGGAGGGGCGGGCAGGACTACAGAACGAGGCAACAGGCTTCTTTTCACCAGAGACAGAGAGAGACCCGGGAATGGAGTCCGCGCAGGGCTGGGGCAGGCACACCCGTATGAGGCCTGCCCATTCCAACAGAACTAAGAAGGAGATGGATCCTTTTGGAAGTACCTATTTCAAAGGGCTTGCAATGAATGAAGGGGGAAGGAATGAGGCCTCGATGATAATTTAGCAAGAGGAGGATAATCTGATGGGGTGATGGGGAACGTTACCACAGAGGCCTAGAGATGGAATATTCTAGCCAGAATGAAATCTTCCCATTGTCTCACCTTGTTTTATTTCCCTCCATAAGGTCAAGAGGAAAATTTCATCAATTGAGATAATTTAAGGCTAATCCCTTTTATTACCCAGTAACTCCTCTCTATACCCCCTTTTTTTCCTCTGATGCAATTCATTCCATCCACCTTTACTGTGTGTCCTGAGCTCTCTGGCTGATAAGCAAGAGCTCTCTGCTCAGGAAGAGCCTGCCTGCGGTGACGAGGTGAATTTTCAAGTTGAGTCCAGTTTCCCACAACACATACCACTCTTGCAAGGGGCCCTCTTTCCCTTTTGATTAATGGTGCCATTTTGCTTGGAGGAGCTGATCTCCGACTCAGGGTCTGCCAAACCTCGCGTTCTGGTGAACGGGTTTCACCTTTTAGGTGCTCTCTATTTACTCTTCAGAGTGTTCCGTGGGAGCTCTAGACTATAAAATGGCTCCCACATACCCATTTCTCATCTTTCTGAGCCTTTGCCTCCCATTTGAAGTGTCAGCAAATCAATTCAAGCCACCGCCCAGCTATGCTGATTTTTAAAATAAGTTAGGATCAAAATATGATAATGTCCCTGATGGGAAATGGGAAAGGGCCGTGTATTTTTAGACCCACTCTAATCAACCACAGCTGCCTGGATGATTCAGGTAGAAATGGGGTCTCCTGACACCCAGATGAGCCAGGTAATTCAAGCTGTGAACTTTGGTGTGCTCTGGTAGATGCTGACTGTGGAATGACTCACACACTAGTCATCAAATAATAACCAAATACATTGCAAAAATTACTCCCATCAGAAGTCTTGATCTCTTAGTATTTGTGATGCTCAAAAACTCATCACAAAAACCCTCCAAATATGTTAAGTGAAAAATGCAAGGTTCAGAACAATGTATATGCTACCATCTGTGATTAAGGTAGGGGCAGAAGGTGTATTTGTATTAGTCTGTAAGTGCTTTAAGGTCTCTGGACGGAGAAAGAAAACACAAACACAAACAAAAATCTAGTAATCTTGGTCCCCTGTTGGGAGAGATGGGGAAATTAACATCATTTTGGGATTTTTCAGTGTTTGAACCATATGAATGAATAATCTGGCAAAAAAAAAAAATCAAATAATTATTTAATTAATAAACCTTCATACCACAGA
This sequence comes from Halichoerus grypus, assembly GCF_964656455.1. Taxonomy (NCBI): domain Eukaryota; kingdom Metazoa; phylum Chordata; class Mammalia; order Carnivora; family Phocidae; genus Halichoerus; species Halichoerus grypus. The sequence goes on from NC_135718.1 coordinate 6,798,123, forward strand.
TTGGTGATTAGGGGCTAAGGGAAGGAAGGCCGTATTTAGATGCCCCACTGGCTTCTAATATTTATCCTTTAACTGGAGGGAATACTTCGGGCAGAAATAAAGGCTGATGTGTTTGCCTTCTCTCATGAGCAACCCAAGGAGAGCGCTTGACTGTCCAGCCTGAGGTAATTGAAGAAACCTGATCACTTGGAAGATTGCTGGCTAGTCTGTGGAGTGCATAGCACAAGGCCCCAGTGTGCACTTAAAAATGGTTAAATTAGGGGCACCTGGGTGGCTCAGTCGGCTGAGCGTCTGCCTTCGGCTCAGGTCATGATCCCGGAGTTCCAGGATGGACTCCTGAGTGGGGCTCCCTTCTCAGTGGGGAGTCTGCTTCTCCCTCTGCCCCTCACCCCGCGCGTGCTCTCTTACACGTGCGCACGTGCTCTCTCTCTCTCAAATAAATAAATAAAATCTTTAAAAACAATGGTTAAATTAGCAAATTTCATGTTACATAGATCTTATCATAATCTCAAAAATTAATATACAAACCCCCATTGAATTTTATACTTTAAATGGGTAAATTATATGGTATATAAAGTATATCTCAATATATCTCAATAAAGTGTATCTTTACTCAAAATACTCAATAAAGTATATCTCAAAAGCTGTTAAAACAAATCAGACAAAAATCTGCCTTTCTCCAAGTTGTTGTAAACTCTTTGGAAGCAGAGGCCAGGCCTTTTGTACACCCATATCTCATATTTAGGAAGGCTGGCTCAGACGGGTGCTGGTAAATGTTTGATGGCTGAATGATGACTCACACTAGCCGTATGGAGAGTTCAAAGTAACCTACTAACGCTATCTGGCTTGTATTGGAAACTACCTTTGTATAGTTATCTGGATCTTGATTTTCGTCATCTAGCCACTTTTTCTTTTACAGTTTTTATGATTAAAAACAAAACATGAAACCTTTGTGTCTCTACTTAAGAAGAAATCACAACTCAGCAACAACAACAAAAAATCAAACAACTCAATTAAAAAATGGGCACAGGACCTGACTAGACACTTCTCCAAAGGTGATGGACAAATGGCTAAGAGGCACATGAGAAGCGGCTCAACAGCGCTCATCATCAGGGAGACGCAAATCAAAACCACAATGGGATATCACTCCACACCCATCAGTAGGGCCACTATCAAAAAACCCAGAGAACAAAATAACAAGTGTTGGTGGTGATGTAAAGATATTAGAACCTTTGCACACTGTTGGCATGATGGTAAATATGATGGAACTGCTGGGGAAATTCCACAAAACGTTAAGAACAGAACTGCCACGTGATCCAGCAATCCCACTTCTGGGGATATATCCAAAAGAACTGAAATCAGGATCTTGGGCTCCCAGGTATTCGGGCACCCATGTTCATAGCAGCACTCTTCACAATCACCAAAAGGTGGAAGCAACCCAAATGGTCATCGACAGATGATTGGATAAACAAAATGTGGTCCATCCACACAATGGAGTATTATTCAGGCTTGAAAGGGACAGAAATCCTGTCACATGCTGTAGCATGGGATAAGCCTAGAGGATGTTATGCTAAATGAAATAAGCTAGTCACAGAAGGACAAATACTGTATGATTGATTCCATTAACATAAAGTAGTAAAATTCAGGGGCGCCTGGGTGGCTCAGTCAGTGAAGCGTCTGCCTTTGGCTCAGGTCATGATCTCCAGATCCTGGGATCCAGCCCCGTGTTGGGCTCCCTGTTCAGTGGGGAGCCTCCTTCTTCCTCTCCCTCGGCTACTCCCCCTGTTTGTGCTCTCTCTCTATATGTCAAACAAATAAAATCTTAAAAAAATATAAAGAAGTAAAATTCGAAACAGAAAATAGAATGGTGGTCTCCAGGGCAAAGGGAAGTTGTTCAGTGGATAGAGGGCTTCAGATTTACAAGATGAAAAAGTTTGGGAAATCCGTTTTACAACAGTGTGAATATACTCACCTCAGTGGTATATTCAGTGTGTATTATATAAGTAACATAAGTATATTACTGCACACTTCAAAAGAGTGAAGATGGTAAATTTTATATTATGTGGTTTTGTTTTTTTTTTTTTTTGCCGCAATAGAAAAAATCAGCTGTAAGATTGGTGAAAGGTTGCCAATAACTGAAGTTGATGGGTATGCTGGGATTCATCATGCTGCTCCATTTTAGTAAATGCTTGAAATTTCCTGTAATATAAAGTAACTAGGAAAAGAACACAGCTCTTTTAGCACAAGCCACACTGAGAAAGACCCACTGGGCATCTGGATTTCTAAAACATCCAGAGGGATTTAGGACGCATGAGTTTGGGCGGACATACCGTTTTGCACATGGGTCACTTCCGGCATCCAAGAGGGAAAAGATTGCTCGGGGCTGCCTGTCAGACTCTGGACCACATCTACTAGGAACTTAGCAACAGGAAGTGGCACATTTTGGCTTCTCAGGTTCCTCTAACACACTACAATAATCTGAGCATTAGCCTGAGGTGTGTAATTCTCAACTGGAGAGACGCAAATAATACTGATTATAGGACATGTATTTCTGATCTATTTTATTTACATTGTCTAGTTACCTGCCTGATACCTGATTAAACTTCTCTGCCTACCTTCCTGGAATCAGCAGTATCAACACTCTTAATGTTTTATTAAGCTTCTCAAACACACCATCGATCCCCCAGCCAGAATACGCTGCTTTGTTACCATGGCTTTAGTCCCAATGCAGCTTCTCGGGGATATTTGCCAAAATATTCTTGGATTCATTCGTAATCCATTTATTAACTTACATTTGAAGGATAATTGTCTGTGTAAGATATTAACCACGTTATTATGTCCGTGAATGACTACCTATATGAATCGGGAAATTATACAAAAATAACAATAAATAACAATATAATGATAACCAAATGTGGAAAATTGAAAGAACAGGCTAGCCGTCATCCAAGAGATCTCTGCATCATGCCAAAGTTCCAGATGAAAACGGAAGCAGTCATACAGCTGGATGTTTTATTTACCTGCTGTCAGATACCTACACATTTGAACAGATCAGGGATAGTTTTCAGTGCTGTGGATCCAGATGTGACCCCAGCAACTCAAGGAAGACCAGACTTCAAAGGTGATAAAGCTGATGTTGAAGAGTGAGTTGGGGGGAGAAAAGTCCGGGGGATGTGGGTATATTATGAGAGGATAAAATGCCAGAACGTAAGAACGATGGAATATATGCGACACGTGTGCACGGAGTCACATAGTATCCAGCTCAGAAAAAGCTGTGTTCTGGGACATCAGAGGGTTCTACCATATAATGTACAGAGGTCTTGTGTCACCTTCTTCATTAGGGAGGGGGTGGGCTGAGACAATAGGAGAACAGGTTCCAAGTGCAATACATCCCTCGCCGTTCAGCCAGCTGACTGACATCTCCTGACACTGGCTCATAAGTCTCCAAGCCTTGACTTATGGGTCTAAAATACAAGTTACCCCCAAAATAATAATAAAAATAAAGGGTGTGCCGTTTCTTGTGGTATTTCACTTCCGAGGCTAGCCTTTGATCTCTGTAGCATATTGAGAAATCAAGTTACTAGGTGTTTTTTTTTTCCACTTCAGCCATTTGTCAGCAGATGCCATAAAAAATCTGAGTTGTCCCTCTTGATCTTTATCAGAGATTGAAGTTTCCTTTGATCTCCTCTGTGTGTGACATTTGTGCATGGTTTCCCTGCTTAATTGTCTGACTTTTAGTTGCTGTTTTAGTTTCAAAGTTAACAGTAGTTTGGGGTTTGTTTTTTTTTTTTTTTAACTCCTCCTATTCTCAAGCCAGTCCTCTGGGTAAAGTGTTCGATCTCCCAGTGATACCTCATCAGGTTAGCAATGTGTGACTCATTTCACTTCTGCGCAGATGTGAACTTTCTGAAATGATGAGGAGCAGCATCCCTCGGAAAGGTTCACGAGGTCACAACTCATCGTTTGCCAGTGTCTGTGTAGAAGGCATCCAGGCTGGTCTGCAAAGAGCAAACCTCAGTTCCCCACAGTGGGGCCCAGTCTCTCCAGTTCAGCCAAGTTCTTCAGTTTATCCCCCATTCTTTTCCTTTCATGTGACAATCAACAGTGAAGCAGGAAGCAAAACAGGTGAGCCCTTGTGTCTGCCCTCCCCACATTGTCCCTCCCTGTTCCAAGGTTGAGATCTGTGCAGATTCCCCTGCCAGTGGGGGCCTCCAGAGCCCATCCCCACGAACACTGAGGCTTTTTGTATAGTTTCCCACACTTGTTCATGCTCATGCTGGGTTCACAAAAATCTACACTTTTTTTTTTTTTTTGAGAGAGAGAGAGAGACATGCGTGAGCAGGGTGGGGGGAGAGGCAGTGGGAGAGAGAGAATCTCAAGCAGGCTCCACACCCAGCGTGGAGCCCAATGCGGGGCTTGATCTCACAACCCTGAGGTCAAGAGTCAGACGCTCAACAGCCTGCACCCCCCAGGCGCCCCCACAATTGGGACATCTAAATAGCATATATCAGGGAAAGTGGATGAACATTTATTGGGGCAAATGATGTGTGCAAAGCTTTGGAAATCTCTTTGTGCTACGGCTAGGCCACATGACACAAGGGAAAATGGAGGCTGAGGACATTAGTTAAGGAATTTCGTCTCTTTGTTCACTGTTTTAGGGCCTTATACGACTCACACCGTTTTCCTGCATTCTGTGGTAGTACAGGCACATTTGGGCTCTCACAGCTCAGTACACGTACTTGTGCTTTCAAGTTCACAGCTGAGCTTCGCCCCGTGTGGAGGCAAATGGCTAGTGAGCAAGTGCTGGGAGGAGGCGGTGGTCCCGTGTAGAAGGGAAGGCTGAGAAAATGCACTCGTGCTTCATCTGAGAGCAAAACACTTGAGAAACCACTTGAGGCCGCTTGAAACACTTAGATGTGCCAGCACACGGGCCCGAGCCCCTTCCCAGGGGAAGGACCACAACCCAGTGGTTTCCCCCATCCCAGTTCCTGAAAAGTGCAAGAAGACTGGAAGGCCATGCCCACCCATGAGGAGGGGTCTGCCCGCCATCCTCAGGGGCTGGACATTCTCGAAAGCAGAATGTGTTTTTCCAGGAGAAGCCGCAGCGAGTGGCCATCGGTGCCCAGAGTCCTTACCAGGAAGCGAGCACACAGGACGTGTGTTGATGGATGACAGACTTACTTCGTGCCATGCGTGGCCATCCTGATGACAACGTTTGGTAGACATTTGCTCAGTGTGCATTTCCTGTGGGGCTTCCCGTGTCTTGCAAGCTGGGTCTGTGACCGTCTCATTAACCACAGGGTCCCTCGTTCTACAGAGCCTTGTAGGTAGAAGGTGCTCGATGAGAAGTGGTTGAATGAGTGAACAAGGCCTTTACTCAGAGTAGTGCTTTTGTCAGGGGGAGCTAGGAAAGATCCTTGGTGAAGCCGAAGGGAGGCCAAGGCCCCATGAGGAGAGGAGGGGCTGATGGCGGGGAGACGCACCTCCTTATCAGGGCAGCCAGGAGGTTAGGAGTGGTGGCTCAGTGGGGGAGGAGGAAGGACGTCAGGCGGGACCGGGGCTCAGGCCGGCGGCTGGGAAGGGGCCTGGGGCCGGGTGTGCGGGCAGGCAGCAGCACGTCCAAGGGAAGGGAGCTGCGCAGAGCAGAATCAGAGCTTAACTTCCTCACGGGAGGACATCAGGGACAGGGAGGGGATAAAGGAGGGACAACAAAAAAGGAAGAGGAAGAGGCCCCAGGGAAGGAAAGGAGGAGGAGAAGAGGAAGGAGGGAAGGAGGGAAGGAGGGAGGGAGAGCAGAGAAGGGGAAGAAAAGCAAAGGAGAAGAAAAATGTCCCCTTCTCCTATTAGGTAGAAAAAGCAGGAAGGCCAGGCGGACATGATTATTTTACAAAACATCACAGAAGGTGAGGGAAGACAAATAGCGGGAGAGCGGGGGCAGCTAATGCAGGCTGCAGCGCGGGAGAAGAGGCGCCTGTATCCATAATGAGAGGGCGAGATTGACAGGGAGAAGATGGGCCAGGCAGGAGAGGATAAATAGTAGCCCGGCTTGTTTGTAACTTTCATTTTTAGGTAAGGATGATTGGCACCTGGATGGCTTGGATGAAGGGAGCCCCCTGATCTTTAACTTGCAGGTCACATGGAGAAAACTTTGAGAAAATGCTCCGACATGGAGATGTCAACTTGAGTGACAGCCCCGTGTGAGGTGCCCTGCACTGGCTGCCTCCTTTACACGCATCACTTCACAGAAATGATGACTGCCATTGGAAAGGAAGAATATCCTTCCCGACCGGGGTCAGGAAACTGACAGGGCCCACCCATTAATAGAAATAACTGTCACTTAAAATAAAATGCTTGGTGGAAAACTTCAGAAATCTATTAGATAACGTAGGGCCTGTGATCAGGGCCCCCATGAATCACTGGCGCTCCGATGGGACGCCATGTGTGTGGGAGACATTTACATCCGGAGCAGCCGCCTCCGCCGGCCACGTGACTTCTTCATGCTGGACGTGTGGGCTCCAGCTCCCCGCATACTGGCCACCTGTATCTCAATCAGGAGCTTTCCCTGCGGGACAACACCGGAGGGGATCTGAAGGAAAAGACGGATGGCAACATACTCTCTGATTTGACAACTTCTGGCAAAATCTCTTCTGGGGAACTTTGATGGGATCTTGTTTTTGTTTTTTGATGCAAATAAAATGTTGCATTGAGATATTTGGCTCCTTAAAGGGACAATATAACACCTAGGCAATTTTTCTTAAACATTCAATAAATTTCTTAATCAGAGGGGCCTGCGCTACACAGAAATGACAGGGTTTGATGATAGGCTTGCAGGAAATCGCCCTTCATGGCCTGGTCTTGGGTGTGTGATGTGTGTGGTTTGTGCTCAGGCTGGTGGTGTAAATAGGAGAGGTCGACGTCATGCCCTGCATCCACTATCTGGATGGTATTAATGATACGATAAGTATTAATGAGGCTCTTTTAACAAGGAGACAGCTGAGGTGCAGAATGATCGAGGAGTCTCCCAAGAGCAGCCACCTACCCAGACTCCAGTGAATGAGACGGCCCTGAAAGATAGGCATTATATCCATTGTGTAATAGATCAGGAAACTGAGGTTCAGGGGTCATGCAGCTGAGAAGAAGAATAGGAAGGACTTCATCCACGGCCCATAGTGCTTCAAAATCTACTGCAAAGAGCTTTCAAAGAAGACTGTATCAGTGTTCTATTGCTGTGTAACAAATGAATGCAAATGTAGTGTCCTCAAACAACACCTATTCTCCCACAGTTCCATAGGTAGACATCTACTGGGATTGGCTGGCCTCGGTTTAGGGTCTCACAAAACTGAAATCAAGGTGTCTGCTGGCTGGGCTCTTCTCTGGAAGCTCTGGGGAAGAATCTGCTCATTCAGGCTGTTGGCAGCATTTAGTTCCTTGTGGTTGTAGGACTGAGATTCCCCATGCCCTTGCTGACTGTTGGCCAGAGTCACTCTCAGCTCCTACAGGACACTTTCCAGGCTTTGCATGTGGTCCTCTCCATCTTCAAAGTCAACAATGATGCACTGAATCCTTTTTCTGCTGCAAACGCCTCTGATTTCTCTTTCTGCCACCAGCCAAGGTCTCTGATTATGTTAGGCCCACCCGGGTAATATCTCTATCTTACGGTCAACTGATTAGTTACCTTAGTTACAGCTGCAAAATCCCTCTGCCACATCACGTACCACGACTGCAGGAGTGATGGCTCATCATGTACAGGGGAAGGGATTGCAGGGGAGTGGGAGTCATCTTAGAATTCTGCACACCACAGACCATGAGCTGGGAATCACCGGCCCTTGGGTGCACACCAGTGCACTCTCAGCTTGAGGGAATCCACTAACTCCTTCCTCCCAGGAGGGGAATAGGGAGACAGCCCACCAGCCAGAATCCACAGACACAGCTCCCCCAGAGCCTCTGCCCTTCAACACTCAGCCAACAAGGCCTGTTTTCCTCAGAACCCCTTCCCCCACTCCAAGTGTTTCTGGGTCTCTCAAGAATGCTTTCTTCCCAGAAATCTGACTGAATTAGAGTTTATCACTTTGCATCCCCTCCCTTATGTCACTCTCATTGTCTGGGCTGCTGGAACTCATCTTCTACATGCCAAGCGTGGACACAGGCCCTTCCCTTATATCTACATGGCCATGGAGGCTTGGGGATAACATCAGGGGCTATAGTGGAAATGAGGACACTTTTTTGTTTTATTTATCTATCTATCTATCTATCTATTTATTTATTTATTTAGAGAGCATGTGTGCTCATGGGCAAGGTGGGAGGAGAGGGGGAGGGAGTGGGAAAGGGAAGGAATCTTAAGCAGAATCCACACCGAGCATGGAGCCCGACACAGGGCTTGATCCCACGACTCTGAGATCATGACCTGAGCCGAAACCAAGAGTTGGACGCCCACCTGACTGAGCCACCCAGGTGCCCCCAAATGAGGAACCTTTTAAAATAGATTCCAGAATTTACATCTCTTAGAGTCCATTGGCCATGCCCTTCACAGGGTCCCCTTCTGGCTCTCTCTCTTCTTAGGTGTCCATCCCAGATGGCCACCCTCAACAGGACCAGCCAACTCCTCCCAGGAGTGAGGGGACAGCTTTCATCACATCCCTCAAGCCAGAGCTGATTCAAAGCTGTGCTTCCCCTCAGCCCAGAGGGGGAAAAAACCCCTCCTCCCTGTCTGGTTTCCTGGACAAGATGGAACTCCTTGCCTTGGAGAGACAGCCTTGAACATCAGCACACAGTGTTTGATCATGTTGTGGCCTCAACCTCTCCATCCCAGAGCAGGCTTGGGGCTCTACTCCACATGACTACAAGGACACTGAAATGTCCTTCCCACCCCCAAACAAACAGACCTGCAGTCTTTTCTCAGGGACAAGGTCGGCCTCCATCTCTAGCTAAGGAGGAAACTGCAAGCAACTTTAAATCTGTAACTTCATTTTTAGCCAGTAAGATTTAAAAAACATAACTATCAGTGGTGAGTTCAGCCTCAGAGCACCCAGTTAGCAAACAAAATAAGACACAGGGTGCCATGGAGTGTCTCAATTCAGATTCCCCAGAGCAGACTCTGAGAGGGAGAGCTACATGCAGAAGGTGTATGGGGGAGGGTTGTTGGGAGGTGAGCCTGTAAGGAAGTAAGCACTGAGCAGAAGGAGAAGTGGGTCCACAATGCAGGTGCAATAGGCATCTGCCCAGCTGATCCTCCAGGAGCTCTGAAGCCAAGATGTGCCCAAATCTCGGGAAATGGGCTGGGCTTGGTATCCCTGCTTTAGCCAGTCACTGGCTGCAGGCTCCCCCGATGGGTGTAACCTTGAGCAAGGAAGTCTATTCCCTGTGGCCAAAGGCAACCAGGGAGGGCTGCAGCTGTGAGCATGAATGCTTTCATCCTAGAGGAGGAATCTGGGCAGAATACCCCAGCATCCACCAGAAAGAGGCACTAAGACAGGGCTGAGAGTTATGGAAGAAGGAGAAATCCATCCTAGGAAGGCTTTCTGGAGAAGTAGCATGTGAGCAACCTCTGGAGGACTGGGAAGACTGGGAGGACTGGGAGGACTGGGAGGAGGGAGGCCAGGTCACAAACAATGTGGGACCAGGATCTGTGCCCACCCGATAGCCTGCTGCAATTGTGGAACTTGCCAGCCATTCCCTTGGCTCTGGAAAGCGGGAGGCGTGGGCTCTGTGAGTGCCGGGATGCCCACGGCTCTAGCAGGGTTTGACCCCGGGGTCTCCTATCCGTCAGAAAAATGCACGGGAAAATAAAAATAATGGAGAGGTTAATTAATGGTGCCTGCAGACTTCTTTTTAACCTCCTCCACTTCACTATGTCAATAATAACTCAAGAGTAGACTTTCCCCAGGATATTCCAAAGCGTGACTAATTGCAATAACACCGAACACATTTCCCCCCTCCATGTCTGCTCCAATTTGGAAAATGATTTTGCCCTTTTCCAGATAAATGATGCGAAATGGGTGAAGCATTTGAGCCTATTTGCATAGTAAAAGCTCAGATGCTAAGACCTGGGCACATTTAGCAAATCCTAGGCACTTCTTCAGAAACCAGGCCCGGCAAATAGCCTGACAGGTGGGTGCCCTGTTGTGGGCACAAGGGCAGAGACCTACAGAATCCCCCACGTCCGTTTATAACAATGCTTTTGGAGAACTAATCTCCCGAATCACACGGGCAAGATTTCTTTTTCTGAAGGTAAATTTTGCTACTAAGAGATTCAGCTTATGGTGATCCCAAAGGTCCCAGATTCCCAAAGGTCATGAAATACATTTATTTGTTAATTTTTGTTTACTGCCCAAGACATGAGGCTTTGAGATAGATATGAGTAGAAAGTCCAGCAAGGACAGGAAGTTTACATGGCCATTGTGGGAAGTGATCTATGCGACTGGAACACATCAGGGACACAGATGACTTGCAGGCTATGCTTACCACATGCCCGTCACCCCTAAGTCCCAAAAAAGGAAGTCTGCCATGTGGTCACTGTGTGCCCCAAGCCAGGTACTTGTGTTAGATAGCCAGAACGGCCTTCATTTATTTCACTTGCTCTCTCTACCCCTTTGGATCGTCCTCTCCCACACTGGCTCTGGGTTGGTCTTATGTCTTGCTTTGGCTCCTGGGACATTAGCAAAGAAGCTAGCGAAGGCAGAAAACGTGCCTACATGTTGGGGCTTTCTCTCTTGCTGCCCTTGGATGCAGGATATCCAGATACAAACAAACGTAGGCTAGGCTGCCGGGTGAGGAGAGACACACAGCCCAGGATCCCTGTCGCCCAGCCGATGGCCAGCCAACCACCACACAGGTAGGTGAAGCCATTTCAAACCCCACCAGCCTCCAGCCGACCTTCCAGCTGAGCACTGATGCATAGTGTTCTCAGCTGAGTGAGTCCGACTAGCCCAGCTCAAATTGCTGACAGGCAGCATTGTGAGCTACATAAATGGTGCTTTTCAGATATCGATACTGTTTGGGAGTGCTTTGTTACACAGCAAAAGCTGATGGTTCAATCTTAGCCCTCAGTCTCTTCCTCTGTAAAATGGGTTCATAGGGTTTCCTGAAGCTGAAACATGTCCTAGTCCAAAAGAGGTACTCAGAATTTGTTTGTTCCATCCTTTTCTGCAAAAGATGAGATGTTGTGAATTGGCTCCAGTTCTTTATCGTCTCTCCCATCACATCTTGCCATGGCCTTTCTGGGGGAGCATTGGCTTTGGACTTGGCCGTGTGATTTGCTTTGGGTGGGGATACGTGGGCAGAAGTGGCAATGACTGGGTTTTGAGCCTAGACCTTGAGAGACCTGGAGGGCTCCCCGTGGCCCTCCGGGGCCCCTGCCATCGCCAGGAGGAGGGCATCCTCGGGGTGGGCCCCTGGTTGCAGGAGGAGGATGAGAGACGAGTCCTCATAGAGCTACCTCCAGAATCCCCCCAACCAGAGCGGACTGAAGCAGAGCTCAGCCTGGATTGTTGACACCCGCTGACCTTCACATTGGTGAGAATAAATCATTGTCGTCTGAAGCCACTGAGGGGTAGGTAGTTTGTGACACAGCGTTATTGTGGCAACGGCTAACTCACCCAGGCAGGGTGCAAACTCACTGACCACATTTGGAAGACTGTGTTCTGGACAGTTCTCGAGAGGATCTGGAAACAAGGCCAAGGGAGAGAAGGTAAGAGCAGGGGCTGGCCCCTTACTCCTGCCATGTACCTGTTGACCATGAACATGCTTGTTGACCACTGCAGAGCCCTCTGTGGGGAGCAGCAGAATTGAGAATAAGCTCTTCCGCACCTGATGGACAACGTGCCCTGCGTCAGGGGCCGCGTTAAACACGCTACATGCATCAGCCTTCCTCCTCAGGACAGCACGAGGCGGCAGGTGCTGTAGTCATACTGCCCCCCCCCCCACCCGGAGTCAGGAAACAGCTGCAGGGTGAGGCTGAGGAACGTGGCCAAGGGCATGCGAGTCGAGAGTTGAAGTCTAAGGTCCGACCCTTGGCAGGCTCCCCTCTCGGCCACCACTCTGCAGCCTAATTCCACGTGGGAAGGCCCAGATCTCCCGGGTTTTAGCAGTCGCCAGCCTCAGCCAGTGCTTTGTGCTTATTGTCAGAGGTCAGCAGCGCTGTGGCCTTGAAATATCATATTTCAGTTTACGAACTGAAGAAGGCCTTTGTGCAGAAAACCAGTTCCTCACACCCGGGGTCTGCATTCATGACAGGGGCGCCACAAATTACATTTTTCTCTTTTTTCGAGAGCCCTCTGTTGCAAATGTGCCGCAGAGTACTGATTCCTGCGAACAGGAATGATGTTCACACCTGAGTTGGCTGCCCCTTCGGAGAGAGCAGGGATGGCTAGGCAGGAGGGAGCTTCCTCCATCAGCTAGCGAGGCACGGAACCGCACTGCGACGCAGCAAGCAGCTCGGAGCTCTGGTGCGGCTCTCGCACTTGGTCCCGCACAGGTGATGCTCCCAGGAGGGGATCCTGTCGTTGGTCTGCCAAACTGGGGCCCCTGGAGCAGGGCAGACGGGCTGGGCCAACAGGTGTCACCTGGGACCGACCGTTCCGGGCAAACCAGGGAATGTGTTGCCCCTTCCTGTCCAGGAACGTTCCAAAAAGAATGAATGGTTACCTTTGCGAAGGACTTTATCTTTTATGGAGCCCTGTCGCCTCCCCTGAGAAGAGGTATCAGAGGATCACTTTCCAGGTGGGGAACCTGAGACCGGGAGCTCGAAAGGCGTGTGACAAAGCATGTGCGTGGCGCAGTGGTGACCTGAATCTCAGCTTTTCTAACTCCAGCTCCGATTCCTTCTGCCACAGGACGTCGGTGGGTCCTTAAAATCGTTTTCCATGACCTGTGCCTAGAAGTCACCTGACAAATATTTGTTGAGCGAATGGGTGAACGTAACAGCCAGAAAAATAACAAGGAACAGAGCAGCACGGTGTCTGGGGAGTTCGTCAAGGACTCAGAGGTGGTTTGTAATGTACGAGAATGGCTCTGTTCTGTTGGAATTTCTCTGAAATCTCCTAATACCTTAATTGCTCCTTAATATGAAGGGATTCCGCAATATCCCCTTCTTCTGTTCTGGGGTTGCTAGAAATGAGTACTTTGTTCTTTCCGGCGTGGGAGGATTTGGTGGAGCTCTATAATCAGCAAAGTGGGAATAATGTCTTTTTTCATGTGTTCTCGGCCCCCCTCACGCCCTCCAGCGATCCTTTCCTCCTTCTGAGTTTTGAGACGCTCTTTTATTTGTGGTCCCCTCTTCTACCCGGTGTCGGAGGGGGTGCTGCTGCCTTTTATAAAGGCTTTGAAAGGCTCTCTCTTTCCCTCCAAAGTTTCCACTGAGGCTGTGTTGCTGGAAACACTTAGGAAATTAGTTAAGTGGCGTGATTCCCCAAGCACTTCTAACATTAACCTTCATTTTTCTGGAGAAAATGCTTTCATTCCCAAGAACCAGAGGGAGCAGGGAGTGAGGTGCTGGCAGTGTGTCCTACTCAAATATTGTGGCTGTGGCGTCCACGAATATAGCTTTTAATGATATCTTTTAAAGGGATGCTTTCTAGAAATAAACTCAAGACAAGGAAGGAAAGTGTGCTCTGATCTCCCTGTGTTCGGCCCTGAGGCCTCCGTGACTGCCTTCTCATTCCTAATCTCCACCTGTTTGCTTTGCCAAATAGGAGAGGACGTGCTCTGATCTTCAGGAAGATCTTTCTCTGCCTTCTTGGATTAACGGAACCACCCCTGCCCACCCCTAACACAACAGGATAAAGCCCTTAGCAAAGAAATCGAGGACACAGGTAGAGCCCCTCTTAGAACTGGACAAGGGAGCCCTCGTTTGGGTTCGGCCCACGTCTGTGGCATCAACCTTCACTGTCCAGCTGGAGACCGTGATTGTGGGACAGGCCCTGCTGAGTGTGGCCCTTGGCATCTGTCAGTTAGACGTAGATTCCCAAGTCAGATAGAAACAAGGGGGGCCCCCACCCCAGGGCTCTTGGGTAGTCCTGTCCCCACAAGGTGTGGCTGTTCCTCCCAGACCTCCAGCTTCCTGGCCCCGGTCTCTCCTGGCCCATCCCTGCACCAGGGCTCCTTCAGAGGCCCATCTGGGGGCTACTGGGGCCCAAAGGGCTTTTGAGGTCCTGTTCCCCTGGGCTCAGCTTTGAGGTGTCGTACCCGGGTTCTCAGAGAAACAGACCCAATGGTATAGATACAGATACAGACATGAGGAGAGGTATTCTAGGAATTGGCTCATGTCGTTATGGAGGCCAAGAGGTTGCCCGATGTCCTGGAAGATCCAAGGAAGCTGGTGGTGGAGTTCAGTCTGACTGCAAAGGCCTGAGAACCAGGGCAGCTGATGGTGTAAATCCCCATCCAAGTCTGGAAGCCCAAGAACCTGGAGTGCTGATATCCGAGGGCAGGAGACAGTGCCCCAGCTCACACACAGACAGAATTCGCCCTTCCTCTGCCTTTTTGTTCTACACAGGTGCTCAGCAAACTGGGTGATGTCCACCTGCTTTGGGGCGGGCAGACATCTCTTACTCGATTGATTGGAATGTCGATCTCTTCCGGAGACACCCGCACGGACGTGCTCTGGAATAACGTTTTGACAGCTTTCTGCGATCCCTTCGTGTGGTGACGTGGACACAGATCATAAGGCATCACAGGTGTAACTCATGCTGCAGAACTTTCCATGGGATCAGGCTGGGGCTGGGATTGCTCCCAAAATTACCGCCACTCCCACCTGTGTTTCCAGGAGCACTTCCCTCATAAATCGCTCACGCATGAACTCTTGTCCTGGAGGAACCTAACGTACGACTCCAGCTTGCAAGAAAAGAGCTCATGAGCAGGAAGCAAGTATTACCACAGGAATTCCTTTTGTTTCTCTGCCACAGTGTTTGCTCAGGGAACTCCGGACTACGAATCACTTCATCAACACAGCCGCCCAAAGGGATCAGCAGCAAGCTCCTACTGTGACGGTCAGCGTGAAGCTAGCACTTCGGACCGTGGCGCCTCCCAGACCTGCACCAAACCTTTGTGGCGAGTCCGTGTGTTCACGGGGGGCACAGGACTCTATGTGCTAGAACCTGTGCTCGGGGGACATATAGACACAGTTAGGACCCTTCCCAGGATTCCAGGGTGCATCGTGGGGGACACAGGCAAGTAGACTAAGACAATGGAGTGTGATGGCCCAGGAGAAGAGAACTCCAGGCACTGTCCTGTGTCCCCGACCTCACTGCTCCAGGGAAGGGGACTATAAGCGTCCTGAAGGCCAAGACCGTGTCTTCTTTGTCTTTGTGTCCCTGGTGCCGGCATGTGGCCAACACACAGGAGGCAGTGAACAGGTTTGCTGAATGAGAGTCATTACAAAGAAGGGGCTCCCCCGCCCCAGACCGCGTGGGGCCGGGGTGGAAGAGGGTGGTCAGAAAGGCTTCCCAGAGGAGCTGGTGCTGAGCCGAGTCAGCCATGGCCGGATGAAGACAGGAGAGGGAACAGTGTTGTACTCAGAGGAAATAGCATGGGACAGGGGCGGGGTGCTTGTGACACCCCAGAGGGCATGAGAAGGAGCAGCACAGACCCAACGAAGTCAGGGAGCTTCTGGGTTCAGGATGGATGTTACTGAAAGGCCAGTAGCAGGGGAGGGTCCTGATGGAGAGATTGGGGTGGGGAGAAGTGGGGAAATAGAAACCATCCTGCAGGACCCTTGCATGCCATTCCCACACGCGTCACAGTAGGAGAGACCGGGGGACACCAGCTCAAACTCCTCGTCTTGTCTGCACTCCATCATCATGGCTTTCCCCACCAGCGCGTGCTAGGGAGCTTCACTGGTCCATAGGTATGTGCAGTAGGAATGAGATACTCATGCATGATGCTCCCCCCCCCCGCCAACCCCCTTCCCCCGCATGAGTATCTTGTTCCTACTGCACATACCTGTGGGAAGAGAGGAAGGGGATCAACAGAAGGAAAGGACTTAAAAGCCACAGGGGAGGGGCAGCCTCTGTGCCGCTCAGAAGCAGAATTTTGAGAGAGAACTGTCTCGAGTCTGAGAGTCCCTGTAGGAATTGCATAAGAATGGGAGGAGAAAAGAAAGAAGAAAAAGGAGTTTTCAGAAGTGTTTCATTCTTCTAAGGAGACTGGAATCTGGAATCCAGTCTTTGGGATGTACTCAGGTCCTACACGGTTATCCTGGAAAAGGTGGGAGGAGCTTCCAGGGTTTAGGTGGTTACTTCGCTCCCCAGCATGTGAGGAGCTGGGTACCAAGTACCAAGGAATACCCGAATGTAGTGGGTTGCACTATATAAACAACCTCCCTCTTGCTTTGTCTCCATCCTCAGAGACTAGGCTGGCTCCTTCCGAGCTCTGTGCCCGTTAGCATTACCTTAGCTTATCTGCAGAACATGATCTGCTCAAGAAATCTCCAAGGTCAAGTATGTCTGGTTCATCTCTGAGATATTTCCAAGACCCCTAGGAAAGGAAGAAAAAGTGAAAGATAAGAGAGATGATAAGGAAAGAAGGAAGAAAACATGTGCACCCACTCGGTGCCAGACACTAGGCCTGACACTTTGTGCACCGAACATGATTTAATCCCTCGCCAGCCACACACAGCATGATTTACTATCCCCAATTTTTGAGGCAACTGAGACACATAGAGATGGAGTAACTTACTCAGCCAGTCAGTAGAGAGATTAAAACCCAGTTCTACCTGACTGACAAGTCTGGCGTCTTCGCAGTAGGGCATTTGCCTTTCCAAGATTTATGTCCTACTGCCAGATGGAGTTGCTCCGAATGACCCAGTCCTCCCCAACCGGCGTTCCACGAACTGAGAATGATGAAGGATGGGAGTCTATGAACTTCTCCAGGTGAGCAATCAGTCCCAACTCACTGCGGCCTGGCTGAAACTGATCCACTGGGGCATAAAAACAGGGCCCTGGAAACATACCCAGTATCCTTGTTCCACCTGAAGACAATGTGGTCTGGTAGGAATAGTGGAGGGTGGGAGACCTGGGCTCTACTCTATGACCTGGCAAGTCAAACTCAACGCGCCTTAGTTTTCTACTCTGTAAAATGGAAGAGCAATATTTATTAAACCCTTTGGAAGCTGTTAGAGAATGAAATCTACTGTAAATGTAAAGGTCCTTTTAAAGAACAGTACAGAAAGAATCTATATGTTTGCTTCAGTTATGCTTACATCTCGTGTGGTAATAAGGTTTCTCTTTTGTGTGGTTTCACATTCTTGGAAGTAGGCAGGGCAGGCATTTGTATCCCCATTTAGCAGATGTGGAAACTGAGACCCAGGAAGCTTATGTCGCATGATTGGTAGGTGATGGGGGAGCCCTTGCCTTCTGAGTTGTCATCACCCGCCTCTCCCTCCCTGCTGCACCCCACACCTGCCTGTCTTCCAACCGGGCCTATCACCCACCTGATGTGCCCAGGGCTGGCAAGGCTGTGGTTTGACCTACTCGTGGTCCAGAATGTCACCCGAGAGGCTACCAGCATGGCCAGGCCCTACTGGGCTCAGATCAGGAAGGGAGTGTGAGCCTGGCAGGACACAACCCATCATCACTAACAGGGAGGAAAAGCCACTGAAAGCCTGGAACTGCTGGTGGCTAAGCACCGAGTGTCACCTTCAGACAAGAGGGGGAAGTGACAAATGTGGGTACCCCTCAGTCAGTGCTCAGCAAATGAATTTACTACCTCCAGTCTCAAAGTGCTGGTCTCGTTTCCATGGAATAACGTTTATTTCAGTTTGATGGATGAGACATAAATCAACTTCTCTGTATTTGCTAGGTGTACTATACTGTTTCTTTAGAAGAAAAAAAAAAAAAGCTTGAAAGGTAATTCTTCCCAGAGCTGGACTGATGATTGCACATGTCCTATTAGCAGGATCTGTAAGACCAGGATTGACAGCTGCTTTAGTGCCCCCCGGCTGGGCACGGTTTGTTTAACAAACACGGCAGGACACATACATGTTCCCCTGGCTGCCTGTTCTCATTCCCATCTCGTAGTATGGCACTGTGCCCACTCTCAAGCCGTCAACTCCCCGTCCTTGGGCAGAGGTGCCAGGGAATTGGGACTGTAAACTGGCATCGCGCAGAACACAGAGGATGCCTGGCTTTGCCTCTGTCTGAAGTCACTCGGTGCCCCCAGCAACCCTGCATCTTTCCATCTGCACGTCCTCAAGCTGGCACCTGAATGTTAGGACAAGACTCCGAACAAATGATACAATTAGCAATAGTCGCTAGCGTGTATTGAGTGTTTGTCCCGGGACAGGCACCATGTTAAACTCTCTAGATTCTTCCTCTCATTTAAAAGCCCAGCAACTCTCACAGGTGCTCGGCTGGATAACATTATCAGCCCCATTCTGCGGACGAAGAAGTAGAGGCTTGGAGAGTTTATGTAGCCCGCCCACCGCCTGGAGGTTGTAAGCGGCAGAGCTAGCAGAGACCCAAGGGCAGGAGCAAACAATTCACAGGTAGGACAATTCAAGGGGCAATGATGATATGAAACAGTTGAGGACTGGAACGAATAAATTATAAGGAAAGCAGCACTTTCTTATCTAACCACATCTTATCTTTCGTACTGACAAGCAAATAAATATTTCTTACAATAACACTCGATGCTCTTATGGTGAATTGGAAGTGGCTACAAATATTGGACATTCCTTCCCCAGGGACATAATGCCTTGGTCCCCTCCCTGGAGGCTGGGTGGGCTCTGTAGCTGCTCTGAACAGAATATGGTGGAAGTGACACTGTGTCTTAGGAGACTGGCGGCTTCCAGTTCCTTCCTCTGGGAACCCTGGCTCACTTGTGGCACCCTGAGCCACCCTGTAACAAGTCTGATTAGCCTGCTGGGAGGAGGTCCCAAGACCACCTGGAGAAGGGAGGGATTTGACAGCGCCAGGGTGCGGGATGTGCGGAGAAGCCGTCCTGGACCCTCCAGACCAGACCAGCTGCCAGCCGAACCCCTCCAAGAAACCCCAGTCCATGCCCCACAGGGCAGAAGAACCAGCTGGCTGAGCCCTGCCTGAACACCTGACCCACAAAATCGTGAGAGAGAATGATATGCCTGTAACTTTAAGCTGCTCACTTTGGGGAGAGTTTGTTCTGCAGCCGTCCGTCCCTAGAAGAGCTGGTGGACAGCATCAAACCTGCTGGGAGCAGGGTACACAAAAGCCAGCTTTCTAGAAAGCAATTTGGTAACATGGATCTAATCAGGATCCTTCAGATGTTTGCTTCCACTGATTCTATAATTTCCTTTTGAGGAACCTACTATAAGTAACCCAAAATGTGGGCCACACTTATAAATATTTCATTTCAGCTTTATTTCTATTAATGTAAAACTAGAACAAGCCACATGTTGAACATGACAAAAATTTAAGTTCTAGCATGAGCAACAGTGTCTCATGCCATAGTGCTTTAGAAAGCTGTTGAAGAGTTTTACTGACAGCGGGAAGTACTCTAAATTGTGTTTTTAATAGTGCTTTTCAATGTTAAAAACACCTACATATATAAATGCTGTAAAGAAACATGCCAAAAATAATAACCATGGTTGCCTTTAGGTCATGGAATTTTGGGTGATTTTCCCCCTAATTCTTCAAACTTGTCTCCACTTTCCAAGTTGTTTATGAGATGGCATTGCTTTTTTCTTATGAGAAAATAGAGCAAAAACAAGCAAATACAAAAATGAAACAGGAAAAAAGTCTTTGAAACTAATACTAAGTTAGAGAACACTGAATGTAAATGGGCACTTGGGTAAAATATGCCTTTCACCCAAATACAAGCTGTAAGCTATGCAGGTTGATATTCTAACATCTTTTCCATGATTTACACTTAATCTGTAAAGGTTTGAACAAAGATGTCTTGTGAAATTCTACAGATGAATAGGAGCTGCTGGGTTCCAAACATCTCCTTGTTCAGGAAGCCCCAACCCACCCCAAGCAGGAAGTGATCCACCCCCCCCATCCCAACCCAACTCCAAATTTCCAAAGCGCTTGATGCTCCTTATTCATTTATCCGCGTTAAGTGAATGTTGGCTCTTGCCAGACCCTGTCCTTGGTGCAGAGATACAAAAGAGCAGGTTCTTGCCTTCAGGGCATTTACATCGAGTCTCAAGGCCCTTGGTACCTTCTAGGTTGTACTAGATGGTGTGCCTATGGCTTATCTCTTCCATCGGCCTGCAAGGTATGGGAGGGCAGCAGCCTCCAAGTCAGACCCTCTTCTGTGTTCCCATGGTACCCAGGCCGAGGTCAGGCACAGAGCAGGCCCCTGTTCGGAATCTGTGGAAGGAATGATGCATAGAATGCCCTGCCCATCTCTCTGCATTGTTGTTGAGTAAACTGTGCTGAAATACAGGAAGTGGTGTGTGAGTAGCGATCCAACATATAAGCAAGGAGTATTAGAGTTATTAATTACATGGAATGAAAATCACTGAGCATTTTCACATAAGAGGGAAAGTATCCCCTCGTCTGCATTTGTCTGAGAAGCAATTCTGCGTTCTAAAAAAGACTTTCTTGTCCCAAAAAGTGGGAGCAGAGAACACAGATCCAGAGTCTCCAAGATGTCAGTTCCCCCACGTAAGCTGATCAGAGCGCATATATGCACCCCGATTGCTCCTGCTATTGTTCTGTGGCAACCTTTAATACAGCCTTCGTGGAAAGGGGCAGTGTTGTAAGCAAACAGCACGGATCAATGAAATTCCACAAGCATGACTGAATGCCAAAGAGAACACTTCATTTCCCTTCCTATCTGTGAATGTTTTCAAAGGCAGAATCCCTTCTTGTAGTTTAAAATCTAATTGTTTATAAGGAGATCCCAGAATCACAAACATTAACAGAAGGGCAGAGATGGAGCCTTGGTCCTCTGACTGCCATGTGCCTGGCTTTCAACTCTGGTAGCTGCTGACACTGCAGATACCAGATTCCACCTGGAGAATCTTACTTAGCAGGTCGAGTGGGGGTGGGGATGGGCATGAGATTGCCACGCGGGTGTCCTGGGACCTTAGGCTGAGGAACTGTGATGTGTGGGGGCTGCTGATTGGGAGGATCTCCAGAGGTAAGCTGTTAGAGGGATGGGGAACAGAGTGGGGAGAAATAAGCTGAGTTTTTCTTATTAGATTTTATACAGTCATTTGTTTGCATATTTTACACAAACATTTCTTTAAAGTCAATTATGTGCCAAGACAATGACTGAAACGACCCAGTGGAGATCACTGGCAAGCTGAGGGACCTTTCTATGGGGTGATGGGGGCAGAAGCCAGCTCACCATTGGCTGAGTAAGTGGAAGGTGAGAAAATGGAGCCCATGTGTGCTGGTGGCTTTTGCATGAAGCATGGTTTTGAACTAGAGGATAGGAAAGAGCGAGAGAGAGAATGAAGGGGGAGGAAGAAGGGAGAAGAGGGAGGAAGAGAGGAAGGGGGAGAGGGAGAAGACAGAAGGTGACAGAAGGGGGATCCAGGACTTCTTGAAGATGGGTCGATGGGTGTATTTAATTGCTGATGGGAAAGGACCAATAAGAAGGGAGAGGCTGATGATCCAGCGGGGGCAGGGAGGGTTGTTAGAGTGAATCCCACAGAAGGTGGGAGGGGATAGGACCCCGAGGCTGCAGAGGAAATGGCTGGAGATAAGCAGCTGATCTGCATCTTAGCACAATGGCTAAACAGTGGTCACATCCCAGCTCTGACACTCACTACGTGCAAGTGCGTTAGCCTCTCTGTACTTCCACTTCTTCATCTCTAAAATGGGGATGAGACCAGCGCCTACCTCTCAGGGGTGTTATGAGGAGTAAGTAAAAGGGCACAGGTAGAGACTCCATGGTAAGCGCTACGTAAGCATTATCTGTGGTTGACATAATTATTAAAATGAGAAATGAGGAGAGGGTGGGTGAGGTCAGGTTAGTTTACAGGGTTGGTCATGGTCCTGCCTGAGGCTTCTGTTTTCTCTGTGACCTGGGGAGCCAGGTCATCTGCTGAGAGGAGGGGCTGCTGCGGGAGAGCAGGGCAGCCTTTTGAGGAAGGGCAGAGATTCAAAATGGTCCTAGTAGGAGCTGGAGAGGACAGTGTTGAGGCCCACGGGGTACAGGCTCCAGCCCGCCTGGGGAGCAGCAGAGAGTCAGGCAGGGATGTGGTGCGCAGTGGGGTCCATCCAGGGTGGGGCCTGTGCCCGTGGGCATGAGGGACAGACGACCCCCTCTGCTTCATCCCTTTGTCTCTTGTTCTGCTCTGGGCTGCAGGTGCACCTGTTGACCCCCAGGCGGCAAACCCACAAGCGAGTCACTCAGACAAGGCATGCAGATGGCGCGGGCCAAATCGTGGATCCTGTCAAGCAAACAACTAACGTGCTCGGACCTCGGTTCTGCGTTAGTAGCATTAGCCAAGGGCTCGAGAAAATGTCCACAAAGTGAGTCAACAATCACGTCATGATGCCAAAATGAAGCTCTCTTTCTGCTAAGGGAGGCAAGTCCAGACAGCAGTCCCAATGCTTTAAACGAAATCTTTTATTTAATTTCTCTTCACGGGGAGCCCTTGCTGTCCGTGCGTGCTGGGTGCTCCCATGTCAACAGCACCCTAGGAAATGTTTAGTCAACGGCTAGCCCTCAGACTCCTCTTTGCTGTTTACAGCACAGGACACCGGCTGGGAGTGACAGGACACAGGCTGACAACTACAGAGCCAAGGAACAAACCTCACTTTGTACACACAACTCCTGAGGGCCAGGATGAAAGCTTTGTCTCCTCCAACATCGAAACTCTAACATCTGCTTGACAAAAACGTCTGATTGGATGATTCTTACGGAACAAAGTCTAGGATATCAAGCTCCGTTTCAAAAGAGCTTTTTCACTGCTCACCACTTAACATTAGACTAATAACATTCAGTATTTGTATGGTTCGTTTATGTTTTCAAAACACACAGAAACATTTAATTAAGCAGTAAATATCTATCTTTTCCTTTCAAAAAGAGCTCAAAGTAAGGTCCGTCAAAACATGATTTTAATTTGATCACCTGCTTTTTGAAGTCAAATCTCTCCGACTCCAGCAAAGTGTGGGGTGGAGGCAATTATCTAAATTATTCAGGAAGCAGAATTTTGGCCTAAATCATCACATTCCTAGAGAACAAAGAATATCTGTCAGTTCAGCCGAAAAAGCAGAAAAATGGAACACTTTGCTCTTTTTCTACATGAAATAGCACATACGCTGCCTTATTTTCTCTGAGCTAATTGGCTAATGAATTCTATTTGACCCTGTCCAAAAATGGAGAAAAATCCTGAGAAGGTGAAGCCAAGAAGTTAAAGATTCCTTCTCTTTGCACAAGTCGGAGAGGAGAGATTTGTATTTACCAAAGGTTTTCTGCTGTAAGTTTCTGTGCCAAATTGGAACTTCCTGAGGAATGGTGCTCTGGGGGTTTCAGCTAACCCCCCTCTCCATTCCTAGCTTTTCACCTGAAAAGATTCTACACTCACAGAACGAACTGTAAAGAACGGTTTTCTATTCAATTATTCCATTCTTTACAAGTGATGTGGACTCTGAGAAGTGACTCATGGAGCTAACACTAAAGTTTACAAATTACACTGCTTCACTTGTGACGACATAACTTAGGAGGAAAACCAGCTTTGTGTAAAAAGCCTCTGACCCTGGAAATGGTAAGTTGAGCCAGAAGCACTAGATATCCTATTCTGTTCATTAAAACAAAAAGTTTCCTCCTGAGATGGAAATGAGTTTGACTTTGAATAAAATCAAATAAACTCAAGTTGATTGGATAGAAGGGGAGGTTCAGGGGTGGATCGTGTGTTATTTATTTATTTTTTTTTCAAATACAACAACAGATCACCAATTAATTAGGATCTGAAAGAACAGAAGTACTTGGGATTTCTAATTTTGAAATTCTCGAAGTGTAAGTCCTTTTCGACTCACAAAGCTTATATGGCAACACAGTATGTTTGGAATAAAGTCTGGGTGAAGTTTGGGTCTCTGTCCTGGAGTTCGTCTGAAGGAAGGAGCAGGAGGGCACCATTATGTGCAAACTGGAGCCACGGGGGCTTGGTCAACGCCTCCTGTGGATGACGAGCCATCAGCTGATTCATCTTGATTTCGATGCTGCTGACACCTGCTCTGAGAGCCCGTCCTGTTTCCATGGTAACCAAGGAAAAGCATCCTTGTCCACATACTTTCGGAACCTCATTAAATCAGGCAGCAGGACAGCAGCTGTGTTCTCCATGCGTTACTCTGACAGCCATGGACTAATTTTATGATGCTCAGGTGATTCTGGGCCCTTTCGAGGCCAGACTGTTGAGAATGTGTAGATAGTGAGACAGATGGCAGAATAAATAAATATTGCCAAAGTGTTTAATGCACACAAATTCTCTGAAAGGTGCGAACCAACAATGGTAATTTTATTGACTGAGGTAATTTGAAGCCAAAATAATAAATACGAAGGGGACAGGAAGCTCTTGGAAAATGTTAACTTGAGACACTCTTCTGATGATAATAATCTCTTGGAAAAATAAGGCTTCACGGTGTCACTAATGTGGTTCTAGGGCAATGTGAGATGTGAACTCCAGAACTTTCTCCTCTCCACCTCTTATTATTTGCTGGATTCTGGAAAACCTAAAGGATGTTCCCTTTACACACACCAGGATATAGATGTTTGATAAACCAAGAAGTCAGTCCAAAGTCCAATTTATACCAGTGACATGAGGATTTAACAAACACTGAGGCAATAGCTGGATTATTCCCATGGCTGTTTCCCCCCAAGGGTGCTTGAAGGTACACGTTCTGTCGAAAGGAGTCTGGGACAGCTTGTCTGACCCAGAACAAACATGTCTTGCTGATTCCCAAAGATAATCCAAAAATCTCTTCAAGCTGAGGACAGTAGAGCAAGCGTTGAATTCATCAGTTTTAATGGAGATGACCAACAGCCAAGAGGAGAGTCCCAAGGGCTTCTGTCATTCTCATGTAGCACAGAGCAGTGGCTTCTTCCTCTGATCTAGAGCTGACTCCTTGGGGTCCAAGCTCTGCCCTGCTGCTGCCAGGGGAATGGCCTTGGGCAAGTTGTCTCACCTATCAGGGCTCTTACTTCGCCTCTAAACTGAAGGTAATAATAGTGCCTACCTCCTGGGGTCAAACTGAGAATGTAATGAATTCATACCTGGCAAGCACTTAGAACAGTGCCTTGTGCATATTATGTGCTGCTTAGTGGGTAGCCAATTGAGGGTTCTCCTTCTATTATTGTCATATTGTATGAGTATTGTCTATTTCATATGCTAATTCCAGTTTTCCCGTGAATCTGTTACAAATAAATGGTTTGACTTTGGAGAGAGTGAGACCTGTGCTTGAAACATACCCCCCCTTTTTTTTTTGCATATATATTAGCTGTGCCATCCTATGTAGTGACTTCACCACCCTGAGCCTCAGCTTGTGCACCTGCAATTGCAGAACCCACCAGCCTGGGGGATTCTGAGGATGAAGCGAGTGACAGTCATCTGGTGTCTGGCTCAGAGAAGGAGCTCAGTCCAGGAAAGCTATTAAGATCATGTCACTCTTGGTTTTAAGAAGTCGTTGTCAAAGCTATGTTAAAATCTTAGGGAAGCTAGGCTTTATTTTATCTGACAGAGAATTTAAAAATAATATGAGTGAGGTAGTGACCAAATAGATTCTGGATTGCACATGATTTTTGAAAGTAGGAAAGAGATTCCTCCATTCCTCCTTGAAAAATATGCTCTTGACTTTGCATGTGTGTGTGTGTGGATTCAGCCCTTAGAGGAGATTCTATATCTTTAGGCTTCAAAAATTGCAAAGCAAAATGTTCTCTGTGTTAGAAGAGGTCAAGAATTATGTAAATGGTCGTGTAATTGATTAGAATCAGAATACCATTAATATGTCAAGAGTTGGAGCTGTCACTAGTTACCCCAAATTCTCTATCTCTGTAATGAAAAAAGATGTCCCTTACTAGGTGATTGTCCAATATACAGAGTTTTATGGTTACTCTGAAATTGGGTAACAGTTGTATGTAATCAATTAAAATTACATTATGCAAAATAGAAAATCCCTACTTTGCGGGGGTGGGGGGGGGTTGTCCAAAGTCCATGAATAAACAAATGTGGAGGGAGAGAATCAGGAGTGGCCTCAGTGACCAGTATAGAGCTTATTGTTCCTCTAGCACGTGTTCTTCCTGGAGCTATAGAATTCTTCCGCTTCCTTCTCCACTCTTTCATGCTGAGCAGGACTGATTTGGGGGCACGTAAGAAAATGACACCACTTACATTATTTTAGAATATGAAGAAACATCTGTTGACGTGTCATGCCTAAAGCCCTGTGCTAATTACCAGAGGGAACTCAGAGGTCCGTCAGACACTGTCCTCCTTGGAGAAGCCTAAGATCCAAAGGGAAAGAGAGTCATCTATAGTTCTACAAGGATGGAATGGAAAAGGAGTAGGGTAGAGGGGGATGGAGTACATGCTGCCACAGCCTGTTTTGCTAAGTTAGAACCTGGTCTTGGCGTGTACGAGAGGCCGCTCACACTTAAATTCACACTAGGGACATGGCCCAGCCCATTCCATGGGCAGGAAGGAGGTAATATTACACAGAGGCCCTGGCTTCCACCCCCTTCTCCTAGACATTCTTCCCTCTGCCAACAAACTTCCCCTTCCATGGAAGAAATTGGGAGAAGTATGGAAGCAATCCATGCTTGTAGAAACATGGGGAAAAAAAAAACCCAACCATCCAAGATGACTATTTGAAATTTTGTTTGATTTACTCCTAATCATTTTCTTTGTTTTCATTTCTCTGTTTGGTGTTAATGTACAGATGATGACATCGTATATTTTTATCTTGATTTTTCATTTAACATTAAAAGAAAGCATTTTCATGCCTTTATAAAATCTTTGTGCACAGCAGTTTCTGACTGCATGATGTTCCATCCTCCCATAATTTACCTAAACATCCCCCTCTTGTTCAGGTTGTTCTCTAATCTTTGCTGTTATAAATAATTTGCAAGAAACAGCTTTGTGCTTACATCAGCATTTCCAAAACTGATATCTCTTTAAAGATATCGTGTAGGATGTTTTCATAGGTAAGTTTAAAAGAACGAAATATCTGTGCTCAAATTAGTTTGGAAAGCCTGGGTTGAAGAAATAAGCTTCTTCCCAGCAGGAATTTCCAAAGCCTTTGCACCTGGTGTACTGTGAATCTCTAACAGAGGGATATGATTCCCAGACCTGTTGGACCATGGAACCCTTTCTTTTCAAGAGCTGGTTACCATGACTGACAGTTTTCAATAGAATTAAGATGTAATTCATATTTTTTTGCAAAAACACATTTGGTGTGTCTTTCAGACACATTTTAAATGACTAACATATTCCTGATATCAAAATCAGACAGGGGCAGCTGAAGATAGGAAAACTAAAGGTCACTCATTCATGAACAAAAATGCAGAAATGAAAGAAAATATTAGTAAATAAATTACAACAGGGTATAAAATAGATTAAGAATGCAAAGGCCATTCATTCTATTTACACAAATAGAAATCTATTTGTGTAAATCATTACATCGAAAGATTAAGAGAAAGTCCTGTGATCATCTCAGGAGACATTAAGACATCCTACAAAATTTCAGATTTATTCTGGGTTTAAATAAAAAGAAATAACTCTTAGGAAATAGCTATAAAATAAAACTTTAAAAATGATATAGAATATATATTAGAATATAAAAATTAATATTTAAAGATGTTTAAAGAAAGATATTTGGGCTAAAGTTAGGATTAAGACAGTAATTCTTCTCTAAGAACCATTTTTCTACACTATGTGGGAACTTTAGCTAGTGCAATAGAACAAGAAAAGGGAAATTAAAGAAACAAGTACTGGAAACCATCAGTATTAATAGGTTATATGATTATTTATCTAGAAAATCCAAGGAACCAAATGAATAACTATTATAATCAACTTTAAATTTTAGTTTAAGTTCTAAATAGACACAAGATGAATATATAAAATTCAATTGCTTTCCTTTATTACAATGATAATCAGCTAGAAAATATAATGGAAACAGAGATCCCATTCACAATAGCAATGAAAAGTATAAAATTTGGAAAATGAATTTGACATATGCATAACTTTGGTATAAAAAATTGACAAAGCTTTTCTCAAGGATAGTATATCCTAATTAAATAGAGACAGATCATGTTTTCAGATCAGGAAAGTCAATGTTTAAAAATGCCACTACTCAAAATCTACTTAATGCAGTTTTTATCACAATCCCAATTTCCTTTTTAGTTCTGATTTGTTAATTTTTCTAAAATTTAATAAATCAATGCTAAAATTTACCAAAATAAAATTTCAAGGATAACCAAGAACATCTTGAAAATGGTTTGACCTTATTAGGATAGGGTAGAGGAAAAAAGAAAACAGTGCATCCTGGTGGGGGAACTACTTAGTATCTTAACTGAAAATAAAAACTTAGAAATATGTTTCTGTGTAAGAGTTCTTGGAAAAATCCAATAACCATTTATTGAAGAGAAATGTTCAGTTAAAATTCTACACTAGCAGGGGAAAATAAAATGAATAGCAACTTGACTAAACAAGAAAACTTTAAAGGAGAAAGAGGAAACAATAATGAAAAATCAAAAGTAAGCATGGACACAGAACAGACACAAGAAAAAATGCTCAACATTACTCGGCATCAGGGAATATAAATCAAAACCATAATGAGATACCACCTCATATTGGTCAGAATGGCTAAAATGAACAACTCAGGAAACAACAGATGTTGGCGAGGATAGAGAAAGGGGAACCGTCTTACACTCTAGGTGGAAATGCAAACTGGTGCAGCCACTCTGGAAAACAGTATGGAGGTTCCTCAAAAAGTTAAAAATAGAGCTACCCTAAGACCTAGCAATTGCACTCCTAGGTATTTACCCAAAGGATACAAAAATAGTGATTTGAAGGGGCACACGCACCCCAATATTTGTAGCAACAATCTCCACAATAGCCAAACTATGGAAAGAGCCCAGATGTCCATCAACAGATGAATACATAAAGAAGATATGGTGTGTGTGTATATATATATATATATATATATATATATATATATATATAATGAAATATTACTCAGCCATTCAAAAGAATGAAATCTTGCCATTTGCAACGACATGGATGGAACTAGAGGGTTTTATGTTAAGCAAAATAAGTCAGTCAGAGAAAGACAAATACCATATGATTTCACTCATATGTGGCATTTAGGAAACAAAACAGGATGAACATAGGGGAAGGGGAAGAAAAATAAAATAAGATAAGAACTGAGGAGGCAAACCATAAGAGACTCTTAACTATAAGAAACAAACAGGGTTGCTGGAGGGGAGAGGGTGGGAGATGGGGTAATTGGGTGATGGGCACTTGATGTAATGAACACTGGGTGTTATGTGCAACTGATGAATCACTAAATTCTACCCCTGAAACAAACAAACAAAAAAGCCAATTAGAGCACTAAAAATAAATAAATAAATAAGCAAGCATGGGCACAGAAGGATAAAAAAATAGATTTGTAAAGGCCATATTATTACTCCAAAATTTAAAAAAAATTAAATAAACACTGACCAAAAATCTTGTGAATTAAGAATCACAGTCCTAGTTAATCATTAGGTCAAATAAAAAATTAAAGGGAAGCCACAAGGCAAAAGAATGAAACCAGGCCACTATCTTACACCATACACTAAGATTAACTCAAAATAGATTACAGACTTGAATGTAAGATCTAAAACCATAAAATTCCTAGAAGAAAACATAGGCAGTTAGCTCTTTGACATTAGTCTCAGTGATGTATTTGTGGATCTGACTCCAATGGCCAGGAAAACAAAAGCAAAAATAAACAAGTGGGACTACATCAAACTAAAAAGCTTTTGCACAGCAAAGGTAACTATCATCAAAATGAAAAGGCATCTACTGAATGGGAAAAAATACTTGCAAATCATATATCTGATAAGAGGTTAATACCAAAATATATAAAGAATTCATACAACTCCACAATAAAAAACAAACCCAATTTAAAAATGAGCAGAGGATCTGAATAGACATTTTTTCCAAGGAAGACATACAGATGGCCAACAGGCACCAGAAAAGATATTCAAAATTACTAATTATTAAGGAAATGCAAATCAAAACCACAATGAGATATCACCTCACATCTGTCAGAATGACTAGTATCAAAAAGACAAGAAATAAAATGTATTGAAGAAGATGTGGAGAAAAGGAACCTTCATGTGCTGTTGATGGGAATGCAAACTGGTTTAGCCACTGTGGAAGAGAGTATGGATGTTCTTCAAAACATTGAGAATAGATCTACCATATGATCTAGTGATTCCACTTCTGAGTATTTATCCAAAAAATAAAAAAAACACTAATTTGAACAGATATATGCATCCCCATGTTCACTACAGCATTATTTACAATAGCCAAGATACGGACAGAACCTAAATGTCCATCAATAGATGCATGGATAAAGAGGATGTGGTATATATACACAATGAAATACTACTCAGCCACAAGGAAGAATGAAATCTTGCCATTTGCGACAACATAGATGGACCAGGAAGGTATTACTCAAGTGAAATAAGTCAGATGGAGAAAGAGAAATGCCATATGATTTCACTTATATGTGGAATCTAAAAACAAATAACAAACAGAACAATACTAAACAAACTCATAGATACAGAGAGCAGATGGATGGTTACCAGAGGGGAAGGGGGTTGGGAGTTGGGCCAAATGGGTGAAGGGGGTCAACAGTATGGTGATGGATGGTAACTAGACTTTTGGGAGGGGATCACTTTGTAGTGCACACAGATGTCGAATTATCATGTTGTACACCTGAAACTTATATAATGTTAAATACCAATTTTACCTCAATAAAAAATAAATAAATAAAATATAATCACTAAACCATGAACACATACACAAAGAAAATTAAAGGGAAATAGCAAACCACTTGGAAAATAATGAAGAGGGGGTGCCTGGGTGGCTCAGTCAGTTAGGTGTCCAACTCTTGATTTCGGCTCAGGTTGTGATCTTGGGGTTGTCGGATTGAGCCTGGTGTCAGGCTCTGTGCTCAGCGGGGAGTCTGCTGGGGATTCTCTCTCTCCTTCTCCCTCTGCCCCTTCCCCCCATTCACGCTCTTTCTCTCTCTCTCTCAAATAATTAATAAAATCCTAAAAAAAAAAGAAAGAAAAAAATGAAGAGAACATTTTTATTCTAAAAACCT
This sequence comes from Halichoerus grypus, assembly GCF_964656455.1. Lineage (NCBI taxonomy): Eukaryota > Metazoa > Chordata > Mammalia > Carnivora > Phocidae > Halichoerus > Halichoerus grypus. The sequence goes on from NC_135718.1 coordinate 6,829,364, forward strand.
AGGGTGCACACCTAAAAGCTTTACAACATCTATAGATTTAAGTAGTTAGTCATCAAAGATGAAAATAAGGAAAAAACAAAAATTTTTAAAAGATAAAATATTAAAAATAAAGAAACCAGAAATTAGAAAGGAACTATAAAATAAATAAAAAGGTGGAAAGTGAGCATTTATTCATTTAAAGGACAAAATTAATGAAATAGAAAACCATAGTAACAAAGACAGTAGAAAGATAAATTAACCCAAAAGCTGTTTCTTTGGAAATAACACTTAAAAAGATAAATTCCTTTCAAGTTTGATAAAGGAAAAGAGAGCGAGGGCGAAAATATGCAGGATTAAGAATGAGAAGAGACAGAATTGCAGATAAAAGAGAACTTAGAAAAAACATGAGGGAGTATCACATGTAATACTATGGCAAACACTTCGAACATGTAGAAGGAAAAAACCCAAATTAACTCTAAATTACCTAAATTGACCCAATAAAAAGTGGAAACCTTGAATAGACCAATTACCATAGAAAACAATTGTAAAGCTGCTTAAAGATATGTCATTAAGAAACATACAGAACAAGGTGGGTTCACAGCTGAAATTTATTTAACTTTTAAAGATAAATAATCCCATTTATGTAAACTATTCTAGGCCAGAGATAAAGAAATCTTCCCAATTAAATTTATGAAGTTTGCATACATTTAATACCAAAACCTGAAAAAGAGTTGCCAAAAGAACAACTATAGTCTGATTTAACTTACAAAAATCAATGTAAAAATTCTAAATAAATATTAGCAAATAGAACCCATCAATATATCAAACAAATAATAAATTTTTATCAAAAAGAGTTTTTTACAGGAAGGCAAGAGACATCCAACAATTCTACAATTATCAACATAATCCATTACATCAATAAATTAAAAGAGTAAAGGTATTTGATCAAATCAACAGATGCTACAAAGACCATCAATAAAAATGTAGTGGTAATCTTATTCCTAATGAAAATTTTTGTCAAACGGAAAAAGAGAAAATAATTTAATTTAATAATTTGGTAACTATGTTATTTGTTTACTAAACTATTTTTTGACCCAATTATTTAATAGATTATTCACCAAAAATCAACAGGAAATATATCCTATAAGAGGAAAACTTAAGATAATTTCAACTAAGTTAGAAATTAGACAGCGATGCCTGCCATAGCTGTTATTAATAAGCACTGTCTTAAAGGTGATAGGACAGGTGTTGTGGGTTGAATTGTTGAATTCTGTGCCGCCCACCCCCTGCAAAAGATGTCCTAACCGCCAGTACCCGCAGTAGGACCTTATTTGGAAATAGAGTCTTTTCAGATGATCAAGTTAAAATGAGATCATTATGGTGGGCTCTGATCCAATATGACAGATGTCTTTATAAAGGGGGGAAGGCACAGGGAGAATGCCCTGTGAAGGTGAAGGCAGGGATTGGGGTGATTCGCCTATCAGTCAAGGAATGCACCAAAGATGGCCAGCAAACCCCCAGAAGCTGGGGGAGAGGCACCGAACAGATCCTCCCTCAGTCTGCAGGAGGAGCCAGTCCTGATGCCTCCTTGATCTTGGACTTCTAGCTCCTAGAACTATGGGACAATACATTTCAGCCGCTTAAGCCTGTGGATTTATGCTACTTTGTCGTGGCAACCCTCATAAACTAATACAACAGGAAGATGAAATGACAGAGATAAACGTTGGAAGGGAAGAGAATCACCTGTTTTAAAGAATGATATCATGGTACAGCCAGAAAACCCAAAGGTATTCAATTTTTTTTAAGTTACTAGAATTAATATAACATGTAAAGTTGCTTAATACAAGGCAAAGGCCCAAAAATTCAATAGCTTTCCTCCGTTCTAAATTTGAACATGGTACTGGACAGACTCTGTTTGCTTTCCTGATCCTCCCTCCTCTCCCTTCTCTGCCCTCTGGCTTCCAGCTGGGCTCTGCCCCTGGGCAGCACTGGCAGGAGGTGGGAGAGACAGGGCATCTCCCTTTCTGCTGGACCGAGAATGGGCCCTGGCTGCCTCCTCTACCAGAGGCTCCTTTCGAGCTGTTCTTTCCTGCCGCTGCAGCTCTCTCTCCAAGTCTGTAGAGTGCTCCCTGCCAACCCTCGCTGTCCCGCTGGGTCTGCCCTGGTATGCTTCTCCATCATTGTAGATTTCCCTTACTCATGTCCACACCTTTACAAATACTTTCTTTTAAAATTCTCCTCAGAACCCCATTTGAGTATATTATGTGTCTCCTGCTGGGACATTGACACAAGCACCAGAAGGAAAAACTGCCATTCACAATGGCAACAAAAGCCACAAATACTTAGACATGCATTTAACCAAAGAGTATAGTCACTAAAAGAAGAAAACCAAAGACCCTAATTGAATGTATAAAACCAGATCTGAACAGATACTCTTCTTGGATTGGAAGACATCTCATAAAAAAGTCAATTCTCCCAAATTAATATGTAAAAGTAATCTAATTCTGATTAAAATCTCAAAGAGTTTTTCCAAATTGGGTGGAATGATATTGAAACTTGAAGAATAAGTGTGCTCAGAATAGCAAAGAAACTTATGAAACTTATGAAAAAGAACAGTGGGTGTACTTGTCTTACGAAATAACAGGTGTGCAATCAAGTCATTGTGGATTCAGGAAGAAACAAATGGATTAGTGAAACTGAATAGAGAATCCAAAATCAGATCCCAATAAATACAAAAGTATAATAAATGACAAAGTTTCATTTCAGTGGGACAAAGATTATTTAATCAATGGTGTCAGTACAAAGGCTATCTGAAAGAAAATATAATTAGATCCCTATTTATATCACACTTAAAAATATAATCTACACGGATTAAAGATATAAATACAAAAAAAAAAAATAGAACTCTAAAAATCTCAAGAAAATCTAGGGGTGTACACACACCATCTGGAGGCTGAAAAGTTCTTCTTAACCACCACTGGAAACTTCGAAGTTGTAGATTAAAAAAAAGAGAGAGACGTATATGACTAGATACAGTTTTTAAACACGAAGAAGACAAATTAGGCTCTGTACAAAGTCAATAGACAAAGGATAAATTTGGAAAAAAATATTTGTAATGAAGAATTTTGGAAAAAATACTTGTACAACTATTTATAATGTAAAATATTACAAAAACTATTGTAAAACTATTTGTAATGTTATTAGGTGCCAGTTTTGCCAATAGAGGCACTAGAGGGAAACCAAGGCAGAAAGGGGTCTTTGTTCTTAGTGCCAGTGTGTTCTCAGCATGTTCCTGCTGTGTACAGCGACCAGCAATGTGCAGGACACCCAGTGGTGCCACCCCCAGTGAGTGTCCGTGGCACTACCTCTGAAGATGGCTTCCACGGAGCTCTGAGGTGTAGAGGTGGAGATCCTGCCAGCTGCACTGGCCCCTTGCTATCCCTCCCGAAAGCCAAGCCAAACATGCACCAGCCTTAGGGCCTTCACTGTCTGTCCCCTCTTCCTGTGACCCAATTCCATACTTCTTCAAGTCTCTGCTCCAATGTCACCTCTGAGATGTCTTTCCTGAGCACCCCATCTCAAATAGCACTGCCTGCTTCACCGCCTCTGTCAGTCTTGTCCCATTCTCTCCAGGTGCCCTCTGTCTCTCCACGTATCTGCTGTCCATTTACCTCTCTAGAAAGGAAGCTCTGGGAGCACAGGGACTTGACCTGCTCTGTTCACACTGTATACAGCTGCCAGCAACATTGCCTGCTATGTAGAAGGTGCTCAATAAATGTTTGTTAGATGAGCGAGGGAATCATTGCCCCTGACCTAGAAACAAGTTTAAATAACTCAATATTAATTCTCAGCATTGTTAGGAATGAGCATAAAAGGGTAGGCATACATTGTAAATTGTCATAGCCTTTTCTAAGATGCTATGTTCCCATTCCTAGGACTCTAATCCACAGAAATAAAAGCAGAAAGATATAAGACATATAAAGATGATATTCATGTGTGCATTATTTGTACAAAAAAAGGAAATTAAATTAAGCCCTATCAGTAGAATGATTGAATAGATTATGGCACATCCACATTATGAAATATTATGCAGCACTTGAAAATGAATTAAAGTTATACCAGTTGTTTTTGGAGGGATTTCCATGAGGTTTTGTTGAGTTTTAAAAGCAAGATACAGAAATATGTGTACAATATGATCCTTTGTATGTATATTTAAAAATCTTAATAAAGTGAAATTATTAGTATTAAAAATATTAAGTTTGCTAACAACATAAAATGAGTACATACAATGCACTGAAGAATAATGCAAACATACCAAAGAAACAAAAGTAATTGTCTCACTTGAAAGATGTTATATCATTAATTATTCATACAGCTACACTGTTTACTTTCTTATAGAGTAACAAAATGATTATATAACACACCAGGAGTGTGGAAAAAATTCTAAGGTGGTGGAGGAGGGGTAGTGGTGACTCGGTGACTCAAAGATTTTCTTGAGGATATAAGCTATAACATAGTTTTAAGAGAAATGATAGTTTGAATCAAAAAGAAGATAGTAAATGGCAGGGTGCCTGGGTGGCTCAGTCGGGTAAGTGTCTGACTTCAGCTCAGTTCATGATCTTAGGTCCTGGGATTGAGCCCTGTGTCGGACTCCGCTCAGCAGGGAGTCTGCTTCTCTCTCTGCCCCTCCCCTCCCCACTCATTTTTTTCTCTCTCTGTCTCTCAAACAAACAAACAAATAAATAAATCTTTAAAAAAAAGAAGATAGTAAATGGCTAGCAAATCTTCTTGCCAAAAAGTTTTTACTCATTGAGCACACCAGGCTCCAAGGCTCATGTACATGAGTTCCATGAGCCAGGAGAATTTATACTACAAGTTCTATAAATCAAGATGATAGGCCCATTCATAATGGTGTAATTAAATAATTCGCATCATTAGTATATCATTTTTCAAAAAAGATCACATTGATGCAACTACTAAAGAATTATATTCAGTGTCATATGACACATTCATTTGGACGGATTGCTAGCTTGAAAACTTCTGCAATATAGTGATCCCTAATAAACAGAAAGAATATAAAATTAACAAAGAAAATCAAGGGCAGATAGTCCAAGATGGTGGAGGAGTAGGAGTCCTTAGTTTCATCTGGTCCCAGGAATTCAGCTAGATAACTATCAAATTATTCTGAGCACCTGAGAACTCAACCAGAGATCTAAGAAAAGAACAGCTGCAATTCTACAAATAGAAAAGCAACTATTTTCTTTTATTTTTTTTTCAAGATTTTATTTATTTATTTGAGAGAGAGAGAGAGCAAGCATGAGTGGGGTGGAGGGGCAGAGGGAGAGGGAGAAGCAGATTCCCCACTAAGCAAGGAGCCTGACACAGGGCTCTATCCCAGGACCCTGAGATCACGACCTGAGCTGAAGACAGACGCTTAACTGACTGAGCTACCCAGGTGCCCCCAAAAGAAACCACTTTCTGCAAGAATGACAAGATGGAAAACTCACCTCAAAAAAGAGAACAAGAGGCAGTATTGACCGCCAGGGACCTAATCAGTGTAGAAATAAGTAAGATGTTGGAACTAGAGTTCATAATAATGATTATAAAGATACTAGCTATGCTTTGAAAAAAGCATAGACGATACTAGAGAATCCCCTTCTGGAGAAATAAAAGAACTAAAATCTAATCAAGTCGAAATAAAAAAGGCTATTAATGAGATGCAATAAAAATGGAGGCTCTAACTGCTAGGATAAATGAGGCAGAAGAAAGAATTAGTGATATAGAAGACAAAATGATGGAGAATAAAGAAGCTGAGAGAAAGATAAACAACTACTGGATCATAAGGCGAGAATTCAAGCGATAAGTGACACCATAAAGGGAAACAATATAGAATAATTGGGATCCCAGAAGAAGAAGAAAGAGAGAGGGGGGCAGAAGGTATATCAGAGCAAATTATAGTGGAGAACTTCCCTAATCTGGGGAAGTAAACAGGCATTCAGGCCCAGAAGGCACAGAGAACCCCCCTCAAAATCAATAAAAATAGGCCAACACCCCAACATATAATAGTGAAACTTGCAAATCTCAGGGACAAAGAGAAAATCCTGAAAGCAGTGTGGGACAAGAGGTCTGTAATCTACAAGGGTAGAGACATTAGACTGGCAGCAGACCTATCCACAAAGACCTGGCAAGCCAGAAAGGATTGGCATGATATATTCAGGGTGCTAAATGAGAAAAATATGCAGCCAAGAATACTTTATCCAGCTAGGCTGTCATTCAAAATGGAAGGAGAAATAAAAAGCTTCCAGGGCAAACAGAAACTAAAAGACTTTGTGATCACTAAACCAGCCCTGCAAGAAATATTAAAAGGGATCCTTTAAGTGAAGAGAGAGCCCAAAAGTAACAGACCAGGAAGGAACAGAGACAATATACAGAAAAGTGACTTTACAAGTAACACAATGGCACTAAATTCATATCTTTCAATGGTTACTCTGAATGTAAATAGGCTAAATTCCCCAATCAAAAGACACAGGGTATCAGACTGGATAAAAAAGCAAGATCCATCAATATGCTGTCTGCAAGCGACTCATTTTAGACCCAAAGACACCTCCAGATTGAAAGTGAAGGGGTAGAAAACAATTTATCATACTAATGGACATCAAAAGAAAGCTGGGGTGGCAATCCTTATATTGGACAAATTAGATTTTAAAACAAAGACTGTAATAAGAGATAAGGAAGGACACTATATCATAATTAAAGGATCTATCCAACAAGAAGATCTAACAATTGTAAATATTTATGCCCCTGACATAGGAGCAGCCAATTATATAAACCAATTAATAACATAATTAAAGAAACACATTGATAGTAATACAATAATAGTAGGGGACTTGAACACCCCACTCACTGCAGTGGACAGAAGCAGAAGATCAACAAGGAAACAAGGGCTCTGAATGACACATAGGACCAGATGGACTTCACAGATATATTAAGAACATTGCATTCTAAAACAACAGAATATATATACATTCTTCTTCAGTGCACATGGAACATTCTCCAGAATAGATCACACACTGGGTCACAAATCAGGTCTCAATCGGCACCATAAGATTGGGATCATTGCCTATGTATTTTCAGACCACAGTGCTTTGAAACTGGAACTCAGTCACGAGAGGAAAGTTGGAAAGAACTCAAATACATGGAGGCTAAAGAGCATCCTACTAAAGAATGAATGGGTCAACCAGGAAATTAAAGAAGAATTAAAAAAATTCACGGAAACAAATGAAAATGAAAACACAACTGTTCAAAACCTTTGGGATGCAGCAAAGGCGGCCCTAAGAGGAAAGTATATAGCAATACAAGCCTTTCTCAAGAAACAAGAAAGGTCTCAAATACACAACCTAACCCTACACCTAAAGGAGCTGGAGAAAGAACAGCAAATAAAGCCTAAACCCATCAGGAGAAGAGATTTAATAAAGATTAGAGCAGATATCAATGAAATAGAAACCAAAAGAACAGTAGAACAGATCAACGAAACTAGGAGCTGGTCCTTTGAAAGAATTAATAAGATTGATAAACTCCTGGCCAGACTTATCAAAAAGAAAAGAGAAAGGACCCCAATAAATAAAATCATGAATGAAAGAGGAGAGATCACAACCAACACCAAAGAAATATAAACAATTATAAGAACATATTACAAGCAACTATATGCCAACAAATTAGGCAATCTGGCAAAGCTGGATGCATTCCTAAAGACGTATAAACTACCAAAACTGAACCAGAAGGAATAGAAAACCTGAACAGACCCATAACCAGCAAGGAAATTGAAGCAATAATCAAAAATCTCCCCAAAAACAAGAGTCTGGGGCCAGAGGGCTTCCCAGGGAAATTCTACCAAACATTTAAAGAAGAATTAATACCTATTCTTTTGAAGCTGTTTCAAAAAATAGAAATGGAAGGAAAACTTCCAAACTCATTTTATGAGGCCACCATTACCTTGATCCCAAAACCAGACAAAGACCCCACTAAAAAGGAGAATTACAGACCAATATCCCTGATGAACATGGATGCCAAAATTCTCACCAAGATACTAGCCAATAGGATCCAACAGTACCTTAAAAGGATTATTCACCATGACCAAGTGGGTTTTATTCCTGGGCTGCAAGGCTGGTTCAACATCCACAAACGAATCAATGTGATACATCACATTAACAAAAGAAAGGACAAGAACCATATGATCCTCTCAATTGATGGAGAAAAAGCATTTGACAAAATACAGCATCCTTTCTTGATTAAAACTCTCCACAGTACAGCGATAGAGGGAATATACCTCAATATCATAAAAGCCATATACGAAAAGTCCATAGCGAATATCATTCTCAATGGGGAAAAACTGAAAGCTTTTCCCCTAAGGTCAGGAACACAGCAGGGATGTCCACCATCACCACGAGAATCCTAGCCTCAGCAATCACACAACAAAAAAGAAATAAAAGGCATCTGAATCGGCAAAGAAGAAATCAAACTCTCACTCTTTGCAGATGACATGATACTCTTTGTGGAAAATCCAAAAGACTCCACCCCAAAACTGCTAGAACTCATACAGGAATTCAGCAAAGTGACAGGATATAAAATCAGTGCACAGAAATCAGTTGCATTTCTATACACTAACAATGAAACAGAAGAAAGAGAAATTAGGGAGTCGATCCCATTTACAATTGAGCCAAAAACCATAAGATACCTAGGAATAAACCTAACCAAAGAGACAAAGCATCTGTATTCATAAAGCTATGAAACACTCATGAAAGAAATTGAGGAAGACACAAAGAAATGGAAAAACATTCCATGCACATGGATTGGAAGAACCAATTTTGTTAAAATATCTATGTCTATACCTAGAGCAATCTATACATTCAATGCAATCCCTATCAAAATACCATCAACTTTTTTCACAGAGTTGTTAACAAATAATCCTAAAATTTGTATGGAACCAGAAAAGACCCCGAATAGCCAAAGGAATGTTGAAAAAGAAGACCAAAGCTGGTGGCATCACAATTCTGGACTTTAAGCTCTATTACAAAGCTGTAATCATCAAGACAGTATGGTACTGGCACAAAAACAGACACATAGATCAATGGAACAGAATACAGAGCCCAGAAATGGACCCTCAACTCTATGGTCAACTAATCTTCGACAAAGCAGGAAAGATTATCCAATGGAAAAAGACAAAAGGAGCTACCTTCAACAAATGGTGTTGGGAAAATTGGACAGCCACATGCAGAATGAAACTTGACCATTTCCTTACACCACACACAAAAATAGACTCGAAATGGTTGAAAGACCTAAATGTGAGACAGGAGTCCATCAAAATCCTAAAGGAGAACACAGGCAGCAACCTCTACGACCTCAGCCGCAGCAACTTCTTCCTAGAAACATCGCCAAAGGCAAGGGAAGCAAGGGCAAAAACAAACTATTGGGACTTCATCAAGATAAAAAGCTTTTGCACAGCAAAGGAAACAGTCGACAAAATCAAAAGACAACCGACAGAATGGGAGAAGATATTTGCAAATATCTTATCAGATAATTAAGGGCTAGTATCCAAAATCTATAAAGAACTTATCAAACTCAACACCCAAAGAACAAATAATCCAATCAAGAAATGGGCAGAAGACATGAACAGACATTTCTCCAAAGAAGATATACAAAGGCCAACAGATACATGAAAAAATGCTCAACATCACTCAGCATCAGGAAAATACAAATCAAACCCACGATTGGATACCACCTCACACCAGTCAGAATAGTTAAAATAAGTCAGGAAACAAGAGATATTGGTGAGGATGTGGAGAAAGAGGAACCCTCTTACACTGGTGTTAGGAAAGCAAGCTGGTGCGGCCACTCTGGAAAACAGTATGGAGGTTCCTCAAAAAGTTGAAAATAGAGCTACACTATGACGTAGCAATTCACTACTAGGTATTTACCCCAAAGATACAAATGTAGTGATCTGAAGGGGCACCTGCACCCCAATGTTTATAGCAGCAATGTCCACAATAGCCAAACTATGGAAAGAGCCCAGATGTCCATCAACAGATGAATGGATAAAGAAGATGTGTTATATATATATATACAATGGAATACTACTCAGCCATCAAATAAATAAAATCTTGCCATTTGCAACAACGTGGATGGAACTAGAGGGTATTAGGCTAAGCGAAATAAGTCAATCAGAGAAAGACAATTATATGATCTCACTCATATGTGGAATTCAAGAAACAAAACAGGATCATAGGGGAAGAGAGGAAAAATTAAACAAGACATAATCAGAGAGGGAGACAAACCATAAGAGACTTTTAATCATAGCAAATAAACTGAGGGTTGCTGGACAGAAGGGGGTGGGGGAATGGGGTAACTGGGTGATGCGCATTAAGGAGGGCATGTGATGTAATGAGCCTTGGGTATTATATAAGACTGATGAATCATTGACATCTACCTCTGAAATTAATAATACAGAATATGTTAATTAACTGAATTAAAAAAATAAAAATAAAGGATTTTATACCTCCCTGGAAGGAGCCCTCCACCCTTTCCCACATGATAGGTAGATGACAAAAACCTGATTGGGTGACAGGCGCATGGAGGGTTAATCTGATTAAAACAGAGCCAACAAGTCCCTAAAACCCCTAGACTTAGAAACTCTAGTGGCAACCCTCTAGGGTCCCCTTCATCTTCGGGAGCTTTGTACTATCACTCAACGACGTTTGCTGCCCACCAAAAAAACTAACCAAACAAACAAAAACAAAAACAAAATCAAGTATCTGTTTGTAGAAATTGAATTATTTGTATGGTCAATTATTCCTAAAGTTTCCAAACTCCATTTTTTTCCTGAACACGTGTATTTGAGAATGTTGATTGTGCAAATCCTGACAAGGCTAACCATGGCCAATTTCATCATGAGAGCCAATGTTCACTGAAGTGAGAAGTAATTAACTGCTTTAAAAAACAAACTCAAACTATGGAAAAATTACAACTATGGTACAAGGAATTTTTACGAACCATTTCAGAGAAAGTTGCCTACATGATGCCCCAACATTCCCAAATATTTAGTATATATTTTGTATTCCTACAAACAAGGATGTTCTCCAGCATAAATAAAATTCAACCAAAAAATGAGGAAATTAACATTGATAGACCAGTACTAGCTGACCCTCCATCCTTGTTCAAGGATGTAATGTTTTTACAGCAAAAGGATCCAGTTCAGAATCACATGTTGAGCTTAGTTGTCATTTCTCTTTAATCTCTTTCCTGATCATCATGACCTTGACACTTCAAAGATGACAGGCCAGTTATTTTGTGAAATTTCCCTCATATCAGGGTTTGTTATCTTCTTGGGATTAGATTCACGCTATGTATCTGGGGCAAGAATACCACAGATATGATGCTGTATTCTTCTTTGGGATGCTATCAGGTGGCATACTATCTCAATTTGTCCCCTTCCTGATACTAATTTTGTTTAAGGTGGAATCTGCCAGGTTTCTCCACTGTCAGCTCTCTTTTTCTATTTGTAATTAATAAGTATTTTGTGGGGAGATATTTTGAGACTATGTAAACATCCTATTCCTCCCCATATTTTCAATTTACTCATTCATTTATATCAGTGTGGCCTTCATGGTTTCCTATTTTATTCAATGGGTTATAATTCATTACGAAAATTATTTAGTTTGATACTCAAATTGTACCGAATTCGGCCAGTAAGAGCCCCTTCACTATGGTTCCTGCGTCCCTTCGGCATGTCCTCCCCATTCTTCAAGCACGTTTTTACTTTGGGGCACAAAAACAAATTTCAAATTCATTTTGTTCTTTCTCTGTGCCAGCCATAGAATCAGACATTTCTCCAAGGATCCCTGGTTTCTTTTAGGAAAGAATGGTATTTAGGAAGCAGTATCCGTGTGCTGTATGTGCTCAATGCAATTGAGGTGTCCCCATGTGTTCACACCGGTACTCACAGGGGTTTAGCTTCTTCTATTCCATAACTGTAACTCCTTTCTCAAACAATGAGAACCCTAGCTCCCATTATCCTTAATGTAAGTGTTTATTTAATCAGAGTCCAATGTCAGCGCCCTCCTCATTCACACAGGCTCTGACTTTCTTCACCAGCCCCCTTAGTTTTCCCCCAATCTCCCCACCATGAAGATGCCCTTCTTTCCCCACCCCAAAATCCTGCACTGGGCAGCTACCCTCCCCAAAGCATGGACACCATAATCACACCAGTCAGGTGCAAACTCTGGGCCACTACAGCTCCACCGATTCCATGACAGATGCCTATATTGCTCAAGTCCGTTGACCAGCTCTTGCACTGGATTTCCATCAACCTCTTTACCAGTTTATACTGCCCTAGTAAGATACTGTAATCTAAGTGGACTTTCTGGGGGCTCAGAGTCTCAGAAAGTGGGGGGGCAGGTCTAGTGGCGCCTCCTAATACGGTCTGCGGAAGACAGTCCACTCCGCTGCTGCACCTGACCTGCCCTACCGAGAGCTGTCACCCAGCCTCAGACAGAACGCAAATGTGAGCAATCAGCTGTCTACATGCGCTGGGAAGTCGGCACTAAGGGCGTTTGCAACCTTCAAAACCCTCTCCGTTGTAAATCCTGACTTTCCCCAAGCCATCCTTTCTTAAGTTCAGCTCAAGACAGAAATTCCAGGGTATAGCTGTCATCTGCACCATGAAATGGAACCGTACTCTCTGTCCTCCGCCACCCTCCCTGCTGTCTTACTGTGAGCCATTTAGAGACTAGGGAACAGAGAAGGAAAGGCCTCTATGGACGAGTTTGCTTGACTACAGATCTAATATTTAAAATGTGGCTAAAGCTACTATGGTCTTTTGCCATTAAATGCCTGAAGGTGAAACTGAGGGAACTTAATGTATCTAGGAGAGTAATTAGAGACCATTTTAATTGCCAGATCATCCCATCTAAATTAGAAATTGTTAAAAGCAGAGTCATGCTCATAAACATTTAACATTTTATACCAATTTTTATTTTATACCTGTAATAAAAATGATTTAACTGTGTTGTCTTCTATTTGAAAGGTTTGGAAATGCCTGTGCTTGGACTATTATATTACATTTTTGGCTCTCTGACACTTATTCAGAAGGATGTCATTTCTCAGTTTGCTTTTTCTTACATTTCAACAATAATGATATGGTTAGGAGAAAAACTTGCCACGCTCTGGGAACTTAAATAACTGTGAGAACATTCCAGTCACAGGTTTGGATTTGTTCATATGAGGTGTAAGTTTGTCATAGTCTTTACACGTTTCTGTTTCTCAGGAATCATCTTTTATTTTGATAACAGTCACACAAGCTCCATCTCCAGAGGCTTCCAGGGAGGAGCTCTAGTCTTCCTGCTGTGTCTGAGATCTCAGCTATATAGAACATTCTAGCAACTCCAACGCAGGGCCCTGAGATCATCTAGGTGTGATTGAGAACCCAGCCAAATTATGTACTGATACTACAGGGCATTTCCCTCTTTGTTTTTTTGTTTTTTTTTTTTTTAAGATTTTATTTATTTATTTGACAGAGAGATAGCGAGAGAGGGAACACAAGCAGGGGGAGTGGGAGAGGGACAAGCAGGCTCCCCGCCGAGCAGGGAGCCCGATGTGCGGCTCGATCCCAGGACCTCGGGATCATGACCTGAGCCGAAGGCAGATGCTTAACGACTGAGCCGCCCAGGCGCCCCTCCCTCTTTAACAAATTTTTTTTAAGTTCCTCCAATCCAGATCATTTAAATTTTTTGTTTTATTTTTGTCTATTTGTGTCAGCTGTAAAACTGTTTAACCCGGCTGGCTGTGAGGGGAAGCAAGCGCCTGGAGCTCAGCCACCAGCAAGGCTGAAGTATTTTCCAGCTCCCTTAGGAACCCGCCTGACTAGAGGAAGTAAGAGAAAATGATTCTTCATGCTTCCTCAGCTCAGGGTGGGATGCCTGCCCTCAGCCTCTGCATATCTCAACTCAAAGGGCCTTCAAGGTCCGCCTGGGTGCGGGCTCCTCCTTGAAGACACCTCTGATGACCAGAGCCGGACGCAACCCTCCCCTCTTCTGAAGAACTGCTGTCCTGCCGGTGCCTTCGGAGTGACCCTCACCAATTTGCACAAACCGTGATGACAACCCCTGTGCTTGGTGCCAACTTCTGATGTCTCTGGGTAACTCTTAAGTTCTTTGAAGGCAGGTACTGCATGGCATTCAGCTCCTGATCTCTTGCTGTGCGTCAGCAGCACATGAACAGTGTTGAATGAAGGAAGGAGAGAATCCCGAGTTCTGGAGAGGAAAACCTCCATACAATGGAGCTATTGTGTGGGCAGCTGGTCTGCGTCCTTCGTATCTTAAGAGTGAGGAGCCTGAGCTAATGGAGAGGAGAATGTCTAGGCCCGCAAGGATATTCTTAGATTCTCCTGAAGTCCCTTTAGCTTGAAGATGCCCCTGAAAAACGAGAGAAGTGTTCTCTGCTTCATAGTCTGGACTCAGGACTGGGACGTGAAATGTTCAGATAAAAGCCCAAATCTTTAATGAGAAAAAAAAAAAGCCACAGTTGTTTCCTGAAGACAGAACAGAACCAGGACGAGAAGCAACAGAAGGACGAGAGAGGAGGGAGGGCCTCGGACGCAGCCCCGACCGGCCGACGCACTGACCTGTACAACGTCAACGACGGGGCTCGGGCCCTGCGGCTGTGCCCGCCGTCCTGGCCCTGCTCTGTGGCAGTCTGACTCACTGTGGTCACGGGGCGCCTTTGTCTCTGCTCCCAGTTGTGTGGAGTGGTTCTCGGGCCTCCACTTCACAGAGCCCGCTTTGGACGTTCTCCAGCGACTCTGCTCGCTGCTTACAAAGAACTGGGCTGAGAGGGCAAATTGGGACCAGAGAAGTTTTTTTGGAACTTCTTTTGGCGACAAGCCTAAAAGGCCATTAAACCTAAAAGCCATGTAATTTTTCTGCTGGGCAGAGAATGGAGTAAGGGTCTGGTTCTACTTACGAAGTAAGATTCCTGCTTTTGTGGGAAGTTTGTGGTAGAGACAACGCATTTTGTGTTTTTAGTTTAAAAATGATTTCCTCTGCTCTGCTAGGTGAATAAATAATTGTGCTCCATTATGACGGAAATAGTCATTTTGTTCACATAAGAAAGCCTCTGACATCTTGGAAACAACAGACAATAAAGCATCCGTGCTGGGTATCAGTAAGTCTTAACTTTTCCAAGTGTGTATCTTTGAGAAATGTTAAAGAATAAAGACATCTGGTAAAGGTCAAATTCATGTTCTTATTTAAGGCCTCTGTTCATTTGACATTTTGGTTGAGGAAAGACAGTTTCTCTGCTACTCGGAGAGGAAGTAAAAGTTGTCTAATGGCAGATGTAATGCCGCTGTTAAACAAAACCCCAATATTAATTTCCTCTCTGTTCTAAATCACTGGGTGTCGGTGGGACGGCTTAGTCTCTGCCAGATGAAGGAAGACAAACAGTAAAGAAAATAAAACATTTCCCTCTCCATGAAAAGACAAACACAAAAACCATACTCAGTGAAACATTTTTGACAGACGTCTTCAGTTTTGACACACATACAGAAATACGCAACCTGAAAAATGGGGTTGGAGAAAAAAGGAAACGAAATGTTGGCAGAACATCCTACAGATCTCACATTTTGTGCTGACTTGGAGGAAGAGTGTTTGACAGAGACACCCGTGAGTTTGGACAGCTTGACTTAATTGCTGCTATACAAACGGCAGTCACTTAGACTAGTTGAAGACCTTAGAGAGAAAAGTCATTGTCAAAAAGAACCTCAAATTGGTTTCTATGTCTCCTCCTCCGGCCACTGAATCGCTGGTACAGAGTTATTAAGGTGTCTGGAAGGCCTGGCCAGTTGGATTGCTATGCTGAGACACTCTCCACTGGGCCTGCCTGGGGTCAGGTCTGGAAGTCCCGACCTCTGACGGCCTCTGGGCACAGGCCAGCATCACTCCACCTGCCCACCTACAGACACGGTCAGTCCCAGCATCCCCCACACCAAATCCTCCCCGCCTCTCCATCAGCCGGGGAGCAATCATGCTTCTGCTGAGTTTAATTCATCTTCCTCTTACAGACGGTGTTTAAGACTGGCTGGCAAAGATCAATGCCTCTCCTGCGTGCTTTAGACCAAAGAGGAAATGAGCAGAGATGTATTTAGTTTACTGCAGCTCCGTCTTTGTACAACTTCGTCTTCCCCACCTTGACCCACAGCAGTTGCCTCATTTGGACCATGGCTGGCATTAGTGGATTGAATTCTATTTAAGAAAAATCACCTGCCCAACTGCCTGCTCCTTGACATGATTATTCCAGCTGAGATATTCTGTTACTCACAGGGCACTTATTGCAAAATCTTTACTCTCTTTTTATTGTATTTACTACATTTTCAAGTTGCCAGAAAAATTCTTTTATATAAAGCCATTGGTGTATCTTTTTTTAAACAAGAATGATCTAAAAATTTATTTAAATATTTATGGAAAGAGTAAAGGAGGAAATGATTGTTGCAAAAGTAATGCCTTTCAATATAATTTTCAAAAATTCGGTTTATCACAACATTTTAAGAGTATATGCTCTGGGACACCTGGGTGGCTTAGTCGTTAAGCGTCTGCCTTCGGCTCAGGTCATGATCCCGGGGTCCTGGGATCGAGCCCCGCGTCGGGCTCCCTGCTCCGCGGGAAGCCTGCTTCTCCCTCTCCCGCTCCCTCTGCTTGTGCTCTCTCTCTCTCTCTCTGACAAATAAATAAAATCTTAAAAAAAAAAAAAAAAGAGTATATGCTCTGCACATGTTGTTGAAAGAGGGGTTTTTTTCTTCATGAAAGAAGGGAAAAAACCAGAAAGAGTCCAGAATTCAGGGTTTTAATAAGCAAGTACTTGAAAGTTGTGAGCATCACTATGTATTGAGAGGGGAAAGGGGCAGGGAATGAAATGCTTGCCTCAGCTATAGAGAGAGGAGAATCAATGCTTTTGGAGTTTTGCCTGAAAGGGTCACCTGTACTCACTGTCACTATGGAAATTGTCTTCCATCAGGGTGCGAGGATCCGGGTTGCCACCACAAAGGACACCTTTGTAGAAGATTCTTAATGTTTTATTTTATTGGGATTTCTGAGAAGCACACATTTTGATGAACTCCATATACTATTTTCTGACTATTAATCACTAAATATGTCAGGATTGATGACACGAGAGAGCCCTCCTCCTTTCCCCCAACATCTCTCTTTTAAAAATTCACAGGTAAAGTCCTCATACTGTGATAGTCCATGGCTGTTTCTGTCTTAAGAAAATGCTGGAACAGAGGTGGGAGCTGGCCTACCCAGGGTGTATTTCAAGAAGATCATGATTTCTGACTTAGAGAAGCACTTCATAAGAGGCAGTTCTAGAAAACACATTTGGAATGCTCTCTAAGGTTTCTCTACCTCTAACATGCCCAAATTCATTGTGTAATTTATTGTTGTTTGCTATTGGATACCCTTCACTGAATGGTGAGCAAAAGAGGCAATTTTTTATTATTTTTTTCAGTAAGTCAATAATAGAAAAAAATTCCTGTGCATTCTAACCTATTTGGTCTCCCACAATGCCCTTTAATTTGAAAGAAAATGAAGAATCATTATAGAAATTCACCAAAAAAAAATTTAATGCAAAATGAGCAGAGCTGTTTTGTTTCTGCTAGTGGTGCAATATTTTCTCATGGTTATGTTCTTGAAACATGAATCTGTGATAGTTTAAGAGCTGAATACATAATTTAATACTGCCCAAGGCCAGCATTAGCTAAAGCAGATGTTTGTGAAAGATGCATGTCTTTATTGGAGGGCTGAGCTGCCCTAATTCGGTCCATTTCACTCTGCCTCCCTTTCGGTGCTCTCTTCTGCAGTGATGGAGCCTGAGAATGCCCCCCTTAAAGGTACCCCAGGAGGGCTCATTACACACGACAGAAAGCCGCCCAAAATGCAGAAGCTGGTTGCCTTTCAGGGTTGTTTTATGTATCCAGCTGTTGACGTGTCATTGAATCCCTGGATCTCACAATGGGAAGATTCTCAGAAGGTTACTGGTTCTCTTGATGCCTGGATCCTCTATAATATCCCAGCAGTGATAGGAGACTTTCAGAGCCATACATTTGTTCTGTGACAACATAATCCTCACAAGGAAGCAGTTTGACGGTGGTGACCAAGAGCAGCAATTTTGGAATCCTAACTCAACTCTGTCCTCACTGTGTGACCCTGAGCTAGTTAATGTAACTTCTCTGAGTCTGTTTTCTCAAGACATTTACCTTACATGGTTGTTTTGAGACTCCAATGAGATAATGCTTATAAAATCCTTACCATGGTGTCTGGAATACTGGAAGGACTGGCTAAGTGGAAGCCATAACTATAGTTTAATTTTTAGTCAATGTCCTTTTCCCTGGAATTTTCTCCCTGGATTCTAGTTGTGCCCCTGGAGCTAGCTTGCTGCACAAAGCAAACCTAACCTCTCTCCCACATACCTGTCATCCCAATATTTGAAACGTTCATCCTTTTCACCTCTTTTCCCTCCCTCCTTTGGACTCTTTATTACAATCACCCAAATTACTCTCATCTCTCTGTCCACTGTTCTCGCTCATCCCTGGGTTTTGCACAGGTTCTTTCTCCATCACTCCCCCCCTTTTGGCTTCATCAAATCCAATTCAAGCTTCAGGTCTCAACTAAGATGTCCCTTCTGCAATAAGCCTCCCCTGATCCTTGATATATTTCCCAGTACCAACTGCCCCTTACTTCCCCAAGCACTAGTTCAGATTTGTAGGAAGAAGATATAAGGGAAAAAATCAGGCAGAGGTGGAGGAAAAGAAGCATATGCATCATTACTTGGAATTGAGCCACCTGCAGCAACATGGAGACTGAATTAAAGTCCCTAACTGAAGATAGTACTTATCATGATTTTCTATCTCTGGAGGCTGTGACTTTACCTCTCAGTGGCTAAAAGTGTTGGTCTCCATGAGGCAGTGTGGGTGTCATCTTCATTTCTAATCTGTAGAGACTGGCAGTGTCTGGCACATAGTTTGCTGCTCACTAGGTATTTCTTAAACATGTCAGTAGACTTCTTTTCTGAGAGCTTTCCCATCCCTTTTCTGATGTGCCCATCTTAACAAAACTGGGAAACCCTCATAGCTTTTTTACTGTCAACCCTCTTTGCAGAGGAATCAACTGAGAACTAAGGAGTACTGGCTCATGAGTGACAAATCAAATCCTAGATATTCAGAGTCCTAGTCCAAAGGTCCTGCCATGACATGAATGTCTCTCCCTTTCCTTCCCCATTGCAGATGGACGGCTATAGACCTGTAGCTCAATAAACAAAAAGTTAAACTGAGTAAATAAATGTCTATATAGACTCTTTCTCTTGTGAAGGGAGAAAGGATTATACCCACCATCTTTATTTCACACAGAGGGTAAACACAGGAAGGCAGCTCTCTGGTATCATGAAATGATAAAAGGTCAGGTGTAGTTTGTACCAACCCAGTTTAGCCTAATTCTGGACCTTACTCAAGTATTATATGGCCACCTGAAAAACCAAAGCTTGATTTTCACACAGTATCTGATATTGGTTATACCAGCTAGTGCCAGCTATGCCCTCCTCTTAGCTGGGATGGTCCCATTATTCAGTGGGTCTTCTAAGAAACAAAAAAAGCAGGAGGCTTTTTAAAAAAACTTTTAAAAAATTTATTTGAGAGAGAGAGAGCACATGTGTGCATGCACTCGAACAAGGAGAGGGGTGGGGGGCAGAGGGGGAGGGGCAAAGGGAGAGGGAGAGGGATAAGCAGACTCTGCACTGAGGGTGGAGCCCAATGTGGGGCTTGGTCCCACGACCTTGAGATCACAACCTGAGCCGAAATCAAGAGTGCTTCCACTCAGCTGCTCAACTGACTGAGCCACCCAGGCACCTCCCTTTTTTGTTCTGAAGACACCTTGCCCAGCCCCATTGCAATAGGTGAAGGTTTTCTTACAAAACCTGCCTTGAAATTAAGAATGGGTCTTCATCTTCCTTTGTCTTCTAGAAAGACTTGAGCCTGAGCTGATCCTGAATACTAAGTGCCTAGAATCAGCTGAAGAGAATTTTGACCAGGGCCAGAGAAACAATTGTTTGTTCCTTCTTGCTCTCCCATCTCTGGGCTTTCCCTCAGATGTATTAAGCCCAAGCCAGCAACAACCCTGACCAAATGACAGGCTAAAGCCCACAGTTGTCCTGTGATAGTTTTGAGATCCAACTAATAAACCATCATGAAGCTGGTGTAAGGAGAAGATGGGAGATGGGCATAAATTGACTGCAGGCCTAGTAGGGAGACTGACTCAACTGTTGAGCCCAGACTCACCAGCCAAGAAGCCTATTTGGAGCTATGGCTATCCCAAAAGCCAACCAGGACTAATGGATGAGTCCCTTGTCCCAGCCATACCCCAGTGGAGGAATGCATTTAGCCCAGCATAAAGGAAACATGGGAGGATGGAAAAGGAATCAACTTTGTTAAAGGAGAAGACACCATCATGAGCTCTGAAGGTAGTGAGAAAGCAGAGCTCACAACAGTGTGGCCCAGATGGGTTTTGAGCCTTTATCTCAGGAAGACTAAAATCAACATGTCAGAGGTGATAGTATCTGACCCCTGAGCCAGCAAGGGCAAGAAAAGAAACCATGGGATTTGGGGAGTGGAGAGGGGCAGAGACCACCATGAGACCTACTTTTTATGAGCCTTTACCAGTATGGTTTGTGAACCCCGCCTGAGCATTAAAAAAAAAAAAAAAAATTCAAATTTACTCACCTGAGTTAGACCACAAATCAGAATACAGTTTGATTTTTAGTCATTTGTCAAGATCACATGTGCACCAATATGAAATTCTATGTAAGATACTGTGGCCACTGAACTACAGTAAGTGTAAAAGTTTAACTGATAGATTGCTTGACAATAACTTGTAGCTCGACAATGTAAAATTAAAAAAAAAAAAAACACACAAAAAAACCCTACTTAAACCAGCTACTTCTAGTTGTAAATAGTTAAAAGGATTCATGCTTGGTTTAAGTAATTCTCCTTTCACCTCAAGAAACAGCTTTGGGGCTTTGTTAGCCTACAGATGAGACAAGGGCGAGCCAAAATGAATTGGTTGAGGGAATACCACATTGGCGTAAACTAAACAAAGACAGCAAGAGACTCACAATTGAGTTTCAGGAAAATAAGTGCTATCACTTGCAAAATACTGGGATTCTAGATGTCAAAATTTGATCTGCAAGGTTTGAGGGCTTACGGAGAAGCCTATACATGTAAAAATATGATCTCCAGAGTGTAGCCAGGATTACACAGCTTACTGTGGAAGCTGTAACACACTCCTAGCTTCCTTTCTCTGGGAAATAATTTCACATTATGACTGTTTGTGACTAAAATGTAGTTCTATTGCATAATATCATCATCAGAGCCATCTTCCTCTGTGTCCAGGCATCTGAATTACATCCGCAATATGCCTTCAAGCATATTACATACAATTAGGAAATCTTCTTTAGTAGCTCATTTTTTCCCAAATATGTAATTTTGGCTGAATGATATTAAGGGATTTAAAAAAAAGATATCATTACATTAACTGAAATTATTACTATTTTAATTTGCCTGCAAAGCCTTTATTTCAAGTATCATTTCTTATAACTTGTAACTCAGTGGGTATCATAATCCTGATAGAATTTTAGCTATTTGATAGCCTGAGACATTTTGGGGGAATCATTCCCAACAGAAAATCAGTTTAATGAGCACTTCTGGTGTTAACTGTGAACAGCTATTTTCCACACTCTTAAAGTACATGACTAAACCAGGGACTCATGCCACCTTTTGTAATGTAACACCTGGTGTTCTGTTCCTTCCCCTCCTGACCCTAACAATCATCCTCCAGTAACGCCTAGCCAATTTATGGAATTGATGGACTCCAGAGAAAGTGGAGGAGCTGAGCCAGCTTCCTGAAATAGCAAGTTTTAAGATGAATTTCTGGAACAACCACTTTAAAGTGCAGTACAATGAAACTTTCTCTTATAATTTTCAACCAGCTAAGCCTTTGCCAAAAGGGTATTATTTGTTGAAGAAAGTGACATCCCTGGGAATGCAGAAAGCAAATCACTGATAGAAATAAAAATATCTAACCACTTACTATATTTTCTCTTCAACTAAAACATGGTAAAAACCTGGGACACGGTGTTCTGTGAAATGTTAATCCTACATCCAGGGTGCCTGGGTGGCTCAGTCGGTTGGGTGTCCAGCTCTTGATTTTGGCTCAGGTCATGATCTTAGGGTCGTGGGATAGAGCCCTGCATCAGGCTCTGCACTCAGCAGGGTGTCTGCTTGAGATTCTTTCTCTCCCTCTGCCCCTCACCACCCACCCCTGGCTCATTCGCTGTCTCTCTCTCTCTAAAATGAAAAGATAAATCTTAAAAAAAAAAATCATACAACCTACATATTGCAGTCTTATGGTTGAGGTAGTACTTG
This sequence comes from Halichoerus grypus, assembly GCF_964656455.1. Taxonomy (NCBI): domain Eukaryota; kingdom Metazoa; phylum Chordata; class Mammalia; order Carnivora; family Phocidae; genus Halichoerus; species Halichoerus grypus. The sequence goes on from NC_135718.1 coordinate 6,851,856, forward strand.
GAATTTCTCCCCTCTGCTCCAAACACAGCAATAACAAAATATACAGTCAGCATTTCATATGTATTTTACAAATTACATTATATATTAAATATATATTATAAATTGAAAAGTATGGCTATGGTAAGAAAAACATCCTGATGGACCAGAAACAGAACTACAAAGCAGAAAGTGTGTCATGAGCCAGAGGCCTACAAAGCTTTAACACTAAAGCAGACATGGAAGTAAAGATCTGATTCTTGTGGGATAGCCTGGACTGGAGCTTCCTGTGCCACCTGGGGACCACTGCTTTACTTCCTGCATATAATCAAGGGCTAATCATGCTTTCTAACAAGTGAAACAAGCCAGAAAGAGCTCCAGTTGCTGTTCCCTGACTGTGGCAGCACTTGGACCAAGCTGCCCACTGGTCCCCTTGGCTAGCCCTGGGACAGCACCAATATCACTGTGAGACTGGACATGGAATTGCCAGGTTACAACCTGGGGTCCCAGGGAGCTTCCTTGTGTCCACAAACAGGTTGACAAAGTGAGGACAGTATAAAGAGCAGGGGAAAACCCCACTCAGGATGAACCCACAAGCTAAAATGTCAAAGCTCATGAGAAAAAAGTAGCAGTGAAAAAAGCAGCCAGCAATCTTAACTATCAGCTGTATTAGTTTCTTATTGCTGCTTTAACAAATTACCCCAAACTCAGTGGCTTAAAACACCAACTTATAGTTCAAGTCTATAGTTCAGGGGGCGCCTGGGTGGCTCAGTTGTTAAGCGTCTGCCTTCAGCTCAGGTCATGATCCCAGAGTCCTGGGATCAAGCCCCGCATCCGGCTCCCTGCTCAGCCGGAAGCCTGCTTCTCCCTCTCCCACTCCCCCTGCTTGTATTCCTTCTCTCGCTGTGTCTCTCTCTGTCAAATAAATAAATAAAATCCTTAAAAAAAATTTATAGTTCAGAAGTCTGAACTGGCTCTCAGTGAGCTAAAATCTAGGTGCTAACAGGGCTGATTCCTTTCTGGGAGAATCGACTACCTTGCCCCTTCCAGCTTCTAGAGGCTGCCTGTATTCCTTGGCTCATGGCTCCTCTCCATCTTTAAAGCCAGCAACAGTGAGATGAGTATTTCTCACACTGCAACACTCCAAACTCTTCTTCTACCTCTCCCTTCCACATTTAAGGACCCTTGTTATTACATCAGGCCCACCTGGATAATCCAGGATAATCTCTCTGTTTTAAAGTCAACTGATTAACAACCTTAATTCTATCTGCAACTTTA